>NC_140933.1:90067383-90809589 GCF_014529385.1 Adiantum capillus-veneris | reverse complement strand
ACCAGTGGATTTCCCCCCCCCCCCCCCCCCCCCCCCCCCCCCCCCCCCCCCCCCCCCCCCCCCCCCCCCCCCCCCCCCAAACCAAAAGCATAAACCAAACTGATCTAGTAATTGAGGGGGACATATGCTAAAATTGAGCACGAGTACATACCAAAGGAAGAATTCCTTGGACGGGCATCTCAATGGTTGAGGAAACCAATGATATTGCCACCAAAGCTTTGGAAACTTTTGTCAACCTTCTCTAAAGATCCTCCCCAAAGGATTTGAGTTCCTCAAGAGCCACTACATCATGTTTATTATCTCTAAAGATGTAGTGGCTCTTGAGTTCCTCAAGAGCCACTACATCATGTTTATTATCTCTAAACATAGCTAGCTATCCGCCTGGCCTTGGAGGGGTAAGCAATCCCTCAATGTTCCAACATGTCATTGATGGTTGCTCTAACGTCTTTTCCTTGCCTTGTTATCCTCTGGGGGAGTCTTAGAAACATTTGCATGAATTCTCTTGTTGTCTTATAGGACCTCCATAGGAGAGTGACCAAACAAGAAAGGAACAATGGCATTGGTAGATGAAGATGTTCTCTTTGTTCAAGTTGAGTATTCTATTCTTATATAACTCATTAAAGTGCTCCTCAAGGGAGGTGGGGGCTAGTTCTCCGAGGGTTGGGAGAATGCACTCCCCAGATTTTGATTCTAAAGCATCCATATAGTTGTTGAGGGTAGCCAAAACTACAAACATTCTAGGTGGGTGAGGAGGGACCGGAGTATCCCTACGAGTAGGTTGGGCTTGGGGCGTGGGGGGGGGGGGGGGGGGGGGGGGGGGGGGGGGGGGGGGGGGGGGGGGGTGGGGGGGAGCTCTAGCTATAAAAGATTTTCTTTGTTGACCAATCAAAGGGGCTTGACCACCTAGCATGAGTTACAAGAGTAGGAGGAGAAGGTCTAAGTTGGGAGGCACGGTAGAACGGATTGGGAAAACAGCCAGGGGGGAGGGCTCTGATAGGGTAGTCTCAGATGAAGTGGCCTTCTACCCCATAGAAGAAACTTGCCATGGGCATATATTTGTACTCTAGAGGCTCTTTAAATCCTTGAATGTCATTGCTAAAGTTGTCCATAGCTTTGGGAAAGGGGTGGGAGATATATATCTCAAGCAGACTTTGGGCCCTCCAAGTACCTTGCCTAGTTGTGAGGTTGTGGTGTGGAGATGTTGTTGGTAGTGCAGAGGAAAGGTAGGTAACTCAGCCCAAACAAGATAGTTCCTCATAGCAAACACCTCTAGTTTAAAGTTCTTAGGGGCCCCTCACATGCATGGGGGTAAGTGTTATAGGTTATCCCCCCAAAAAATAGCACCCTCAAAAGAAACAAGTGAAAGGATCAGGACGGCTTTCAAAAACAATAAAAAAGTGATAAAATTATTAGGTTGAATTAAACTGGTATCAGTATTTGGGAAAGGATTGCCTCAGCTTAGTCTTGAGCCGATTGAAAATCGAGATTAGCTAGGTGCAAACCATGGTAAATGAAAGAAAAACCGATGAAATATGTGAGAAAGTCGTCCAAAAATTCTGCAAATCTCAAAATTTCTGCTAGTATTTCCAGTTTTCTTCTTTGTGAGGAGGTAACTCGATTAGCAACCGCTTAATAAAAGAGACTTTCTTGAACATTAATGCTGACTGGAATCAAGCTATAAAATGCAAGAAATGTAAAGGCATGTGAAGTTGTGAAATGAAAGGTGAAATTAAAAAAAAAGTAATTAATATATGTGTGTGTATAGAATTTATTAGAATCATGCAAGGTGAAGGTTCACTTTAGCATTCTTTTATATATAAAAAAAGCAGAACTCACAATGGTCAATGAATTATATTAATTAACCCAAATAGTTACAAGGTCTTGTCATGCTTGTGTTGAACCATGACATCATCAAGGGCCCCAAATTACATCGGCTAACAGGGCAGCTACCCCAACCAACTTATCCTTGATACATAAGGTCCATTATCATGTTCTTTTGAGAACTTTTAATAGCCAAGATTTCTCCCGTCCTAGGCATACCCTCTGCTGACAGCAAGGCTTAAGTAGTCCTAGACCAATCCTTTGATTGTTGCTTGTGTCCGAGGTGAAGCTTCACTTTAGCATTCTAAAGCAATAGAATGCGAAAAAAAACATATGTGTGTGTGTGTGTGAAATTTACTAAAATTATGCAAGGTGAAGCTTCACTTTAGCATTATAAAACAATAGAATGCAAGAAAAGGAAAGACATGTCAGAGTGTGAAATGAAAGGTAAGTCTCTATCATGCACTCAAAACTAACGATTTCTTTTAGAAAGCCAAAAAAAAAAAAAGACCATTTCCTTTGCAATTACACGTCATAAGAGAGCTCGCAATTTTTGTGAATCCTCGAATTTTAATTCATTTAAAACACTTTGATTTGACCTTGTCTTTTCCCAAGGATGAGAAAGAAAGAATTGAGACTAGAGAGAGAATAAAAAGTGAGACTTTTGAGGTGAAATTGCAATCAGTTCATCTTTGAAAAGGGCGTGAGGAGAGTCTCGAGGATATTAGAAGATCCCAAATTGCATGACGGATTTGAGTGCCTCAACTGCACCTCTTTGAGGTGCAATGAGTCTACCCCCCCTTTCAAATTATAATAAAAAATATTTCACGTGTGTGCATGGGGTGATGGAGGTAACTCCAACCTTATTCCAACAAAATAGAAGGAGGGGGGAACTTTGGATCAACCAGATGCCCACACTATCAAAGACCGTTTTAGGAGTTTCAAAGAAAAAATTAATGGGTTTTTTCATAAAGGGTGAATGGTCTCAAGCACGCCCGCATAAGCCCTGTTAATTCTTGACCTAGCCATTTAGGGTTTTAGCAAGTGGTTTGGGAAGTGCTAGGATCCTTATAGCTGATCTTGCCTCTAGGTCTTTTCCAAGTTTATTGATTTGAGCAAAAGGGAATACAACAATAGGCTTGCCTCCTTAGGGTCTGCTCACGCGCAAGGGAAATGTGCACATTTCAAGCCACTAGATGTCAAGCCTTGACGCCAAGATCTAAGAGGCATTGATTTGACCTCTTGATAAGGTAGATTGGGCATCTACACTTTTTACACCATTGTAAGCATAAAAGAAGAGGTGGGTTTCAAAGGGGAAATCACCTTTTTCCACTTCTCAACATAAAGTTTCAAAAATCTAGGTGGATTTCGGCTCCTCACCCCATGAGAAGAAACTTTTAAGCAACAAAATCCCTCAAATAAAGGGCCATCCATGGTCATGAAAATGTTCCACCTTTCACAAAAAATGTGCACATTTGCACAACGTGTAGTGTTTTCCTTTAGTCGGGGGGGGGGGGGCATTGGACTTTGTGATGTAGAATTTGGGTGGGTGGTATCTCCAAGATGGGTCCCCCCATGGCTTCCTCCACCAATGCTCTGCTAAGCGCATGATCCACAGGTAGGCAAAAACCCATCATAACTAGTAGAAGCTACAGTCTGGTGTTATAGGTAGGCTTGGTAAATGCGCTTTGCTTTCTCTCGAGAGAAGTCTTTCAAAATGAAGGAGGACACATGGGCATGAATGGCACAAGGCTTGAAGAGTTGTCATGATCCAGAAACCTAGGCTATGTGGAAGGGGACGCGACTACTCCCATGCAATTGCAAATGAAGAGGGGTTATGATTGGAAAAAAGGGATCCAGAGAAGTAGGGGAAGGACATGGTCTCTCCCTGCATGATTATTAGCAGGTTGCCACGACGGACGTCTGTAGCATAGCTAGCTGGCACTAACATAATCTCAATACTCAGGGAAGTGACTCGGATGGGGCACAAAAACTCTTTGAGGTTGTCAATCTCAAGAAGTGAACCTAACAAGCTAATGCAGCAACTCAACAAGCAAACCACCACACAATGATCAGGGAGATTTGCCTATATCCTTTCTCACCGCTCTAGGTCATCACGCCATTTTGGCACTCGAACGGACTCGACATGCAAGAAAACTTTAGGAGGAGGTCTAAGACAACTAGGGACACTATCCTACCAAGTCTGATCACAATCCAACAAGGTACCAAAATCACGATCCATCATGAAAAAGGTCCTAAAAATTGCAATAGATCAGTGCAGAAAGGTCGCCCTGTGGACTAGGAACACTCTCCTATGGTCAAAACGACTAAAAACAGTGATTTAAGCACTCAAATCTACAATTAAGACTCACAAACACGTAGTCGCGAAACACAACAAAACTGACAATGCTTACACTTGAATGAAAGAGCAAAGAGAGAAGAACACAATGCAAGTTTTGGAATTGAAATCGGATTACCCAATCATTAGAAAACTTGATCACAAGTTGGAGATTTGTAGTCGCTTGAACGTACGTACAGCACAACTCTTTCTTCTCCTAAAGATAAGCCTATTTTCACATTAAATTTATTGATCTTTATACCTAGGGATTTTTAAATGGCCAATGGCTGACTCACATGGACTTTTACAAATGTCATGAAAGAATTACATCTCAGGGAATTGACGTGCTACTCTGGAATCAAGATTTACACAGAGTATCACTACACTAGCTCAAAAAAATAATAGACTACAAATGTGGTGTCCGGCTACGTGTCCCACCAGGTGGATGCCCATTCAATCAATCCGCTAATATTCCCCCCTCCTAGCTCGTGTCGTCCACCATTGACACGACCATGTGCACTCTTGTCATTAGGGTTGTCTTCAAATTTATCTTCAAGATTGGTCTTTATCTTGAAAAGTGCGTTGACATTGATGATGCTCCCCCCTTCCTTGAGTGCTTCATATCTCATGTGGCCTGCTAGATGCATGTGTTGGACTTCAATTGTCGAGGCAATTTTGCAACTTGTTGCTCATTCTTCTTTTTGTTGCTACTTTTTGAAGTGAAAAGTTCTTTTGATGTGTCTGCCTTTGTCATTGACTTACAATACTTGACTAGCTTTAGCACTGCCGAACTCCTTATGTTTTGTTGTTGACATATTGCTTGTTAAAGTTGTCATTGTTTGTCCGTTATCTTTGTATTTCATTCTACGCTTTTCCTGTGTTTATTGAAGCTTTGTTGTGTTCCCATTTTTTGATCGAGCTTTGTTGTCGTCCTTGAAGGTAAGAGATGCTCTTGATAAGTATGTTGGAATCTGCAGCTCTTGCTCCAAGTCGTTGTCGATTGATTTGGGTATCCAATTTCTTATTGATGATGTAGAAGGAATATATACAAGAAGATGATGTGTTTCTAGATTAGGGTCTAAAACCTGGATGACCAAAGGAAAAAAACACGATGGGAAAAAAGTGCCTTTGGTATACATTCTTATTGGGGTTGACGAATTCCACTTGAATTACCTGTCATGCAAGTGAGTTCTTAGGATAAACAAAGTAAGAGTGTCTAATGCAAGTGTCAATTATGGGACACTCTATATGTATATGAGAAATTTATCAAACAAAAGCATGCAATGCAAAAGGGGGATTTGATGGGTGCTTCAAGGAACAAATGTAGCATATGTGACACCAAAGGATGTCGCAATAGCTTCCATGTTTCTAAGAATGGATTTCAATGTAGAAGCTTCTCCACTCATATATCACTATGCTCAATGCATCTCTTTTGGACTTCCTCCTTCACTTCATCAAACATAAATTACATAGACTTCGACTCTTATGCCCACCTATACCAATGTAAGAGACACAACGCAATTATGCTCAACTCTTCCCGCTTGAGTAGTACCTAGACTAGCTAAGACGCTTAGACCGTCGAAGATACTACTTGAAGCTTTGGGACTAACGCCTCACTCATTTAGTGGCTTAGCTGTCCGACTCTAACTTCTATGCCATGTATTTTTAATGTCGACTTGGACTTACTTCTCAAGGCCAGAAACCCAATTCTATAAGTTTTGGAAATTTAGGCCTCTTCAATTGTGTTGGTCTTTGGATGCCACCACCATTTTTCCAAGTAGGTTGGCATTTTTGGGCTTCTCTTGACTTGATTGTCGTATTTTGACACTGCTTTGTGAAACAAGTCCTTCAGCTATTGCAGGGGTTGATGTAGCCTTTGCGTTAATTCCCATGAGAAGCGATTGTTGATAGGTGTGGGTTCTTTGTGATTGATTTTCCACTAGCACTTTTGGAACCTACCTTGCCTTTGTTTTTTGTGTGACTGTCTTTCGCATTCGCTTCTTTTGCTCAATGACTTGATGGACATTAGGCATCGGTAGCCAGATTTGATGATTTTTGTTGTAGAAGCCTTGATTTTGTAGTTGAAGACAAGGTATCAATCTAGAGGTCTTAGCACACTTGATGGTGATTGGCTTTTGTGGGCTCTTGGTTGTCATTGCTTGCCTTTGGGTAGAAGCTTGTGCTGCATGATTTCTCTTGGTTGTTCTAGATTGAGCTACAACTTTTGGTAACATTATTTGAGTGTTACCTTCATAAAATCCTTGTGCTTCAAGTAGCTTGACTGGAATCATTTGTGTTGTATCTATTTGTGTTGGGTAGTTGGACTTAGGTCTGACTTTGACACCCATACTTGTCGTGTTGCTTGCTGAAAAGGTCTTTTCTTCTACCTTTTGTTGATTTTCTTCTCCTACGTGAGTTGTTTGCCTTCCATTGATTGCTTGTATTTCTCCTTATAGAACTTGATGCTTGAGGTGAGTAGATCTAGGATATTACTTTAGGCTTTTTGGCCCAAACATTAATGTTTCCTCGGAAGTACCCTTGAGTAGTGATTGACTCATTTGATGCTACTCACCCTGAATCCTTTTGTTGTTGAGCTTGAGCTTGTGCTTGATGTACCCAAATTGGATCTTTGACTTTGATGTGATCTTTGGATACCAACACTTGGTTAATTATCTTTGACTTATTTTTGAGACTTTAATGCGATGGGAACTTTGGTTGGTAGACTTTTTGCTTTGGTTTCCATTGCATTGTTGATGGTTTGGCTCTTGATGTAGGGGCTTCGTGAGAAGTTTCATGGAGGCTCATTGAAGGTAAAGTCATCTTGTGAGATTGATCTTCTTCAGTATTTACCTTAGCTTTACCTTTTTTTGTGATGGTTGGCGATTTCTTCTGCGTTGGAAAGTCGTGGTGCTTTCGAGGCTTTTGACGGGTTTTTGTTGTTGAAGATCTTCCTTGTGGTTGAAAGACGATGTTCAACTTTTTGTCACGATTAGACTCTCCTTGATATGATGGGACTAAATTATGTAGAATGTATCCTTGAACTCCCCAATATTCAACTTGAGTACTTTTGCGGCCACTCCAAACCTAGGAATTGATATTTTTAAACTTGTGTACAATGTTTCTTCTTGCTCTTTGATTGGCGGATTTTCCATCATTATCTATGTTTCGTAAGACATTAGATTCTTTGTCGCTTATGGATATATCACAACTGAATATGTAATTTTGAGTCCTATTTCTCCGCATATGCTAAATTTGATCGTCGTAGAAGACAATTGATCTTCTTCCTTATCCATGTTCTTCTCTTGATCTTGTGTTTGCTAAACATTTGATGTTGAACTTGGAAACTTTTCTCCTTCATCTGCTTTCATTTGCACTCTTCTTGGAGTCGTCTTTTTTGAAATATCTTTTGTCTTCAAGTATGTCAATGTTGACAGGTATCTTTTGTCTTCAGGTATGTCAATGTTGACATATTCTTGTAGCTGCTCTCCTTTCTTTGTTTGCACTTTGGCATCATGCTCAATGACGTAGCTGTATGTCTCACCTTTTTTTCTCTCACACTTATAAACCTCATTAGCTTCCTTCAACACTTTTATCGTAAACAAAAGATTTATGTCATAGCCACTTAAAAATTGGTCTTTTAGCATCATTCCCTAATTTGTCACTCCTTGAATCATGGTATTCATTAGCTTCAGAGAGGTTTTCAATTTTCTGGACTGCCAAAACCATTAGAAAGGGTCTTAGATCATAGCCATCCTCATCGCAAAATTTGGTATTGGTTACCGCGTTTACGCAGACATCTAGAATCGCAAGTATTTGGTCCCATCCGAAGGGTTCAAATAACTCCTCTAGGAATGGTTCCTTAATGTAAGCTTCATCTTCTACTGAACGCTCTAGGACGCAATCCTCCTTTCTAAGACTTCCACACTCCAAATATCCGCACATCCAAATATGCCCTTTGCTTTGCAACCAAGTAGGTACCTCCTTTTCCTATTCAATTGTGGAGTTCAATTATTGTTGTAGGGTTCGCTATACATCTTTATAACTATGATCTTTGACACTGATTTTGTGACCTCTTTATGTCTTAAGTAGATATAGTCATTGCCCCAATCTTGTACCATTTTGAGCTCACTTATCGGTGTGAGAACTCGAAGAAAATCATGGAAAGCCAAATGTGAAAAAATGAAAGCAAAGAGGTTGAAGGAGAAAACAACTTAAGAAACAAAATTGCATCAAACAAAAGAACAACTTAAACACGAGCAGGAAAGCAAGAAAAACGAACAGGGTTTTGAAGAGTCAAAAAATGACTCGGGTGATTCAATCTTGGTGGACAAAGTCTTTGAACCTGTAGATGCAATTTTGAAGGCCTATGAAGTTAGACTAAAACCAAATAAAACCCAAGAGCACAGATGGCTGACGTATCCTCATCCAAGGTATGAAAAAGAGAGGTTTCAAATGTGCAAGGAGCTCATCCAGACGGCCCAAGATCTTATGGAACCACATGTTCCAGATGCTCCAAAAAATGGAGGTGATAATACGCAAAAGAATCTAGGAAATGGAGAATCAAAGTGTTGTAAACAGAGACCAAGAAGAGCCAAAAGTTGAGGCACCTTTAGATACAAGGGAAGTAGCCAATACCACATATGGGGTAGGCTCCCAAGTAGTGATTCTAATTCCGGAGGTAGAAGAATCGTGGCCACAATCCTTATGGGAATTGATTAGAAACCAAAAAGATGGTAGTGCTACTTTACGGTTAGCACCTATCCGTGATATAAACATGGATTATGAATTTAGGGGTTATACAATCTCTATATGGGGATGTCGGGTCTATCGCATCTGAAGAGAGCAAACCACGCTCTCTACAAACTTTGTTGTCTTTCATAGGAGAACTAGAAACAAAATCGGAGGTTAGAGTGGTACCTTCTCAGTGGAAAGCCACACCAAAAATGATGGATACCAAGAGCTTGAACAAATTGATGTCTTCTCCTATACAATGCACGCTTTCTCTCTCATAGTTGTTAAGAATTAGATCGCATCTATGGGGCTAAATGGGCACACATCTGGAAAACATGGGGTTGAAAATCCCTTCACATGACCAACTTGCATATGAAAACATGATTGAAACTTTCCCTACAAAACCACAAGCAAAACCAGTACCAGTAAATAAGGTGGGTGATTACTGCGAAGGTGAGGAAGAAAACACAACCTTACCTATGGAGTACAAAGGAGTAAAGATGATTGCGATATTAAATAGTGGGACAGGAATTACCATTGCAACCAAGGGAATGTGGAAAAAATGGGGAAATCTTGCTCTTAGGAAAACTGAAATGAAATTGCAATTAGCGTATGGATACATGGAGAGACCAATAGGAATGTTAGAACAAATCATTGTATCCTCGTGTGGCATTTCATATGAGTATACCTTTTCCATAATGATTCTTGACAAGAGCAACAACTTTGATATCATATTGGTTAGACCATTGTTTGAGGTGGTAATGTGGGTTCCTCCTCAACGATTGCATTTTTGGCAGCTTCTTGAGCTTGAGCTTGAGTCATCACCTATAAGGAATTGTGGGTTCTACCTCGGATCCGCTTGAAGAAGACATCATGCCTACAACATTCATTGTTGTTTTTCCTTTGTAGTTTGGATTTTTAGCACAGTGTTGGAGTAGATGGTCTCTCCCACAATCGTCATAGAATACAAATATTTCTATTTTTTTACCCTTGTTTGGAAAACCTCATGCCTAATGGTCACCTCCACATTCATAGCATGGACCTTCTTGTTTCATAGCTGGTGATCCAACCAATGGTTGTTCTTTTCTAGTAAGAATGTCCTTTGAACAATACTCTTGATTCGCTATGAACGTGAGCGTATTCACATCCATGGAGTACTGGTTTTTGTGGCACATGCGTTGGTTGAGTGTAGCTGACTACTACTCTACCATCATTTAGAAGAGGTGGTTGTTGCCCTAGCATTTTTTGTGGCTTTGGTTGAGTGCTACACCACGGAGTGGGGTGATCCCCTCCACAAGTCTCACATATCTTCAATTGAGGTTGTGTACATTCAAATTTTGTGTGTAGACTTTGTTTATCCTTCTAATCACCTCTTCAACCACTTGGTCAAAGCTCTACATTGTAGGAATTTAGACATCTTGCTTTGTTGCGGATTCACTCTTTGGAGAAGAGGCACTACTAGTCATGCTTTCTACGTCGTACATCACCTCTTTGTAGGCTTGCAATTGTCAATAGATATATAGCTTCTCTACTAACTTGCTCAAACGCCACGCATCCTTTCAAATGTAGCTCCTTTTTTAGAGTTTCATTCCTCGAGCCCTCTATGAAGGGAACTGATAATCTCTCATCTCGTGGTAACTCTCTCATAGGACATCTGTCTATATACTGTTTGAAGTGAAGCAGAGCTTCCTTTGCTTTTTTTTCTTTTTTCTGTTTGAAGCATAGATTTGTGACACCTTGTTGTGCTTGATTCCCTTTTTTGACAACTCCTCTATAAATTCTTGCAAGATTTGTGCTATGTTGGGAAAATCATCTCTATTTAGTCAAGGATGTTGCTTCCAATGTCAACCCAAATCCCTCATACTAGGTGTGAAATTCTGCAATTTGTTCAGCTCTCAAAACTTATTTAAAGAGTGAGACATGAGCATATGGATCCCCTAACCCATTGTATTTTATTTTAACACATCGAGCCACTTGATATAGTCTTAATAACTGTGGTTCAATCACTAATTTAGCCAATTCATGGTCTCTTGGAGAGATGTCTCTAGCTCTCACCTCTTGTCTTGGAGAAAATCCCGATGGAATCCTCTCTGATGTGTACTCTGGCATCTTTTCTAGCTAAAAGTAAGTAGAGACCAGAGTACCCTTGTATGTGTCTTGTTTGAAGTCAATTGGATCAACAAGTTTGTACTCATGTCCATACTTATCTACCATCAATACTTGCACTTTGTGGGTATCTGTATACGTGAATGCATACAAGTTTTTACAGATAGTCAACTCTCTTGCATTGGGTTCTACACACTTGTAGAAGATATATGGATCCCCGTTAGTGAACCTATATAAGCCCTCATGAGCATAATCCATTAGAACTCTCATGGCTTCATTGGTTTTGATGAATCTCACATTCAGTTTGTTGAACAGAGGATGCCTCTCCTCTAGGTATTCTCCCAATCCCACAGTTAGCGATAGTGCAGTTTTTCTTGTGTTTTTCATGTCTCTAAGTGGAGTAGAAAACCCTAGTGGTGGTGGACGATTTTTCATGGTTAAGGCTCACTCAAAACTCTCAAGATAGTCTCTAAAAATTCCACTTGGCTTAGTGTAGCTTAATGCTTTTTGCCCTTGGTTAGGTCTCTTAAAAGTTAGGTCTTTGTGATCCTTGGGTATCTAGAAACTTGTCTTGGGTACCCTAAAAGTTTGGATTTAGGAAACCTAGAAAAGTTTAGGTGTGTTCTATTGTCCGCAAACTTTCTTCCTAGCTAAATCTGACTCAATTTGGAGTTGTCTATCAAAAGTTAGAGCAATTTTGGTGAATTGCACTTGAAACAGCACTCAAAATAGTCTCAAGACCAAGACACAGGAACTTTGGCTTGTATCTTGGTCTTCATAAGGTATTTTTAGCTCAAACTTGAGATTTGAGATGTTCTCAAGTATGTCTACAAGATCATCAAGTCAGATACCCCACTATGCTGAGGTACATGGATTGCGATTCATGGACCATTGTCAAATTTTCAGCCCAAAACTTTGACAGTATGTAAACAAGGTCATATGCAGGCTCTGTACCAATTTTCATTCAAATCTGAGGTTGGGGTATGTGGATCGCGATCCATGTTCAACCACATTTAGACTTGATCTCTTGGCAGGTTATTGCACTCTATGTCCCCACAAGCTAAATCTCAAATCTTTTTGGATTTGGACTTGTTTTGACAGGTCAAATGTCCAACACTAGTTCTGCACTATGGTTTTTAGTCTGTCAAATGCTTTGCTCCCTTTTGACCCAGATTTGTTGGTTTTTCTCCAAAATTGGACTTGGGGATATGTTTCCTTGTGTATGCACTATTGATCTGTAAATTTTCAAGTCAAGTTGTCACTATAGGGTCATGGATTGCTCCATGTTTGGAGCCCAAATTAACCTTTCTTGGTACCATTATAATCATCATGACTAGTAGGTCCTATGGCATCATAAATTCTTGAACATGGACCTCGGATTTTTTTGAACGTTCATAAATTTTTGAACATGGACCATTAGAATCATCATGACTAGTATGTCCTATGGCATCATAAATTTTTGAACGTCGGATTGAAAGTTGGGTCAGTTCTTGTACTTTGTCGCAATACTTGGTAGTTTTGGCTTAGTTTTTTATATCCAAATTTGCTTTTGAAAAAACCATTAGACTCCTTGTGATGTCCTCTAGCTATGGTGCAAGTTTGGTATTAGTCTGTGAGACAAGGGAACATGGATCACGATCCATGTACCTCTGTGTCAGATGGTAATGAAACTTGGCACATAGCGTGCCTTGGGTCCACCAATCTCTACCATATGGTTTTTGTGTGATTTGGACTTGTTTAGGTCAGGCAAAAGTCTATTAATAGATCCATTTTTGGGTTTTCACCTTGAACTATTTTTAGCACTTTTGATAAGATTTTTGGGCTTTTTTGACAAAAATCCTTTGAAGACTTTTGTTCACAATGGTCTCTTCTACATGCTGGTAAAGAGTCTGTCCAAAAATTCCTCATGAGGTCATGGATCGCGATCCATGTTCCATCACTTTTGGATCTGGTTTTTGGTGTGTTGATAGCTTATGATGTTTGCAGCCTGCTCATCAAGAAATTTTTATATTTGGATCAGTTTTGCCCAACGAAAAGTGAATTCTATAGTCTGTTGAAGCGATTTTGAGAATGTTCTGTTTTTTGCTCCTTTAACCACTTTTTACAACTGTTTTGGAAATGGTCCTTTTGGGAAATGTGTTTCAACTTGTATCAGTGACCCACTTGTCAATTTCCAGCCAAAGATCATGATGAGGTACATGGATCGCAATCCATGTTTAACCTCATTTTGACATGAAACTTTGTCAACTTATAGTTCATGTTATGGTGACACTCTTTCCCAAAGCTTCTTGAATTTGAATCACTTTTGCTCAACCAAAAGCAAAATTTTGAATCTGCTTTGTGATTTTTGGTTATCTGGCAGAATTTTAGTGTTTTGATCAACTTTTTGTAATTTTTTGCTATGGTCTCTTTTGGCAAAGTTGTTCCACTAGTTATCAAGGATGTACTGGTCAAATATCAGTTCCAAATGTCAAAAAGGTACATGGATCGCGATCGATGTTTGGAAGCATTTTGTCATGAATTTTGTTATGCTGGTTCTCTATTCCCTGTAGAAGCCAAATCTCACCCCTTTTTGAATTTAAAACACCCAAAGTTTAATTCCCCCAATTTTGTGTATGAAATGCATGTTTTGTTGTTTTTGCCCTATCATCCAATTTTGATGTGATTTTTGAGTTTTTCTTTCAATCAGAGCAATGTCCCACTCACCGATCACTTTTCTGCAAAAATGGTCTCTGGGGGTCATGGATCGTGATCCATGTTCCTCCACAAAATTTGGCCAAACTTTCCAGATTGCTTCTAGAGAGTCTGCTAATGCCCTTGATCCACAATTTTTTGAATTTGGATCACATTTTAGGTCTCTGCCATCAAATTTTCAGAATTTCGAAGTTATGGTCGTTTTTATCAAAATATGGTTTTCACCCTTTTCTTCTCTAATCTTTCAGCCCAATTTTGATGTGGTAGTTTCTACTTACCCTACTCCTAAGTATTGAAATGAAACATGAAAAAAAAAACCGGAATGGTACAAAATAAAGTCAAAACAAAAAACGATACCTGAGAGCATACAAAAAATTAGAGAATGAAATGCTTTTGGCTATCTCACTCACAATCGTCTTTATTTCTTGAGAGCAGATCTAGCAAGTCCTTGACTTTTAGGCTCTATCAAGTACTAAACCCCGTGTCTAGCTGCTTCACTGCGATTAAGGTGTAAATGGAATGGAGAGACAAATCTTCAAAAAAGAACTCTCTAAATACACACTAGGTCACTCGCCATCTAAGGATCATTATCCTTGGCAATGAAGCCAATGTTAGCAGATCGTTGCGATGGACGTGTGTAGCATAGCTATCTAGCACTAATACAATATCAATACTCATGGAAGTGACTCAGATGGGGCATAGGGACTCTTTGAGGTTGTCAATCTCAAGTGAATCTAACAAGCTAAGGCAACAACTCAACAAGCAAACCACCACACAATGATCAAGGAAATCTGCATATGTTCTTTTCTCACCGCTCTAGGTCATCACGCCATTTCGGCACTCAAACGGACTCGAAATACAAAAAAACTTTAGGAGGAGGTCTAAGACACCTAGGGACACTATCCTACCAAGTCTGGTCACAATCTAAAAAGGTACCAAAATGATAATCCATCATGAAAAAGATCCTAAAAAATGCAATAGATCAAGAAAGAAAGGTCTCCCTATGGACTAGGAACACTCTTCTATGGTCCAAACGACTAGAAACATTGATTTAAGCACTGAAATTTTCAATTAAAGCTCACAAACGCGTAGTTGCAAACCACATTAAAACTAAAAATGCTTACACTTGAATAAAAGAGCAAAGAGAGAGGAACACAATGTAAGTTTTGGAATTGAAATTGGATTACCCAATCATTACAAGTTGAAGCTTTATAGTTGCTTGAGTGTACGTACAGCAGAGCTCTTTCTTCTCATGAAGATAAGCCTCCTTTTACATTTAAGTTATTGACCTTTATACCTAAGACTTTCTTGTAAGATCCCCAATTTTTGGGTCTCTTCTAAAATAAGAAAAATAGCTTGCCAAATTTTGACTTAAGATGCTTGATTGACAGTCTTGAAAGGTTCTAAAGTAAAAAACAAGGCCGTTTCCATGTTCCAATAGGTTAGACAGACGTTTGGTTCAGTTTTGAAAAAATATGTTATTTTTAGCTTTTTCATGCTTTTATATGCTTTTTTGCAAAAAGCAAGGTCGGATCCTTGATCTACGTGTCCGGAGAAGCTATGGTTTAATTTTGTAAAAATTTGCTTTTTGAGTACTTTTCACACTATTTTTAGCTTTTTATGATTTTTATTGCTTTTTAGTGATAAGCGAGTGCTTTCTTATTCCAGTGGACGAGGGAAACCCACGGTTCAATTTTAGAAAATTTTATTTTTTTTCTTTTTGCTCTATTTTTAGCTTTTCGGCGTATTTGAAAAGCAATGTGCTTTTTAAGATGACCTAAACATAAAACTATTAATTTTAGTCTTCGTCGGATTTAAAAATGATCACCTAAACAAAATTTTATGAAAATTATTTTTTTCAAAAGGGGTATCGTAAATACGTGAGAGTAGTACGGGAAAGTCATAATTATGTCGAGACATTACGGTGTGGCATAGTCTACCTAAGGTTCCATTAGTTGGCCAGATACTGTTTAATTGGTCAGTTTTATTGGAAATATGGAATGGTAAGTGGGAGAGTTGACCACCAAAAGCTGTGCCATGTTTTTAGAAAAGACTAGAGTCTTTTTCCAAAAGCAGGAAGCTAATCCTAGTTGACAGGTAGCACTACCTATAGCTTGGGACACACTCCGAGCTGTTGGAAAATCTATAAATTGTCAGTTAGTGCTCAGTTTTCAATGCCGTCTGTTGCGTCTACTACCGCAAGGCTATATGTATCTATTATACGGAGTGGTGCAAGCTCTTCATCACCATATCCATAAGCTATTCTCTCTCTCTTGATAAGAAGAAGAAGAAGGATATTCTCTCTCGTTTCACGGTGTACGCGCTCTCGGGAAGCTTTCGTGGTGAATACCTCTACGTAGTTCTCATCACCTCTCTCTTGCGGCAAAGCAAGAAGCCTTTCGACATCCCCTAATCGATTCTAAAGCACGATGAGAAGCTCTAAACTCCATATCCATCATCTCTCTCTCTCTCTCTCTCTCTCTCTCTCTCTCTCTCTCTCTCTCTCTCTCTCTCTCTCTCTCTATGTCGTTTTTTTGAATAGTCACCCTCTCGGTGATTGTTTTTTCGTATACGAGTGCATGTATGGATTAATCAAGTACGTATGAAGTTGCCCCATGATTATTTCATCATGTTTAATACAATGATTTATGCACATGATGCATTTATGATCACGAGCGTGCATAAAAAGCGCTTTTCGTTTCACGTCATAAAGGCGGTACAAAAACTGTTTTGTTCATAGCTCACAAACCGTTATGAATCAGTCCAAACCCTTTTTACCCCTAATAAAACACACCATTTAGAATATTTTCTCTCTCTTTGATGTCATATGAAAAACATGTACAAGCTAAGAGATATGGTCAAAAAACAGCTTCTTGTCCACTACACAACCATTTTTTTTGACTCCGGGCTCCTTGGAGAACCACTATATAGATTCACCGGATGGGCAAACCCACTCAAAAATTGAAAACCTTGATAAAACTTGATGATAAATGTATTTAGCTCTCCGTTATCACCTCGAGAATGAGAGTTATTAATCGTTTCATAACCGGTTTTGCCAATACGTATAGGGGTGCTACCAAAGGGGAGTACCATATGATATAGTGAGTTAATCGAGCTGTTTATATATGATTTATGGGTTGTTTTGGTGAGTTGATTTCAAGCATTAGATTCCCATAAACTTATGTGAAGATATATGGTTAGACATCCCGAACCGCATAGGCAGATATGATTAAAGTGTCTTTCTTTTGGGGTTATAGTTTGTTGTGTGAGTACCATATGGGTGAGGTGATGTGATAGATTGATATTCTATATTATGGATCTGAGCTTGATGCATTGGTTTGAGGTTAAATACTTTCATTTGCATGTTATGCACGCTCCCAAAAATGTCAAAAAGTTGTTTTTTGCATATGTGTGAAGTTATGGTTTATGATTGACCTAAAGGTCGGAGCTGTTTTGCATCATGTTTATGGTGATGGAATGTTTTCATATGATGTATGGAAACTCATGGATTGATGTGATGCCTCATATGCATGGTTATGATTGCTTTCCACCTTTATAGGTCAAAACTGGCTCTATGTGCTAGGGAGGTGAAGTGCAGATATGATGCATCAACTTTGCATGGTTAGATGTTGTAAAAATTGGAATTTTATATCATGATTGGTTACTGGTCGGACTCTTTTTATGCATGAAAGAATCACATCTTAAGGGTCACATGTGTATGGAGTCCAATTGATTTCAGGATTATGTCAAACTCTAAGTGTGGGAGTTGGTTCAGTGTGATTATGATTGGTGGTTAAGGGCTGAGATTCCCTCATGGATTATGGTTGTGGTTTTATGGTGGAAGCCAGTGTGGCTTATGGTTTTTTTCTGGATATGGTTATGCTGTTGAAATTTTTGCAGCCATGTTATGTTCTAAAGTGGTTATGCAGGATTGGTCATGCCTCACCCAAGTTGGGTGGAGTTCTCACCCGTGTGATATGATTGGATTATGGTTTATGGTTTTTCGGATTGGATCATGACGTGATCTAGATGGTTTATGGTAGACGTGTAAGGGAAGATACCCTATACAGTCTAACTACTTGGAAAAGATTGTTTGTGCATATGGGAAGTGTTATTGTGATTGGACTCATGTGTTATGTTTTTCATGGCAACGTCACTACAAGACTAGGATCACCTACATTGCTTAATCTTAGACTAAAGGGTCGTTGACCTAGGGCTTTGCTCGATCGGAGGTGTTGTCTAGGTCTTCTCCTTTTTGTTAGGCTCATCTACACGGTTAGTGCATCGAGGGTTGAATGACCTACACGGCTAATGCGTCGAGAATTTTGCCTTGGCTTTGTCTATACACCCGGTGATAGGCATTGAAGAGAGACGTGGTGTCTAAACTAGTTTGGTTGGTGTTGATACCCTACTAGTACTTGGGATCCTTTTAGATCTCTGGTTCATGGAGGGAGGCAAAGAGGCCTCAGCTTATGTCTAGCTCAGGTAGGTCGGAGGTGTTCTGACTCACTCTCGGTGAATTGAAATTCTCTCTGTCTGTAGTAGAGCGGATGTGGATGGGTGGACCGGTTGATCCCTACATAGGGTCAGGTGCTCTGCTAGTTATTTTGTCATAAACATTTTGATGTTATGGTATACCCAGATTTTGTCATTGCATTAATACATGGTTGCCTACTTCATTTAGACAGGGCATTTAAACATTCTCTGTTGTCAATTTCTCATGTCTCTATACACTCTATTTCACCCTCCACTATATTCTCTCTCTCTCTCTCTCTCTTCCCGCAACGCGGTGCACACATATATTCACCCTCCACAATGTTATATTTTTCTTGAGTACGCTTTCATTCATAACACCCATTCAGGGGTAGCACTAGTCGCTAGGTACCTCCTCTGGATGTAGTCCCGGCTCACGGACTAAACTCCATGCTTGGTCAAGCGCTGAGAACTCCTCGTGTATAAAGGTGTAAATTGTATATTTTGTGCATAGACCCCCGGGAAGGGGTATCTCTCACCTGGTATCAAATCCAATGCTTAAGGTTATGTGGATAGACTAAAGACTGATACTAGTCGGGTTAGTTATGCATCGTGCATGCATTCATGCATGCTGTTTGAGAAAAGATATTGTATTCATGATGCATCTATAAGTGACATTGGTTGTGTTCAACAATATGGCAACACGGTTGTCAAGGGATGAACGGGCACTCTTTTACTTAGAAATCGGGACCAAAGTCTTTGGCATGCCATGAAGCACAACTTGTTGGAAGAGTTTTGATCATTGTTACCTTACCCGTCACCAAGAACCCTCATGTTGATTCCTTATCTACATCGACGACAGTGGAAGGGATTGGTTTGCCAACCGCAGGCTACTTCAGCTCAGAATATGGTTAGGCCTAAAAGACATGTTCTACTACCTGTGACATTGGTTGTGTTCAACAATATGGCAACACGGTTGTCAAGGGATGAACGGGCACTCTTTTACTTAGAAATCGGGACCAAAGTCTTTGGCATGCCATGAAGCACAACTTGTTGGAAGAGTTTTGATCATTGTTACCTTACCCGTCACCAAGAACCCTCATGTTGATTCCTTATCTACATCGACGACAGTGGAAGGGATTGGTTTGCCAACCGCAGGCTACTTCAGCTCAGAATATGGTTAGGCCTAAAAGACATGTTCTACTACCTGTGATGCGCTCCCAAATGTTAAGGATTGTCAAAGTTGCTAAGAATTTTGAAGCTCTTGCAATTGTCATAGGAAAAGAAAAGTTAGAAGAAGGTAACTACAGACCACGTTGTTGCGTGGGAGGTCTAAGAGAATACCCTGTTATGAGAGTTAAAAGAATATTTAGAAAATTAGCTCCAAGGCACCCATAATATTGTAATGAAATCATAAAGGTCAAATTTTGATGAGTAAAAGAAGAGTTTTGGTTCACATGTGTACTAAGTTTTTTCTCTCTCCTTGTCTTGTTTTTAGATGGATCTTCTTAATTGTCTAGATGAACTCCCAGTGACTTTGCACAAAGAGTCTTTTTCAATTATGCGGTTGGATTCAGTCTCCATTGATGAATTGAAGCGGTTCGAGTTTCAAAGGGGACTATAGATTACCTCATACCCAACACTTACGTAGCATGGGAGTTATATGTTGAAGCTCACCCTCAACATTGAACACAACTACCTGATAGGTTTATGACCAACCCACAGCTTTGGGTAAAGGAAAAGATCCAAGAAGTTGACGTTAAAGTGCAAGGATATGTTCTTTACCTTAATCTATGTTCTCTTTTGGACATACCAAGTCATGAACTCATACTTAGGAAGAAGGCCCTTATGCTAAATCAAAGATACGGCTTTTGTGAGAAGGTCATAATCAGAGTATGGAAGAATTCAAATGACAGCAATCGATTCTATTATGTACCCCAGTATTGGTTCAATAAAGTCTATGGACCTATTCTCAAATACAACCCTCACAATGTTACTATTATCTTTGATGACTACAAGAAACCAAGTGCATTAGTGACTTTGCCCAAGCACAACCAATGGCAGTGAACTTGAGTAGATATTTCTATAGAGGTGATGTAAATGAACGGCATGCTCACGTAAATTGCTTTAATGGATTACCACCCACGGATGTATCACGAGGAGAGAAATGGTACGAAAAGAAAGACGTGAATTTCAATGCACAAGTTGAAGTGTTAAACTTTGATACTCGAGATGTGAACAAACATAGGGGTAGGACCTTGGTTGTAGGAACCAAGAATTGGTTCATAGGACCCTTTTGTATTTATGTATCTCCATAAACACTATGTATCTTTTTGGTCTTCTACGTTTTATAATATTATTTTGAGGATATAATATTTGACTTTGAATCTTGGTTTTGTCTTTCTAACTAACTTGGGCAATGGGGTGTGTATGTAGATGACTTACATCTTACCTCGAGGGATATGGGCAGATATACTCTCCCGCCTTATCATTTCCAAACTCGAGTGGAAGTGCAAAGGCTTGTCACTACCACGTAAAATGGGAAAGAGAAGAAAAGGTTAATGTCTATGGATTTTATTGTACCTAATACTTTTTGAGCTTGGTATCATTATTTTGCAGGGAACCCCGAGTTTAGACCACATTAGCATAAACCCTCACCTGTTGCGAGTATCGAGTGGATACAATCCAAGTTGGAAACAGAGATTATTGTCACTAATCAAATATTGTACATAAATGCTTATGAACTTACCCTAAGACCAACAAAGGAAATATGGATGGCCAGAAACATACTTCCTTTAGTAATGGCTATGGGATGCTTTGACATTGTTATGTTTAATGTATGGGGCTATCAATGCAAAAACAACGATCGACATTCCTTTAGCCCGGTACCTTGGAAGTTGTTCTTTGACTTATTTGGAAAGTCACTAATCTAAAATCCTCGCCATGTAATACAATGCCTACTACAGATCTCAATGCCTTGTAGATTGTGAAAATATACACATCTCAGTTGGATGGGATACATCGGATGTATTTCCAAAAGAATTTACCTACTTTGATGATTATTTTGGGTACAAGAAGGAAATTGTTCACGCCAAAATGGGGGTGCCTGTAACAAACAAATCTCTTACTCAATAATGGTACGACTCACACGCCAACGAATAAATGTTCCAGCCAAAGTGAAAAAGGATTATTGGGATCATCCATCCGATATACTCAGGGAATGGGATAACTATGCTCCATTGGTAGAAGGATGTCACAATGGATATTACCGAGTGCATTATGTCAAAGCCATTAGGATTTATTAGAAGCTTTTGAGAAACTTGTAGAGTTTTTCAAAAACCCAAAGTTTTATGATATAGAAATTGGATTAATTTATTTGTTATTCTTTCTCCTATTTCTCTCTCATCTTATCTTTATCTATTCTTTTTTATTTAAGGGCTTCGAGCGGATTATAATATTTTACTAAGTGTGACCTTGGTTGATATGGTACAGTAAGTTACAATGCCTCCTAGAGGAAATGCGGCTGCTGCTAACGCAAACCGCTTATTGTTTCTCAAAACACCATCATCGATAGAGACATCGATGCTATGCTTCGCAAGTCTCAACCAAGAAATTTTAGCGGGGAAGGAAAAGATGTAAGCAAATTTTTTGAAGATTGGATTGAGCCCATGGATGACTACTTTGGTTTTGGCTCATTTGTCAGCAGTAAACAAAGCTATCATCGCTAAATTCAAACTAGAGAAAAAAACCAAGCGTTGGTACAGAGACCATTGCACAGAAAACAATTTGATCCTAATGCTGCAACTTGGGGATTATCTTAAGACCCAGCTCAAGAAGAACGATCAGAACAAAGTTTCTCATTTAGACTGTATGAATGAGTTTCTTGACTGTACTCAAGGGACCAGAGATCTAGAATCATACTATCAACGTTTCTTAACCCTTGTCAAGTATGCTCCAGTAGGGATGACTCAAGAGGTCAAAGTAGCTTGATTCGTGTCAGGGTTACATAATCCTATGAAGACTAGACTACAGAGTCTTTGTCTTACCAATTTTGCGGATTTCCTTGATGCAGGAAAACTTATTGAAATAGAGTTATCTACTACCAAAAAGAGGGAACCAAAACCTGTTCCTGTTCGTGAAATCAAAAGGCCTTGTCCCAAGGAGGAACACAAATCTGGAAACCCATAGCAAAGAAGAGAAAACTTAGTACGTATGAAAGCTAGACAGGATCATTTGTGCTACACTTGTCTTGATCCTAGTCATCAATCCAGGGATGGAGCTTCACAGGATTAGTGGACAATTATGAACATAGAAACTTCAATCAAAATTGAAACTGTGAAAAGTTCAGACCCAGACCACCGGCAATTCAGAGGAACTTCAATCAGCAAAACTTTAACCAAAACCAGAGACAACCTCAAAGCCAAGGGAATTTTAGACCAGGCACTCCACCTTTTGTTCGAAATTGATCGCCTGTCAATAATAACAACAATGGAAATGTAAATTGTGACCTTAAATTAACAGAGCTCAAGGAGCTAGAGGTGAAGGAAATCACGCAAAACGCATATGTTCATGCTGCAATTGAACATCAGGGAGTGAATGAACAATTTTCAATAATTCAAACCCTGGCGAAGTATCAAGGTAACCATTTTACTTATTGATTGATTCAAGGGGTACACATTCTTTCATATCTCCTAAGTGCATCAGAAACCTCATTTTGCCTGAACACTCTGATACAAACCTTACAGTAGAATTAGCTACGAGTAAGAAGGTCAGATCTTCTACTTCAATGGGTAACTTGAATTTTGTTTTGGATGGTCATAATACTTCTACAAACTTTGGAGTCTTACCCATAGAAATCTATGATGGGATTCTAGGAATGCATTGGATTGAAGCGAATGATGCTCACATACATTGTACAGATGCTTCATTGACCTTAGAAACGACCACAACTCTAGGGTTATAGTTACTGGGAAACGGGGGAAGCCGAAGCTCAGACTAGTGAACTTCACCAAACTTATGAAGAGTCATAGGGAGTAGCAAGTTAGAGTCCTTTAATAATTTTTTGTGGTCTTACTTGGGTGATGGTGAGAGTTCGATACTCTCAAGTGGTAGTTTATACATGTGAACATGAACACAGACTATTGATTTCAACATCTATCATGCTAACTTGGCATGCCATATGTAGAAAAATCTATGCCAGTGAATGTCTTGAGCCGCCACCTACATTCCCTCATTTTTTTTTAAAAAGGGGTTGTTTGCAATGAGCAATCCCTAGGGAAATTCCCTGACCAGTTGCACATATACCAAGCATGGCACCCAAATAGAAGATCAAGAGCTGTTCAATGAGCTTTTGGTTGGCAATATACTCCCATGGAATGCATTGATTGTTGGATCGTCCAACCATGGGCTTGCCTTGCCCATGATTCTCTTGACTTCTTTGCTATGTTCTTTCCCTTTTTCATGAGAGTGACACTTCAATTATGCCTTGCGTGACACAGTTCAACATCTTTGTCTCTACACCATGGCCTTGCTCCTCTTCATCTACCTGTGTTGTGGGTGCACCAAGGACTGCTACCTTTCTACCTCTACCTTCCCCACAACCACTTTCTACTTGCTATTATAATCATAGAGCTTCCCCACCCTCTGTCTTTCTACCTCTACCCTTGTGATCATGGACCGGTTTACAAGCCTTTTCCATGGACCGACTGATTAGAGGCTCTTTCCCTTTCCCTTTTGGGAACCAGACATGCTAGTGTTGCAAGCAAAATCATCCACCATCATCGTCACTACTAGCATATCCATTGTATCTATCCCTTGTGATAATCAATCTCTCTATGAGTCCTTTGATCGTCATCCATGTGCCTATGATCCGTTCTGAATTCATCCTTGCTTGCATGGTCTCTTTGTGCAAACAATGGGCAAGTGGGGCTTGGCAATGGAAAAATCTCAAGCCACACCATCATGTCTACATGTTGACCCACCCACAGTAGAGAGATGGGATGGGAACAAAGTGATCTTTTTAAGCAAGCTTTGGAGAGATCTTTTTTAGGACTTTCATTCAAATGTTATTTTTTGTAAAATGCTTCCTTATGAGTCTATTGGAGAGAGCTTTAAGAGGGAGATTTTTTTGTTATGATTTTATTTTAAGAGAGCCTCAAAAAATACAATAATTATCTTTGGTTGAAAAAATGATCTCTCTCTCTCTCTCTCTCTCTCTCTCTCTCTCTCTCTCTCTCTCTGTGTGTGTGTGTGTGTGTCTGTATATATATATACATATATATGCATATATATGATCTCTCTCTCTCTCTCTCTCTCTCTCTCTCTCTCTCTCTCTCTCTCTCTCTCTCTCTCTCTCTCTATATATATATATATATATATATATATATATATATATATATATATATATATATATATATATATATATATATACACACACACACACACATGTGTGTGTGTAGAAAATTTGATGACCATTGTCTCTATAAGATCTCAACATGATTCCCTCTACTGATAGCAAAGAAGACTTTCTTTATTCATCACCATTTAGTTAAAAAACAAGCAAATCCAAGCCCACATCATGTACCAAAAAAAAAAAAATCTCCAAAAAAAAAAACAATGTTAAAAAAAGTTTCTTAGAGGGTCAAGAGATTGGTGGGATACAATTAGTACACTTCACTCTTTGCTTAAGTGGTACAATGATATTTGAACACTTGAAGCATATCCTCATTGTTAGCTTGCTCTAATGGATAAACATATTGTGGTTTACATTTAAGCCAAAGTAGCGAAGGAAAATCTAGTCAATCACCTGAACTACGAATAGAAGCCCCCCCCCCCCCCCCCCCCCCCCCACACCCCTTGCCCCCTTTTTGAAAACAACATGGGTGTGTTTGTGTGCACTTTCCTCAAGCAACCATCAGTGTGAGACAACCAAAACTTAGAACCAAACAGAAAAATGGGAGGTCTTACCACTTATGTATGTGGAAGTGTCTATAACCCTTTACAAAAAGAAATTGGCATGATAATAATTAATAATAGACTAAATTATAATAGACCTATGACACTTGCTTGGCTGATAAAAGCAATTTGTGCAGTCCAGTACCACATTTTCAAAGCAAAATCGTCAAAAAATTCACCACATGCTTTCTTACCAGATCCTTGCTACTTGTTTCACCTTTACTATAAGAGATTATTATAGGTCTAGCACTAATTTCATGGGCTTTCCATATGATTCACTTTTCTTTGTCACAAAAATTTGTCGAAGCATCCTTGTGGACGACTTATTTGCAGCTGCATTTTGAGATGCTCGTCAAAGTGGAACAACCCATTGGAGTATTTCTTTAATATTCTATTGTTATTGATGGTGAGCTCTGCACAACAGCTTTTTGATATGCTTTGAAATTTCCAAGCTCCATCTGCACCTTTCTACTATGGAACCATGACCCTTCTGTGACCATTTGGAAATGCAACAGTGTCATCAGGCTAGGTAGATTCCACTTTGCCTCATAGCAGTTTAAGAAGTTTCTCATCAATTTCCCTGCTGCAATGACTAGAGTGAGAGTTTTGAAATGCTATGTCCACCGACAAGCTGAGCTCCCAACTTGGCGTAGCCCCCTTGAGATAGCATTTTGATATGCGTGTAGGGATCTCTCTTGTAGCACCTACAACAACCTCGCCTACCTTATGATATGCACTCAAATTTGTTGATGTCTTGCTAGTGACGTCAACGAGATGCCTTGCTAGCGAGGGCTGTGAAAGCAGTAGCGTTTTAGAATTGCAGTTTAAGAAGTTTCGCATCAATTTCCCGTGCTGCAATGACTAGAGTGAGAGTTTTGAAATGCTATGTCCACCGACAAGCTGAGATCCCAACTTGGCGTAGCCCCCTTGAGATAGCATTTTGATATGTGTGTAGGGATCTCTCTTGTAGCACCTACAACAACCTCGCCTACCTTATGATATGCACGCAAATTTGTTGATGTCTTGCTAGTGACGTCAACGAGATGCCTTGCTAGCGAGGGCTGTGAAAGCAGTAGCGTTTTAGAAACTCGTTTCCTTCTAGGCTTACCAACGACGACACATGGCTCTGATACCAGTTGATGGGTCTGGAGCTAAGGTATGGAGGGTGCCACCATGGCCAAGCCATGATGAGGTGAAGGCGTGTAGAAAAGCAAAACGAGAGAGAAAGGGAAAGCACATCGACACAAGAGATAAAATAATGCTATTGTATTGTTATTATTATGAAAATATTTACACAATATTTATAGAAAACTTACCATGCAAAAAAACCCTGTTAAAATAAAGTTCTAATTGCGTGCCCTAAGAGGAAGTTCCCACGGGAAATTGGGCTTGAAACCCAACACTCCTTTGGCAGCATCGCATGGGTCGAATGTGATGGGCTGAGTCTAGAAAACGGACTCTCATGTCCGTTGGCGGCCACGCAAGCACAGTCAAGACAGCCATGCAAGCAGTTAAGACGCGCAGCCCGTCTCCAGCGTGGCATATGAAAAGCGCACGGCTAGGCTGCATTGTGTCAGCACCTCGAGCTCCAGAGCTGGTGCCGCTAACTTCTTTCTTTGGCAATATATTATCACAACAAACGTTGCCAGCAATAAAAATGTAATTGCCATTAACGTTGGGTCCTCCAGTGGCGGACTTGGAAGTTGGCTCTTTCCCCCTCCCCTCTCTCACACACACAAAAAAGATATGGAACACATTCACACACACACACACACACACACACACACACACATATGGAACACATTCACTCTCACTTTGGGTGGTTCATGAGATCTCCATCACACACACACACACACAAAAGAAAAAAATCACCAATGTTGATCAAGGGAGTAGACAATTCTCTCTCTCTCTCTCTCTCTCTCTCTCTCTCTCTCTCTCTCTCTCTCTCTCTCTCTCTCTCTCTCTCTCTCTCTCTCTCTCTCTCTCTCTCCGCATCCATACTATGACTTCGTTCATGTGAATTGCAAGTGCTAATTCCCACCCTTACGGCCTCTCAATCCAAGATGAATCTACAAATTCCTAACCCCGGTATCTTCAATTCTTCATCACTACAATGGTTGCATATATACAATGAGAAATCCAAGTATCGAATAATGCGTGAAGCTCAAATTCCGTGGTCTCGAGTGAATGACTTCGTAACCGGTGAGGCAAAGTTTGAGAATTGTCCTACGTCCTGCAAAATTAGCACGCACCATAGGCGAACACCGGAACAACTTAAGCGCATCACTATCGACACATGGATTGAGCGCAAAGTGTAAGTGTATCTCCAACTTCAATCAACCTCTAATCATATTGTTATGATGGTTAATTGTAATACAATTAGGAATTTTGCCTACTTCATGCCAGGTTTTGGTGTGCATTTGGACCAAAGTCATCATCTACATCATCTCATACACAAAATTGTGTGATAGAGGGAGATGGTGCACCATTTGAACATGGTAATGAAGCATCCCCACAAGGCCCATCAAACGGAAGAAAGAAGAGGTGTCCACCACTTAATAAAGGCATGCTTTTACGAGGTTGTCAATGTCACTTCCAAGTTAAGCGACTGGCAAACTAGCCAGATGTGGGCGTCATTTTGTATATCCATCCCTATCACACGAATAGGGATGATGAGATGTTCCATGGTTCTTGTCATGATGGCGATTCTTCAAAGTTCTCTCCTTGGATATCTATGCACAAGAAAGTTTGGGTTGCAAACATGTTGTTTTGTGGATTCTCACCTCAACAAGTTATGGAAAAGCACATTCAAGCATTGCACACCCAAATGACCAAGGATCCTGCGTACTCCATGGTCAAGGATGATTTTTTGAGCATAAAAGATGTATTGAATATCGGCCAAAAGCTATCCATTGATGAATATCAATGGCACGACAATGATGCTGAGAGTGTCAGGAGATGGTGCATGGAGAACAAGGGGAATATTTTTGTATACCAACATCCGGATGAAAAGAACTCCTTGGACTTTGTGTTGGGAATACAAACTCCATGGCAAAGAGATATGTGTTTCAAACACGGCAATTCCAATCTCCTTGCAATGGATGCAACCTTCGGCACCAATAAATACAAGGTAGCATACCTTATCTCTTGCGTTGTGTGGTTTTCCTCTCTTGCATCGTCTGATTTTTTTCATGAAGGCAATTTATAAAGCATGCCCAAATGTTTATTGCAGTTCAATCTTTACACTATCCTTGTGTTTGATAGCCATCGTAATGGTGTCCCCATTGCATGGGTCCTAACATCATCTGCCACCTTTGAAAGCACTCAAACCTGGTTAACCTGCTTTAGGAACTCCATGCTCAACCACCACAAGTCTTGGGAGCCTGGAGCATTTATGGTTGATGATTCGGAGCAAGAGATAGCCGCTCTAAGGTATGGACCTTCCAAAACTTTATTGTTTACATGAATAACTACGTTGAGGCATGCACTTATAAAAGTTTGTGGGGTTTGTTTCGCAGAATTGTATTCCATCAACCTATTCTACTTTGTTTGTGGCATGTTAAGTGATGTTGGCTAAAACATCTTATTAGAAAGGTCAAGGATTGGCCAAAAAGAGTAGAGATGTTTCGGGCTTTGGGGGAAGTTATGAATATGCAGGGTGCATGTTCAACAAGGGAGGAGGTCAACAAGGAGGAGGCAAAGTTGATGCTCGAGTCCTTCTACAACAAATATAGCCAAGAAATTGAATTCACCATGTACCTTAAGACCTATTGGGAGCCCAAGATAGGTGAGACAATGCCTTCACACATATATCAGGTATCCCTATCCTTATCCCAATTTCTCTTAGCCTTTTTTCCCTTATGGCATAGAAATGTGGGTGCGGGCAACACGCAATTTTCCTCATGCTAGACAAGATACGAATGGTGCCATCGAGGCATATCATGGCCAATTAAAGTCTAAGTTCCTTGGTTCCACTAAAAGGCTCGTTTCTCGGCGTGTAGATTGGCTCTTTCACAGGCTAACCACTAGTGTCTTGCCCCACTATTGGTTCATTCAACAATTGAAGGATAATGGATTCAGGCGCAACAATTCCATAGAGGTGGTTGTTGAGAACTCCTACCAACGGGCACTTCACATTCCTGATGGGCATGTCACCTTCGTGGATTCCTCCAAGGGGGTGTCTTTCGTGGAAAGTGTTTCATCCCCTGGCCAAGGGTACACGGTATTCAACGCCGATTGTGAATGGGCATGTTGACCTTGTAAGTGGGCTGAGCAAGGCAACATATGCAAGCATCAAATTAAGGTCATGAGAGGAGATACCCAAGCCTCACTTGTGAAGCAATGCATGGACATGTATGAATCATGGCAAACGGGCAGGCAACCAAGAGGAAGAATGGAGGCCCACACAAAATCATTCTCTAGTGGCGGCTCTCCTCCTACAAGCATGGGTGTACCCATGGAAGAAGGGGAGCATGCACACGATGATTCTTCAACATCAATTAAGGTGAGCATTCAACCACTCCAGCAAATCTTTGATGAAATGTTAGTGACTGTGGAAGGAGACAAAGCACTCATCAAGGAAGCATGTGATGGACTAAGGCGCACATTGGCCCATGTGAATTTGGTGAAGGCCCAGCATGACATGGCAACTTTTTCTACTATGGAGGATGGCTGTGGCAATACCCTAAAGAGGGCAAAGCCGTTCATTGAGAAAAGATCTTCTAAAAGAAAGCAAGAGAGGGGTGTGCATCCCTTTACTAGGCCAGAGAAACTGCACAGAGTGCCCATGCAAGCTAAATTGGATAAGAAATCCAAAACGGCAACCCCAAATGTGTTGTAAAATTACATTGTATCATTCTTGCGGTAATGCTTAATATGTGACTTTCGCTCCTGCAAGCTTATATGTATGTGTGATGGAGGGAGAGAGAGAGAGAGAGAGAGAGAGAGAGAGAGAGAGAGAGAGAGAGAGAGAGAGTTGATATTGAGGGAGAGGGAGTGAGTTTATATTGAGAGAGAGAGAGAGAGAGAGTTGATATTGAGGGGGAGAGAGAGAGAGAGAGAGAGAGAGTTGATATTGAGGAAGTGGGAGTGAGTTTATATTGAGAGAGAGAGAGAGATGATGTTGAAGGAGAGAAAGGGTGGTCACTTTAAGGGAGAGGGAGTGAGTGCTCATATATATGTATGAGAGAGTCAAATAATAAACCAAAACACCATGAATTAACAAAGGAAACAATTGTCTTTTGCAAAGGAATCATTCATGTTTAAGCATGTTTATGCTTGTGTGTATTAGACATAAAAATGCTTAAATGTACATGGGCATAAACATACCCATGCATATACAAATGCATACATTATGAGCATGCATCCTTGAATAAACCTACGCATGCATGTGCAAGCTTGTTTATGCATGCAGGGTGATTATGCATGTTCAAGCATGTTTATTCTTGTGCGTATTAGACCTAAAACTGCTTAAACATACCCGTGCATAGACACACGCATACATTACGAGCATGCATTCTTGAATAAACCTACGCATGCATGTGCAAGGTTGTTCATGCATGCAGGTGATTATGCATGTTCAAGCATGTTTATTCTTGTGCGTATTAGACCTAAAAATGCTTAAACATACCCATGCATAGACATACATTACGAGCATGCATTCTTGAATACACCTATGTATGCATGTGCAAGCTTGTTTATGCATGCAAGGTGATTATGCATGTTCAAGCATGTTTATTCTTGTGCGTATTAGACCTAAACATGCTTAAACATACCCATGCATAGACATACATTACGAGCATGCATTCTTGAATAAATCTATGTATGCATGTGCAAGCTTGTTTATGCATGCAGGGTGATTATGCATGTTCAAGCATGTTTATTCTTGTGTGTATTAGACCTAAAAATCCTTAAACATACCCGTGCATAGACACATGCATACATTACGAGCATGCATTTTTGAATAAACCTACGCATGCATGTGCAAGGTTGTTCATGCATGCAGGTGATTATGCATGTTCAAGCATGTTTATTCTTGTGCGTATTAAAACTAAAAATGCTTAAACATACCCGTGCATAGACACATGCATACATTACGACCATGCATTCATGAATAAACCTACGTGTGCCTGTGCAAGGTTCATGCATGCACGGTGATTATGCATGTTTAAGCATGTTTATTCTTATGTGTATTAGACCTAAAAATGTGTAGTAGACCTAAGAATGCTTAAATATACATGGGCATATACATACACATGCATAAACAAACCCGTGCATAGACACATTAAATCTACGCATGCGTGTGCAACGTTGTTCTTGCATGGGTATGCACAGTGATTATGCATGTTCAAGCATGTTTATTCTTATGCATGTGCAACGTTGATGCATATTACTTTACACAATAAGTGCAAAGTTTATGCATGTGTATGCTTGTGCATATGTACGTTTAAGCATGAGTATGGGTGTACATACGTGGATGTTTATGCCAACCCGCCACTTTTAAAAAAAAGTGCAAACATGGTCACACAAAGTAAAGCTTGAATGTAATGCATAGTCTTAGATTTGTTATCCTGTGCATTGTATCTGATTCACCAAATTCAAATTGTATCATCTCACAAGTCAATCTTGCCAGATGAAGACAATTTTGCTTTTTAAAAACGTTAATGGAACCTTTCATTTCATCACACAAGTCAACCCATCATTTCATCACACAAGTCATTTCATCAATACATTTCAATTCTCTAACTCTCACACAATTTTGCCTCTTGGAAACCCTTGGAAACGTTAACAGATCATTACATTTCATCGCACAAGCCACTTTAAACCTTTGAAAACTTCAACAAATCATTTCATTTCAGAGCTCGCTCACTCACTCTCTCTCTCTCTCTCTCTCTCTCTCTCTCACACACACACACACACACACACACACACACGCCGGGTGGGCATCTCATTCATCAATTTGTAAGAGAGTGGTCTCATAGTTCACTTTGGCTTGTTGAAGACGTTTACTGTTATTTCATCCCCCCCTCTCTCCCTCCCTCTCTCTCTCTCTCTCTCTCTCTCTCTCTCTCACACACACAAGCACATAAACCATTTCCTCTCTCAATTTGCTCCATACCTCATTGGTCTCCCTTCGAACATAAAACTTGCCCAACCTATGAGCTTTGGCAACAGCATCATTTGCGTCGATGTCTGACATAGCCACTCTCCTCATGTTGCTCGAGCCCGGAGAGACAGTCGCCCGTGGAGCCTTCGATCGGAGTGCATGGATTGTCAATGGAGTCACTAATAATTGCAAGCTCGAGGAACTCGGCGAGGTACGGCTTGAGCTCTCCGGCTTTACGTAGGCTGCCATGACAGTACCGTTGATAAGAGGGAGCTTTGAGTTTGTGTTTATCCGCGAGAGAGAGAGAGAGAGAGAGAGAGAGAGAGAGAGAGAGAGAGGGAGTGAGGGAGGGAGAGAGGGAGGGAGGATTAATGTCTTGGCTCTTGGTAGGAATTGGCATCAGGTTGGACAGTCCGTCAACGCACGACACATTTTTGGATTTTTCCACCCACGGTATTGAATCCACCTAGGTGCTTGCGTGGCTGCCAACCGGACATGAGAGTCCGTTTTCTAGACCGAGCCATTTGGGAACGATCGTGGTGGTGAACAACACTGTGGCCGACATCGTCTTCAGGTTAATTTGTGGCTGTCCAAATGGCCTTGTTTCTTAGCATGCCAACGAGGAAGGTTTCCAACCTTCCTATGAACACTTCTCTGTACATCTCATGGCTCATATATTATAGCTTGCAGTCACGTGTTGTGAGTCCAAAAGGCTCCCTGCTTGATACAGCACTACCCAAGGTTTTGTCTTTGAAAAAATCTATCCAACACTACTCCAAAATCTTGATGTGGTGAGAGAGGGTGGAGAAAAAAACGATGCGAGGAGTGGAGGGCTAGGAGGAGGAAGGGCAGAAAATGAGAGGAAAGAGAGAAGTTCCAAAGATGCATGCAGTAGCACTGCAAGTTGTTGAAGGTTAGGTAAAATCTGACAGCGATGATGTGGAGTGCTCATAAAGGTGAGACAATTTGAAGTCTCTGCCATGGCTGTGTGCTCATAGACCCAGGACAAATTCCTCCACCCTAGCACCCAGCTTCTTCACCTACTTTCCCAAGTACTTGACAATTATTTGAATGCCTGGATCATCTCGCGGCACCCTTCCCCACACACCTCTTTGCTCTATGAAGCTCCCTCGCATCCAAGTGTGCTAGCACAAGATGCCACTCTCCAGCTAGTCTTCCCTGTCAGCCATTTTCTAGCTAGACTTTGCTGCAGGCTGCTCCCTTTCAAAACCTATCATCTGAAACCTGTATGTGCTAGTGTGCACTAGTTTGAGCAAGTCTTGCTCATGCCCAATATACATGGCTGATATATCTTTTGCCATTAGAGTGCTATTATTGATTCCAACATTTGTATTATATAAAAAAATGCTCCCGAGCTTGTTGTAGAAGCGAGAAGGGGAAGGGTCAACGTTTCTTGCAGTTGTCCTCTCCAACATAACCAAGAGCCTTTATTAAAAATGTATATGTGATTAAGTTTTGACGACTTGCCAGTTTTATATTAAAAAAATACAAATATAGAGTAGTAGCACACGGATCCATCATTGACGATGGTGGCACTACCCCATGTTGGACCAGACTGCACCGACGTGGATTGGTTTGGAGTAGTTTCACAAAGGCTATAGCAAGGCCTACTAAAGCCGATTTTATATAATAATCAAAAAACCTTCTCGGGTATACATTGCATAGCTTTATTGAAACCAAATGTATTTAGATCCATCTGTAGGTGGCACTGACACTTCATACATCCATGCAAGAAATGTAAATCTCTCTCTCTCTCTCTCTCTCTCTCTCTCTCTCTCTCTCTCTCTCTCTCTCTCTCTCTCTCTCTCTGTGTGTGTGTGTGTGTGTGTGTGTGTGTGTGTGTGTGTGTGTGTGTGTGTGGGCAATCCATGGGTGGGTGTGTGGCATAGATTCAAGCCATGTTCCAAGAGCCCTAAGCAACTCTTTTGGCAAGACCTTGCAACTCTCCCATTCCATATGCAATCACCTCCACATATTACCTTCAAGGCCTATACAAGAGGAAGATTTCGAGCAGGGATTTAATATTTACGTGATCACTAAAAAAATTTACGTGATCACAAAGCGTTGATTAACGTTAGCAACCATATAAATTGGAGTTTTTCAAAATTGGTTTCTTCCCCCTTCATCCAATGGTATAAATGCATAAAATTGTCAATGTTAACAAAAGATTCACCTTACCAACTAGATGTTCACTCTAATGTCATTTTGAGTGATTACGTGAATTTTAAATCCCTGATTTCGAGGCATGTGTTCTTAGTGAATGATGAGCAGATTGAGGGTCCTGAGGGAAGAGGGGGAGAGATTGAGGGCATAGGAGGACTTGACGGCAGGATGTAGTTGTGAGTTGAGATATAACAATTCCACGACAGTAGCCATCCAACCTTCTTTGTAGGCATAAAGGAGCAACAAACTTCAAGTGAAATCGCTGTCAGACTAAAGAACTTGGTGACATAATAAGATCCTCATTGTAGGAGGGGTTATGAGAACTAATGGATATGGTCTAGAAGCAAGCAAGGAAGGTGCTCATTTTGAGGGGTAAGGGCAAGAAGAACAAGAAAGAAGGGGGGGGGGGGGGGGGGGGGTATTTTACCTTCTTTTACTTCCTTTTTCCTAGAGTATTATTACTTTATCTTTCAAGCAGTCACATAAAGTTCTCCAGGTATATCCCTATCCTCGTCTCAAGACTCGAGTATCCTCTCTCCTTTTCCATGTGTGGAGGCGCACCTTTACACAACTTCCAATTTTTATTTTTATTTTTATTATTTGGGAAAGTCTTACAATTAATCTACCTTAAGTTTATTTTAAATAAATATTCCAAGAAGCAAAGTAATGGTCCGACTGATGAGGACAATTGCAAAATTGCCCATTTAAGTTTCTAGCCTTTCCAAGATTCCTTTTTACCAAACAATTGGATACTTCTTGGAATCCCTTTTTTCTTCCACCCTTTCTTGTCTCGGCATCAAGCCTACCCGAACTACGCCGATTTCTATACACTTCCACAAGTCTCACCACCCGGTCGGGACACACTCCCATCCAATCCTAATTCCAGGGCCTTGAATGAATGTGAGCTCAAAATATAGACCAACGGTTATCAATCCTAGCTAGAAAGGACCATCCCCATTTTCATCCCATAGGTAAATACCTGTGATAGCCTTTTTCCAAACATGTAAGATAAATTCCACACTTAATCTTCTATATTATGCTAGGGCTATCCACGTCAAATCTCTTGGTAAATTTTTAATCCTAGTTGAGATTTGCATTAGGTTAATTGAGTTATAATCCCTTATCCCTTAGTTCGTATTTCCTTTTAATGTTTAGACAAACAAGACCCTAAGAAATACAACAAGTCTATTGGGAGTTTAAGGTATTATCTTGATGTAAGTTTCAAATTAACCCCGTCTTGGGCGAATCCAATTTGTTTTCTTTCCATCACTTGCCATCCATGGGGAATCTCCATGAAGCAATTGGAGTTTTATGTTTAATTGGAACGGTCATCACATTTGTGAAGTTATCCCCTTACTCCACCCCATATCGCAAAGCCATTTTGAAAGAACACAAACTTGAAAAAAACAATGCATATGCTCTTTATGATGCTCTTTGCTTTAGTGTGGGCTATTAATTGCCAACATAGAACTTTGGAGTACACCAGCTTGCAATCGTAAATATCTTTTGAATGATTATGAAAGAGTCAATGCTTGATTGTGTAAGAGTAGAACCATTCGATGAATGATAGTATAAAAGTAAAATTCAAAGTTCCTAAGAGTCCTAGTGTAGTGAAAATGCTCATGAAATTGAGTATGAATGGTTTAAAAATCCTTATTTGAGATGTGATTAAGGCATACCTAGCTAGCGTGGAGAGGATTATTTCCATAGCTAGAAGTGGTTTAAGGATTTGGGGATTTCCAATTGACAAGAGGGGAGGGAATAACCCTACTTGGAAAGGAAATCCTCTTTCAAAAAGAGCTCCTTTGCTTATGATAAAATTACCCCTCAAAACTCAATTTCTTCTTGAGAGAATTAGCTATTAATTTAAGTAGTTCACTAAAACTTTCACACACATAATTCATGAAAATTCAAGAAAAAGTTGTGGGCCTTTCATGAGAGCATTAGAATTCCTCTTTTGAAAAATAAGGTTAGTTCCAAAAAAAATTCCATTACTTTGTTGCCTTTGATTTATGGCATTTACCTTTATAAGAGAAATTTAGGTAAGAGAATAAAAGTAAATTAAAAACCAATAAAATGGTTTATGCAAGAGATTAAGGTATAATTAAAGGTACTAATCATCATTCTTCATGCATAGTATCTAGGTGAATATGAACTCCAATCACTTATGGTTAAAGAGAGTACTTTCTACTCTTTCTATGCCGTATTAGTATGGTAATCTAAAGAACTTGAAGTAAAGGAACTTGAAATAGCATCATGGTCACTTGTTAGCAATGTGATTAGTTATGATCAGTAATGAACCATAGTATAAAGAAAGAAAACAAAATTAAGAAGTTGTTCTTCTTCCCAAGAAAACAAGGGAAAGGCTTGCTTGTAAGAGCTTAACCATGAATTTAAGTAAGCATGAAAGGTAAATCACTTTCAAGAAAATTCAATAGCATAAAGAGAGAAAAAAAACATAATCTTATAGTCTTCTCCTTGCTTTGGACGTAGTCGGCTCTCTCCCTCTTCACCTTCACTTGAAGACCACCAATTTTGCTCCTTGGATTGAGAGAAAGGAATGAGATAAACAAGATTCAAGGTATGGAAAGCTTGAGGGTCAGGAGAGAGGATAGGCAAAGTATAATGTGCAGAAGAAGATCAAGTTTTTGACAAACTTGATTAGAGTTTTGGCCATGGCTTCTCTTGGAGAGGGGTGTGTGTGTAGGAGGTGTTTGTGAAAGAAGCTTGGCTATGGCTTTCTTAAGCTTACTCTCAAGTTTGCACCTTGAGAAAGGAAGGAAATAAGTGTAAAATGAGAAAAGAAGCCCTCTTTTTATACAAATTTTAGATAAGTGTATTTACTTTTCTCGATAACTTATCTTATTTATCAGTAATTTCTTTCTACTTGTTTTGATAAGACTTATTCAACAAGTTACTTACTCACTTTATCTTTACCTTTTTAGTTTCTTTTATCCTTATCTTTTTTCTCTATGCTATTTTTCTTGAGATGAAAAGATAATTTCTCATGCATTGGTTAGGCCCATGGTGTAAGCCAAATGTGACTTGTGGGTAAACTTTGGAGCTAGAATTTAGCCCGATTTTATTCGTATATTTTTTTATTTTTCTTCTTTTGAGTTGGTGGCTTAGATGTGTTTGTCATCTGTAAGGGCTAGATGGAGCCCTTACAAGAAGAGACATCCATGTCAATGGATGTGGTGGACGAGGGAGACAGACCTATGGGTGGAAACTGTTTTGAAGATTTGTGAGACTCTCACCCTAGACTCTCATCACATGACATTTTTTGTTTGAGTAGTGTGGTCTAGAATTTATTGCTAGCTATCCTATTTTTATGTTTTTTTGTTTGAGTAGTGTTGCTTAACATATACTTCTAGATATCTTCTTCTTATGTTTTATGCCATTCTATGATTCATTGGCATACATTTCTATTAGCACTTTTAGGTGTTTGTACATTTCAAGTTGTAAGCATGGTTGTTCTTTTGAATTGAATATTGTGTATTTTGCTTGGATGAAGTGCATTGATAATATACATAGAGACGGAGGCAACCCGTATGATTTCGGATCCTCTATATGATGGTTGCCCAAAAGATAGGCCTCAAAGGTTGCATCACTTTATTGATGACAAGTGTGATTCAAGTTAACTTATGTGCAGCCATAAACATTGATGAGATTTTTTTCCCCTTGATCTAAGCTTTAGGATGGTAGCGTGTTTTGCAATATTTCTTTCTCTATATCTCTCGTTTATTGTATTGTTTGAAAAGGCATTGTTGTGTCACTTGATATACACTGATTTTTGTATAAGAATCTTTTGCTTTGTATTTATGGTGTGCACATGTCTCTTGGATTGTTTCTTTTTCATACTCTATGAACATTTCTTTTCTCTTATTACTTTTGAAAGTCTCTTTGGCTCACAAATATCTTTATTGGGGGACTCGATTGTTTTTTTTCATCGCTAAAAAAAAATTGCTCGCCTTTTTGTAAAACTCCAAAGTCTCCACATGTACACATCGGGCTACTTGCAGTATGAACTTCGTACTAATCACCTTGGACTTATGAATTGTTTGTTTCTACCACAAATTTCTCATGTATGTTTGTCTTAGTAATAGTGTGGTGTACAATTTGAGCTTCCATGGTTACTACCAAGTCAATTCTTGTGGAGGCTTGAATTGAAACCCCTGACCGATAATATGCATTGTGTGTTTTCTTAACTTCAATCTTCTTTATTATGAACCCTCTTGATTCCAAATTCTTCAACTCAGAAGCAGTCAAGTTTGTTTCCTTTCCATTGGCCATATGTTGGGTACTCTAATCGAGCATTGAGTGAATATGTTATAAAGTTGTGACGTGTGATCCACACTATAATTGCAAAACCACATGAATTGGGCCTTTGAACCTTTACCATGAGCAATATCTCACTTTTCCAAGATTTGATATCCCAAAAGGATGGTGCAACAACACCATGTACCAATGTTTTTTATGTTTCTTTTGCATTTTTTGGATCTAGACCCACATCACCCTTGGCATTGAACTCTACTACCCTTTGGTATATGACAAATTGCTCACATTGTCTTAAGGATGTTGATCCCTCAACCACCAATCTCTCTCTCTCTTCCTTCCCTCCTCTATCAAACTCTCTCTTTCTCTCTTTTCTCTCACTCTCTATATTGCTTCCTCCTTCTACCACACCTATCTCTCTCTACCTTCTACTCCCTCACTCTCTCTCACTTTTACTTCCTCCCCATCTCTCTATCCCTGTTCTCTCCCTCTCTCTCTCTCTCTCTCTCTCTCTCTCTCTCTCTCTCTCTCTCTTGCGCATCTCTAGAGTGGGCGCCCACTCTAGAGATACGCAAGAGAGAGAGAGAGAGAAAGCTAGCGCTCAGTCTTTAGATGAGAGAGAGAAAGCTAGCGCTCAGTCTTTAGATGAGAGAGAGAGAGAGAGAAGGGAGCAAAGGAGACAGAGTAGAAGAGAAGATAGAGAAGGAAATGAGGATGTACCTTATAAAGAAAGAAAATTCTTTGGAAAGCTAATTTATGAAGTGCAAAAAATTTAAGACCTCGAGCATTTATATAGGCACCTTAAACCCTCCCTCAACTCTCTCTCTCTCTCTCTCTCTCTCTCTCTCTCTGAGAGAGAGAGAGAGAGAGAGGGAGGGAGCAAAGGAGAGAGAGTAGAAGAGAAGACAGAGAAGAAAGAGAGGGAAAGGAGGATGTACCTTATAAAACAAGAAACTTGTCATGAAAGTAATTTTATGAAGTGCAAAAAATTTAACACCTCGAGCATTTATATAGTCTCCCTAAATCTTCCCTCGCCTCCCTCTCTACTTCTACGTTTCTCACTCTCTCAAGTCTCCCTCCTTCCTCCCTCCCTCTCTCTGTCACTTGCGCTTAACGCTAGTGAGCTCTAGCGCTCACTAGCATTAGGTGCAAATGAGAGATAAAGGGAGGGAGGGTTTGCATATTTATAGGAGCACCCCAAGGTATGTTACAACTATGCCTTCCTAACTCCGTCAAAGAAAGTTTCTTCCATACATTCATGGAAAGGGAGGGGAGTACCCAAAAAACGACCTTTATCTAGAGTCAAGTTTAGCCAAGATACCTTTTGTACTTTTGCCACACAGAGACAAGTCTTACACACCCATAAAAAGATATTCAGTGAAGAATCAAGTCTAAATAATTTACTAAAAAATTATACGCCCATGGTTTGTCTCTACATGCTCATTCTTGCACATTAATCACTAAATAGTTAAACAAAAAAAAAAACCAAAGACATTTGTTTTTTGAAAGAGACGTTATCTTAGCTCTTTCCTAGCCAAACTTCTTGCATATATCTCCTCCAACTCGGAGGTACACCTCTCTATCAATAACCAACATTTGAAGGGGATAATATTATAGTATCTAGGAAGTGGAAACAACAAGGGCATGTCAACTATGAGGAGGAAAATGCTTCACATCGACATGAGTTTCTAACACAACATTTTGTGTAATCGTGGATTGTCCAAGCTACTGGTAGGGTGGCCATTCAAGAAGGTGATGAACAAGAGGGTGGAAGAGAGAGAGAGAGAGAGAGAGAGAGAGAGAGAGAGAGTATAATATAAAAATCCCCTCAAGCACTAACATAATTATGAAGCTCTGAAGAAAACAAAAAAAGGTCCTTTAAATGTCTCTTATCAACCCAAACTTCTAGTCGAGTCGACAGAAAGAAAGTTAGCCAACTCAGCCATGTTTATCTACCTCAAAAATATAAGTCCCCTTGGGCTAACTTGATTTATTCTTCTCAATTTTAATATGTCCAAAAAATCATACCAATCCTTTCATCAAGTGTATTGTATCAACCTTTTGAACGAGGTGTCAATCTCTCAAAAACACCAACTCAGTACCACCTCTTTCTATGTCAAAAACGATCCAAGAAAAAATTTAAACTAAAAAACACTTAATTAAAGCATGTCCAAAAACTTTAACCCAATATTGTTTGTGTATCTTCCATTTGTTACGCTATATGAGATAGTAAGCAAGCTTTTTGGTATATACAATATTCTCCAAGTGGCGCCACGCAGTAGTATGTAATTTTATCCTTGTTTTCCAATACAGAGTTTAAAATTTAGACAAATAAAACATTAATGGTGTAGGAGGCCCTACTAAATACCCGATACCAAGGATATGTACAATAATGTCAGAATTCAAGCCATATGAAGAGATCCCTACTAAAGCATAGGCAGATTATTTCAATCGCGAGTAATGAAACATTGCCCCACCATGTGTGGTTCCTCCATTGGGTAAGAATTTTATCTAATCATGCAAGGAATATGCAGTACATTTCTTTTACACAGGGCCTCTTAACAAGTCATTTTATGCCTGGCTTAGTTCAAAATACATAAAAATGTCAAAAAAAGTGGGTTAGGAACAGAACAACCCTACCAAATTGTTCCATCATCTCAATGCCTTTTATGGCGAGGAATCAACCTATACATTTGTTATATTAGCCATAATCAACCATACCAAGTGTTAGCAGATAGCCTTTTAATGCATTTACTGTTGGAATTTTTTGTTTAGCCACCCACACAGTGGGCCTTACGAAGCCAAGCCATTATCACAAATGTTACATAATTGTATATAAACAGAGGTGCTTACATCACCTTAGACCCACCCTTTCAAAAGAGAGATAACCATATTATCAAGAGAGATAGCTAGTTACCGACCTTGTGGGCTGCACTACAAGCTCCATATCACCACAGCAAAAAGTAATACACACAGTCCTCTCTTTCATTAACACAAATCAAACACACACAAGGCTAAGTGAGAGGCAGAATGCACCCTCGCCCGTTTAAATAGAATAAGTTTGATCACACGAGTAATCATGGTGTGTAGCAAGCAGCATACTCCATCATTCCAAGCTTTGAGTAGGTAATGTGCCATTTTTACTAGGGAGACAAAAGCAGACGCCTCTGATGGGGCTCGATTATGGAAAACAGAGTTACCTACGCATCATTAACATGGCAAGGAAGAGAGAACGAGTGTGGTATAGAGGCAGAGCGTGAGGCTGGTATCGTTAAATGCGACCTTTTTTAATGCCCATGTTTTAAGTTTTATTAGTATTCCTCCTTAGGGGTACCATCCCACGGTGGGTATTATCCAAGGGTAGCTTAAAAATAGGCACCAATTCTATAATACTAGTTGTTTAGGTGCTATCAACCTTATTATAGTATGGGTGGATACCCATAGAAAAAATGAGAGCAATATGGAGGTGTTTTTAATAAAGCAAAGTAATATGTGAGGAAAACTTAGGGTGTGATTTAACAAATATAACATAGTTGTTAGGTAATAGATAGAGAAATAAGTACTTGTGTGTGTGTGTGTGTGTGTGTGTGTGTGTGTGTGTGTGTGTGTGTGTGTGTGTGAGAGAGAGAGAGAGAGAGAGAGAGAAGAGGAGGGGGAGGAAGGAATATGGGGTGAGAGGAGGCCAAAGAGAGAGAGGGTAGTGGACAAGAGACAGAGGAATATGGTGTGGATGAGTGCCCGAGAGAGAGAGAGAGAGAGAGAGAGAGAGAGAAGAGATTAAATTTGTTAACCCCTCTTAGAGAACCATATATTGACACTTGACCAAATTATATCAAAACTGAAAGACAATAGATAATAACTAAAGACAAAATAGACAAAAGACAAATTTCATTATTTTTTGTTGGTACATCCGGTTCTGATAAGAGAACAATTGAGCTTCAAAACCCATGAAAGAATAGACCTATACCTGCCACCATCCAACACAAGCAGCCAGTTAAAACATGGGCAGCCTTAATGGGAAGACAGGTATCCAAACAGTCTATTCTACTTGTTATTGTTGTCATAGCCTTAAACCCCTTCACTCTCCTTATATGCATTTCGAGGGAGTTTTTTCTTTGCTTCTCTATCAGGCATGATCCATTTTTTCACGGTATTTTCTACAATAGGTTTGTTTGGTAGACTTTCCTCTACCATAATTTCAATTGGTACACTCGTTGTTTCTGGTTTGATGATGAAGACTGATTTGCATCCTTTCGGAAAATTACATATGGCGGAGGGACTTGGCTTTCCATTGGATAAGTAGCATCTCTTGCGAGTTTTTGAGCTCGCATTCTCAAAGTATGGTATATCCCCCATAGTTTGGCTTCTGATAGAAAGTATCATACCCTGTAGTACAATTTCATAAACCAGATCTTGCCTATTAGTGGTCTATGCTAGATGCTAGCTTCTAAGAGTAGCTGGAGAAAACTTAGGCGAAAAGAAACATTTGCATAGTGATTACATATGAAATTGGAAAACCTACCCCCCAAGTGGATAGAATGAGAGCCTGAGAGGATAAAGAGAGAGAGAGAGATAGGAAAAGAAAGAGAGATAGAGAGAGAAAAAAGTTAGAAAAGAAGCTTCATTTTGGGGTTATATAAAGGATAAGATATATATTACTTGTATTTTGCCAAAATTTTGGCAGAGTTTCGTTTGTAAGTAGACCCATTTTTCAAAAAGTAGACCGGCCCTCCTTTTGTAGGAGCCTCACATGAGGATTTTGTTTTAAATGATAAATCTAGAACTACCCAACCAACTATGTACGCAATTTTCAAGACACGGTTATGTCAGACTTTTAAAATTTAGAAAGTCTTTTCCTTTTGGCAAAAGTTTTCCTGAGTTTTGTTTGTAATTAGACATGTTTTTCAAAATAAACTTGCCCTCCTCTCTGAGGAGCCTCACATGAGGATTTTCTTTTCAAAAAGCCATTTTGGAAAACTTTCGTCAAAAAGGTATATCAATAAGCATAAAGACAACTTCATTTCCAAGAAATTAGATCAATCATTGAAGTGTAAAACAATCCCTTTTCCCATTTTAAAGACCATTTTTCTTAGTAGTTTGTTTTACAAACTTAGTGTATAAAAGCCAATAAGAAACTATTCCAAACATTAGCTGGACATTCTCTCAGTAGACAAGAAGTCTACCTGAAAGCCAGAGTTTGTCATTTGTACGTTTTATGTTGAAACTACTCCTTGTCTGTTAACCGATGTATGGCTACCAAAATACATAAAAGATGCCATTTCATGAGAGAATGTTCACCATTGTTTTCCTTTCTATTGAACAATGTTTTCTTTTGAAATTAGTCAAGTAAGAATTATGATGTGTATCTCCAATCATTTAATACATCTAAATAGCATGGATATACTAGATGTATGCTCTGAGAATCATTTACATCCTATCATACATTGGTCTAGATTATGCATCAATTTGTATACATATACTAAAAAGTAGCGTCTTTCACTATGATGTTACCATGATCATCCACCAAGTACTAGCTTTATACAATATGTTTATGCAAATCAAACTCATTACATATAGTCGCTCAAAGAATCCTTACATTGGTCAAGAAAAAATATTGTTTTTTCTTCACTATGATGGTATTATGATCAATCACCAAATACCACCTTTGTATCACATGTTTATGCACACCCAAGTTATTACATACAATTGATTACCAAGTTTGCGGAGTACTTCCAATGTTGATGCAATCGAATGTTGTGGCTTGTGAGTCTGGGTGATCACCGGCCGACCGTGTGACGGGTTTGTAATTGCAGCAATAGGTGTACGATTGTGTGTGTGTGTGTGTGTGTGTGTGTGTGCGCGCGCGCGCGTAGCTTGTGTATGCAAGATCGTGGCAGCACCTCCCTTAAAAGTGTGTGTGCGCGTGTGTGTGTGTGTGTGTGTGTGTGTGTGTGTGTGTGTGTGTGTGTGTGTGTGTGTGTGTGTGTGCGCGCGCGCGCGTAGCTTGTGTATGCAAGATTGTGGCAGCACCTCCCTTAAGTGTGTGTGTGTGTGTGTGTGTGTGTGTGTGTGTGAGTGATGAGAATAAACAGTACTGTAAGCAATCGCTATGTAGAATAATCAAGGGGAGATTATGCGCAGGGTGTCTACATAGTAATAAGCCAGTGTTTTTATACATGTTGCCCACTGGATCTACATGCGGTGTCTTTATTGCTACCATGTGTAGAGAGAATCTGCCAACTGCTCAACCCTTTATCAAGCATGCCCAAATTGGTGCACGATCGTTTTTCTTTTTGTCCACACCTATGTTTAAGAACCTCACTTGAGTGAGGTTTAGTTTAGACTTTTTTATTAAAGCAAGAGATAGCAAGAGAGTAAGATAAACAAGAGGGATGTAGTCCTACCATACACAACCTATTTTTAGATCTTGTTGCTTTAGAATTGCTTTTACCAATTTCAAGATACGGACCCCTTGAATAGAAAGATAGAAAGATAGAAGTAGAAAAAAGAACGAGACTGAAAACCCATTTTCAACAAGACCCCATCTTTACCCATCTTGCTCTGTATAGAGAGATAGGGATTGGGTAACAGAGAGATAGAGAGGGGGTAAAAAAGAAGGTCCTGCTTATCATGCTAATATCCTGGATTCAAAGAGAGAGAGAGAGAGAGAGAGAGGAATATAAAGTGAGCGAGATATGAGACCTAGCCAAGTGCGTGAATTTTTAAACAAAAAATAAAGTGAGGCCGGGGGGGGGGGGGGGGGGGGGCAAAGTGTAAAACACTAAAACTTGTGAAATTTATTAGATATTTTCTTAGACAAGCTTGAAGTCTACTCAAAATTTGCAATTTTAATAAGGTCAAAGTAGAGAGAGAGAGAGAGAGAGAGAGAGAGAGATTGAGGTTGAGATTTAAACAATGTGTAGAGAGAGAGAGAGAGAGAGAGAGAGTGTGTGTGTTGTAATAAACTTAATACATATAACAAAAGAACATAACGTTCAAAAGACAACTAGCTTTAGATAACTGGACAATAATTTGTACAAAAATGAGTACGTCTTAAATTCATTTTTGTACAACATAATAAGAATGAGGCATCATCCCAATGATCTTATACAAAAGTACTAGAGTTGTCAAGGTCATCCAGCTTGAATCAGTAGGGATCTTCATAGTCAAACTGCAACACGCTAAACCTTTTTTAAGCCAAGATACATTTTTCACCTGCATCCATAAAGACAAGTCAACATATCTGTTAGACTTGGCTATGTATGGTAGGCTTCAAAGAACCTATTAGATGTCATTGATGTCAAACTTAAAAATTATTAGACTAGCTATTGTCCTAAATAATACTTAAAAGTATGATTAAAACTAAAGTGATCCCCATTTCTTTCAAAGTTGCAGTGTCCAAACCAGAACTACATCCCCTAAGGAGTACACATATGATTTTATAAGCCTTCCATTATAGTACTCCTTTACTTTATTAGAAAAGTTCAAACCTGTCTAATCATCCTTTAGCTATCCACAACTTGAATACAAAATTTCAAAATGTAGGGTAACATTAGGCTTGAAGTACTCCAAAATAATTGTCAGGACATACAAGCTTGTCAAACCTGATGTCCCTAATCCAAAAAGAAGAAAAATTATTGTAGATCCAGCTAACCATAGTGTTAGGAAATAAGACGTAGCTAAGTAGATAATAGAGAGCTTACTTAATGGAGAGAGAAAATTTTCCGCACACAAGAGATCATAGAGTAGAGAGAGAGAGAGAGAGAGAGAGAGAGATCACGTTATATGTGGTTCACCCAATGTGGGCTACATCCATGGGAAAGCAGCTACTCAATTGCTTTAGTACCTCAAACAAGAAGTAAGTTACAAGGGGATTATACCCTTAATGGAGCTCCCACCTTGCTTCACTCTCACCACATCACATCAACTTCACAAATGCACCACAATGCTTCACCAACCGTTTTTGTGTGTAGAAGTGGCCTCCTTTTATAGGCCAAAAGAGCTACTCTCTCTCATGAGAGGCATCCATGTGTAGCCTCCCTTATGTTGACAAGTCCGACTTGGACTCTCCAATGCGCCCATGTGTGGCCGCCCTTGAGAAGACAAGTCCATCTTAAAATCGGCCACAAGACATTGACTTCTACCACCGACCAACCGGCCAATTGATCGATCATTTTTCAACCACTTTTCGATCGCTATCCATCCATAATGTTCCAACAAAAAGGAATATTCCATGGCCGTGGAAATTTTGGTTTCTGACGAGTTATTTTTCTTCACACACGATGGCTTCTCTTCATAATGGGGACCTTACAAATGTGAGTTTTTAACACAAAAAATTATAGGAGGTAAATCAAGATCCATACTTAACACAAAGTAGAAATTAATGTTTCTAATACAAGCTTGTCAAACATATTATCCCTAGTCCAAAAAGAAGAAACAATTCTGCACATCCAGCTAACCATAGTAGAATTCAATGGCGAGTACAAAATCAGCTAGAAATCCTAGACTAACCAAATGTTTCAAGAAAACAAGGGTTAGTATTGACATAGAAAATAGTTCTTCTAGGGATTTAAGTTAGTCAATCCAATCTAGGGATTAATATTCCCAAGTTAAGTCCAACACATCATATTGCTTCCAACCACCAAGTTAGCACTAAATCCAGTCAATATCTAAGTTTTAGTGTCATCAAAAGAGTATACTAGAAACAAATCATTCAATGTTTGTATGAAAAAAAAAAAGTAAATTAGCAAAACAGGTAACCCAATCTAGGAATAAGCATCCTCCTTTTCATTATTTTAGAACAAGCCACAACCCTACGAATGTAACATACCAGAATGAGTAACACCATAAGATATAGACAGGGCAACCCTAGATAAATGTACCAAGGTCAAAGTCAAAAGTCATGGCATTAGCCAATCAAAAGATTGTGAGGATGAGAATAGCATCAGATCATAACTATACTACAACTTTTAATATGAGCAAAACCTAATGAGAGCATAAGCCTTTGTCTTGATGGGGAGTAACCATCAATTAGTAAATATAATTCATGCTAAAACCTAAGATCTGACAACCTTCAAGAACCTGAGGGCTTCTCAAAAAGTAATAAATTAAAACTTTGCTACAAATTAGTCTAGGTCCTTGTCTTTAAGGTACACACTAGCTATTAACCTATGAGAGCCATTAAGAGTATGATGTTACCCTTAAAAAAACACTTATATGTACATCCAATCAGCTTTAAAAGAGTAATCCCAGAACTATTTTTAGTGCCAATGAGAAGTGGAACCAACTATCAACTTAATATACTAACCCAAAGCCCTAGGCTATGAGCAAAGTATTTATATTACTAGTGGTAGAATACAAGCAGAAAGACCAGCTAAAAGTATTCCAAAAAAACAAGATCAACGTGGAATTTTGAGGATCCTAAATGAGAACATCAAAGTTTAGTGAAAGTCATGATCTAGTGAAATCAAGCGTGGATTTTTTGAAAAATGTACCATGTTGAAAAAAGCTTGATTTTTTTCAAAAAGCGAGATCGGCAATTCTTTCTCAGACATAACACCCAGCCCGCCAGTTAAACAACCTAAGGGCCCATAGCAATTTAAACCATGCTTTAACCATAGAGCTAGTCCACCCACTAGAACCACTCGAAGCACCATAAAGAAATTCCCATCAGACTCATACTATGAGCTGAAGCATTAGCCTAGAGCCAAATGACGGTATGAAGTCCTCAAGCATTAGCCAAAATCCTCAAGTATCATCCTCGGTCTAAAAATTTACAACCAAAATTAATGTCTATCCCTCAGCTACATAATCAGAGATCCTCACAATCATCTGGTGCTTCAGCAAAATAGCTAGGCTATAAGACCAATAATTAGCTAAATTGAACCAAAAACTAAATCAGCTAAGAGTCAAAGGATGATGCATAAATCTTAGTTTTAACACAACCAGGAAATAATCAGCTCACATTTAGTTGGTGTGTGTGAGTGTGTGTAGGTGTGTGTGTGTGTGTGTTGTAAGCTCCCATTCAATACTTGGCAATAAGATTCATAACCAAGATCAGTCTATGACAAGGAGCAATAGCTAGAGATTATCTAGCGTAGTTTCCAAATCATTCCACTCACAGTAAAGCTACAGTTAAAAGGATCAGATTATCCACATAAGCATCGGTTCGGTATCATTTTCTATTGTCATCCTTTCTAAAAGGGCACATAATAATTTTTATGTCAAAAATTGTTTTACAGCCAGAAGACATCACCAAGTCCAAGGCAACAAACATGATTCCAAATGCTATGATATCTTTACAACTAGCTAATCACTTGGGTAATCTCATTGAATTGTAAGAATGGAAAAAAAAAAAGAACAACCCAAGTCTAAGTGAGGGTTAGAGGACCATCACCTTAATATGTGTGTGTGTGTGTGTGTGTAGCTATTTTAACTTATATAATAAGACATAAATGAACTTCTACATTTAAAAGGAAGTTGACTTTAGAGAAAAGGCAATAATTAGTACAAAAACAACTCAGTCTTAGAATTATCTTTGTACAGTTACATCTTAAAATAGGTTCATATCTCAAAAAATTATTTGAATATACAAGGCTTTTAATAGTTTCAGAGTATTTCCAGCCAAACACCATATTTTCTATCAAAGAGTGATCTCCATATACCAAATCAAAATGTTCTATAAAAATTGATCTAGGTGAAAAGAACTCAAAAATTCTGTTCGTGAAATGAAAATGAATGAAACAAGTACTGCAATCGTCGGCTTTGCTTGGTAGATAGCGCCTCCCAATCTCATTGACCGCTACCTGCACAGTCACATTTCCATTAACTAGTAGTCCTCGATCTCTTCCTCTTGTAAATCTTCTAGACTTTCCTCTTCCAAAACTGGAGTCAGCAAACGAAGAGGGGGTAAGAAAGGAGGTAAACATGGAATTTGGAGTTAGCAATGTGTTGGGTATCTTTTGAGAGGGGGATTCATCATCTTCAAAGTTAGGTTTCAGTAGACCCATAATAGTTTTTATCCCTTTGTAAGAACCATAGGTAGTCAAGAGCATTCTTGGTTCATTTGCCCGTAGCTCTTTGAACATTTTAACCATCAAAGTACGAAATTGTATGAAGGCAATTTGCGCTAGAACTAACTCCCTGGCTTGTCCACCTAACCATGAGCAGATGAGAGTAAGATGAAATGATGTAGGTATTTTCGGGAATATAGATTCCAGATTGTTGATGGCAAACCAAACTGCATGGTCGAACCATATGATGCTAGACTCACAAGATGCTTTAGGGTCCAAAAATTTTCAAGCCCACTTGAGATAGGGCCTGTAAATATTCCAGACTGATTCTGCATAATAATCAGCATTGCTGTTACTGAATTCCATGAGTCCTTTTGTTCTCACATAAAGTCCTGCATTAGACCCACACTTCTTGGGGTCCAAAAAATTCATGTTGAATGGAGCTTTAATCAACTCACCTTTGTCTAAACATTGCACTCCTTTGAGTATCTTCAGTCGAGAGTCCTCCATTGTGGAGGCCGGTAGATTTGCCAAAAAAACAAAGGTCTCTATAGAAATAGAAGTCAGAAACCCTTTATTAGGGAGTAACCAAAGTTTGTGCTCCACCCCTAAGGATTCCACCTCAGCTTGTCGTATTGGTAAGAAAGGAAATATCCTGGAAACCTTAGGGACTAATTCCAAAAGCGAAGTTTCACTTAGAGAACATAAATCTTTTTGAAATTCTGTAACTACTTCCGCAGTAGGTGGGAGAATAGGAATGGTCGCGGCTATGACAAAACTGGGGCCGAGTCCACATTGCTTTCTAAGAAGGTTAGCAAGTTCAACACCATCATATGAGAACTTAGCTAAGTCCTATTTATGTGCCTTAGAGATAGTCGGGACATTTGCAATAATATCAGAGATAGCTAAAACACCATCCTTATTGTTTTTGACAAATATTGCTAATGTTTTGACCATTTGTCAAATGAGGCTGAGTGAATAAGGGAGGTATTAGGATTACTTGATGAGGCCACAATGAGAGCACATGCTTCAGCATCCTGAATGCATCTTAGAACCAATAGTGAAGCTCTTGAGAGTGGCTCCATTGGCAATTCCAATCCCTGATACAAGGAAATAGCCTAAAGAAGGCGTAGTTAGAGAAAATTCAAAAGGAAAATATGTAAATGATAGAATCTTAGAATAAGCCCTAAATTTTAATATAGTACTCTGGTAGCTTCCTCAACCTTCAACCGGTCAAAAATAATTCATAATGATTGTGTGAGGCTAGCCCCTCTAGTTCAGATTGAATGTACACTCTGATCAATTTGTCCTAACAAAAATATCGGGAGCTTGGTCCTAATCCAGTGATAAAACTGGATCTAAGTGCCAAAGGTGTGTGTTTTAGTTATCCACTTATAATACCCACAAACAAACATACATATGTTCAAAGACCAAGGCACCCAGATAAATACAAGGTTTATTATACAAAACAAACTTTAGACAACATGTTTTTTTATAATTAAATCTTATCAGATTGGTACAAGTCACCATCCGAATGTAGAAATTCTTTTACAAACTGCAAACCAGCATCCATGCCTCCCAAAAATAACACAACCAAAAGGCTGAACCAAAGAGAGTAGCCCTCACTTGCACCTATAGAACAACATAACATTCAGTTAGCATTGGCTCTGTATGCAGGTGATGTATGGGCATCCTAGTTGTTATCCATGTCACAAAGTTTCAACATTTTTTTGCAAATCAACTTTATTAAAAATTGAACAAACTTTAACAAGACTTAGGTAGTCAATTACATCTTTACACTGAACTTCATCAGTTTACAAACTGCCAATGATTCTCTATTTAAGTATCTTTATAATTTATCTCCTTATTCTTGCAGTTTCAATAAAGATATGCTCTCTGCCTCGACCATGTTTTGTTCTTTGCTACAAATGATGCTATATATTCAGCCCTAGCCGCCTTAAGCTTTTTTGAGATCTGTGCTTTCTTGATTGGATCAAGAGTAGTACTCATTCGAGCAATCAACCTATATCTTGGTAGACCTTGTTATCAGTAAACAAATGATTAAGCCTAAAATGATTTGTACATATTATAGTAGAATGTCAAGTCAGAGAGTTTAGCGGACATTTATGAAATTCCATCTGCCACTAGTCAGTCTATCTCCTATCTGTGTCTTATTCTATACCATATGCCTCAAGGTTGAGCCCTTTAAGTCCAGAATCAACTAGGGTTATCTTTCGACCACTTTTATGCTAGAATTCAAGAGTTTGTAGTTACACAGTCATGCATATTTACCAGCATCAGTCCATAAAGTGTCTCCCTTGAAGCCAAAGAAAAAGGCCGAACCATCAACTCCGAGGAGTACCAACCAGCCAGAGCCAAAGGCAACTTTAACACCATACCCTTCTTAGTTCAAAGCTTATATCTTTCCCAATCTCACGTAGTATTCATAAAGAGTAATGAACCAGAATATGGTAGCATGGGCCATATCTAAGCCAGGCCACTAAGCACATAGTAGAAGGTCATATTTTATTGTAAGCCTAAAAAAAATCATCTAAACCATAGTATATTTAAGGTAGCATCATTACTTGATGTAGTGGACTAAGAATGTACAAAAACCAGATCTCTACATCAAATCCAAGCAACTGATGAAGGTTAGATGTTTCGCAATCATCTTCACTCAGATACTATCCGGATCCAGGATCTCCTTTCAGAGACGTAACTTCCAGGGTCAGACACGTTATTAGCCAGAGCTCGAGCCCGAACCAGAGTCAAGCCAGCCATAATGTAGGCTGTATCAAGCTTTTACAAGATACTGCTCCAAGAAGTATTATCTTGGGCCAGAAGAGTACCAACCAGAGCTAGGGTTTCCAATGGAAATCCTATGCGACTTCCTTCGAGAAGTATAAGCTCAAGCCAGAAGTGTACCAGCCAGAGCCCGTCGGAATTTTATGTAAAGCACAACCATAATATCAAACCCCACTGTATCAAAAATCCTCAGCTCGGAAGTAACACTACAAGCTATGGAAGTATTAGCCAGAACCCTAGTAACTTACTTGGTTATAAGTATATAGCAAGTCTCAAGCTATGAAGAAAAAAACCAGAATTTGCATGTAAACACCAGGTTGTTAAGCATAAAACGAGAATCCTTTATAAAGAAACCCAATTTTTTATGTCGGCATACCAAGAGCTTTTTCCAAATTTAGTTATTGTATGTGTATCAAAAAACTATAACCAAGTAAAGCATCCAAGTAATAAAGTCCGAATCTCTGTAAGTTAAGATCAATTTCCCTATACCATAGTAGCATACCACTTTTAGTTAGTAAACAACTCAGAAAGCCATCAGCTTCGAGAAGTATTAGCCCAGGCCAAAAGAGCAACAAACAGATCCAGAGTTTCCAATGGAAATCTATGCGACTTCACCGAGACGTGGTAGCTTAGGCTAGAAAGGTACCAGCCAGAGCCAGTTGGAATTTCATGTAAAGCACAACCATCTTATTCCATACTTATCAAATCCCACGGTACCAACAATCCTCAGATCCAAAAAGTAACAGCTCAAGTTAGAAAATATCAGCTATAGTAACCCTTTACCCTACCTGGTTAGAAATACAAAATATCAAGCTGTGAAAAAAATCAAAATTTGCATGTATATAACAAGTTGTGAAGCATAAAAACCAGAGTCCTTTTGAAATGAAAACCCAATTTTCTTCATGGCGGCATAACCAGAAATACACCAAGATTTCAGCCATATACTCACCATCAGTAAACAAAACTCAAAATATTCTCTATGTCAATGCAAGATTAGATGCCAAATAAAACTAAGTGTGAGTGCAGTCAATATTAGGTAAGCATTAAAAAACCGAATTCTTTCGCTTCTTACAAACCCGAATGAACACAACTTTCCATCTCAAGGAAAGGTTTCCACAATACCAAGCATCATTTCTATTATATTATGCAAAGGAACTCGACCTGAGACGAAGCAGTAGCTAATGGTTGGACCTCCAATACTTGCTTTCCTTTCGCCATGGTTTAATACACACCAAGCACGACTTCTTATGCAGTAACCCTCAGTTACCAGTGTACAAGGAAGCTAAACTCACATACTCACCAGCTAAGTGAGGGAGATCCTCACCTTTTATATAGTCATTTCTCGGATCAGCCCGAATTTCCCTCGTCTTGCATATCTATTCCAGCTATGCACTCGGGTAGCCTTGAATGGCCCATGTGCTTCGTCATCTTCTCTCGCCACCTACACTTCCCACCTTCGTCGGCGGCAGAATCATCGCACTGCAAGAATCACCCATCTCTCTTTACTCACTCTGAGTGTGCCCCTAATATTATAAATCATTACTTAAGTGAAAATATCCCTTTTAAAAGGATTTTAAAAAAATCAGCTTCCCACAAGGCAGGATTTGCTACCTAGATCTCATTGAGACTCACCTCATTTATTTAAATCAAAGGCTTTACCATACCACCTAGCATGCATAGAGGATAGTTTTTAGGTATGCTCACATCAATGGTGCTTGAAGTCATTTGGATGCTCCATCTCAAGGATTAGAACACCATCTTACCTTTTAATTCAATAGGGTGTGAATTTCATGCTGTAGGGGCCTTTGCACAAGAGAGCCTAAATTTCTCCACTTTAAGCTAATACTCCTTGGCATTTGTGTGTGTGTGTGTGTGTGTGTGTGTGTGTGTGTGTGTGTGTGTGTGTGTGTGTGTGTGTGTGTGTGTGTGTGTGTAGCTGTTTTAACTTATATAATAAGACATAAATGAACTTTTACATTTAAAAGGAAGTTGGCCTTAGAGAAAAGGCAATAATTAGTACAAAAACAACTCGGTCTTAGAATTATCTTTGTACATGGCATATGAGAATGAAGCCTCATTCTAATATACAATGATAGTGACCCAGTAAAGAAGTGCTTCCCAAGTGGCAGGAGCAAGTGTGTTCTTGGACAGACAATAGCTTTAAGCCAAAAAAAATTCCAAGAAAAGATAGAGCCCTCACCTGCATCCATCCAAACAAGAAAACAAATATGTTAGCATTGGATGTGTTTTACAGATGTCAATGGACTATATATGTTGTTATCCATGTCTATCTTACAACCTTTTAGAAACCTACTATCCAAAGTGTCAATGTATTCCCGATTTTTTGTAAAAAAGTTTTAGTGTCCAAATATGCTTATAAGTAAGGTTTCTAGCAACCCTAATTCTTTAAATAGATAATAACATTTATTTTGACAATAAGGCATCCAACAAGTATCTAAATCCTTAGAACTACTCAATTCATTATAATATTACTTTGTTAGTTTTGTCAAGCTTCAATTCTTCTAGCTTTTCTTAAGTACCATGAATCCATAGAGTAACATAAATAAAACTAGAGTGCTTCGTCAGCCTGCAGAATTCGAAGTGGTAGAAGCATCGAAGCATTGAAGAGGAGTATAAATTAGTAAAAAGAACATAGAAGTGAAAGTAGAGAGAGAGAGAGAGAGAGACAGAGAGTGAGTGCGCTTATTTTTTTTTCGACAAATCTTGTTAGCGCAAGGGAGTAGAAGTCACTCATACATACAGGAATGTATATACTGTTTTCTTCTCATGCAAGCACTGAACAAGAGTATACATCCGTAAAGAAGAATGAAGAAATGAAAGGAGAGAGAGAGAGAGAGAGAGAGAGAGAGAGAGAGAGCACTTATTATTTGTTTTGCAAAAATCTTGTTACTCCAAGTGAGTGTAAGTCACTGAAACGATTTGATGTAAATAGTATGGCAAAAAGTTGATGAATTAAGAACGAAACTAAGCAAACAAGAGTTGGGAAGACTTTGAATGTAGCATGCAATGACTTCTTTACAATGAAATGGATAGAGCTTCTGTGGAGAAGAGGAGGAGGACTAGGTAACAACACATATCAGTGGGAGTTTTTGATGCAGGAAGAAAGGGCTATATCGGTAAGATGCTCTTCAAAGTTGCACGTGTGGCTAACTGGTTGATAGAAAAATAGCGCGAAACAAATTGTTTAGCTGATTGAAGGTGGTTGGGGACCACATTAGAGTAATTTAATTCTATAGTCTCGAGTAGGCCGAGCACATCCGCAATCTGCACGAACAACATACAATGGTTTTTTGTGGAGCAACCAGCCAGCACGGCGATGTCGATGGTGATTTGTCGACCGAGTGTATTCCAAGTGATGTAATGTGGATGCCATGGGGTAGGTGGTTGAACTGGCCATGGAATGAACTCACTCCATTTATGCATGTAGTGTCTGAGCACCCGCTCTTGCAAATGTGGGTAAAGACAGTATTGCAACTTATACATTGCAGTCTCAAATTCTGGTTTTGTTGCTCAATCAGATCAGCTGGAATCAGCCTACCCATTCTAAACTGAAAAGAAAAAGCATTTAAATCAAAGAAGTTGATAAGTTGTCATGTCTGTCATAGTTTGAATGGAAAAAAAAAGACATTGTTGTAGCCAATGATCAACCTTATATGACAAAGACAATGAACAAAACAATGAAATGAAGATGGCAGAAGTTCGCAGCTATATTTTCTTGTTTTTTTTCAAAAAATAATGTCATAAAATCTAATATCTAACCAACCCAAATGATTTTCTTGTATTAAATTGATCACTTAATGTGGGAGAATAAACGGGAACAAGTGTTAAGATATAGATATGTGCTTATAGATCTATCTCAACACGGGGCCAATAGTAAAGGGGCCCAAATGGGAGATGGTCTATCAAGAGCAAGGCTAACCAATGGAGCATAAGACCTTAGGGTTAGCTTCATTGAAGACCTCCAATAATGTGTGTAAAAGTCCTTTGACCTTAGGTAAGCTAGGGCTGAGCTTGAGGTGGGAACCCGGCCCAAGCTCGAGGTGTTTGTCCTGCTTGAGGTGCTTGTCATGCTTGAGGTGTTTGTCCTACTTGAGGTTCTTGATTAAGGTTCTTGAGGTGCTTGAATTACTCCATGCTTGAGGTGCTTGACTTGCCGCTTGATTAAGGTGCTTGAGGTGCCTTGACATGCTTGCCTGAGATGCTTGTGGGAATACCCCCTAGTCCAAGTGCTTTGTCATGCTTGATGACTAAGGTGCTTGAGCTCCTAAAGTCAAAAGCATCCCTACAAGAGGGGGGGCGAGCCCTTTTCCTAGGGATTAGAGAGAGAACACACACTCACACTCACAAGGGAAGCCCAAGCTTGAAGAGGCAGCAAGGACACTTGTCAAGTTCCTCCTCATGTTGCCCTCATGGTGTGCCTGAAGCCTATTGGTTGGCCACCCAAGGGGTCCAATGATAATTTAGGATATTTAATTAATTGATTTTTCATTTATCAAGTCCTCTCTCTCAAAGGGGAAAGGGGGACACTTGTCCCAAGGCTACCCATGTTGCTTGTAATGGCTCCTGCTTGTGATTGGCTAGACCTGGAGGGGTCCAATGAGCTTCAAGCATGAGCTACAAGGGGGGGTCGACCCAAGCAAGCTAGGGGGGTGCTTACGGGGTATACTCACCTACACACACTCACAAACACTCTCATTGTGTACTATGCAAAGTGCAAGAACTCCCTCTCCTTCTCCAAGCAAGTAGAGGTTGAGAGCCTACACCAACACTCTTGGCTATGGAGTGTAAATCCATCCAAGAGCCATGCTTCAATGCTTGAGCTTGCCATCAATTTATTCTTCATTACTATGCTATTATGTATGCTAGCACAAGAGTTATGATAAGTGAGGAACTAGCTCTTTCTCGTATGAAATGTTTCTTCTTCCTCTTCCCTACCCTCATTCCCTGCTAGCTCTCTCCACCTTCGAAGGTGTTTGAGGTCTTGGGATTGAGGCTTGGTATAGTTAAAGCTTTCTTCAAGTTTAGGTTATGCTATGATGGTGATGCATGAAGCTTTCCATCTTCATTGCTTCACCTAGGTCACAAGGAACACAAAGAATGTATTGTAACAAGTCTCTCTTTATGGGAGAAATCATAATACAAATGCCTATTGGAGGGGGGACCGGCTCCACATAAATCCGGTCCTCAACTGTTGTCATGTTCTCTAAATTCTCTCTCTTGCAAAAGTATTGTCTATGCCAAGTTAACTAATTGCTATGATTATGTTGCTATCTTCAATTATGTCAACCCGCTATGCTCACAAAATCATTTCTTGAAAGTACTCTCATTAAATTCCACTACTCTCAAATTGAATAGGCAAATTCCATTACAAATAATATTTTCTCAACCTTGGTGGATGTCCAGAACAAACGTTATAACCTAATGCAGTTGTTGTTTTGTGTTGTTTAATATAGAAATGTTCTAAGTTTCTAGCTTTATGTATATTGGTACTAGTTGCTAAAGTGGTAATTTCAAAATTGTCCTCAAAAGGACTATGTGTTTGCATGTCCGCTCGCATTCTCTTCGAAGGATTGCGCTTGTACTGGCTAACGCGTTTATGGATGTTATTCGTAACTCCGATATATCTCCTATCGTTTTTCGTGCAGCGTATACTGTAGACTATGTATTCTTCCCACGACGCTACTTTTTCTGGGGTGGAAGGCCGATGCTTGTCTCTGGTTGTTGATGAGTGTCTAAATCTGCAGTCCATGCAGATTGGCTAGGTCAATAAAAAAATGACGGTACTACGGAGAAATGAATGGAAGCTAGTGATACTTGTTATCCATACTTGCCTTGGTCTATTGCAATTGGCTCGTATGGAGAGGCTCGTTGGTCGTAATTTACTTCCTTGTGTCCACTCTAGTGCCATGCTACCTTCAGGATTGTGATAGGTGGATTAGTTGCGTCGTCCCTGTGGTTTGCCAAAGTCATGAAATTGTCAAGATAGCGGCACAGTTTTCTTGAGTAGCTTTTGAAAGTTCAGCTAAATCAATGTTGTAACCAAACCGCAGCTGCTCCATCGTGTACAATGTAATTCCTTTAGTTTTTGTGTCGAGGAGTTGTTGTGCTTCAACATTACGCAACATACTCTCATCATCCTCGTACTGGATATCAAGCTCTTCAAGTATTTGCTTCATGAGACCTGCAAGATGTAGGAGCAAGCTGGTTAGCGTAACAGACAGAAGGCATTATATTTTTCTTTTCTAATAGTACCTGTTGTCATCCTGTCTGTGTTTGGTGTCGCCATCGTTTGGTTTAGAGCTTTATATCTTGCATTGCACTTATTCATGAAGTTGCGATGCTCTTGAAAAGTATGGAATCCCTCAATATACGCATGGGGTTTCTCGCCTGCTAAGTTAGCCAATCTCATTTGCTTAGTCGTGAGGTAAAATCTCTTAGGTTGTATCATTGGTTGCGTTTCCTTTGCATTGTTCGTGTATTGCTTGAAGAGTTGCACAGTAAGATGAGTGATTGATTCGCATGTGTATACATAGGCAGATGCAAGATCAGACAAGCGTGCAAAATGTACCGTGTTGTGATCCATTGTTTGATTCAGTTTCCTGCACGTAAAAATAATTATTTTGATGATCTCTTACAGTATTTCTGAAGCATAAGATCTGACAAACGTTTAAACACAAATGAATGAAGTGAAAAAGGGAAGAGCAATAAATTTACAAAAGGTGGATCAGAGTGAGCAGGGGTGATAGGAAAGATGTCTCAGCAATGCAACATATTGAACATGACAAGTCGACAGAAGAGAAGATAAGCAGTTGAACTAAAATTTTTGCTTTATATACAAGGCAGTTACAAGAAGGCGATTCAATCAGTTTAATAGAAAGAGGAATTGATACTAAAGAGGGGGTAGGAAACATTCACGTTTAGAAGGTCAAAAATCTAGATGGTGTGAACATCTCTGGCGTAGGGAGCTATAGTAAATGTAGCCGGGTTCGCTCAGTGACGCATGATAGCATCACGTATAGAAGGCCAGGGGCAAAAACTTCTTTTACAATGAGCAAGACGTTGGTGTTGATTGTTGCGCCTTGGGACTTGTGTCCAGTCATAGCACAGGCGAGAGCTATTGGGAATGTGTATTTATGGTACCAGTGCCCATTGAATGTCTGTCTGCTATGCTTTGACCGTTGAAGTGTAAGTTCCTGTTTGGATGTGTCCAGTGTGACTTTGATTGCTTTGATGCCTCCTTCTTCATCTTGGAGGATTTCGTCTACGCGACATATTGATCCATTGGCTGCTCCAATTGTTAAGTCTATGTTCTCTATTATCAGCTCCTTTGCTCCTTCTGCTATTCTGTCAATTGCGTGGAAGTCGAGATCTTCAAGCCATGCTTGGAGCTTAGGGACGTTGTGTTCATTCGTCTTGAGGCCGATTTGGATAATGTGACTATGCCGATGGAAGCATTCCAAGAGAAGGTTATTATAATATCGAACGTCACTCTTGTGTGTGCAAATGATTGTCATATTCCTATCCATGTGTTGCTCTATTTGATCCTGCTTTATGATGCGGTCACCAAGCGCATCGTGGATTTCTTTCTTTGTGGGGAGCCTGACTCTTATTGTATTGAGGAGCTCTATGAAAGAGATATCTTTTGCATGGCGCACTGAGCAAGACATAATGTACGTAGTAGCAGTGGACCAATAAGTGGAGCTTGTGATGTGGCATGAGTAGCACTGATCACTTTGATGCCTGCATACTCACGGCAACTGTGCCAAATCATCGAACAAGAAGACCTTTTTATCTTTGAATGGGTCTAGCAGTGTGCCGTTGGTGAGATTCACAATTTGTCGTACTATGAGATCAAAAGTTTGCTTTGTCAACATAGAAATCTCGTCTATGATAATCGTCTCTGCTTCTTTAATACTGACGTATCTGTCATCAATTTTGAAGATTGACAGGGGATATTGTTGTGTGCGCACTGGTATCTTGAATTGGTAATGGACAGTTGTTGCGATGCTGCTTAACCTCGTGGCTGCTGCACCAGTCAAAGCAGCGAGTGTGACAGTTTTCCCTTGCATTATGAGTTGGCTTATCATATATCTGATGAGCAAGTTTTTTCCACTCCCAGCAATGCTTGTGATCACATGCAGTCCACCCTTTGCTGCTATGATCTTCTTGTAGATCTCTACTTGTTCAGATGTCAGTGACGCGTTTTGGACGTTTTGAAGCTCGTTTAGAAGGACAGAGATACGAGAAGACGTGTCTTGTTGCTCGTAGTCTGTTTGCACATCTGGAGATTGAAATGAGGCAGCCTTTGTTGAGGATGTCTTCTGTAGTATCATGTTGTGAAATTGGTGTGTTTGATCTATTGTGAGCATATTTCGTTGTGTGTACTCTGTGATGTACATCTCAAGGTCCTCATCTGTCTCAGTATCAAATTTCTAAGTTTGCACTCAAGATAGTATGACCTGGACGTGTTCTCCAATGAGAGCAGCTGGGATTCATTTCTGAAGGTGATTCTCTTTAGCAGCACGTTGTAAAAGAAAGCCTCCGGATGATGCCCTGGGTGAAAGTCTGTGAAACGGACCAGTTGGTGTTGCCGCTGCAACGATTGGCCGTAGGTATTCTCCTCTGAAATACTTTTTTTCCTTTATTTTCCCTTCATCACCGCTTAATTCTTGTGGAAGTCGTAGAATGTAAACTTCTCCAGAGTTTGTGGTCGTGCGCAATACAGATCAACAGGGTGCAGCACGACATCATTGTTGTGAGAAATGATTCGTTGTCGTAGTGTCGGGGGTGATGAGTCGACATATTGGACGCTATCACTCTTTGAAATGATTGGGATTTGCAAACAATTTAATGCCACTTATGTTGCTGATATAGGTTTCTATAGTAAAGAGGCTGAGATCAGCTTCAATCTTACAATGTTAAGGCCACCTAGGCCTAAGCGCTCTGTATCTTCTGTGCGGATGTTGAGATGGCCCATTGGTTCAGTTTTGAGTGCATACTTCAAGAGGTAGTAGGACAATGATGAATTGGTGACCCACTGTATATTCATATGTGCACCCCATAGCAAAAGTAGTGTAGGGTGGTACGGTACGACATTTTTGTCTTCATGTCGGGGCCTGAAGTATTGCCATCTGTGATTTTGTTCGTTGAAGACTGGGTTTGGATTTGGCTGCGCATGAAATGGAAACCCGTGTTTACATACTCCATCTCTTTGACAATGGTAATAACTTGTACGGAACTTGTGAAGTTGTTTCCTGAGTACGAGTTCTCGGAGCCGGCTTACTTCTGGCAAAACCACAGAGCTAGTTTCCGTCGAGATGTATGCAGCTAGTTCAGCAGATAGTTTCTCTTTGTCTTCTTCATGCATCCACAGTATGACATGAGCATGCAATGATCCTCTATTTTGTACCTCATATCTAACCAAGTGGTGTTGCACACGGCCCAACACACCTTTCGCAAGTATATATTTGGACATAAGCATTTGGAACTTAGAGCGGAAGGTGAGGGCGCATTCGACTGGGCAGTCTATCCAAGTGAAGGAGGCGTTCAACTGACGTGCAATTAGCTCGATCGTGTCAATCTCAGGCCATCTTGTGTCAGTGACCTCATCGGTAGTGAAAGTCAAGAAGAAATCAGGCATTCCCCATTCGTCCACCATTGCTATCAAGTCCTTTAGGTTCTTGCGGTGCCACGAGCAGTAACCTGGCATGTTGCAAGGGGTGTTGTACCAAAGCACATGTCTCACAGTATCTTCGTCAGTTGCTATACAATTGGTCCTCTTGTAGTTGTCAATGTCCCTTTGCAACAAGCTCGTGTGTGTATTGTTAGCCAACATAAGTGCTTGCTTTAGTTGGTACATTATGAGCAGGTATGGCTTGTACAGGGTGTAAACGAAGAACAGAGTTGATGCACATATCTTTACATATATACTGAAGTTGATTTTACCATCATATTGGTCTTTCCGAAAAGGCAACAGGAATGGAAACATTGTTGTCTCTATTGTGATGTCGTTCACAGAGCTTGATGCGGCAAGGATGCCGTTGGGCTTGAAAGTAATTGTTCTCTCAAGCAATTGTTGATTGCCACGGAGCTGCAGAGAAGCAAATTCATAAGTATCGCTAGCGGTGAATGCTCTTCTTGTGGCCGGTTCAACGATGTTTTCAATGATACCAAACATCAAACTTGTGTCAAGCTGCGCCATCAGTGCAAACGGTGTGTTGTCTTGTTGTTGTTGAATGATCTTGATCACACTATCTTGACTTAGTATGCAGAGGCCAAGCTTCTTATTCGGTCGTTCAGCCATTGACATGTACTTCTGTAGTACGAAGGTGTTCTCAAGATTGAATGCAAGTATGTATGCCACTTGTGATGTAGCTAGATCTTGCTCTGTGAAGGTTGTTCTATGCTCTTTACCCCATGATAGTAGAGGGTTATCTAATATTGAACATCTGTCTAGTGTACCTCGTGCAATTGTTGTCACTGTTGAGATGGCATTGACAGATATGTCAATGACGCTCAGTAGCTGTATGTGAAGCTGATTTTTGTTCAATATTCTTCTTGTGTAGTCTAGAAGTAAGAGCACACAATATCTGCGACGTGCACTTGAGTTCTCACAAGTGGAGCACTGCACCCATTGCGTTTCTATTTGTGTAGCCTCTAAGATGGATACCAATAGACTTCTAGAAAACATTGCAATCGATGTCTCGTTTGGAGCTCGAGTACAATCAAAAGAGGCACTTCTTTGGATGAAAACTACACCACAAACAAAGCATATGCTTAAAGATCTGAATATCGTTGCAACCTCTGAACTCCATGGATATACTAAATTGACGATATCAATCCATGATTCTGAGCATGGTAGAAATCTAGCCTTCTTCTTGATTGAAGTGCGATGTCTCGCTTTCGATCTGCTGAGGTGTATCCTATGCTTTCGACGAAGGTCCATTGAACGCTTAAGTCGGACTCAATCTTAATGATTCAATGTGATGAGAACCTTGTGATATTTACTTACTAGTCACGTCTAAGCGCAACAAACAGTTCAAGCTTTTGAAACAACCATGTACCTGGTGCTGGATTGTGTTGTTGTGGGGTTTCGAACTGGGAAGAGGCAAGCGATAGCTGATTTCCTGAATGTCCCTTGCAAAGAATAAGTACGAAGCGTTAGAAAAGTAATATCACAATGTTGAAGGTTCTAAGAGTAATCTCATTATTTGTATGTGTTCTTTACTTCTTATGTTACAGAAAAAAAAAAGAAAACGTGTTGGTGTCCCTGCACGGGGGAGTTTGCACAGTCCTCCCCATTTTTTATAATATGAGGGAACATGCCATTCCCATGGTAGCATGCAATTTTTGGAGTGTTCCTTTTTACAGTGTTCTCAGCGTTCAAGATTAAAATGTGGCACTTCTTACTCACCGCACGCTGGAATATGTCGTTGTTGCAAATGTAGAGGAGATGTGTCCAAGTTTCTCTTGATCTGTTTGCAGTGAAACACGGTAGAGTTAGGCCATAAGTAGTTGCGCATGCAGAAACGAGCTGAGTAAGGTAGTTGACGGTGGACATAAACACAAAGCTGCTATGATGCTATGCCGAAAAGGCGCAGAGGCTTTACTGCAGATGAAGGTCAATTCGAATATGGCGACGAGGCAAACGGTGACATTGTCGACCTTCTACTGTTGGAATGAATAGGGAGGAGCTTGGCCTACAGAATCTATGATATTGAAGAATTCTCTCGCTATGTCGACGAGGTAGGCTTTTTTTCTACGAGCGAGAAGGCCTAGTTATTATCGTGAACACTACTGCCATTCCTTCCAGTGAGACCCCTTTATCCTCAGCATGGACACCCCCTGCTCGTGCATAATAACTCTCCCCTCCTAGACGTTGCACAAGGTGGACATGGTCTCAAAACGTCAAATAATTTATCCAAGCAAGATGCACTAGCAAGTAATGAAGATCTACAGGACAATTGGCAGCATTGTGAAACAAGTAATCACCAAGCAAACAATTAGAGCTGATAAGAGGGATTTGCTAGTAGTGTTGTGCGCTGTGACTAGCCCTTGTCTGCTAATGTCATATGTGTACTCCACGGCCCTCGAGGTCCTCCAACTACTCCTACCGACAGCATGCAGTAGATCGTATTGCATCAACGCTAGTACCACACCCTGCATCATCGCCACAAACCCTGGAGCAATGAATTTTCGAGAGATGTATAGTGCAAAGTGGGAGAACAAATTGTGCAAGAGCTAATTGGAAAAGCCTTGTGACCGATTGATTGGAAAGCCTTGAATGCAGCCACATGGCTTTTTCGTCCCACGAGAGTACTACTCTCTGTCGAGTTGCAGGCCCGGACCAAGGAAATACATGAAAAGTAGTTTAATTTTGTAAAAATACTCGCTAGTATTATAAAATTTCGGGTTCATATTTGTGTTGGAGGGATTTTTGTATGTTTGTGAAAATGAATATTCCTGAACACTGGTGTAGATGAGTTGTGTCATGAGGTGCTTGTGAGCGTGTGTGTGTGTGTGTGTGTGTGTGTGTGTGTGTGTGTGTGTGTCTCACAAGCATTTTTTTTGGACCAAGAAGTCACATAGAAGGGCCGGCTTAAGGATGCAGATGGTCATTGACATAACAAGTTCAAATATCCTGATTCTAGATGATAGGTAATCTTGGTGTACCTATGGGTAGAAAGCAATCGAGGGCTCCCTTTATCATAGGTGAGGCATTTAACAAGACTGTATATTTTTTATATGCTTTGAACAAACCAGAGAGACTACAACATTGAATGGAACCTCACAGTGTCTTTCTGTGCGCGCGCGAGTTGGGAGAGGAGAGAGAGAGAGAGAGAGAGAGAGAACGTGCGAACTACTTGCTCCAATTAAGGGAACGTCCTGCGAATTGCTTGCTGCAATCAGAGAACCTGCGAACTACTTGCTCCAAGCAGAGAACCTATGAACTGCTTGCTGCTTCTGCTGTTTTTGTTGGCGTAGCTTTTGACGGCATAGCTTTTGGTCGTGTAGCTTTTGCCAGTTGTTTTTTTTAGCGCTAGGCTATTGAGCGTTGGAGCCACGTGGACTCTTGAGGGACCAAGGATTCAATTATGCCCACTACGCTAATGAAGTAAAAAAAGTTAAGATAGAAATATTCCTTTTTGCTGGAATATTATGGCCGGAAAGTGGTAGGAAAACGGCCGACCGGTTGGCTGGTGGTTGATAGTCAATGGTCGGTGACCGGTGGACAGCCTTTTCTACACATAGAAACAGATTGTGAAGCATTGTGATGCATTGTGAAGTTGATGTGAGGTGGTGAGAGTGAAGCAAGACGAGAGCTCCAAAAGGGTATAATCCCTTTGTAATCTACTTCTTGTTTTGAAGTACTAAAGCCATTGAGTGGCTGATTTCCCATGGACGTAGCCCACGTTGGGTGAACCACGTATATCGTGTGTGCACTCTCTCTCTCTCTCTCTCTCTCTCTCTCTCTCTCTCTCTCTCTCTCTCTCTCTCTCTACAATCTCTCATGTGTGAAAATTATCTCTCTCCTTTAAGTAAACTACTCAATTATCTACTTAGCTACGGCATATTCCCTAACAACTAGTATCAAAGCAAGGTTTTCTTGTAGGTAAAGTATCTCAAGGAAAGGATTCCTTGAATTGACTAGGAGTAATTTGGCGGAGGAAGGGAATCTCAAGATCGAGAATTTCAATGGCAAGAACTACCAACACTAGAAGGTGCAGATTGAAGACTATCTCTACCAGAAGGACCTTTATTTGCCACTACGCGATTTTGCAAAAGAAGCCCGCAACAATGGCAAATGAAGCATGGATTGTCATTGACCGAAAGGCGTTAGAAACAATCCGGCTAAGTTTGGCATCAACGGTGGCCTTCAACATTTCGGAGATGAAGACCACGGAGAACTTGATGAAGTCACTTGACGGCCTCTACGAGAAACCATCGGCATCTAATAAGGTATTTCTTATGAAGCACTTGTTCAATCTAAAGATGGTAGAGAATGGTTCAGTTGCAGAACACCTAAATGATTTTAACACCAACATAAGTCAACTTTGATCGGTGAAAATCAATTTTGATGACGAAGTTTAGCTCTCCTTATACTATCGTCTCTACCGGATAGTTGGGACAGCTTTGTGATGGCTGTAAGTAATTCTATCTCTGACACAAATTCTCTTAAGTTTGATGATGTTGTGGGTGTTCTCCTAAGCAAGGAAATATGAAGAAGAATCACAGGAGAATCATCAAGTGTTGCACTATCAATAGAAACAAGAGGAAGGCCTAAGGAGAGGTTCAAAAACAAAAGGGTCGTGATTGCTTAAGGCGGAGCAAGTCACGCACAAAGTTAGTTCTTGAATGTTGGAACTGCGGTGGTAAGAAGGGCCACGTCAAGAAGGGTTGTTGGTCAAAGAAGAAGAAGAAGTCAGAGTCTCAAGACAACAAGCCAACATCAGAGGCCAATGTGGTACTCTAATTCTCTCATTAGACAATGTGTCTAATTCCTAGATAGTAGATTCCAGGGCTTCATTCCATGCAACGCACACAAGCAACATTTCCAAGATTACACCAACATTTCCAAGATTACACCAAAGGTAATATTGGGTATGTATACTTGGGAGATGATGAAGCTTGTGAAATTTTCGGCAAAGGTACAATTTGTGTCAAAACTACTAACGAAAATGAATGGAATCTTAAAGATGTTAGGCATGTTCCTTCTATTTGCAACAATTTGATCTCTAATGAAGGTCACAATATTGCATTCGGAAACAAACAGTGGAAGATCTCAAAGGGATCTTTGGTGGTTGCCAAGAGAGAAAAGGGAGGTACACTTTACTTGTGTACTGTCAGCATGCAATCTTCAACTTGTGCAATAGCTACAGAAGTTGACAGTGCAGTGTGGCACTATCGGTTTGGGCCTATGAGTCTCAAAGGAATGCAAATCCTTCAATCAAAGAAGCTTCTACCAGGTTTGAGAGAAGTGGACTTAGAGTTTTGTGAAGATTGTATTTATGGTAAACAAAAGAGGGTAAAATTCCTAAAAGCAAGAGATGAAAGAAAAAATAAAAAACTTGAATTACTTGCAAGACCCCAAACAGCAGAATGAACCACACCATCCCTTGGTGGCTCACTGTACTAGGTAACATTCATAGACGATGCAACTAGAAAAACATGGGTTTATGTCATAAAGAATAAATCCGATGTGTTTTCCATATTTCAAAAATGGGAAGCCTTTGTGGAGAATGAAATAGGTACCAACGTTAAATGCCCCAGATACGACAATGGAGGCGAATATTGCAGCCAAGCTTTTGAAATCTTTTGTTCTAGCAATGGCATTTGGAGGCAAAGGACAACCCCAAGGATATCTCGACAAAATGGAATTTCCAAAAATATGAACAGAATAATCATGGAACAAGCATGAAGCATGCGGCTACATGCAGGTTTATCGCTTGAGCTTTGGGCGGAAGCAGTAAGTACGAATGTGTATTTGATCAACCGGTCACCCTCAACGGCATTGGATGGGGGAGTTCTAGAGGAGGCATGGACAGGTAAACCGGTGATTTATTCATTTCTCAAAGTGTTTGGGTGAGAGGCTTTCATTCACATAGAAGAAGCATAAGATCAAAGCTAGATACAAAGTCCAAAAAATGTTTCTTCATTGGCTGTGGAGAACATGAATCTGGGTATCACCTATGGAATCCTGAAGATGGTAAAATCTTTAAAAGTAGGGATGTAATTTTCAATGAATAAATTATGTACAAAGATTATTTGGAAAGAAAACAAACAAAAGAAACAGTTGATGAGTACATGGAGCTTGAGGATGGTGAAGACTCAAGGAGTGTAAACGGTGACAACGTACAACAACGTCAACCAAATGAAGAGTCTCAACCTATTCCCCGAAGATCTACAAGAGCAAGTAGACCTCGAGAAAGGTTTATTCCTTCCTTCAATCATCTCTTGATTTCAGATTTTGGAGATCCGAAATCATACAAGGAAGCTATGAAACACGAATGCAAAGAAGAATGGATAAAGAGCATGTAAGTGGAGATGGACTCATTATATTGCAACCAAACATGGGAGTTGGTTGAGTTGCCTAAAGGTAAGCGGGCACTTCAGAGCAAATGGGTATACAAGCTGAAGGAAGAAGAAGGTGGGAAGAAAAGGTACAAGTTTAGGCTTGTGGTAAAAGGGTTTTCTCAAAAAAAAAAGGTGTTGATTTCAATGAAATATTTTCTCTTGTTGCAAAAATGAACTCAATTAAGCTTTTCTTAAGCCTTGTGGCTGCTCATGATTTAAATCTTGAGCAAATGTATGTAAATACGGCATTCCCTCACGGTGACTTAGAAGAGGAAATTTACATGCTTCAACCAAAGGGGTATGAAGTAAAAGGTAAGGAGAAAATGGTTTGCAGATTAAAAAAGAGCTTGTATGGTTTAAAGCAAGCATCAAGACAATGGTACTTGAAGTTCGATCAATGGATATTGGCTCATGGATTCACAAGGTGAAATTCAGATCATTGCGTCTACACGAAGAATTTGGGAGATGGAAAATTCATCATCCGAATGTTGTTATTGATGACATGCAAGGGCTAAGCAGGACATCAAAGACCTAAACAAGGAGCTATCTAAATCTTTTTCAATGTAAGATTTAGGTGCTGCAAAGAGGATACTTGGTATGAAGATATCAAGGGACAGGACAAAGAAGACAATAAATCTATCTCAAGAGGATTCCATCAAAAAGGTACTAGAAAGGTTTGCAATGCAAAATGCAAAAACGGTTTCTACACCTTTGGCTGGTCATTTTAAACTAACCAAGGATATGTGTCCAAATACACAAGATGAGATAGCCTATATGTCTAAAGTTCCATATGTTGCAGCGGTAGATTCTCTTATGTATGCTATGGTCTAAACAAGGCCAGACATTGCACATGTAGTGGGAGTTGTAAGTAGGTTCATGGACAATCCATGTAAAGAGCATTGGAAAGTTGTTTAGGTATCTGAAAGGGACAACAACAAATGCTTTGTATTTTGGAGAAACTCCAAAGACACAAGAGGAGATAGCCTATATGTCTAAAGGTCCATATGTTGCAGCGGTAGATTCTCTTATGTATGCTATGGTCTAGACAAGGCCAGACATTGCGCATGCAGTGGGAGTTGTAAGTAGGTTCATGGACAATCCATGTAAAGAGCATTGGAAAGATGTTTAGGTATCTGAAAGAGACAACAACAAATGCTTTGTATTTTAAAGAAACTGATACAAGTGCAAGTACTCACTACCTTCGTAGAGGAGGCGATCTGTCAAGGACTGAGGGAGAGCTATGAAGAGCATCGTCCCCATCATGTGTGTTCACACAGATGCGCTTTAAGCACGTTGGCAATCCTTGATATTATGTTATTGCATGAAAGCTCTTTGAGACCTCTTGGGATTGTTGCTACCACGTTAAAATCTTGTGCTGCTAATTATGTTGCGTAAAATGGTGCGCAAAGACCTGGGAAAGAACTAAGGAACGATGATGGGAGCACCGTGCACGGCTAAGGAACGATGCTAGTTGGAGAACTGCCATGTAGGTGTACTTGTTTTTACTTAAGCTTTTCCTACAAATAATAAAGGTAAGCAACATTTGAATCTACTATAGATACTAAAGGAACAATGTGAAACCTACGTACGATTTCCGTGCAACCATAGTTGGAAACAAACTTTGTGCTCGAGTTCTATGCATGAAGCCATCGTTGTTGTTGTGAAGCCATCTTCTTCTCTTGATATAGTATGTATGCACCGACATGTGGTTGATTTGTACTTTGACAACACAGGTCTTCGCTGATTGGCGAAAGTAATCAGGTTGATGCAAATGAAGGCCACGTGGAAAGCGGTCACAACCTGAGCATGTAGTGAGCAATTGATCAGCACTTGTTGGAGCCTAAGCAAGGGAACAAGTAGCGTGTGAGCACTGAGCAGGTAATTGGCAGCGAGTAAGTCATACGAGAGCACGCCGGCGTGCGGGCCTAGAGCGAAGGAGATCTGGGCCTTTGAAGCGTGTGGTGTAACAAATGTTTCCAGGCCATGCAAGGGCACGCCAGCGCGCAGGCCTTGAGTGAAGGCATGTGGCGGAACAATTTTTTCCAGGCCATACGAGCGTGCGCCGGCACTTGGGCCTAAAGCAAAGGAGATCTTAGAATAAATTTTTCCAGGCCATACGAGCACACATCGGCGCGCAGGCGTAGATCAAAGGAGATCTCCAAAAAAAAAAGGGGAGGTGGGGGGGGGGGAATCACCAAAATACCCCTCTAATTTGTGAAAATTCCCAAAATAAAGTACCCTTGGTTTTGAGATTATATTTCTCCAAAGATAAAAAATTTGTAGCTTTTCATAAGAAGGCTGATTGTCTTTCAATACAAGATGCTAAACTAGAATTTGAGTTGCTTATATAGGCTTTGGAGATGAATTGTTTCATTACTTTTATACATAAGTGCTCTTTTTTGAAAGGTAATTTGTGAAAAATTACATGCTAAGCACTCGAAAACGGATCTCAATTGTCAAAAAGGAATAAAGATTGGAAAATCTCGAACAATCCAACCAAAACAGAATTGAAAGCATTTTGGGAATTTTCACAAATTAGAGGGTTATCTTGGTAATTTTCTCATAAAATATTCTTGGCCACACGAGCGCATGCTAGCATGGGGACCAAGAGCGAAAGAGATCTCGGCTTTTGAAGCATGTGACGGAACAAACTTTTCCAAGCCATACGAGCGCACATCGGTCCGCGGGCCTAGAGAAAAGGAAATCTCAGCCTTTGAAGCATGTGACAAAATACCTAATAAAGAGCACAAAAATAGGGGACCGTTCACTTTTATTGTGGATTGAAAAGAATATCATTTAGCCTAGATTACAAGGCAAATGAGTTTGCAATACTCACATGACCCTGTCTGCTGTAATGATGGACCTAAATGGTATTGATGAGGACCCATCCATTATCGTCGGTGTGGCTCTCTTGTCAACCAATGTATCATTGATCAATGGAAGATGTCATGGCTCGTGACGAGCATGGCAGGATTTTGTAATTCTATGATTTTGCTAATATAATCTACTCACCATTATGAGTATTGAAAAAGAAAAAAAAAATTCTAGGGTTGGGTTGCCAATGCAGCCGCGATGGCTTCTCCCTGCACATAGCCTCTGAGGGATTCGGAACATGGGTGCTCAGTGGGATCTCTTGTGGCAAGACATGCTTGCGTTGCACCCTCGATGTTGGCTCTATGCGGTGGAACGCGCGTCTGGAGGACGAGGGATTGTCTTGGTGGGGGGGCACATGGCTGCTCTCCTTGTATAGGTGCCCTGCATGTCGCAGCCCCCCTTGTTTTTGGCCTTGGGGGACCATTAGGGGCCGACAAGAGCCCCCCATCTGGGGCCGCCTCCAGCATGTCTACACAGTACATCTGGGCCATGACAGAGCCTCTCCCCCATACTCAGAGACGCCCCAAATTCACTTGCACTCCCATCCCCTAGAGAACCTACCTAGATCCCCTCCCCGCTCATGCAAAGAATTCCACATTTGGTGCAAGATAGGGGAGTGCTATAGCATGGCTCGGTGCTAGGATAGGACATACTAATGAGCACTTCCTAACTTGCTCCAAGCATGCAAGAGTTGAGAACCTTTGCCAATAAAGGAGGAGGGTTAGGGGTGCTCCTTCCCCCTACTTGAGGGACCCTTATCTTTTTTTTTCTTACATCTTTTAATATATTTTCTACTTTGAGAAATCTTATGCGATTCTCACAATCTCACGGGATTCTCACAAATGGATATTTGGAATCCACAAAGATGCTAATTCCTTTCATTGGAATTCTATGCTTATAAAAATTTATTATAATATTATTCCCTTTCTTATTGTAGAATGTTTTCTAGGTTTCTAGAGATGCCCGATGGATATGCAAAGGCCGCATCTCTCTCTCTCTCTCTCTCTCTCTCTCTCTCTCTCTCTCTCTCTCTCGGGTTGTGGATGACTAGAAATGCTTTGAGGATGGATTTGGTTAATATTGAAATCTTCATGTAAGTTGCCCAGAAGGGTTGAACTTTTGAGATTCGGTGAGATAATGCGATAATGCGCCATGTACAAAGGGAAAGCTGACCTTTTTTTCAAAATTAAAATGTACTCTTTGCAATTTGGTTAAGATTTTAAATCCTCATGCCAAGTGCCCTAAAGGATTTTCGTATTTTTGGAGATGTTGATCCATGTATGAAGGGGACTCTGTCCATTTTTTCAAAAACTAGTATGCATGTTTGGCTTTTATCCTAATGTGAGATGTGCTAAAGGTGTATGGTATGGTATGTTCTGATATTGTCCCAAGTATACACTACAACATCACCATAGATATTAGCTCAGGCTTTGCTATGCTCGTAAAATCTCACTCGGCCTATGGTAGGACTCACCCCAAACACCCCAAAAAAAAAGCGTTTGAAAGAGGCTTTCTACCAAAAAAGAGACCTTTCCCAAACCATACTTCTCATATATATCTTTGAGGGTTACAATCCATTCTCACACTAGATGGAGGGCACAAATGCAAGTGCTTATAACAAATCACAGTACCTATTGCAAAGCAGGCAAACAAGAAAACTTGGCACTATCAAGATCGGCCTGGCAGAATGCTGAAGGTATCAATCGATCAATTGGCTTCTGATTATTAGAAACTAACAAAGCTGAAGGCAAGACCGTTAAAACAAAACTTTGAAAGAAAAAGTCTCTTCTTTGTGGACCAACATGTCTCCAACATATAGAACAGTGAATGTGACTTGCTGCACTTTAATGGATGTGTACGCATACTCTACGCAGCTAGTGGAACTCATCGACAGGCTCTTGCAAAGCAACAATCACATAGTTATGCACCTCCTTGGTGGTTTGTGTGCATGTGTGTGCGTGCTGCTCTGAGCCAAACAAACGCATGTATGTGCATGCCCACAATGAGCAACAAGCCAATGATGTAATCACATACCTATATATAACAAGCTTGTGGGTGGATGTATTGAAGAGAGAGAGAGAGAGAGAGAGAGAGAGAGAGGGAGAGAGAGCTTGTGCCCATTTAGTGCTCATTAGGAGAGAACATGGTAAGCATCTAGTGTCATTCTCTGTCTACAATAATTGATCTATTTGTTGTATAGTTATTGCTCGTGTATTCATTGCTAGAAAATTCTATGCCTCAACTTTCTCTTCTTATATGTTAAAGATAATATCTCACTCCTCATTGACCATATTTTCTTCAACAACAAATTTTTTGGGTTGCTAGGGGCAAGTCCTCTCTCTCTCTCTCTCTCTCTCTCTCTCTCTCTCTCTCTCTCTCTCTCTCTCTCTCTCTCTCTCTCTCTCTCTCTTTCTCATGCACTCGCGGGTTGTGGATGACTAGAAATGCTTTGAGGATGGATTTGGTTAATATTTGAAATCTTCATGTAAGGTGCCCTAAAGGGTTGAACTTTTGAGATTCTATGAGATAATGCACCATGTACAAAGGGAAAGCTTGCCTTTTTTTCAAAAACTAAAATGTATTTTTTTCAATTTGGTTAAGATTTTAAATCCTCATGCCAAGTGCCTAAATAATTTTGGTATTTTTTGAAATATTGCTCCATGTATGAAGGGGGCTCTGTCCATTTTTTCAAAAACTAGTATGTATGTTTTGCTTTGGTCCTAATTGAAGGGGATCGGGGAGCACCACAGACGGAGAGTGAGAGAGAGAGAAGGAGACACACACACGATGTGGGTGGGGAGACTCAAAAGAGTGAGCAGCCCCCTATACACTTATGCTATGTATAAGGTACAGTGGACGCCCAGACTATGGGCGGCCGGGCTAGGCACATGCGCCTATACCCCAACAACCTCCCACTTAAAGGCGACTGTGCCTTTAAGCAAGAGAACCTAGTCTAAAGACTACAAAAGGCGAGAGAAAACCGCTCTCAACCGATGCCCACTGGCTGGCTGTGATCGTGTGCATCCGGCTGTCCTGCTCCCATGTAAGTCCATACACCACCATACGTACCGCACATGTACTGCAAGTATGTACGCAATACCTATATATCTCCCTCGTGCACTATGCCATCATGAGTCAACAAACGACTGGCAACCCCAACTGCAAATGCTCCCACTGCAGCTGCGATATCCGGTCTCAAGATCAGCATCTCATACATGAGACCACCGAATGCCGATGCAATGCTAGCGGGCCCTGCTAGCTCTACGGAGCATGCATCAACATATATATCCCTGGCAATAGGCATCTCTGACTGACAAGGCGTGTCAGCCACATGCATCTCCTGACTGTCCGCAAAAGACGCATCAACCTGTCGTGCAACCTCAGATCAAACTAGCTGCTCTAGGTGTCTGTTGGAAGACATATCCTGCACAACTATATCCCCATGCTCACTGTCGAGCATAGAAAGGAATGATTGCATAATCGCTAATGTCTCAGCCTCCTCTGCAATCATCCACTGTAAACATGACCACTCAATCTGTTGTGACTCACTAGAGCTCTCATGCTCTAACTCCTTATAAATAGACTCTTGCACAACGTCCTCCTGTCGTGACTCACTAGAGCAAGACCGCTCTACTTGTCTATCCTGCATAGAAGTATCTTGCACAACTGACTCTCTGCTTTGCTCAGTCACTAGCAAAGCATGCATGTCTGACTTTGTCACCTCTCTGTGTGACTGCTCAAGTCGTGCCCCAACTTTGTGCACAACAAGCTCACTACTCTGCACTCCATGCAAAGCACCCTGCAACCCATGAGCAAAAGAGATTGTCCGGGTCTCTCGCTCTCTGCATGGCTGTAACAAGATTGAGACTCGACCATCTCGCACCAGTACTACGTGCAATGGGTACCATGTGCCAACTCTAGCACCTCTCGCAATCACCAGCCAACCCGAATGCAACACAAAAGATCGCTCAAGCAGCGATACCCGACATCCACTATCCCGTAACTGTCTGACTGAGATCAAATCCCGTCTCAGATCTGGCACATAACGCACATGACGCAGGATAAATCTCATACCACTGGGCAAGGACAAACATACGTCTCCTGCACCCTCAATGTCATACACAACACCATCAGTCATGTGCACACAACCAAGCCTCCCACTAGAAAATGTGCTAAACCACTCACGATGCGACGTGACATGAAATGTAGCATCTGAATCTAGTAACCAATGTGAAGACAATGTGGAATCCAATATGCAATCCGTACACATAAGATCGTCTGAAGACAAGCTAGATGTAAATGTGACATCGCCGTCACAAGCATACTCAGTAACCACCGTACTGATCTCACTAGTATCTGTCATGCCCAAATTTGCATCACGCATATGTCGCCTCCGTTGTCTCAAACGCCTGAAACATTGACGCCTAATGTGCTCTCTATGTCCACAATGCCAACATGTCAAGTCTCTATGCCGTCGAGACTTGCGTGTGGGACCAATCCCTCCCATGGACATAGAAGTGGGACTAGACTCCCCTGTAGACATGGATGTTGCGTACATAGCATGTAAACTCTGCCATAAAGCATGAGTTGTAGTCTCCCTCGAGACCTGCCAGTAAACAGACTCAACCAGATGCAAACAAATCGTAGACATGGCTAACTCATCAAGATCCTGCCAATCATCATCACGCATAAACTAAGGCTTCGCCGATAAACCACGCAAGGGTTTATCCTGCCCCAAATCCACCAATGCAACAAGCATATGCTCCTTCTAAGCAACAAAATCTGCACCATCAAACTATGTCAGACCATAACGCTGAAGTCAAATGAAAAATCAGCCATAATGCTCGCAAAAGAGCAACCAACAATGAGTAGCAAATGTCAACCAAATCAGCCATAAACTGGCTCGAATCGCATCAACAAAATTCTGCAAATATGGCTCAAAACCTGATGCAAAATTGCACCAATAACCGTGCAAAACCTTGCACAAAATCACAAGCCAATATGACTCGAATCCGGGTACCTAGCTCGTAGCCACACAAGCATGTATCACTCCTGTGAGTGTGCCAAGATAATTGTACGCCTGTCAAACCGTGAGCTAATCACCAAGCCCACATTGTGCGGTATCGATGCATACACATGCACAAATCTCCCACCTACAGACAACACCGCACGCAAATGCTGAGTGCAACCCGCAATCTCTACCTAGATCGCATAAATGATGCGCATAAAACTCCTGGGAAAATTTCGCCAGAGTTTCGTCAGTAAAACGGCCACAAAACCAGTAACCAAACTGACTGCACGCTCAAAACTATGAGCAACCAAAGCGCATCAAACCGCACTCCAAATGCATTCACCAATCTCCACACTTTGCATACATCATTGCAAACACCTGCAAATCTAGTACACAAATATCTGCTCTACCTATGATGACTGCCAAAAAACATGCTCGAGGCATACATTGCCGAGCTCAAAATGCAATCACATTAGTCTCCCTGAGCATCAAACCACATAAGGAATACATCGTATCCTCCCACCTGTGAGGAAACTTGCAGCAAATATCACTCTCATATCTCCTCCACACACAATAAACAACTGCTGCTGCAGAAAATTCAGCGTTCAAAATTTTAAAATTCTGATATGACGAGCGCGTCCGGAGCATGCCAAAACCCCAAGGTAGACTCTGGATCACATGTATCCAAGTCCGGGTGTGAAAGCTATGCCAAAAACCTCCGTTTTGGCCCAAAAACGCAGCACAAACTGCCAAAAGAGGGCTGAAAAATGAAGGTCCTCAACCGTAGCTCGAATGAGGTTTTTGATGGCTCGAATGGCTTCGAAAGGGGGGTAAAACAGCAGGACGCCTGCTGGAAACGCTCTCGGAAAGCTAAATTTGCCGATGCCGAAGTCGAAACCCTGTTTGCACTCTTGAAAGTGCGCGCGCGCGCGGGGGCGAAAACAGCAAGCACAAAACCTCGCTCTGATACCAATTGAAGGGGATCGGGGAGCACCACAGACGGAGAGAGTGAGAGAGAGAAGGAGACATACACGATGTGGGTGGGGAGACTCAAAAGAGTGAGCAGCCCCCTATACACTTATGCTATGTATAAAGTATACAAGTCAGTGGACGCCCAGACTCTGGGCGGCCAGGCAAGGCACATGCGCCTATACCCCAACACTAATGTGAGATGTGCTAAAGGTGTATGGTATGTTTTGATATTGTGCCAAGTATACACTACAACATCACCATAGATATTTGCTCGAGCTTTGCTATGCTCGTAAAATCTCGCTCGGCCTATGGTAGGACGCACCCCAAACACCCCAAAAAAAACACCGTTTGAAAGAGGCTTTCTACCAGAAAAGAGACCTTTCCCAAACCATACTTCTCATATATATCTTTGAGGGTTACAATTCATTCTCACACTAGATTGAGGACACAAATGCAAGTGCTTATAACAAATCACAGTACCTATTGCAAAGCAGGCAAACAAGAAAACTTGGCACTGTCAAAATCGGCCTGGCAGAATGCTAAAGGTATCAATCCGATCAATTAGCTTCTGGTTATTAGAAACTAACAAAGCTAAAGGCAAGACCCTTAAAACAAAACTTTGAAAAAAAAAGTCTCTTCTTTGTGGACCAACATGTCTCACAACAGATAGAACAGTGAATGTGGCTTGCTGCACTTTAATGGATGTGTACGCATACTCTACGCAGCTAGTGGAACTCATCGACAAGCTCTTGCAAAGCAACAATCACATAATTATGCACCTCCTTGGTGGTTTGTGTGCATGAGTGTGCGTGCTACTCTGAGCCACACAAACGCATGTATGTACATGCCCACAATGAGCAACAAGCCAATGATGTAATCACATACCTACATATAGCAAGCTTGTGGGTGGATGTATTGAAAAGAGAGAGAGAGAGAGAGAGAGAGAGAGAGAGAGCTTGTGCCCAATTAGTGCTCATTAAGAGAGAACATGGCAAGCATCTAGTGTCATTCTCTGTCTACAATAATTGATCTATTTGTTGTATAGTTATTGCTCGTGTATTCATTGCTAGAAAATTCTATGTATGTTGAAGATAATATCTCACTCATCATTGACCATATTTGCTTCAACAACTAATTTTTTGGGTTGCTAGGGGCAAGTCCTCTCTCTCTCTCTCTCTCTCTCTCTCTCGTGCTCACGGGTTGTAGATGACTAGAAATGCTTTGAGGATGGATTTGGTTAATATTTAAAATCTTCATGTAAGGTGCCCTAAAGGGTTGAACTTTTGAGATTCTGTGAGATAATGCTCCATGTACAAAGGGAAAGCTAGCCTTTTTTTCAAAAACTAAAATGTATTCTTTACAATTTGGTTAAGTTTTTAAATCCTCATGCCAAGTGCCCTAAAGGATTTTGGTATTTTTTGAGTCCATGTATAAAGGGGACTATCCAGTTTTGCAAAAACTAGTATGTATGTTTTGCTTTGGTCCTACTGTGAGATGTGCTAAAGGTGTATGGTATGTTTTGATATTGTCCCAAGTATACACTACAACATCACCATAGATATTTGCTTGAGCTTTGCTATGCTCGTAAAATCTTGCTCGGCCTATGGTAGGACTCACCCCAAACACCCCAAAAAATAAAGCGTTTGAAAGAGGCTTTCTACCAAAAAAGAGACCTTTCCCAAACCATACTTCTCATATATATCTTTGAGGGTTGCAATTCATTCTCACACTAGATTGAGGGCACAAATGCAAGTGCTTATAACAAATCAGTACCTATTGCAAAGCAGGCAAACAAGAAAACTTGGAACTATCAAGATCGGCCTGGCAGAAGGCTGAAGGTATCAATCCGATCAATTGGCTTCTAACTATTAGAAACTAACAAAGCTAAAGACAAGACCGTTAAAACAAAACTTTGAAAAAAAAAAGTCTCTTCTTTGTGGACCAACAAGTCTCACAACATATAGAACAGTGAATGTGACTTGTTGCACTTTAATGGATGTGTACGCATACTCTACACAGCTAGAGGAACTCATCGATAGGCTCTTGCAAAGCAAAGTCACATAATTATGCACCTCCTTGGTGGTTCCTACGACATTCTTCCTGAATGTTTAGAAAAAACAATGCAGCGGCTACATTCACTGACATGATCCACAAGCCGGATAAAGACCCTACAACATTCACATTGTACTCCTCCAGTTTATACTTCTAGTGGATAGGCCCATTGCTCGTTTCAACACGAGAGAGAGAGAGAGAGAGAGAGAGAGAGAGAGAGAGAGAAGAAGAAGAGAATTTTAACGTCGTGGGAAACTATCCAAAGAGACCTTAAAGATCTATCCGACGAGGAGAGTTGAACTCAAGACCTGTTATTCAAGAGGGAAATGGCATAACCAATCTACCACACTTGGGTGATAGAAAGGTTATACCATTTTTCTCTTCTTATTAGCGCACGCACACACACACCCGAGAAGAAGAGAATTTGAACGTCGTAGAGAGAGAGAGAGAGAGAGAGAGAGAGAGAGAGAGAGAGAGAGAGAGTCTCACCTCCATGACCTACACAAAAACGCCAAAAAGCTTTATAGATGGCTAGACATGCCCCGTATGATATTCTTGAGCCTTCCTTTCAGAGAGTGTTGCACAGAATACTTATGGCCAATTATTTGGCTGTTGCAAACAATACTTAAAAACGTCCGACTCTTATCTTAACCGTGGCATGTACCATAAGACGATGGTTCATTAAATAAGCTTGCCATCATTCCAACAAGTCACTTTAACGCTGAATAATGGTTTTGCAGATGGGGTAGAGAATCCTTGCAACAGCTTCATCTCTTCCCACTAGATTTGAGTGCAATTGCTATCATGTCCGCAAAGCTTTCCTGCCTGAGATCATGGAGCAGCTTATAAGTAAGCTTATACAGACTTCAGCAAGAAAATTTGATTATGAATAAAACCGACTCAATTTGTCAATAGCAACATACATTGATTCAAAGCAATGTAGCTGCATATTGGAAGCAATCTTGGCAGATGCAAAACAGGAGAAAGCTAACACTTCTACCCATTGAAAACATGACCATTTCAGATAATTAGACCACAATAGACACACACACAGACACACAACACACAGAAATGAAATGAAATGTACTATTAACAACTGCAGAAGGCCAAAATGACCTATGAGACCAAAATACAACCATCATCTGAAAATAACAACTGTCTGGGTAAAAATAACTGAAATGTAATGTACTGAAATGAAAACTAATACGACATCTCTGACAGTAGAAAACCAGTGAGGGCAATAACAAAGAAGGAGAGTATATCAGCTAATGAGCTGCCTCCTGGGCCTCTGAAGTGTAAATCTCCTCCATAGTGAAAAAACGAATAGGCCTTGCTCGGTCTCTGACAATGATGACCTGAAACTTCCTCTTGAGTCCGTGGCATTGCAATGGTCTGCTCGCTTCAAATAGTTAACGTCTTACAGGTCATGCACCACGTTTCTGTCCTGCAAATCAGCCACTATTGCTACCGAGCCTCGGCCGTTTTGTTTTGTTTTATGAGTCAGGGATGGGTACCCTTTGACGTCTCCCCATAAAAGAAAGGAAAAAGATTAATATATACAATCAAAATAAAAAAGGGAAAGAGACAACAAAGACTCCATTGCACCCATACTCATAGGGCAAACGCTTTTGTCACTAGTTTCCCGTGGTCTACGTGAGGTCCTCTCCCCCAAGAGGCCAAGCTTATCTACCCTCTTAGAGCAGTGCCCTTCAGGGACCCACATCGCTAAATGTTATGGGCGTGACGACGACCAAGTACCTCATATCAGAAGCCCAGATACTGTTGGACTCGCTTCGGCCTTCCAATTGGAGTTTCCTCCACAAGGTAGCTTATAGCTCAACAACTAAACTGCCCTTGTAGCCCTGTCAATCAAGATACCGCACGCTCTATACTCTCAGCGTATCTCTGACTGGTGCTGGTAGGTAGAAAACATGAGATCTGTCTCTGTATTGGCCCTCTATGCTCTAGTCGTCTGCTCCTCAAGTGTCTCCCTGAGTCTGCATATCTCAATTAGGTATACGCCTAAGCATCTCTGATCTGAGTAATCCATAACTCTAGAGAGCAATCCAAAGCCCTCCCGAAAGAGGCAGTGAAAACGACCTCTGATCTCATAGTATGTAGGACGCTAACAAATACAGTGCTCATCGGTCTCCAGTGCTAGCGGCCATACCTGACACATGCTGTTCAAGTGGCACTCCAGTATATCTGCCAACCTCTATCTCTAGCTGATGTAAAGAGGTACAAATCTGACCAATCACACGTCGTAATGCATGTTATAAATGTGTATCTCGGTCTAATAATGAACCCATCATCTGTAGTGCGGAGGAGATGCTCTAGATAGAAAGCCATCTTCGTCCCTAACTCATCTGTTGGTGCCAACCATGTCCTGCTAACATCAATCTATGTGATGTCCTATCTGATGAACTGGTTAATCTCTGTACGCTTGAGTATGAGCAAAGCCGCATCTAGTGAGTACCAAAATGGAGGTAACCTATCCATATTAAAACCATGTAACCAAACCATGCTGACATCTGTGCATACCAACATGTAGTATCCCCAGCACTAGCTAACTGCTTCGATGACTCCAAAGCTACCCAAGCATATCTGTGTCAAGGAAGCTCCAACAGGCTATGTATAAATGAAACAGATGTAGTGAGTGCCTCAACTGTAATAGGAGTCGCACCAAGCTCTACTCTGATGATCTCATGTGGGACTGAGGCCTTACTACGAATCATCCTGGAAATCATGGTGACTAAAGGTCTCTCCATAGATTTCCAACAGTGTGTGCCTCCCTGTCTTCTTTGGCGGTCCAAGCTAGGACCCCATATCTTGACTCCATATACTAAAGAAAAAGTGACTAGAGTATCAAAAAGCCAAAGCTTCGTGCGAGGCTCCTAAAACTGTACATGTGAGCACATCCTCTCTAGAGAATCCAAGGCAGCATAGCCTCTAGTCAATCTGACATCAGCAACCCCTCTCAAGGAAAAGGACAGACCAAAGAAAAGCACTCCCAAGTAAGTGTATGAATCCACATACACTGTGTCCTGGCCTTAGTGAAGTAAGGTGCAGATCTCCTCACCCACTATGGAGTGGTATTAAACACCATAACCTTGGTCTTCCTAAGGTTGACTGCCATACCACTCTCTTGTGAATATAAGTGTAATGCATCTAACTGCCTTAGCATTCCCTCCGGTGACTTTGCAATCAACAAAATGTCATTTACATATAAGAGAAGAGGGATCCATACACCTCCTAGCTGAGCTCCTCTATCTCCTCTTGTCGATATAATTTGTAAGCTCGTCAATCTACAGCCAAAAAGTGCCGGAGAAACGGGCATCCCTGTTTCACTCCAATGGTGGAGGTAACAGGTATAGATAGACCCTCTGGAATTGTGACCCTACCAATCATTGTGTCATACAAAGCTGAAATCCCCCATACAATCTCACTGGGTACCCCAATATCGTACATCCTCAGTAAGAGCCTAGCTATGGGAACCGTATCAAACACTTTGCGGAATCCACAAAGCAACAATATATCCGTTTCCCTGAAAATCTGCCCTTCTCAATTAATGCTCTAAGAGTAAGAATACAGTAAAGAGTACCTTATCCTCTCCGGAAATCTGCCTGTCCCTATGCTCTAAATTGCAACCTCTGCCCATCTCTGTAACTCATGCTCGAGAATAGATGCATATGGCTTGCCAATGTGTGATCAATCATGATAGTGCAATAGTTAGCCTGCAGAGTGGGATCTCTTGACTTGTGTATAGGCACAATTGTGTTGGTGCTCCGGAAACCTTCACACATAGCTCTATCGAGCACATGAGCCAAAAGCGATGCTAACATATCTCTAGCATGTACTAGCCTGTACTAAGCCTGTCTATAGCCTCACGCACCATGCTATCTGTGAAAAAAGTAGAGGATTGAGGACAAATCTCTGGTGGATCTGGAATGGCATGCTACCCTGGTACTATATACCAATCAGCTGCATCTGTTCCCATGTATCAAGCGAAGTAACCTGTAATGGAGAGCTATGCTTCAAAGGAGTTTCCGTGCCTCTTTTGAATTTTGTCCCAGGAAAATCTGATGTAAATCCCTCTCCAATTGTGCTAAGTAGGCTCTTTTCTTCCACTTGATGAGGCATCTGAAAAGAATATGCAATCTCCTATGAGAAGTAGATCCAAGCACAACCTCTCTCTGCAATTGTGCTCTCATCTCTCCGCAATCATCATCATACCAACTGTTCTGCAGATCAATACCGGTTTGTGCTCTGCCTGAGGATCGTGAATGCGGGAAGGCCATCGTTACCCATGTATGTAAAGACTAGCAAAGCTGGTGAATGAGCTCCTCTAAAGGCAAATGAGGATTCACATCACATAGAGAGCGAAAGATCTTTGAAGTGTAAGCCTAATCAGTCTCCTTAGTAAAATGATATCGTGGGTGAGAGCTCCACAGTATACTAACAATCCAATGAGAGATAAATATGAGTGATCCGCTGCTATCCCAATAGGTCTAGGTGATACCATAAAATCATAAATATGAGGTATCATCTCAAGTGGGGCAAGAAGGTAGTCTACTGTGGTCTCTCCTCTCAATGTTATTGCATGTTATCCCTCCTAATCCCGTCCGTCGCTCCATGCCATTAAGTACGGGTAGGCTATGTGCAGCGCCCATATCCAAAATGTATCTGCCATAATCTGCCACTTCTCCGACATCTTGTGAGGTCCCCAAGTCATAATGATCCATCTCCTATAGAATCTCCTCTAATTTATCAATAAAAGGAACTTGTAGACTCCTATCCTATAATTGAAATTCCCCAAAAGAAGCACATTTCCATCTCTAGAAAACTCCCATATTTTACGGGACATAAGTAGATGTTATATGTGGAAAATAACATCCTCCCCCATCCATTCTGCATCAAGAGCCAAAAAGTGCCCTTGACCAAGTTATCCAGTGGACCTAGCTTACCTTTCTGTCCTTTCCTTGTGCCTAAGACCTATTGGTAGCCCCGCTGGCCTCCCCTGTCCACTCACACCTATATCTGAATCGTCGGAATTCTTTAATGAATCATCAACTGATTCCCTTGCTTCTTTGGAAGCCTCGGATGCACTGTCAGCTGATTCCCTTACTTCTTTGGAATCCTCTGATGAACTATCATCCAATTCTCTTGGTTCTTTCTGTTGCTAAATTGGCTTTATCTGACAGAAAAATAATTCTAAATGAATTATTGGATTTATAAGTGAGAGGGTTTTCTCGCTTGGAACACCAAGGAAAAATAATTCTAAATGAATTATTGGAATTTTAAGTGAGAGGGTTTTTCTCACTAGAGACATCCGAGTACAAAGTATTCCTAGTGCGTCATTCAAAGCAATGACGGGAGCATTGTGAACGGGAATATCTGTAAGGTCACCAAGAACGGGTACTTCTGATGCGTCACATCGGATGGGTGACAGGGAGCATCGGGAAGAAGTATCCGACCATCCAGGAACGGACATCTCTGATGCGTCATAGGATGGGTGACATAGAGCATCGTGAAGGGGATTGTACCGTAAGTTTGGTAGAAAAGGACTAGGTGATGGGTATTCCTGATGCGTCACAAGGTGGGTGACGGGTGCATCAGAAAGGGGATATCCATAGTCAATAGGAAATCCGAACTGGAAAGAGGAATACGCATAAAGACGCAAGCACAAGAATAAAGATGGGTTCTGAGAAGCTTTTCTTAAAAAGCGGAAAATTTGAACGAGTTTTCCGGGAAGAGCAAACGCTTTCCCGCGAGGAATCTATGTTTGCATTGCATTCGTGCATGTGGTTGCATCCACGGACGCCTGGGAAGTGTTGTGAAAAGCATTGTTTTAAACTTATAAGGTTTTATTGAGTTTTTGGGCAGGTTCATACCAATTTTAAAATATGCCGGCCGTCCACTTAATAAGTGGGCAGCCACTTAGAAAATAAAGCAACAAAACCAGCCAGCGAATTCTCTCTCCCTATTTCGGGTAGAACAAAACAAAACAAAAAAAAAAAAACCAAAAAAAAAAAACTACGGCCGCGATCTCTACGCAAGCAGCTATTAGTGCCGTGGTCAAGGAGCTATAAAAGCACCACATACCCTCACTGAAAAGGGAGTTACCAATGGGAAGGACATCGAGTCAAAGATTTAGAACGGAGGGGTTTTCTCCGGTTCTTGTGCTTGTAAAAAGATTCTCCCTAATAAAGAATTCTCTTTAAGGGGGGGGACCAGCCCATCTTCTGGTCCCCAGTACTGTGTCGATCTTCTCACTCTCTCTCTCTCTCTATCTATCTATTTCTCTCTATATCCTCTGGCTTCAGCAATAAGTGATAAATCCTATTTATCCGAGTGTATTTTATATTGTTATGCGCTCCCGTTTGTGACAGTGGTATCAGAGCATGGTGTCCTCTCTTTCTCTGTAAAGGAGGACAACTCTGGGAAGATACGGGAAGAAGCCATGACAAGCCAAGAGAGAAGTAAGCAAGCGGAACCCTAAGTCCTGCAAGGAAAAGCTCACAGAGGTGGGAAAATTTTTCTCTCTGCAAGAAGTCGACACAAGACTTGGGATTCTCTGAGAAGGCGACAAGAGCATGATGCTCAAGAACCTAGAGAATCCAAGGAGCGGAATGCTCAAGATCCTTCAGAATCCAAAAAATATCCATGAACATCAATCCATAACCATAGCCAAGAAATCCCGTCATTCCGGGAAGGATATGAAGAAGGTCTTTAGACCTCAGAACACTCCGGTCAAGTTTGATACTTTTGACGGATGGAAAGATGTCCCAAAAGCTAACGCTTTCATTTGACAGTTTGAAGTTACCTTTGCAAGCGGCAATTTCTGAAAAGCGCCGAAGGTGAGGCATGTGACCAAACACCTCAAGGGGGATTGCAAGTACTTGGGTGGTATACCAAAGCTTTGCAAGGAACTTACAACAAGACTTGGATCCAATTCAAGGCTGAATTTTCGGACAATTTTTTTTTTTCCTCTACGCTTTGAGGAAGGCATTCAAGAAGATTAGGATTGGTTTGCCCAATAGGAACACAAGCGAGTCAAAGCAAGTAGTGGTTCACTCTTGCCAAGGTAGCTCCAGTCTTGATCCTCTCTGAGGAAGGAAAGATGAACAAATTTAAAGGACTTTTGCCCGAATTTTGTAAACCCATCTGCAAGATACTTTGCAGCAGATGGTGGAGTCAGCAATAAAAGCTGAAAGTGTACACCTTGATGTACATAGAATACAATCCCCGCAGTGGGACGAGAACCATTGAACACAGAAACAACGAATTTTTGTTACTTCTCCTCGCACGATACATTGCTATCCGGAGAAAGTTTGGAGTAAGGGAATTCAATCTAACTCCTCAGTTTTTGACCCTCAAACTTTAAGTGAGAGGGCAGGTCTTTGATCAAAGTTAAATCTTTCAGGAACTCATAAAATGCGTATTGCTTTTATGCACGAGATATGCATGTGTCTAACCAGGACAATCACTCTCGAGTATTTATGAGAGTAGGATCAATTTGAACATTGTTTTTTGAGATGAATTGGTTTGCTCAACCATCCGGATTGATCTCGTATCCGGTAGTTCACAAACAAATTACCTGCTATTGCGGGTAGGACGGCAGAAAGGAAGGAACCATTCCAAGCTTTCAACCAAGAAAAGCTTTCACTAAGCTTATGAACAAACACCCCCTACCCGGTCAGGGAAGACATGGTAGTACTTTTCGCACAAGTGAATGAACACTCTCTTTACAAGGGAAGGAACAAGTGACGACTACGGCCTGTGCTCGAGGAATCCAAGGATTGAAATCCTAGTTTATTTGATGAGCGGGTTTTGCTCTAAGATCGAGCCAAGGGATCGTCAAGTTGAGCGTCTTCGCTCTAAGGATCTTATGAAGGAAAGGAAATTTCCAGGTTCACCGAAACTCTAACACAGCTTAAGAATTATGTACACCTTTGAGTACATGGATAACACACGAAGATGCAGACCTATGCCAGGGAACTGGACGGGAGTTTGTTATACTCTCTTGAGCGCCTTTTTGCGCGCAAGGATATTCCGACACGAGAATCTCTATTTGAGATGTGTTCGGTAGAAGGAATTTGAGTTTCTCTACGAAGAAGAGGTTTTCTGATGGTCGTTGATCATTGAATACGCTATGTGCTTTTACCATTACAGTAGCAACTTTTGGTTGCGGTATATGTTTCTCCATGAGCAGGTCAAGTAGCATTTACACGCTGCTAGAATAAATTCGAACTATTATGTTCGTAAGAATATAGTTCGCCAACCGTTTCAAAAACGGTAAGAATTACATATGGGAGAACATCCCTGGGAATCAAAGAGGGTTCGCTCTATTGTGAACCGCGTTTGAACGTACGTTCAGAAAATGCTATGGCTAGAATCCTATCTACTTGAGATTTTGCAAGGCGTCATTGATGCTCGCAAGGTGAATCATTTTTTATGATTTCGTGAGGAAGAGACGCTAATGGGCGTCGGGAAAACACTGCTGGTGGTAATAACTCACAGGAGAAAAGGAAGTGCCGCCGTGCACAAGGAATCTTCGGATTGGAACCGTCCACCTACATTGAGCGACGGCCCGAAACAATAACCTTCTTTAAGGTGATCCCAGACTTTGTTTGTCAAGGAAGACATCGAGATTAATACTCTATGATTTGGGCATTCCCTATGTGGGAGGACACGAGAGGTTTGATACCCTCAGGACTAACAACGCAGCATTATGCGCAAGGACAGATTCCTAGATTGATTTCTAGGAGGATTATTCTTCTCGGATTGAGAAGGTAGACTTGAGTTAATAGATTCTCGGATGAGGAAACTTCCGATCTGTTGGAAAGACGCGAATAATGAGTTCTTACATGGCTCGTAAGTTTGATGATTGGTGAAGGATATCCTCGAGGTACTAGAGGAATGACATGAACCGGTAAGGTAAGTATTGAATTTTTTGAATTTCTATTTAATTTAATTTTTAAGTTCTCTTTTGAGAAAGGACCAACTCAACTCACCATTGAGCAAGATTTAGAATCTTTCCGGTTTCTCCCCGGCAGTTCAGTTGGACCTCTACAGTTGAGGACAACTGTTTATAAGTGAGAGATGTTGCTAAATTGGCTTTATTTGATAGAAAAATAATTCTAATTGAATTATTGGATTTATAAGTGAGAGGGTTTTCTCGCTTGGAACACCAAGGAAAAATAATTCTAAATGAATTATTGGAATTTTAAGTGAGAGGGTTTTTCTCACTAGAGACATCCGAGTACAAAGTATTCCTAGTGCGTCATTCAAAGCAATGACGGGAGCATTGTGAACGGGAATATCTGTAAGGTCACCAAGAACGGGTACTTCTGATGCGTCACATCGGATGGGTGACAGGGAGCATCGGGAAGAAGTATCCGACCATCCAGGAACGGACATCTCTGATGCGTCATAGGATGGGTGACATAGAGCATCGTGAAGGGGATTGTACCGTAAGTTCGGTAGAAAAGGACTAGGTGATGGGTATTCCTGATGCGTCACAAGGTGGGTGACGGGTGCATCAGAAAGGGGATATCCATAGTCAATAGGAAATCCGAACTGGAAAGAGGAATACGCATAAAGACGCAAGCACAAGAATAAAGATGGGTTCTGAGAAGCTTTTCTTAAAAAGCGGAAAATTTGAACGAGTTTTCCGGGAAGAGCAAACGCTTTCCCGCGAGGAATCTATGTTTGCATTGCATTCGTGCATGTGGTTGCATCCATGGACGCCTGGGAAGTGTTGTGAAAAGCATTGTTTTAAACTTATAAGGTTTTATTGAGTTTTTGGGCAGGTTCGGACCAATTTTAAAATATGCCGGCCGTCCACTTAATAAGTGGGAAGCCACTTAGAAAATAAAGCAACAAAACTAGCCGGCGAATTCTCTCCCTATTTCGGGTAGAACAGAAAACAAAAAAAAAAAAACCGGCTGCGATCTCTACGCGAGCAGCTATTAGTGCCGTGGTCAAGGAGCTATAAAAGCACCACATGCCCTCACTGAAAAGGGAGTTACCAACGTCAGCAAGAGAAGACTCTGCCGCTAGAAGACGCGAGAGATCGCGAGACTACGAAGCACGGAAGTCGCTTTTCCCGTGCAAGAGCGACAGGTATCTATTGTGGATTCGCCATACGAATTGTTGTCGCGTGTATGCATGTGTGTTTGCAGGTACTTCATCGCGAAGGAGAAGCGAGAAGGCTTCGGCCTACGCTTGGGAATTGGAAACGGAATTCGGAAGTTGTCTGCGGAGTCTCAACTCCGAGTACAGATGGAAAAAGGATTGAGAGCTTGTCTCTCGGATTTTCCTTACGGGAAGGAACGACCATCGAGTCAGAGATTTAGAACGGAGGGGTTTTCTCCGGTTCTTGTGTTTGTAAAAAGATTCTCCCTAATAAAGAATTCTCTTTAAGGGGGGGACCAGCCCATCTTCTGGTCCCCAGTACTGTGTCGATCTTCTCACTCTCTCTCTCTCTCTCTCTATCTATTTCTCTCTATATCCTCTGGCTTCAGCAATAAGTGATAAATCCTATTCATCCGAATGTATTTTATATTGTTATGTGACACTTTCTTTTCGTTGGAAGACTCTTGCCTCGTTGAGGTGGGCATTGGCTTGTCCGTAGGATAGGTCAATGAGCCGGCATGCATACCAACACCTTGCTTAGCATGTCCCATAAGTCTTTGGATGGAGTCAGACTTCTATTGCAGGCAATGCCATTGAATCTCTTTTGGCAATCCACAACAGAACCGCTCAATCTGGTCCTTCAAAGTGATCCCCCGAAACGAGGATACTAGCAAATAGGTATCTCAAAACCTCTGGCATTAGTCATCCAAAGTGTCCTCCTTATTCATTCTAAGATGATCCCAAGCTGTGATGACATGTTCTTCCATTATCTAAGCAAAAGTGAAAACTCTCTTGAAATTTATCCACTTCGTAGGTGCTTCTCTACGCAACAACAGCGTAGACATTGCCACAACTTAACACCTAGAGTGCTCGCTGCTGCTGCTCTCGCTCGCACTCGCCATCGCCGTCGCTCCAATCCCCCCAGCCCCCCCTCACGCTGCCCTGACCCTACCAGCACCGCCTCTCCCCCCCTCCCCCCTCTCGCGCTGCCCTGAGCTGCCCGCCCATCACGCGCTGAACTGAGATGTCCGCCCGTCCCTCACTTCCCCCGTCCTGCCCACATTCCCCCACTCCCACCTCGAGCTTCTTTCGGTGTTGGTTCACAGCGACACCGACTCGCCTTGTCGCTTCTTTTTTGTTCGCATCGACAACCTCCACTCCCCTTTGTTCACCTTCCCAGCAGTAGACACAAATGGAGGATTCTCCTCCGCCACAGAGGGACTCCACTGAAGCCCCCTCGCCCGACCCCGTAGATGACAACAAACTTCCCAAGAAGGGCTCTGCTCTACTGTGCTGGGTCTATGATCCCCAAACCCCCCTGAGAACAAGGTAGAGTGATGACCTGCCAGGCTACTTTGGCCCGGGCTATCTGAGTGTCGCGCCTTATCCAAAGAAAGTTCCCGATCAGCCTCTCTATTTGGCTACTACAGGAGCTCGAAAAGATCCAGCAAGATGTAATGTACCACATAGTAGCCAACAACATCTGGTTGGCCACTACAACTTTGCCTGCCAAGGAAAGCCGTGCCGAACTCCAATGTAACAACTTTCTCTTGATGGACAAGAGGAGGGGAGCAATTTGCTGCTCAGGAACAAGTCCAACCATACAGCCCAAGTAGCGAACTACAGTCCCTAGGGAAATCCATCTAAAACTCTCACCAGGCAACCAATCATGCGTAAGAGCACTGCCAACCCAGAAAGCCACTGCCTTCCTCCAACTGATCAATGCACCTGATGCACAACAAAACATCGCTAGAGCCTACTCACACCTGTGTAGGTTGGCCTCCTGGCCCTCCAAGTATAAAGCTGAGTCGTCTGCAGACTCAGCAAGTAGCTCCTCGCCCCGAATAGGGAGTGTTAAGCCAAGCAGACCAACCAGCTTTGAAACCAAGAATCTGCTCATCGCCTCAACATAGAACAAAAAAAGGAAGGGGGTTGGAGGACAGCCTTGTTTGACCGAGCGTCTGAGCATGAAACGGTCTCCTCTACCTCCTACCAAAAGCACTTGACTGTGTGCACGTTTGTAGAGAGCCGACACCCCTATGATCCAAGCATCTGAGAAACCCATCCTGCATAGAGTGCCCTCCAAGAAGTCCCAGTCAACTCTGTTGTAGGCCTTCTCAAAATCGAGAAGATGTATCACCAAATCCTCACCACGAAGGCGCGCAAGGGCAGACGCCTCCCAAAAAGTGAAGATGTTGTCAAGGATACTACACTCCTTGACAAAACATGTATGGGTCACATGTATAATGCTCTCAAGAAGTGGCTGAATCCTCAAACTCACAGCCTTGGCTAGAATTTTGTAGGTTGGGTTGAGGATGGTGATGGGTCGCCACTACCGAATCTCATCCAAGGAGCCACCCTCCTTGGGAATGAGGTAGATCAAGCCCTCACTCATGTTGTCAGGCATCTCTCTTGTGCAAGATGACTAAAAAGCGTTGCACAAATCTGAGCCAAGCAGGTCCCAGTACTGCAAGCAACAACTAGGAGTCAAACCATCCTCACCGGGGCAACTACCTCGGGGAAGTGCTCTGAGTGCCTCATGGATCTCCTCTAACTGAAGAGGCAGCTCCAGCCTCTGGCGCATCTCCTCAGTCACAAGACAAGGCATTTGTGCCCAAACCAGCTCTCTGCATGCCTCCTAACGCTCTGACTGTGGCTCTGTTGACAACACGTCACGGTAGAAGTCAGTAGCAACTGCACGCATATCCTCTAGCTATGAAGCCACTGACCCGTCAGGTCACCTCAATTGGCTGACGCTGGTGTGTGCATGGCAGGGTCTCGCTGCCTCAAAAAGCGCCCCAATCACTCTGTCACCCACCTAGGTCCATTGAGACGTATATCGATGGAAAGCAAACTCGTGTCGCCTCTCCTCTATGCTGGTACGCTCCTTGCGAGCTTGCTGTAACTGCTCCTCCAAACAAGGACTGTCTGGATACAACTCTTGCATCCTCTGCAAGGAAGCAACGCTTGTCGGAGACGCCGCTCCTCCTCTATCGCTGTAGCTAGACGAGCCGTAGACTCCTGAAGAAAGAAACGACTAAGCTGAGCAAGTCCAAAGGCCACTCTCTCAGCAAAAGAGTCCTGAGTGTCCAAGCCCTCTGTCCAAGGAGCCACCACTTGCTCAATGCTCTCTGAGCTCCGAATCCAACAAGATCCTCTTAGGGATGCGTAGCATCATGATCCCCCTCCTCTGTCTATGTGTCACAGTGAGGATCACTCGTGCATGGTCCGAAAAAGAAGTCCCAGCCAAAATGCAAACTGACCCACCTAAGTCACAGAAGTGGTGATTGGCGTAAAAGCGATCTATCCTAGATAGATTCACTCCTCCCACTCTGGGTTCCTAGCGAGAGAAGGCCAAGCTGTCTGGGGGCCTCACAAAGTCAGAGTGTTGCCAAATATCTGAAACCCTCCAAGTCATACATAGCCTCTCCCAAGCTGCCAACTCATCCCTGTGCACAGTAGTATAGCTACCTCCAATCCTGTCAGACAGGTCCTCCAGCATGTTGAAGTCACCCCCAATGCATCATTGCTCTGCATGCAACAGAGACTCTACAATGTGAGACCAAAACTTTGCACGTGCACTTGCCACATTGGGCGCATAGATGTTCAGGAAGCCCAAGAGGCAGCCCTTAACCTGCATAGTAATCCACTGAGCCCTGCCAGGCACAATAATGTTGGGGTATAAAGCCCATTGTGGTCGCCCAGGTAAGTGGGCGGGCCGCCAAGTATGTACACATATTCTTTTGTAAAAACCTAATAAGAACTCACTATGCTCTACACATTACAGTAGAGCGAGTTCACCATATCGTCGTGCTCTTCTTCTCGCACTCTCTCTCGCGTCACACTTCCGCTCGTACTCCTTCAACTGGTATCAGAGCTCAGATCGAGGCTCGGGGCAGCACTGCAGGAGGCTAGAGTCACCAGCTCAGATTGGAGTGAAATTCGACAGGCAAAGACACGGCCCCAAATCCTGTGGGATGGCCCGAAGGGCTTGGTGTTCTCAGAATTTCATTATGACGTCATCTCGACCACCGTTCGGCTTCGACAAAGTCCTGCGCATGCCATTTTCGACTACGTGGTCTTGGCGGGTGCAGATCCGACTCTGCAAATTTGGGGTTTTCTGTCTACGACTGCAGGTGCTGAGGATATCGACACTCCCAGAGTGTTGATTTGTGGCTGTCTACACATCGAAGGACGGCTCACAGTTCTTGGAGGCGTGTCACATACGACACGGGCGCATCTACACATAGACTGTAGGCGACATCCACTAGTTCATCAGGTAGCTTGTGTTTGCTGCTTGATATTCCAGATTTCATCCTGACATTGCAGGTACTTCCACATGGGATGTATTGTCAGAGATGATGTATGTCTGTTGAGGGTTTGCTGGCTCTGAGTCACGCAGCAAACAACCGCCGCAGCGGTTACAGCATACAGTGGGAAATTTGTGGATGTATGACTTTGTGGGAAGTCTATGTACTGTCAGATTTACTGCAGCCTTTGTTGAGGGTCGAGTGAGGTTTTATTGAGCTGGGGGATTCTCGAATGTTGAGATCCTTTCGGTGATACAGGTCTTGGAGCGATCCCTCGAGCACCCTTAGATAGGCAGCTAGGATGTATTGACTGTGAGTTAGACAGTTGGGATTGCATCTTTGCTTTACTGCCGTTGAGGCATTGTCGCAGTCTATGCTTACAGGACAGTGAGAGACAGTACAGGTGCAAGACAGGTTTACCCACAGCTAACAGTGTTAGAGAGATAGTGGTTTTTTGAGCTGTTTTTTGGTCTGTTTTTTAGTACACCATAGCCATTTTACAAAGGAGACACTGCCAAAATTTCTGCAGAATCTGAAGCTTTCTTGGTTTATTTGACAGGTTGATATTAGTTCAGAGGTCAGTTTACAGGGGAAACTCTGCCGAATTTTTCCCAGGAAAGTAAACTACTGTGAAGCGTAGCTATGGCTGGATCACAGGACACTGCTCTTTACAATATCAAGAAGCTGGATGGAACCAATTTCCCATTGTGGAAGAAGCAGATTTGGCACGTGTTGGTACAAAAGAAGCAGATAAAACCTATAAAGCTCAAGGGGATAAAACCAGAAGATATGGACGAAGATGAATGGAGCGAAATGGATGAATAGGCACTTTCTACCATTATGCTGACTTTGACAGAAAGCGTTTACTTCAATGTAGCAGACGAGATGTCGGCTTATCAAGCATGGTTAAAGCTGAGTGATCTTTATGAGAAGCAGAGTGCAGCTTCACACGTATACTGGCTTAAGAAGCTTGTTGACTTGAAGATGAAAGAAGGGACACCTATGTCCAATCATCTGAATGAATTCAACACAATCTATAGTCAGTTGTCAGCTCAAGGTATCAAGTTTCATGAACCTGTTAGAGCTATGTTCCTGTTGATCACATTGCCGAAAAGTTGGGACACTTTTCGCACAGCTTTGAGTAATTCTGCACCTCCAGATGGTTTGAACATAGCAGGTGTAGAAGGAAGTCTGCTTACTGAAGAAACCAATAGAAAGACAATGGACAAAGGCAAAGGAACAGCCTTAGTTGTCAGGGGAAGGACCAAAGAAAAGTACAAAGGTGGAAAGAGGAATCAGTTTCGTAGCAAGTCTCGCAGTGCTAAAGGCAAGAGTGACTTAGAATGCTACCATTGTGGCAAGAAGGGTCACATCAAAAGAGACTGCAGAGAATGGAAAGCAGAAAAAGACAAAGAGAAAGCTGAAGACCATGGTGAGAAGAACAAGTCCTCAGTGAAGATTCAAGAAATAAATGTGACAAACACTGTTGCAGAGGATGACAGTCTAGTGTCAGGAGACATCTACTTTTTGAAGAATACAATGGACTCAGCTCTTCTTACAGCATCTGATGGAAATGCACTGAGTGACTGGATTATAGACTCAGGGGCATCACTTCATGTGTCTCTAAACAAGGAGTGGTTTACCTCTTATGTGACCACTAAAGATCATGTTCGGCTAGGCAATGGGCAGACATGTGAGATCTTAGGTGTTAGAGATGTTCAATTGAAGTTTCAGAATGGCTCTTCTTTCACGCTGAAGAATGTGAGACATGTTCCCGCAATTACAAAGAGCTTGATCAGCACAGGTTTACTTGATGATGCGGGCTACGTCACCACTTTTGGACAGAACATGTGGAAGATATCCAAGGGTTCAATGACAGTAGCACATAGAGTAAAGTCTAGAGGACTTTACATGATTTATGTATCAAATGTCTCTAAAAATGTAATCAATGTAACCGAGCAGCCGAACGTTTCTTTGTGGCATAGCCGGTTAGGACATATGTCCAAGAAGGGAATGGAAATCTTGTCTCGTTCTGGTTATTTGCCTGGCTTTTCATTTAATGATTTTGAATTCTGTGAACATTGTCTGTATGGTAAGCAAACACAGCAGCCACATAAGCATAGAAGCAGTAGAAGAGATACACAGTTGGCACTTGTTCATAGTGATTTGTGTGGACCTATGCCTAACCTATCTCTAGGGGGAGCTTCTTACTTTATGACATTTATAGATGATTACTCGAGGAAAGTATGGGTTTACTTTCTCAAGCACAAGGATGAAGCGTTTAGTGTTTTCAAAACGTTTGTGACACTTGTGGAGAATCAGAGTGGCAAGAAGCTTAAATGCTTACGCACTGACAATGGTGGAGAGTATGTTTCAAAGGCCTTTCAGGACTTTTGTGAGTCAAAAGGTATAAAACGTGAACTTACTGCTCCTTACAATCCTCCTCAAAATGGTGTTGATGAGAGGATGAATAGGATCATACAAGAGAAGGTCAGAAGTATGTTGTCTAATGCACAGCTGCCAAAGGGGTTTTGGACTGAAGCTGTATCAACAGTTGTTCATCTTATAAATAGATCTCATAGCAAGGTTTTGCAGAAGGATTTAGTGGCAGAGATGGTATGGTCAGGCAAGGTGCCCTCATACAAGCATCTCAGAGTCTTTGGCTATGAGACATATACTCACGTTGCAAAGGAATTTAGGAACAAACTTGAGCCAAAGAGTAGAAAGTGCATCTTTCTAGGCTATGGTAATTCTGGTGAAATGGGGTACAGACTTTGGGATCCCGAATCCAGAAAGGTTATCCGCAGCAATGATGTTCACTTTAATGAAGCCAAATATCATTCTAAACCAGAGAGGGTTGAGGAGATTAGAAGAGTTGTCTTCCAAGAAGATGGACCTGCACGTGCAAGACAAAATGTCAGGGCTCAAGAGGAGCAAGGACAAGATAGAGTGGAACCACAGGTTGTGGCTGAGCCTGAGCCACCTATTGTAAGTAGATCTGGACGTATCACGCGACCTCCTGATAGGTTTGTTCCATCTATGAAGTATGTCATGTTGACTGATTGCAATGAGCCTTCATGTTACAAGGAAGCAGTGCAAATGAAGGACTCCAGGAATTGGCAATTGGCCATGCAGTCAGAGATGACAGCTCTGCATAAAAACCAGACATGGAAGCTAGTTAAATTACCACAGGGCAAAAAGGCTCTACCTTGTAAATGGATTTACAAGTATAAGATCGCCACTCATGATAGTCAGCCAAAGTACAAAGCAAGGCTTGTTGCCAAGGGCTTTAAGCAAGAACAAGGCATTGACTTTGATGAAGTCTTCTCTCCGGTGGTCAAGATGACTACATTGAGATGCTTTCTTGCATTGGTTGCCATATTAGATTTGGTGTTGCACCAAATGGATGTCAAGACAGCGTTCTTGCATGGTGATTTAGATGTGGAAATTTACATGCAGCAGCCAGAAGGGTTTGTTGAGAAAGGCAAGGAAGATTGGGTATGCCAGTTGTTAAAGAGTCTTTATGGCTTAAAACAATCACCGAGGACATGGTACCATAAATTCCACAAGTTTATGCTTTCTCAAGGCTACAAACGTAGTGAGTTCGATCACTGTCTATATACAAAGAAGGATAAGGATGGTAGTTGGCTGATCCTTATTTTGTATGTGGATGATATGTTGATTGCTAGCAAGCACTTGGAAGAAATTTCAGCTTTGAAGTCAAAGATGGCAAAATCGTTTGACATGAAAGACATGGGTGAGGCAAGTCATATACTTGGTATGCGCATTGAGAGAGACAGATCAAAGAAGTTGATTTGGTTATCTCAAACAGAGTATATTGACAAGGTTTTGCAACGTTTCAATATGGAGAAGGGAAAGGCATTGAGTGTTCCATTGCCACCATATGTGAAACTTAGCAAACAAGATTGTCCTGTGTCTGAGGAAGAACAGGCTGAAATGGATAAGATTCCATATGCGTCTGCAGTGGGTAGTTTGATGTATGCAATGATTGCTACTCGCCCAGACATTGCATTTGCAGTGGGAGTAGTAAGTCGATACATGTCAAACCCAGGCAAGAAACATTGGGAGGCAGTGAAAGGAATATTGAGATACCTGAAAGCTACAAAGAGTATGCGTATATGCTATGGGAGTCAGGAGCTAAGTGTAAAGGGTTTTACAGACTCAGATTATGCAGGTGACTTAGACAATCGAAGGTCTACGTCAAGGTATGTCTTTACATTGGCTGGTGGAGCAATATCATGGCATTCTAGATTACAAGATTATGTTACTCAGTCTACTACAGAGGCTGAATATGTTGCAGCATCAGAGGCATGCAAAGAATCAATTTGGCTTAATCGACTAGTAACAGATTTGGGAATCAAAGAAGAGATGCCTGTGTTATATTGTGATAGTCAGAGTGCTATACAATTGGCTCGCAATCCAGTTTATCACCTCAAAGACAAAGCATGTGGATGTGAAGTATCATTTCATCAGGGAAATGCTCGAGGATAAGAAAATTCAGCTTGTCAAAGTTCACACCACAAAAAATCCTGCTGATCTACTTACAAAAGGACTTTCCTCAGAGAGCTTTGCGCATTTTCGCAAGCAGTTAGGTGTAGGGTAGTACATCACTTCTCTACATCTCTTGTATATTAGCTTGTATAGTAGCTTCTCTCACACTTAAAAGTACCACATTGGACTTTAAGTGGGAGGTTGTTGGGGTATAAAGCCCAATGTGGTCGCCCAGTTAAGTGGGCGGGCCGCCAGGTATGTACACATATTCTTTTGTAAAAACCTAATAAGAACTCACTATGCTCTACACATTACAGTAGAGCGAGTTCACCATATCGTCGTGCTCTTCTTCTCGCACTCTCTCTCGCGTCACACTTCCGCTCGTACTCCTTCAAATAATGTCTCTGCCCACAATGGCCTACTGCCAAGAGTCTGCAATAGTCATACATAACCCTCCCTGAATACCACCAGGTCCAAATGCAGCTGCCCAAAAAGTCTCATATCGTCCACGCAAAGCTGACCACAACGTCTAATGCGGCTCTCACAAAGACGACGCTCCTGCAACATAAGAATATCAATCTCGCCGCCCACAGGGCATCGCGAAAGCTCTTGGCGCAATTGAGCCCGCTAGCCCTGAAGTTGGGGCCCACCTAATCCGTGCACGTTCCATGAGACAATCCTCATGGAGAACGAGAAAGAACTGATGCTGCAACAGCAGCTAACCGCGCTATCTTTGAGGCAGGCTTGGATGGGGAATAATCTGCATCTGAGCGTCCCCTGGATAGGCAAACTACAAAGAGTGTCTGCCCAAGCCCAAGAAGAGCGTGCCGTGCGCAAGGGAACCTCCTTTGTCCAAGAGTTCTCATATATGTATACATAGCATGGTGGGCTCTGCGTGTCAACAAAGGGGTGTACTACAATGTGTCTACATCCTGCCGAGTTCGGAGGAGTCACTGAGAACTTGGTCAACGGCCACATCTGTACCAGGTCTGTAACCCCCAGGTCTCCCATGTGGTGAGAGAACTCGAGGGCCTGTGCCTGCAGCCACTCCATCACCGAATCCAGTGTCCACTTGGACTGGTCCCTGCCTCATAGGGGAAAAGAGAAGCGAACCGCTATGTACAAGGCCTCTATCCCTCTAGCTACAAGGAACAGTACATGGCCTCTGAAGCAAGCTGCCTCAAAGTCTGGTGAAGGGTCGCCGAGAAACCGAGTGAAGTCATAGGCGAAGAAGTCCCACCTATGACGAATGTCGAAGTGATGCTGATGCTGGAAAACGTTGGTGCTTGTAGGGTTGAGAATCGCTACATGATGATAAGGTGCTGCGAGTACTGCTTGCACTGCAAGGTACTCATTTTGCGGGTCCTCCTCCTTTCTTGCCCTAGGAGGTGACCCCCTAGTCCTTTATAAAGCAAATCCATGCTGGAATGAGCAGCCATAACTGAGACCCAACGACCTTGGAAAATAAAGCTAGAAAAGTCACTTATTAATAAGTTGACATAAGAGACTGTTCACACGCCTATACGCTGATATGACTTTACTGTGCAAGAGAGGGTATGCAACTACGACCAGCCTGAACATGCACGTCCTACTAGAGGCTCACAAAGTGCAAGCTAGGTCCTAAGCTAAACTGCGACTGATCTACTGTAGCAGAAGTTTGTCCACGTGGCTCAAGTGTAATGCGCATGTGACATCCCCCCTGTTAAAGGTGAGGCACAACTGCCGAAGTTCCTGCGGATGCTTTCTATACTAATGTTGAATGCTTGTGATGCTTGTGGATGCATAAACCGATAGAACTCCTCCAAACTTATGGATACTGCGGAGGTAGGTACTGTTGCGATGTAAACACCGACCATACAAGTTACTAGGTAGCCTTACTACTGTCGCAGAATACCAGCCTTGATGCTGACTCTGCGTTGCGAGCAAGTACTACCACTCAACTAGCCCTGTCATGAAGACATTGCGGGTGAAGATGAAAGGTAAGGGTGCTCAGAGGTATTTCCAATGGTTCCATGTCGATGGAAGTGGTTGGACGCTACATGCGAATGCGAATGCAAAAGAGGGTTAGGGATCCTTGCACCAACTCCTTCTATATCCGCATACGAGGCAAGTAGATCTTGGTACTCAAGATCTGGATTGCCGTGTATCCTATGTTGATCTTCGTTCAAAGACATAGCAATGAAGACAGGAGCGCGCCCGATGCGCGATGGACTAAGGGTGGGAGTGGCTAATAAGTCCGGGGTCGGGACACGAAACTTCTTTGAGGAGGAAAAACTGAGAGAGGTTCTTTGGGTTCTTCGTTCTGCTTGAGTTCTTGATTCTTCCCTTGAGTTCACAAAGCCGAAGCACGCACAGAGCTCTGATACGAGTGTCACGTGCAGTGGAAGTGTTTAAGGATTTAGCTCGGATCTAGTACTCCGCACAAACACAAGGTTACTTAACTTCACTTCAAAAGAGAAACTCAATTGAACACAATGAAGGAGAGAGACAAGAGAGACAACACGGCATGTTGGGTCCCAACCACCCTGAAGGGCCCCCTTGTACTATTTCCATAGCAAGTACTTGCTTTATTACTTGCCCAATGTTGTTGCAATGATCCTACATGCTGAGATGCTTGACGGATACTTGCTAGAGATGCTCGGTACTGCGAGAAGATGCTTGGTACTGCGAGGAGATGCTTGGTACTGCGGGGCTAAGGCTGAAAACTGTTATGGCTGAAAAATGCCAGAATGATGAGGCTGAAAATACTTACACCGGCTGGTCTGAGGGGATGTTGATGAATCTGAGGTGCGTCTGAGGAAAAACACTGAAGCTTCCTTATGGCTGAAACGCTGATGTGCTGAAAACGCTGGTTGTTGGTGCTTGAAGTCAATGATGCTGATGCTAGAAAACGTTGGTGCTTGTAGGGCTGAAAAACGCTACATGCTGATGAAGTGCTGCGGGTACTACTCGTACTACAAGGTACTGACTTTGCGGGTCCTTCTTCAAAAGTCACTTATTGATAAGTGACTTAAGAGACTGTTCACACGCCTATATGCTGAAATGACTGTATCGTGCAAGAGAGGGTATGCAACTACGACCAGCCTGAACATGCACGTACTACTAGAGGCTCACAAAGTAACAAGCTAGGTCCTAAGCTAAACCACAACTGATGCTAGACTGTAGCAGAAACTTGTCCATGTGGCTCAAGTGTAATGCGCATGTGACACTACAATACCTTGATTGTTGCTTGATAATGTCCATTGTGTTGTCTTTTTCGCTGTTTTACCACAGAACGATGCCTTACCGTGTTTCTAATCAAGTTATTCTCTCTTCTCAAAAAGAAATTTACTCCTTCACTTTTTCCTTGTCACCATGCTCCCTGAATATAAAAGGCAAATTACCTTTCTGAGCTCGACATTTGATTCATAGACCGAATGCCACGAATGGGAGGGGGGCCGGACAATTTCACACCCATAGAAGAATTGCATACATCACCACATATGACCACTTAAACAAAGGTGAGATTTGATTTAAATGTCTTACTTGAACACTTCTTCTGCTGTCTTGATGACTTCCAAAGGGTTAGTTTCCACCACTTGCCCACCTATTATCATCTCATCCAAGATGGTATGCACCTACACATTGCATTCAATACATCAGATGAAAAGCAGAGTTGAATGAACTATAAACTTAATCTCACACTTGAATAGGGAAACAAAAACATCATATTTATTCTCATTGTGCATTTCAGCTCTTAAGATAGCAGCTATGAAATAAGTCCCGAACACATAAAGGCACGCATCTCTCCTATGTCAAATATGTGTTGTAAACCGCATAGCATAGAGGGGTTGAGAGCATCCTAGAACTGTAAAAAGAATTGTGTAATCAACCCATCCTCTTTGGACAAGAGGCACCATCGAGGCCAAGCATTGTGTCATGCATCTCTTGCATAGAGAAGGGACCTAGTAACCTATGGCGCATAACCTCTGTAACCACTAGCTGCACATGAGACTAAACCTCTTCTCTGGAATGCATAATATCATCAATAAGTTGATCAACAGTAATCAAATGCTGAAAATAATCTGAAGCTATGTCAAGGACCTATGCATCCACAATCGAATGCTGCAGATTTGGATCAAACTCTTCCTATGAGGAGAGTCAACTGGCTCTCTGATACCAATGAAACCAGCAAGTCACCTCGCAAGGCAGTAAAGACGGCGCAGCAATACAAAAACTGACAGTAAACAGAAAACTTTGTGGCATCTAAAGACCTTGAATGATGTATTCATACAAATGACAGGCATAATCATCTTAGCTGCCTTTAGGGGCTTCAGCAATACATTTTCTGAATCTCATTCAGATTATTGGTGAGAACTCTCCTCTACCTCTACAAAGCTGCTATACTCAAAATTACCAATGGTTGGGAATTACTCCCCCACAGTCATCATAATTTGGCAATCTACCTGAAACGCGTTTCAATTCTATTGTAAGAAACTAGGAAAAAGAAACAGCGCGTGCTAGAGTGCGGGCAAGTACTATCTGAACTATGTCACAAATGGAGTAACTTTAAAAATCAGCAAGGTTACATCCCAAAAAGGCAAGTCCACAAGCACACAAGCAATTAGATTGAGCTTAAACAAAGAAAGATTGGCTATCACACAGAATAAGTTGGCTTTGCAATTCTCTTATTTTGTCCTTCCCCCTTCATCAATTATTCAGTCAAAAGCAATGTTCTGTTGCAACAGCAAGTAACTTGAGTGAAAGAACCAAGTGAGAACAAAAGCATTTGCCTTCAGAATGAACTTTCAAACGGTGAGATGTGCAATTTAAAATCAAGAAAGCCCATGCCCTTCTAAAATTGACCAAGACTAACCTTGTTGAAGTTGTACACTATATCAAGCTCGCATACATTCTTGAAGCATCTGTCCAGTGACTCCACAAAAACTGGAAAGTCCACTAAATTCAGAGACAAGTCCTCCTACTTTGGAACACTAACATGAACAGATACAGCTCACCTTGAATTAAGTCAAGAACGCCCAGCTCACTTTCGGCATTGTCAATAACAAAAATGAAATACAATGTGGCAAAATGCTTATAGACTAGCTTCGTCTCCTGTGTAGAGAAAATGGTTTTGAAACTGGCATGCCAAATACTGGTATCTTGTCACATTGCTTGAAATAAATCACGTGAATATTATTTTGAAAAGAATATTATACTCACATAACCAAAGATAATTTCAGCCTCTACAAAATTGCACACGTGCTCTGCCCTGCTGGACAAAACTGCATCCAAAGAAATTCCTCTAGTTTACTATTACCATCCTAGACATTTTATCAAAAGAAAACATAATTTAAAACTGAAAACATTGTCATCTTAGTATTACATAAAATAAAGCCATTTTTATCGAAGCATTACTATACAGAAGTAATCGTTCAACCTGAATTCCTTTTTAGTGTCTTAACACATGAAGGTACTAAAAGAGTCTAAAAAAGCCCAAGACTTTCTAACATGTGAAACCTAGTTGTATGCACTCACAAGAAGGTGTATCCGTGACAAAAAGGTGACTCAATGCATCCTGCCAGGTGTATGTTATGTCCCTAGCCTGAGCAATCACAGGCGGCCAATGTGAGCCACGCACCTAGATTAGGGCACTTATGAAGTCAAATAATTAGGACTCTGGGCTCAATTGTGAGCTATCTCGCGTGCTCACCAAAATTGGACTATAGATGCAATGTCCATACGCTGCTTGGCCATTGTCACAAACTGCTGACGTGTCAAGTCACTGAAGAGCAGAACCAATCTTCAGATCACGGCCGAGGGGCCTAAACCCTAAGAAGAACAAGTAACAGAAGAAGAAGTCCTACCAATTTATGGGGACCCCGTCCGATGGGGCCCTAGTGACATAAAGGAATTAAAATAAAGCAGGACCCACACACACACACACACATCACGACTTGCGCAAAAACTGATGACGTGGCAGCTGTACAGACACTCCAGATTTTCCACTGGCTGATGACGTGGCAGACCGTACGGATTTCCGCGTTTTGCATTGATTGCTGATGTGGCAATTGTACAAATTCCGTAATGTACGCTGGCAGCTTTTGGGCATTGCTTTTGGACCACATGCTTTTGAGTTTGAAGGCTTTTCATGTAAACTGCTTTTGGGGCCTAGGGCCTTTAAATATGAGGCCATGGACTCATTCTCTGGCATGCTTCCTGGAGAAGGTGCAGAGTCTGGAGTACCAGCTTGTACTGTGTTGATGCAATATAAAGAAATACCGAAAGGGGCGCCAAGGTTTGGGGCCAATACTCTCTGGGGTGGAATTTCGCCACTCTGTGTCGCGTGTTGTCTCTCTCTCTCTCAGTTAGTTGTTATTGAAGTGCTAAAAGTCTGTTCAGTTTGTTCTTTTCTGCTGGCGTGTGGTGCCCGTCTTGTGACAACCATCCAAGGTAGGGTTTGAGGTGTGGGTTGGTTGGTATGGGAAGCCAATCCTTGAGATGTGACATTAGGCTGGACAAGCAACAAGCTCCTAGGCTACACAACTAGGCTACAACAATTATGTAGTCCTATACCTAGGCTCAATTTTGAGCTAACTAGCGGGCATCACTTGGACTGTAAATCCTTGCAATGCTTGCCCTGACATCCAACGTAGGGTGTGAGGTGTGGTTTGGTGATATGGGATGTAACAAACTTGGACACCCCAAGTCTAGATTCTACCGCGACACAGCAGAGATTCACCTTAAAACAGTTCACAAAGACGACACACGGGTGCTCGCTCTCAGACTCTACGTCCAAATAATCTCCACAATGAGCCCACTTGGGTTCATTATAAAGGTTACAAGGGATGCCAAAAGCAAAGCCCCAAAATCTCAAACTCAAAAGCTTCATACTCTCAAAAGCTTCATACTCTCAAAAGCAACTGTAATCTAAAAGCTGCCAAAATAAGCCAGCGTAATTTCCAGAAATCCATACGGAATGCCACGTCGGCAAACCAACGCAAATTGCGGAGGTCCGTACTGCTTGCCACGTCAGCCTGTCAACTCATTTTCCGACTATTGTTGCCACGTCGACACGGGCTGTGTGTGTGTATCCGAGGGCACTGCCATGTCACCAGTTTGTGACATACCCCCCTCTTGAAAGAATTGTAATCGCCCTCGATTGCATCTGTAAAACAAGCAAAGGCCATAAATTGTCTTAGTAGACACTGACTGTTAGTACCGACGAACTAGACACGACACATCTAGCACATGTACCAATCGACAGTCACATCACTTGACATCACAAGACATCACATGACAAATCACATTCAAATTCATGCCAAATCTCAGAACATGATTAATCGGCAACGTATTTAGTAATCGCATCTAGATCCAGTCAGGACCTCACAGATGCCCCATTAACTAATCCATAATTGCAATCATGTCTATAGAGATTTATGAGACCGAAATGCTGCAGTCATTTCGTCTTTCAGTTCGTGCACTCAAACAAGTCAAGTACAAATCAATCAGTATCATTTTCGGGAATTCCAGTTCATAAAGTCATACAGCAGAATACTATCAGCCCAGCAGTATCCATGAAACCCAAAGGGACATCAGTGACTCTATATCCAAAATCGGCGGGTAATCTATTGACAAAGGAGCGGAGTGACTCCCCTCTTGTGCAAACCCGCTGCACTAGATTCACCCATGCTGAAATCTGGGTTCTATCGGAGTAAACTATGCTAAACCGAATGCTTCAAGGTAAAGTTCCACAATCTGAGGAGTATCTGATAGGTCCTCCTCCTCCATCCACTTCGCATCCAATGTAGGATAGTTCTTGAATTTAACCAAGAACCGCCTAATCACTTTACCTTTAATCTTTCTATCTTTATGTGCCAATATCAGTTCTGGAACGAGTATCTCCTCGCTTTCCTCCACTTCGGGTTGCTCATCTGGCTCCCTATCATCGGCCACATCGCCTTTAAAAGGCTTCGCGAGACTCACATGAAAAGCATTGTGAATTCTCCAAGTATCGGGCAGCTTCAACCTGAAGGAGATATCATTTATCTTTTCTTTGTCTGGAAAAATCCATAGTATCTCACGGTAAGCTTTGGAAAAAGGCGCTTCTTTCCCTTTTTCTTTCTCAGGTGTGCCTTCTCAAAACGTAAGAGCACCCAATCGTCTTCCTTTAATTTCGAATCGCGATGGTGTCGATTTGCTGACTTCTTGTGTCTTTCCGGAGATTTTGCTAAAGCCTCCCGAACCTTGGCAAAAGCAGTGTCCAAGTCCCTCGTGTACTGGTCGGCTTCAAAAATCTTATCTTTCGTGCTAAGGAAGGGTGGAACCTTAGTAGCACCTTCATAATCTCAAATGGAGCCTTCCCTGTCGAAGAGTGGAACGTGTAATTGTAGGCCAATTCCACCAAGGGCAAAAACTTTTCCCATTGAGTCTTCTGATCAGAAATGTAAGACTTCAATAAATCCAGTACGACTGAATTTGCAATCTCAGATTGCCCATCTGTCTGCGGGTGGAAAGATGACAAGAACTACAACCATGTGCAAATGTTCTCCCAAATAGCCTTCCAAAACAAACTCGTGAATCACAGATCTCTATCAGAGACTACTGTCTCAGGCATGCCATATAAGCTCAATACCTGGGCAATGAACAATCTCGCTAAATGGTCCGGCTTGACACTTTTCTTCACTCGAATGAAATGAGTTTGCTTGCTAAATTTGTCAATAACAGTCCAGATACCATCGTGCCCACTCTGTGTCTTCGGGAGATCAAAAATGAAATCCATAGCAATACTTTCCCAGGGGCGGATGGGAATGGGTAAAGGCTGTAACAATCCCTGTGCTTTATGCATGTCAAACTTGACTTTCTAGCATACCAAGCAACTGCGTACAAAATCGTCCACGTCCTTCTTGAGTCTCGGCCAAAAGAAGTAATGCTCCACATCTTTCAAGGTGGTGTCAATGCCCGCTGGTGACGTGGCAGTAGGCCCCCGGACACACAGTGCTGACGTGACAGCAGATTCCGTAAAACGCACCGACAGGCTGACTGTACGGACGTCGCAAAACACACTGACTACTGACGTGGCAGTTTGCCGCAAATTGCGTTGACATGGCTAACGTGGCAGCTGCACGGATCAACGTGAGTTGCGCTGACTAGTTTTTAGGATAGCTTTTGGGACAACTGCTTCTAAGATTAAAAGCTTTTGAGTTTAAGTGATTTTGAGGCTCTGCTTTTGGGGCACCCCTTGTACTTATAAATTAGTGGGCAAGGCTTCACTTCTCAAAGCATCTGGACGCAGAGTCTGAGCGTGAGCACCTACCCGCTCTCGTACTTTGAACACAAATAAATATAAAAAGAAATACCGAAAGGGGTGCCAGTCTTTGGGGCCAATACCTCTCAGCACGGAACTACACCAGGCCGTGTCAATTTTGTGAATTGTTTTGAAGTGAATCTCTGTTGTGTCGCGATAGAATCTTGACTTGGGGTGTCCAAGTTTGTTACAATGGTATCAGAGCACAGAAAAATTCTTCCTCTACGGAGAATCCAATCCTTTTTGCAGCGCGCACAGCTTCTAGGAAAGAATCTTCGCGTCGCGACCCCGAACTTATTAGCCACTCCCACCCATTATACATCGCGCATCGGGCGCGCTCCCATCTTCATCGCTCTATCTTACAGGGCATAAAGCCATAAAGAATCCCAGATTACACATGGATTCTCGTAAAGAATCTGACAGAGATGACACCTCTCAATGGGAAGGCAAAGAAAAGTTTGAAAATCCGGCGCGGGAACTGAAGAAGATTTGGGCAAATTGTTTTCGGACAAGTTTGCTAGAAAGGAGTACAAACGTCAACTACAGATTGGCATATGTGTGAACAGATTGATTGAGTACTCCAGGGACCCGTGATTGGTGAAACACTTGAAGAATTATCCGATTGATAAGATCTACTCGAGAATGGGTGTGGCCATTGCTTCTCCTTTCAAGTAGGGAGGAAAGCCGAAAAGAAAGACGAGTGCAGAAAAGCAGAACCTGTACTCGCAGAAAGACATGGACAAGCACTCTTGAAAAGAAGCACTTCTACAGAGCCAACCAATATGACTTCCTCGAAGACAAGAGCAAGAAAACAAAAAGAATTTAAAGAAGGTGGACAGTCGATTAAAGTTGAATCCTTTTCTAGGTTCCGAGATGCTCTGAGGGCTTTGGCCTTCATTCCACAGTTTGACATAGCTTTCTCTGGAGGGCATTACTCAGAACACTCCACTATTAGGAGGGCTACATCTTTTTGCAAGGGAAATGCTCGAACATGGTGGTCCACTCTTCTTCCGAGGAAGGAAGCTCCAATTAAATGGTTGAAATTCAAAAGGCTCTTGTAACAGACTTAGACACTCCAAGTCGAGAATCTATCGCGACACCACAATAAATCACTTCAAAACAGTTCATAGTTCACAATTGATTCGACACTGGCCCGGCGGAGTTCCGTGCCTAGAGATGTTGGCCCCAAAGACTTGTGTCCCTTTTGATATTTCTTTTTGTATTAATCTGTTGCAAAAGTACAAGTGAATGGGAGGCTCTCACTCTTAGACTCTCCGTCCAGATGCTCTGCAGAGTGGGAGGCTTGCCCACTTATTTTAAGAGTTTAGAAGGGATGCCAAAAGCAAGAGCCCCAAAAGCTTAAAATCAAAAGCCTTGCCAAATAAAACAAAAGCTCTCTGTCGAGAGAGAGAGAGAGAGAGAGAGAGAGAGAGAGAAAATAAAGCAAAAGAAAAAGAGCTCTCTCCAATTGCGTAGCAAAAAGCTACCAGCGAATTTCCGTGAAAAGCGGCACAAAAAGCGGACGTTCGTACAGCCTGCCACGTGTCAGCATTTTCGCATTTCGCGGGCTCGTCCGTACGATGCAACCACGTCATCATCAGCGGGTTTTCCAAGGGCTGTCCATGCGGGGAGGGGGTGTGTGTACAGGGCAGCCACGTCACCAGTTTGTGACATACCCCCCTCTTGAAAGCATTGTAATCGCCCTCAATTACGCCTGCAAAACATACAGAAGCCATAAACTATCTTAGCAAACACTGATTGTTAGTACCGACGCACTAGGAACACACATCTAGCACATGTACCAATCGACAGTCGCATCACATGACATCACTGGACATCACATGACAAATCACATCCAATATTCATTCGGATCTCAGACCATGATTTATCGGCAATGCAATTAGCAATCGCATCTGGATCCGCTCAAGACCTCATAGATGCCCGATTGACTAATTCCTATTGCAACCATGTCTATCGAGATCATTCAGACCAAAATGCTGCAATCATTTTGTCTATCAGTTCCTGCACTTAAACAAGTCAAGAACAAATCAGTTTCATATTTTCCGGAATTCCATTTCATAAAGTCATACAGCAGAATACTGTCAGCTCTCAGTATCCCTGAAGCTCAAAGAGACATCAGTGACTCTAGTATTCAAAAATCGAGGCATCTGTCGACAAAGGAGCGGAGTAACTCCCCTCTTGTGCAAACCCACTGCACCAGATCTCCGTCCAAGCTAAATTCGGGGTTCTATGCTAAACCAAAAGCTTCAAGGTAAAGTTTCACAATCTAAGGAGTATCTGCTAGGTCCTCCTCCTCCATCCACTTCGCATCCAGTGCAGGATAGTTCTTGAATTTAACTAAGAACCGCCTTCTCACTTTACCCTTATTCTTTCTGTCCTTATGTGCCAATATCTGTTCAAGAACAAGGATCTCCTTGTTTTCTTCCACTTCGTGTTGCTCATTAGGCTCCCCATCTTCAGGCAGTTTCAGTCGGAAGGAGACATCATTGATCTTTTCAGAGATCTGGAAAGGTCCGTAGTATCACATACTGAGCTTTAAACAAAGCCTCTCCTTTCCCTTTTTCTTTCTCAGGCGTGCCTTCTCAAAACGTAAGAGCACCCAATCATTCTCCTTCAATTTCAAATCGCGACGATGGCGATCTGCTGCCTTTTTTTGTCTTTACTGAGATTTCTGCAAAGCCTCGCGGACCTTGGCAAAAGTCGTATCCAAGTCGTGCATGTACTCATCGGCTTCAAAAATCTTATCTTTCGTGCTTAGGAAGGGTGGAACCTTTGCAGCACCTTCAATAATCTCAAATGGCGCCTTCCCCGTCCAAGAGTGTATCGTGTTGTTGTACGCAAATTCCACCAAAGGTAAGTACTTTTCCCATTGAGTCTTCTGATCCGAGATGTAAGACTTCAATAAATCTAGTACTACTGAATTAGCAATCTCAGATTTCCCGTCAGTCTAAGGGTGGAAAGGTGACGAGAACTGCAACCGCGTGCCAATGTTCTCCCAAATCACCTTCCAAAACAAACTCGTGAATCTGGGGTCCCTGTCGGAGACAATCATCTCGGGCATGCCATGTAATCTAAAGATTTGGGCCACAAACAGTCTCGCTGAGTGATCCGGCTTGACTGTTTTCTTCACTGGAATGAAATGAGCCTGCTTGCTAAATCTATCAATAGCAGTCCAGATACCATCGTGACCACTCTGTGTTCTCAAGAGATCAAAAATGAAATCCATTGCAATACTTTCCCAGGGGCGAGTGGGTATCGGCAAAGGCTGTAACAATCCATGTGCTTTATGCTTGTCAAACTCTGGCATACCAAGCAACTGCGCACAAACTCGTCCACATCCTTCTTGAGTCTCGGCCAAAAGAAGTATCTCTCTACCCCTTTCAAGGTGGTAACAATGCCGCAATGACCCGTAAAAGGTGGATAGTGACATTCGGTCATAACCTTTTCCCTCAACGGCTTTGTAACGCACAACATGGTTTTCCTCATCAAGTAGCCATCCCGAATGGAATATCCCGCTATTGTCTCCCCATCCCGTATCCGTGTGAAAATGTCTGTAAAATCTATATCCATGGCATACTGATCGACCATATCCTCGAAGCTCCTATGATGTATTGCGGAAATAGCCAGAACCAACGGTTTCCGAGACAAAGCATTTGCCACCAAATTCTTTTGTCCCTGCACATAGACAATCTGGAAGTGAAACTGTGACAAGATGTTCGCCCACCGCATCTGCTTTTCCGATAGCTGCTTCGTTTGACAAGAAGTAGCGTAAACCCTGATGGTCTGTAAAGACAATAAAATCCGCTCCGAGTAGGTAATATCGCCACTGAGTAAGAGCAAGGATAACCGCCAAAAGCTCTTTCTCATAAATCTGTGCTATTTTGGAACACATTTGTAAGCACCCTTGACACTGCTTTCCAGACTTCCTAGTATCGACACTTTTTGGTTGTACGAACATGTATAGAGTTCAGTCTTCATCTTCTCAATAATATGGTGGGCAAACTGAGAGTTCTTCAATATCCTTGTCAATTCCGGCCTTGAGAGCAATCGGCTCTCATAAGCAATGACATGGCCTTCTTGCATTAAGACCACACCCAAACTACGACCACAAGCATCACAATATACTTCAAATGACTTCTGCAAGTCCGACAAAGTCAAAACTGGTCCCGTAGTCAATTTCACTTTCAATGTCTGAAAGGCAGTCACCTCTGTGGGTCCCCACGAGAAAGGGACTCCTTTCTGTGTCAAGATATGCAAAGGGAAAGCAACCTCTGCAAACTTTCTAATGAACTGTCTGTAGTACGAACACAATCCCAAGAAGCTTCTAACTTCATGGACATTCTTCAAATCTCGCTAATCACGAAAAGTCTCTATCTTGGCCGGGTCCATCTGCACTCCCGCTGCTCAGACAATGTGTCCCAAAAGGTGTGTCTCTGGTAGGAAAAATTCACTTTTCTTCGCATTAATCACCAACTTGTGATCTGGTAATGCCTGAAAGACTTGAAGCAGATGTACTCTATGTTCTGCCTCATCCTTGGAGAAAACAATGATGTCATCAAAGAAAGTGCCGACAAATAGTCTGTACTCTCTAAAAATCCTATCCATCATCCAGTTAAATGCCGCAGGAGCATTGTTTAGGCCAAAAGGCATCACCAAAAACTCAAATAACCCAAAAGTCGTCCAAAAGGTTGTCTTGTAGACATCTCCCGACGCAATTCGGATCTGATGATATCCACTTTTCAAGTCTATCCTGCTAAAGCACGAGGATCCCTGAAGTCGGTCAAGTATATCATCAATTCTAGGAATCATAAATCTGTTCTTGATGTTGATTTTGTTGAGAGCTATATAATCGATGCACATTCTCCAAGTCCCGTCTTTCTTCAAAACCAACAACACTAGAGAGCAGTACGGTGAAGTACTAGACTGGTCACTGGACAAGACCCTTTCCAAGAGGTCTTTCACTTGGTTCATAATTTCTTCGTTCTGGGCTCGGCTCACATTATAAGGTGGCCGGTTTTGTGGTGTGCTCCCAGGTATCAGATCAATGGTATGATCTTCAGGACGAGCGGGTGGCAACTCGCCTGGCAAGCCCTTTGAGAAGCAATCGGCATGAGTGTGGAGAAAATCTTGGCGTCCTATTCTCATCATTCATCTCTCAAAAAGATCGAGTAAACATACAGACTGGATTTCATTAATTTTGAAATGGCCGAAGCCGATACACTAGGGACAAACTCGCCCTTAAGTTTTACATCGAGTACAATGGTTCTGCCCTTCTCTATAGTCAAAGTCGCTTTTCTCGCCTGATAGTCGACCACAACGTTGTTCTTGTGGTACCACGGAATTCCCAAGAGGACATCACAACCTTCCAAAGGCATTATGTAGAAGTCCTCATGCCCCAAGTACCCCTGACAATGCAATCGAAGTTTGCCAATGACAGGTGTAATGGCTACGTCCCTGCCGGGTGCCGCTAGAACTGCCTCCACTAGTGGTCCCATTCGATCGGGTGTGATCTCGAGACGCGCCGCCAATTCAGGTGAAATGAAGTTGGCCTTGGCTCCTCCATCAAAGAAGATCAAGGCTTCTTGGTCTTTTACTTTGCCCCACGCTCGACAAAGTTATGTACTCTCGTCCATCGTGCTTGGGTCAGTACCCACGCAATTTGGAACCAGTCCTGTTTTCATCTTGCCTTTTCGTCCACGTTCCTCAGCTACTCTCGAACTCTCAGGCCTTTCATCGTCCTTGTCGTTCTGTTCTTTCGATGCCTTTTTAGGGCACTTTGCGGAGATATGCCGAGTTTCCCCGCATCCAAAGCACTTTCCCTCCTTGATATAGAGAGCTCTCTCTCGAGGAGTGAGTTTGGGTCATGCATCCTTTTCTTTCTTTTTTGGGTTGCTCTTCCTCTTTCTACTTTCATTTTTCGAAGTCTGTTTGGCCCTTTGTCATGATTTCATCGATGGGGTGGATCAAACTGCCTGAGTGAATGGCAAAACCCAATTTCGCATGACTCGTCAGCTCCTGAATGGAAGCTGACTTTTGTTCTAAGCAGTGACCTCAGATCTCTGTAGGAAGACCCAAGGTAAACCGCTCAATCTGTTCTTTGAACGAGATCTTCTTAAATGAAGAGGCGGGTAGAAAAGAGCTCCAAAATGTCTCGCAATAAGCGTCCACTATATCCTTCTTGGTCATCCGAAGATGGTTCCAAGCAGTTCGTATGTCGCGTTCATACTCTCGAGCCAGCCAAGAAGAAATAAAAAGCCTTTTGAAATTCAGCCATTTAACTGGCGCTGTCTTGTTTAATAGAAGCGTGGACCAGCATTCCCCTTAAAGTAAGAGTCAGCCCTCCAATTCTTGGAGTGCTCTGAGTAACGCCCTCCTGAGAAAGCTATATCAAACTGCTGTATGAAAGACAAAGCCTTCGAAGCATCTCTATAACCAGAAAACGTGTCAAATTTAATTGATTGTCCACCTTCCTTAAACTCTCCGACTTTCTTGCTTTTGTCTTTCAGATTGGCTTTAAGAAAATTCTTCTTCTTTGCGTAAAAGTTGTTGTCGTCAAAGTTCGAACTATCTGAAGACGAGTCCTCTGTAGAATTGTCAACCACGAGGCGAGATTTAGGCCTTGCCCTTTTTGAAGCTTTGCTTTTTGCTTCGCTTTTTGCCTTTTGTCTTCTTCGCTCGAGTCATAGGAGCTAGAAGAACTCTCAGAAGAAGAAGAACTGGATACTCCTTCAAATCGAACACGCTTCTTCTGCTTTCTTGCCGATGCAAATGTAGACTGACGATCCAAATAACCCGAGAAGTCAGTTCCTTTCTTCTGCTTTTTGTCGTGCTTTTCTGCTTTGTTCTACACGTCAAAAAGCTGAGCAATTCGTGCATCACCCACCTCTTCTAATTCTTGCTCTGTGTACATCCTTGGAGTAGGAGGTTTCTTCAATGCCGGTTTGAGGGGTGGTTATGTGGTCTGTCGCCACTGTGAGTGCACCTCTTCAAAGGAGGTTTGGCTCATAAATATTGCAAATTTCGAGTCCTTCGCAAAATTTAGCATCATCTTTGTTGCATCGCCGATCAAACGTCAACGCTCCATCTCTTCGATCTCTGCCTGGGTAGACAGACGCGGGCCATACTCCTCGCGTGAAACTTCGTCGTGATCTCTTCTCGCATCTCAACGGGTTTTCCGAGGGTTGTCCATGCGGGGAGGGTGTGTGTGTATACAGGGCAGCCACGTCACTAGTTTGTGACAGCTCTTTATTTCTTCTTGGCTAACTCGCAAGTACAAACGAGATATACGAACCGCTTGGAATCATCTTCGGATGACCAAGGGAGATTCTTTGGGCGCTTATTGCGAGAGATTTTGGAACTCTTTTCTCCCAACCTCTTTATTTAAGAAGGTCTCTTTTAAGGAACAGATTGAGCGGTTTTGCTGCGAACTCTGTCACAAACTGTGATGTGGCTGCCCGTGCTGAATGATGACGTCACTGCAAGAAACCCTAACTGCAGGAGACCCTAAACTGCTGACGTCGCTGGCTGTACCCGAACGGAGGCAGTGCCATGTGGCAGTCACTGTACGGACGCCCAGGATTTCCAGCGGGATTTGCGGCAGCAGGGAAAAAAGGAAAGCGGCAGCTTTTGCTGTTTTCCTACACACACACACACACAGGTGATGTGGCAGTTGTACAAACACCCGCGTTTCGCGTTGACTGCTGACATGGTAGATGTACAAATTTTCGCAAATTGCGTTGGTAGCCATAGGCGCTAGCTCTTGGAACCAAATGCTTTTGAAGATGATGCTTTTCATGTAAACTGCTTTTGATGCCCAAGGGCCTTTAAATATGAACTACAGACTCGCTTTGTGGGATCCTTCCCGCGGGAGATGCACAGCTATGTTGTCGTTGTTATACTGAGTTGAAGCAATATAAAGAAATACCGCAAGGGGTGCCACAGTTCGGGGCCAATGCTCTCTTGGGTGGAACTCCGCCACTCCGTGTCTCGCATGCAGTGTATCTCTTTCAGTTCAATTGTTTTGAAGCGTCTAAAGCTTGTTCAATCTGTTCTTTTCCCTTGGCACGTGGTGCTATCTCGTTACAGACACACCCCTTTTCTCCTCCCCCCCCCCCCCAACCCTCCGTGTCTCACATGCAGTGTATCTCTTGCAGTTCAGTTGTTTTGAAGCGTCCAAAGTTTGTTCAGTCTGTTCTTTTCCCTTGGCACGTGGTGCTAGCTCGTTTCAAAAAGACACCCCTTCCCCCCCCCCCCCCCCCCCCCCCCCCAAATATGCCTATATAGTCACACTGGTTAGTTTGATGTCCAGAAATAACTATGGTCCATTTACTTGACTATGATCCAAAAGCTTCTTCTTGGAAAGCTAGAGACCCACCTCACCCCCACCCCCAACTCTCCCCGAACCTCCCCTTGCCATTTGAGTGTGATCGAGAACTGGAAATTGATGATTTAAAGCACAGCCCGCCATCAAAACAAGATATTATAGCAGCAAAAAGAAACCCAGGTGAACTTTTATGCGAATGAAACTATTAACAACCGTTTTAGATCAATAGGAAGCCAAAGATGAGATCCACTAAACCATATTCTAGCTTGCGATATGAACACATGGTTCCAAGCTTGCTGGTGCAAGCAAGCTAAGCACCTGCTTTTCAGAAATGCATTGCAGAACAAAAAAAGACCTTTGTAGACACTTCGAATGATGTCCTGCTGCTTCTCTGCACGCTACAAACACAGAAAACCGAGCAAAAGCTTGTAATCACAAAAACTGATATAACGCTTACCGTGTAAAGACTGCAAATCTGGCAATGCCGATCCCAGAAAAGAAAAGGGAAGAGACCCAGTGAGGGACGCTTACCAGTGGGTAGTAGAACTTGGCTAGGCGGGGTTTGCCTAGCGTGTTCAACACCAGTACAGCGTGGATCATTTTCTTTGCATAGTGAATACCCCAGCAACAGCCTGGGAGGGGGGCAGTGCTTAATTTAGTTCAAACGCAGAGTTTTCCATGGCGCCAAGAATGATGTTAAGGTAAATGATCCCACCCACGATTGATTTTTAACCCCTATATAGAGGGAATCTACATAGATTCCGTCTTTATCATATGTAATCGGGTGATTCTTTTTCTCACCGTTTGCATGCAATTGACCGCCACTCATGCTGCATGCAACTCGTCTCTCTCTTTCTCTCTCTCTCTCTCGTGTGGCACCACAATTTGAGAGGCTAACAACGCAGAAGCAAAACCTGGATACAACCAAAGCCTGTCAAAAGGTGTGTAGAATGTTCTACAAATGCTCTTGCATTTGGGAACTTCAAAATATCGTATTGTGGGGTTATTGGCAAGTGGTCAAGGGTGAAGAGGGCATGAGGCACAGCGAACAGATGACTCATAGGTCATAGGTGAGAAGTCATTGGAGCAACTTTAAGAAGGGAGAGGGGGTGCATCTATGCAAGTGGCGTTGCGATGGGCAAGCAGCAGGACATGGGCCTCCCATGGACACATGCGAGATTGGTGGTGGCACGTTCGATGGCATCGACACGCACACAATGGAGTGAGCACACAGCATCAAGGGCAGTGGAACAGAGGCACGGATACCAGAGGTCTGATGTAGGGGCGAGGGTGAGGATGAGGGTAGCAAGCGAGAAGCGGATTGGAGGAATCTTCGAAGCATCTTAAAACTAATGCATTTTAAATTAAAAACAGTCGACCCCTTTTACTCGTGTAAATGGTATAATTGTTCAATAACATTCCATCTTTCGACCAAACAAGTGATAAAATCACAAGGCCTACCTACCTAGAGGTTAGAACCTATAGGAAAAACAATGAGTAAGGGCATCATCACCTTTATTGTGTAATATCAATTTTTGAAATAATGGAAGGGGAGGCATGTCACTTGGCATCCGTTGATTTGAGGGGAAAATTGTTAAGCTAATTTTGTCAAATTGTAAAGTTAATCTAAGCTAATTTTGGAGTGCAAAGGCAAGCGAATAAAGCTAACTATGGAGAGCTCCCAACAGTATCCATATAGTCGGAAGGGGGGCGGGGAGGGAGAGAGAGAGAGAGAGAGAGAGAGAGAGAGAAGGAAAAGAAGAGTATTTTAACGTCGTGGGAAACTATCCCGAGAGAGAGAGAGAGAGAGAGAGAGAGAGAGAGAGAGAGAGTGAGAGTGCTATTGCATACCGAATATTGTAGCCTAGAGAGATAGCGTTTTCATGCACAGGTCATTGTGTGTGTGTGTGTGTGTGTGTGTGTGTGTGTTTGTTTGCTATTTTTAGACTTATACTTATATACAAAAGAACATAAACAATTCAAAAGATAGCTAGCTTTAGACAAAGGACAATGACTAGCTTAGTCTTTTATTCATTTTTGTACATCATAGTGATAATGAGTGATAATGAGGTATCATTCTAGTGTTTTATACATTGTTACCATATACATGTGGTAGTGATGTGTGTGAACACACTAGGACCGCCGGGGCATTTTTTCCCTCTTTAGGAGGTTTTTTCCCCCGTGCATTGTATATACGCCCATCACTCTAGGGCTATCTATCTTTCCATTGCACACTAAGTAACACACTCTCTATTGTGTGCCTTGAGCTTCCTTCGTCTTCTCCAAGCTGTGTGTGTTTCTCTGCAACCCTAATTCCAACAATTGGTATCAGAGCAGGTCACGTCCTCCCGGGCTTAGTCGCCAGCTGCTCCAGCACACGCCTACTCACTTTCTCCGATTTCAGTGAGCTTTGGCGAGCGTTCGCAGGTCGACAAATATTTTGGGATAGCTCGAAGAGCTTGGTCAGCTCAGAATTTTGATTTGGGCTCATTTCGGCCTCCGTTTCCACTACGGGCAGTACTGCACAGGCTATTTCGTCATTTTGTGTAGATTTTCTGTCAGTGCCGTTTTCTGCATAACAGGTGCCTTATAGTCTTCTACGGTTTGTGCTATATAGCACAAGTTGTTCCCGCTCCATTTCTCCTATTTTCGGGCAGTTTTCACATCAGGTGCAGCATTTACCATGGCTGACAACAACAACATAGATGTGTTCAAGATGTTTGCTGCTGAGGACAGGTTGGATGGGGACAACTACCCTATGTGGGCTTATATGATGCAACAACATGTTCTTGTGTCAAAAGGTGTCTGGAACATTGTGCAGGGCATTGATGTACGTCCTGGTTCTGAAGATGTAGGCGATGTTGAGGATGTTGCAGGTCTTGCTGCAAGGATTGCAGCTGTTAGAGTTGTTTTGCCTATGGCAGAACAAGCTCGTTGGGATGTTAAGGATGCGCAGGCTCATGCATTGATTGCGTTGTCTGTGAAGCGCACCGTTATTCCTCACATCCGCTCAGCAAAATCTGCAAAACAGGCTTGGGATATTCTAGCAGGTCTTTATGCAAGCCGCAATGAGGCTAAAATTGCTTTGCTGCGTAAAGAGCTAGAGTCGAAGATTATGCATGAGGAAGATGATATGGACACTTTCCTTGCTAGTGTCAAGGATATCAATGAGCAACTCATTTCTGCAGGTGAAGTCATTTCGGACAGTTCCCTTGTGCAGACTGTTCTTGATGCCTTACCAGATTCCTACCAGACTTTTGCTAGTACTTGGAGACTCATGACCCAAGGAAATCCTGAAGTTGTCAAGTTTGATGCATTATGCACATTGCTGTTGCAAGAGTCACTTTCTAGAAAAAACAGGACTAGGCAGCGTGCAGTTGAACAGGCTTTTATTGCTTCTCAAAGAAAGGGTGGTAACAGTAATGCAGCCACTTCTTATGGTTCTGCTGCGAGTGGCAAAAATTCTGTTCCTAATGCTTCTGCTGGCAGCACTTCGTCTGGCAATTCTGGTGATAAGGGCAAAAAGAAGATGTGTTGCCATTATTGTAAAGCCAATGATCACTTGATCAAGTCGTGTCCTAAGTTGAAGGCCAAAGAGGCTAAGAAGAAAGAGGGTGGTTCCACTGCAAATGCTGGTTCCACTACAAATGCAGCCATTGTTGAGTCTTCTGTGAAAGGAGATTGTGATGCTGATGTTGATGCAGAATGGGCTTTTAGCGCAGAGTGCACTTACAATCCTGCTGTCCATGATGCATGCTTGTCAGTTGCTGCAGATTCACATGTGTGGTATTTCGACAGTGGTGCTACAAAGCACATTACCTCACATCGTGAATTGTTTACCTCTCTTGAGTCTGTCCCTCATGGGAATTCAGTCACTTGTGCCAACAACGCCTCTTATCCAATTCAGGGAGTTGGAAAGATTGTGCTCACTGCTGCTAATGGCAGTTCCTTCACACTTGTTGATGCACTTTATGTACCTGGGATCAGAAAGAATCTCTTGTCTGTATCCGCACTTGCTAGACTTGGACTTGTAGTCAAATTTGTGGATGACAGATGTACAGTTCATGATCTCAGTTTTGGTGATGAAATTGTTGCATCTGGGCTTTTGTGTCGTGGGCTGTATAAGCTCACTTTGTATGACAAGTGTGGACAAAATTTTGCAAATGCTGTTGCAGATTCAAGGGCTATTTCAGATGCAAAACTTTGGCATGCACGTTTTGGTCATCTGAATTTTGCAAGTTTGCTGCGTTTGCAGAAATCTGATATGGTTGCTTCTTTGCCGCCTCTTGAAGCACCTGTCAAACATGTTTGTGAAGGCTGTATTCTGGGTAAAATGCAGCGTTCTAAGTTTCCAAAGGATGGTTCAGTTAGGGCCACATGCACGTTGCAGCTTGTGCATAGTGATGTTTGTGGGCCCATGCAAACTCCGTCCTTGGGCAATTACCTGTACTTCGTGACTTTCATTGATGATTACTCCAGGCATGCATGGGTATTTCCGCTTAAAGCGAAGTCCGAAGTTTTTATGTGCTTCAAACAATTTTTGGCTATGGCTGAAAATGTCTCAAAATGTACTATGGGCACCCTCCGTTCCGATCGAGGGGGGGAGTATATGTCTCATGAATTTAATGCATTTCTGGCTAGTCGTGGGATAAAACACCAATGTACAGTGCCTTATACACCTCAGCAAAATGGTGTTGCTGAGAGGAAAAACAGGTCACTAACGGAAATGGCACGATGTATGGTCAAAAGTCAAGCTTTGCCGCATTCTTTTTGGCTCGAGGCCATCATGTGTGCCACTTATGTACTTAACAGGTGTCCTACGAAAGCTTTGCAGTCTATTACTCCATATGAAGCATGTCATGATAGAAAGCCTTCTATTGAGCACATGCGTGTTTTTGGTTGTTTGGCATATGCTTTGGTGCCACAAGTGCAGCGCAGAAAATTGGATGATAAGGTTGTCAAATGTATTTTTGTTGGTTATAGTGCTAAAAGCAAAGGTTACAGGTTGTATCATCCAGAAACAAAACGTATTCTGGTTTAACGGGATGTAGTGTTTGTGGAAGACTCTGTTCAGCCCTTGCTGTCATGTACTAGAGACAGTAATGTAAGCTCACAGGACATTTATGACACTTTGTTGCCTCTTTTCAGTGGTGGAAATACGAATGTAAGTTCCAATGAGGCAAATGTACAGCCTATGGGGGTTTCTAAAAATGTTTTAGAACAACCTATTATTGATGCAGATGTACATGATGTACTTGATGAGGAAAGGGCTGAAAATGAGCAGGCTAGAGGTATGCCAAAATGGCTGGTGCACACTTTGCATGATAGTAAATTGGATGCACCTTTATCTAGTCGTACTCGTTCAGGCTCTCGCCATGCATCTTATGCATCAGATTGTTATGCTTTGGTTGTGTCTAGTTTACATGATGTTGAGGAGCCTCTGTCTTTTGATGAAGCACAGAATTCAGAAAATTGGATTGCTGCCATGAAATCAGAATATGATGCACTTATAGAGAATGACACATGGACTTTATGTGATTTGCCTCCTGGCAAAAAGGCCATTGGTACAAAGTAGGTTTACAAGTTGAAACGCAAGCCGGATGGTGAGATCGATCGCCATAAGGCTCGACTTGTTGCAAAGGGTTATGCACAACAAAAAGGCATAGATTATGAAGAGACTTTTGCTCCCACTTGTCGTATGACTACTGTACGTTTTCTATGTGCATTGGCAGCTCATTTTGGTTGGGATGTACATCAATCAGACATTGTTATTGCTTTCTTGAATGGTGACATATTTGAGGAAGTTTATGTAACGTAGCCTCGCGGTTTTGTCATAAAAGGACAAGAGGACAAAGTGTGCAAATGTAAGAAGGCTTTGTATGGGTTGAAGCAATCTCCTCGTGCTTGGTATGAGAAAGCTGACACTCACTTGGTTAAATGAGGCTTTCGTAACAGTCCAACATAAATCACATTGTATGTAAAGCGTGAGGATGATGTATTTCTCATTGTGGTTCTTTATGTTGATGATTTGCTGATCACTGGACCAAATGAGAGACATATTGCTGAATTTAAGGCTGATTTGAATGCTACTTTCAAGATGAAAGATTTGGGGCTGTTGCATCATTACTTGGGTATACAGTTTAAGCAGTGTGATGGTGGTATTGCCTTGTGTCAGAAAAGTTACATAGAGACATTGCTATGTAAGTTTGGACTTGAGGATTGCAAACCTATTGCCACTCCCATGGAAACAGGTTTGAAGTTGAGTCTACATGATGCTGGCGATCCTGCTGATGTCACTCTTTACCAAACTGCTGTTGGCTACCTCATTTATGTATGCAACACGAGGCCAGATATTCAGTTTGCAGTCTCGCAGGTCAGCGGATTTATGCATAGCCCAGGGTCTAAGCATTGGCAGGCTGTCAAGAGGATTTTCCGCTACCTTAGTGGCACTTTACATCTTGGCTTGTTTTATCCCAAGGGGGGATCATTGCCGCCAGACTTACATGCTTTTTCGGACTCAGATTGGGCTGGTTGTTTTGACACGCGAGTGTCCACAAGTGGTTTTTGTTTCATGCTTGGCATTTCATGTATATCATGGTTGAGCAAGAAGCAACCTACTGTGGCCACTTCGAGTTGTGAGGCTGAGTACAGGGCAGTCTTCACAGCTACGGTTGAGTGTGTATGGCTCAGACGCCTTATGGCTGACTTGGGTGTTGGACAGGACACTGCCAACACTATCTACACTGACAGTCAGAGCGCATTGGCAGTTGCGAGGAACCCAGTTTTTCATGCTCGCACAAAGCACATTGAGGTGCATTACCACTATGTCAGGGAGAGGCTCTCAGCAGGAGAGATCAGCTTGGCTTATGTGCCAACACAGGACAACCTTACAGATCTTTTCACAAAGGCATTGTCTCGTGAGAAGCTTGAAGCTTTCCGCAAAGCTTTGGGCTTACTCCCCTTTGTGGACTGATCGTGTCCTCAGGGCATGGCACTTCCCTTTACTCATGTGCCAGCTCTTGTTCACCGCATCACTCCAGGGGGGATTTGTTACCATATACATGTGGTAGTGATGTGTGTGAACACACTAGGACCGCCGGGGCATTTTTTCCCTCTTTAGGAGGTTTTTTCCCCCGTGCATTGTATATACGCCCATCACTCTAGGGCTATCTATCTTTCCATTGCACACTAAGTAACACACTCTCTATTGTGTGCCTTGAGCTTCCTTCGTCTTCTCCAAGCTGTGTGTGTTTCTCTGCAACCCTAATTCCAACATACATAAGATAGTCAAGAACAACTTATCTTGAAGTGAAAGAGTCCAAGTTCAACGGTGATGGACAGCAACTTAGCCAAAAAGATCATGAGTAAAGATAAAGTCCTCACCTGCATCCATATAAACAAGAAAACAGATTCGTTAGCCTTGAATACGTATTACAGGTGTCAACAAACCTATTAGTTGTTATCCATGTCCTACTTAAAACCTTTTTTACTTATACCTACCATCGATGTAGTGTTAAATATCAGCAAGTATCCATTCTCAAAATAGGAAGTTGAAAGTGACATGTGTGTGTGTGTGTGTGTGTGCACCCCCACCTGCCCTAACCCAAGCACCATAATCAGTGAGTCGGCAGTAGGCCCATACTCACCCATTGAGTATGGGCCTACTGCCTCATCAAGTTGATGAGAATAGAATACTCAAGTCTGAAACCAACGAGCTGTATCATATCAAAAATCCATGAGTCTCATTGAAAATGAAGAGGATTTTAACGTCGTAGAGAATATTATGGATGTTGTTCATAGTCACTCATAGAAGCTTTCCATGCTTTAACCAGTTTCTATGGATAGTCCTCAAATGCACCGTCCATCCAAGAGTAGTTCGTTTATAGTTAAAATGTTCCCGAAATCATAAGAATCAAAATAGTTACACAAGGGTAAGTAATTTTAGATTGACCTGCAATCGAAAACCAGTAGAGTCAAAGACTACAATAGCTGTGAGTAGGAATTCGATCTATAGACAAGAAACGACCACCTAACCCCTATCAACCTAACTAGGAATGATAGACAGTGGGTCCATCAAAGCTTATAGACAAAAATCTCCAAAGCCAGCATCCTAATTTCCTAGCTTTCTGGGAGAACCTTGTGTTTAAGCAACAACCCTACAACAAACACCTGCAACATCCTCAACATCACCTACATCCTCAGAATTAGGACGTACATCAATGCCCTGGAAAATATTCCAAACACCCTTTGACACAAGGACATGTTGCATCATGTAAGCCCACATAGGGTAATTGTCCCCATCCAATCTATTCTCAGCAGCAAACATCTTGAACACATCTATGTTGTTGTCAGCCAGGGTGAATGCCTGCACCTGATGTGAAAACTACTCAAAAAGAGGAGAAACAAAGCGAGAACAACAATTGCTATATAGCACAACCCGTAGAAGACCGTAAGGGACGTGTTATGCACAAAATGACACTACAAAAAATTATGCACAAAATGACAAAATGCCTATGGAGCACTGCTTGTAGTGGGAACGGAGGCCAAAATGATCCTGAATCAAAAATATGAGCAGCCTGTGCTCTCCTGAGCTCTATGAGCACATCCAAAGTATTTGTCGACCTGCTGACGCTCACCAAAGCTCATAGAATCCAGAGAAAGTGAGCAGGCATATCCTGGAGTTGTTGGCTACTAATCTCAGGAGGACGCAATCTGCTATGATACCAATTGTTGGAATTAAGGTTGCAGGGAAACACACACAACTTGGAGAAGACGAAGGAAACTCAAGGCACACAACAGAGAGTGTGCAATGGAAAGATAAGATAGCCCTAGAGTGTTGGGTGTATATACAATGCACAGGGGAAAACCTCCTAGTGAGGGAAAAAATGCCCCGGCGGTCCTAAGTGTGTTCACACACATCACTACCACGTGTATATGGTAACATCACCAAGGTGCTAATCAAGCTTTAGGCATGCAAAGAATAGGGAGACTATAAGATGCTAATTAACTAGTGCCCTAACCATAAGCTATGTTACCAGGTTGATGGGATTGAGGGGGATTAGAGAGAGAGGCGTTCATAATGAAGGAATGCTAATTACAATGCTTAACTGCAAGAGATTAAAATAGAGCATAGACTCATAAAATAAAACTAGATTATGTTGCAAAATTGAACTTAAAAGACGAGTACAAGACAACTCAATTATAGCCATGAGCTAGGCTTTAGATTGCCAAATGGGTACCTTAGTCATGAAAGGTTTTAATGCAAAGTAGCTTTGCAGGACATATTCTGCATGGAGAAGACATCTCCAGCCGCAAGAATTTCCATCGGTTTGATTTGGGACAGGTACATCTTTGATTGGGGCCTTGTATAGTTCATACCTTCCACATAGCTTGCCATAGGCAAGCAACAACCTCTTTATACAACTGCACAAAGCAATGTCAAGATGTTAGCATGAGGCTTCAAATTTACATGGATATCTATAAGAAACACTTTCTGATACAAAACACTTACAGCCTAATTTCAGGGTGGGTTCCTTTTATTGAATTGAACACCCACACTGCTGGTTGGTCAACATCAAGGCATATGAGACTCCAGTGATGGTTGTTCTCATATGGAAAGATGATGACAGTAACTTCCAGCATAGCACAGTGGAGAAACCAACTCCTAAAGGTCCCAGATGGACTGTTCTTTTGTCTAATAATCACTGACATTTGTGGATCAAGAAGAAACACCTATGTGTGGGTGTGCAGTGGGAGTTGACTTTTGATCAGGCTGTAGAGACTCTACCTGAGTTAGCAAACCTATTATCTGAGTTTTCAAAGCTAGCAAGATAGTAACACTTACTTAAGACAAGCATAGATAATTGTGTCTGAAATCTGAGCATCTGGATTCTGCAATAAATTAATGTAGACTTTTTCCAGAGCTAGCTTTCTGGCTCCATCTACAAATGGTATCTCTGCAAGCAAACCATCCTTCATTGAAAGTAGAGTTTCTTGATTGCTTGCCTCTATGGACAGGGTCACATTGCATTCTGTTTGCCTCTGGGACTCCACTGCTACTTTTGCTTTCTCCTTAAGCTCTGCTTCCCTCATGTCCTTTGTTTGGTGAGCAATAGTCTCTGCCCTTGCCCTTGTATTCACATCATGTGTGACATCTACAACTGTGAGTTATGGCACTAGCTCCGGGGGGTATAACAAAATTTCCCTCATTTTCTTATCCTTGCAGACATTGGGGACCAGTAGTTTGTCATACCTCCACCTTATTCTTTTCAGTGTCTCACTATCTTTGTCCATTATAGTAACCCTGTGGGCATGGGCTGCAACAATGGTCATGTCACTGAAGTACTCCAGTAGGAAGTCCTCTGCTGCTTCTTGTAGAGCCATTAATGCCACCACCTTCCACCTTTTGGTGCCCCAGGTAGCTTCTTCACATATGGACCTCACCATCCTCTGGAAGGGCAGCTTTGGTATGCATAAATCTACACATTTCTGTGCCTTTCTGATTTCTCTGAAAAGTCCCATGCAGGTTTGTAACTTTTTCATCCTTGGCCCTTTCAGAATTTTATTGGGTTTTCCAGGTCTTTTCTTTGGGGTTGCAGATCTGCTACTTGCTTTAGATGCTAATCCTGGTCCCTTGCCTGCCTTCCTTGCAGTGGCTTTTGTTCTAGCCATTTCACTGTACACAAAAAAAAGAGTCTCTCTCTCTTTCTCTCTCTCTCTCTCTCTCTCTCTCTCTCTCTCTCTCTCTCTCTCCTTTCTATAGCTTAGAGAGAGAGAGAGAGAGAGAGAGAGAGAGAGAGTGAGAGAGCCCATTACTAAAGGCGCGCGTGGAGCACGTTTTTACCTCAACAAACACCTCCGCGCACCGTTAGTATAAGGTAAAAGAAATACACACTCTCTCTCTCTCTCTCTCTCTATAACACTTAGACATACACTGGTCAATGCACAGTACTAACGGTGCGCATAGAGACATGCACACCGGTTATGCCTCTCTACGCGCGCCTTTGGTAGAGAGAGAGAGAGAGAGAGAGAGAGAGAGAGAGAGGGTATGTGTGTGTGTGTGTGTAAGTTATATTTGTGTGTGTGTGTGTGTTTGTGATTTGTGTGTGTGTGTGTATGTTATATTTGTGTCTGTGTGTGTGTGTGTGTGTATGTATGTTTTATATGTGTGTCTGTGTGTTTGTGAGTGTGTGTGTGTGTGTTGTGTTTGTGACTGTTTGTGTGTGTTGTTTGTTAAGACTGAGCTTGGTACTGTGACAGAAACATAGATAGAGAGATAGAGGCAAAGGCAGAGGGAGAGGCAGACCTTCGTTATGTCGATGGGTCGGCTTGCTGTCGGAGACGCAGACGACGGCTCTTGCACTCTCTCTCTCTCTCTCTCTCTCTCTCTCTTTGTCACGAGGTGTGGTTTTTCTCTCTCTTGACCTCTATATATGACGTACAAAAGTATACGGTCTCAATAATGACCGCACGTGTGACAACATGCAATTATACTCTAATTTATAGTGACACGTGGGGCGCCGCCGTGTGTATCCGTTATAAGTGTGATTTTGAGAGAGAGAAAGAGAGAGAACAATAGAGAGAGAGAGAGAGAGAGAGAGAGAGAGAGAGAGAGAGAGCCATAGAAAGAGAGAGAGTGATAGAGAGACAGAGAGAGAGAACAGATTGTGAGAGAGATAGAGAGAGGGAGAGACACAGATTGAGAGAGAGATAGAGAGAGGGACTCCTTACTCTCAGAGAGAGAGAGAGGGAGGGAGAGAGACAGAGTCAGTTTGACACACAAAAAGCAATGGAGGAGACACCTCCCTTGGAGTTCCTGCAAACCCCACCAACAAAAGGTGATCTCTCACTCTTTCTCTCTGTATTTCCAACAGTTGGTACAAATTGTGTGTGTGTGTGTGTGTGTGTGTGTAAACAAAGAAAAACCAAGACTGTTGTTCAACACACACACCTCAACACATACTTGCATAGACAGAGACACACACACACATGCACACAGACACACACACAGAGATATACACATTCTCTCTCTCTCCCTCCCCTCTCTATCCCCGTTACTAACGGCATGCAGAGCCAACCAAACACTGGCTCCAGCTCTCTCCGCGCGCCTATAGTATAGTTATGACTCTCTTAAAAGGCACGTTTACATCTTTACGTGTCTTTCCCTCAATTGCACTTAAGGCGCGCGTAGAGAGTTGCAAAAAGCACGTTTTTGTCCTTGCGCGCCTTTAGTACAAATAGACACATACAAAGAGAGAGAGAGAGAGAGAGAGAGAGAGAGAGAGAGAGAGAGAGAGAGAGAGAGAGTCTATGTGTATTTTTTTAGTGTTCTTTGGAGAGAGAGAGAGAGAGAGAGACTATGTGTGTTTTTGTTTGTGCTTTGGTGAGAGACATATATATATATATATATATATATATATATATATATATATATATATATATATATATATATGGAGAGAGAGAGAGAGAGAGAGAGACTTGTCATGTTTCCTGATGAATAGGATTAAGGTCCAGTAGGCAGAAGAGGCTGAAACCAGATCCAGAGCTTGTGCCAGGATTTCAACCCTTGCAGGCTCAGTTGCCTAATGTATCTGCCAAAAGAACTGTTGACTTTTGTCATGACATATCTGAAGAAAAGTCAATTGGTGAAGATCAATCAGAGAGGTCACCAGGGCAAGAGGATCCCTCACCCTACAAGGCTGTGGTGCCCTGTACAGTACTTCTGAAGAAAAATACAAGAAAGAGGAATATAGACTTCTCAGATGATGCAGATGTGCTAGAAAGTAGTCCCTGTGCAACTAAATGTAAAGCCAAAGAGGATGTGTCTTCTCTGGAAGACCTAGCTGCAACTGATGAGAGGCTGTTTGATTTTGCAGCATTTTGTGGTGCTGGGGACAAGTTTGATCTAGTTCATTCTATGTTTAATCCAAAGTTTGACATTGAAGACCTGCTAGCTCAGCACAGTAATTTCTTGCAGTCCTACAGAGATAAGTTTGAAGTGATGGTGCAGGTAGGGAGGGTTGTTCTGCCTACTATGACTCTTGTGCATTTAAATGACTATGGTGGAAAGGGACAGGGACTGAAGAAGTATAGGGAATTACCACCTTCTTGCCGACATTCAGCCTGCCCTTTGCATAAAAAAGAATGCAAACTCATTCAGGAAGCCTTTGGCTTTATGATTTACCTGAACAGCCTGTTTGGATTCCTCATGCAGAATCCTGATGAGGTGTTAGAGGAGCAGGATGCAGCACCAGATGAAGAATGCGAGGAGACAACTCATATACAAGAAGTCGAGGAGGTTGAAGACACAGTCGACCTTGAGGTTGAGGCAATTGAAGTACAAAGAAGTAAGATGCTCTCTGTGAAAACCACAGAAATCAAACTTCCATTGGATGTCAGTAACTTCACTGAGAAGCATGCTCAGATGATGTTGCCTACTGTGCCTGACTTCAGGATTGGAGACAGGACCTATATCTTCTTACATGATGTGCAAAGTGTCTTTTATTTAAGGGAGGATTTCTCCCTGACTATTATTTCCAGAGTCCAAGAGGAGAGGAGTGGATTTGTTTTAGAGGATAGTAGTGATGATGAGGCAATGGAAACATCCAGCAATCCAATGGAATGCCTTCAAAGATGCTTTGAGAAAGCTGAAAAATACAAGGAGACACTACCTGATGAAGCCACCTTCCAAGCAATAAGACAAAGCCTAAGACCATCAACAAGTAACAAAGAAGTGGAGGATTGGTTTAACCATTCAGGTCAGGGGTCAACTACATCTGTAGACCTGTGGCAACAAAACCTCTTTCTGCAGGATGAGAGCTTCATGGTAACTCTCTCTCTCTCTCTCTCTCTCTCTCTCTCTCTCTCTCTCTCTCTCTCTCTCTCTTTGTGTCACTTCTGACATGGTATGTGCAGTCTTGGATTGCTGACAAGGATGACTTCCTTCGGCGCCGGACTCGAGAGTATCGAGGAAGGGATGCGGACCTAGCGTAGTACCTTTCAAAGCTTTGCGAGTCGCCGATAGTAGTTTTTCACAATTCCATGTCACAAAAGGGTTCAATAGCAACTTACACATTCAAAACACTATCACGCTTCTTGGGTGGACCGGTGCTGCCCAAAAGTGCAGATAAAGTCATTCTTGTGGACAAAGTGTTTGCTAGAGATTGTTTTGGTTACTGCCCGGGCTATACAGGTGGTCGGGCAACGTATTACTACACCTACACAGCAATGGCACTAGCTCTTGGTAGACAAAACCCAGATGAACTTTTAGAGTATGGCAAACATCTCATGATTCGTTACAAGGGTGACGTGCCAAAAAACAAAATTGAACCTTCAAAATCTTGATACACTTCAAGTAGCAATTGTATAAGATCATGTATTACATAAATTTTGTACAATGTCATCCACTCAGAGTATCTTTCTCCACTTGTGATTCACATACACCATTGTCTCTCTCCACCTTCGTTGACTTTCACGAGCTCCGGAGTTGTTGTATGCCATTGATCTTTTAACTTTTTGTTGTTGTAAATGTCTGATGGCTTGTGCTGTTGCTGAATTTGCCAAGACTTCTTTTGCCTGCATTCGATGAATGATTCTACGATAGAACCATTCAAATAGTTCTCTCAAACTGTTAGCCTTGATTCGAGAGCCACCATGTCGTGTGTGCCTGAAATAAGCATTTCTCGCCATGTAATGAGACTTTTCCATCCCTTGGGTATTCCATATTGCCGGGTTCCCATACTTTTGTATAAAATATGGTAAATTATTGAAGATGATGTGCTGGATATGAAAACAGATTAGTTAGAATGTTTTATAGTCACATATTTGCACATAAGAGAGAAAGAAATACATGATAATACCATGTAGTGAGTAATCTGGGTGTCTGTCCATGCTGTCTTGAATGATTTTTTCAGAAGGTTGAGATTTTCCTTGAACTTGTTCATATCACCTTGTGACCAGTCATCTTTGTCGCACATCAAAAATAGGATGTCTATTGATCGCCAAACCTCAGCCTTCGCGTTACGAGTAGTTGGTTCGTGGTCTTTGACTGCAATATGTAGCTTTTTCCAGCTCTGATACTCTACCTTGCTAACATAAGATGTGTTATATATTTTTCCATGTTTTGTTAGCTTCGGATCTCTTGTACCTTGGGGCTTAGATAAAAACCTCCGTGCCTTCACCCCACCGATGGATGGTTTGCATGGGACATCCTTCTCAGCAGTTGATCTCTTTTCATCCCGCTGGATTTTCACATTGCCACCATGAAGCCCCATATCCGACAGTACCATTTCTAAGCACTGCAGGGCTACTTGTCGTTCTGCGGAGTTCTTAATCTTTCAAGCAAACCCGATGTATAAGTAGACCAATTTCTCCACAATTCTACAAAGGGCATGCATTGTACAAATGTGGACATTCACAAGTGGTATTTTCAAAACCGGTCGAAAAGCAGGATCCTCAATGTGACGTGTTGGAGCTTTTCTCCACCACTTTGGGTCCATGACCTTTGCAGGCTCCATGCAGAACAAACACGGCGACTTTGCCATTGCACCCATTCCACAATTATACATGCACTTTAATGTTTTGAGGTCACCTGCAAGATGCCACTGAACTTGAAAGTCTCCCCTTCCATCTAGACGTAGTACCTCTCCCTGGTTAGTCTGTCGATCAATCACCTCCGGAATATTAGTTCGATGGAACACCCAATATAGAATCTCATGATCTTCTTTCTTTACCTGCAACACAAAATAAATGAGACTTAAGTAGATGTGTTTGAGCTTACCTGAGAATCTCGCTTACCTCAAACGCACCAAGCCACCATATGTTCGATTCTGATTGAACACTAAAATATAAAGGATCATCACTGGGACACTTTGAGAGGGCTCTATTCATTAAATTAATAGTAACACGCTCTAGCTTTTTCTCTTTAACAAGCTCACACTCATCCAGTTTTAACACAAAATGTAATATCCCACGTGACTCTTCAAATGTGATGTTGTAAAACTCCACCATTCTCTTTTGTAATATCCGCAGGTCCATAAAAATATTGTTGAACTCATCATATGCCATGTTTGCTCCATGGCCACTGTAAGTTGCTTTAATATGAAAGGGCTGTCCAAGATAGTCTCCCTGTGCCTCGTTAAGCTGAAGCCTCTCTTTCCAAACACTTGAGGTTGATGGTAGAAGTTTGGATTTTATACCCTTCCTAACAAAGATGGATGAGACAGACTTTTGGATAGTCGAATATCCTCTTTTGCTTACACCAAGTGAATCAAGTGTGCCTTGTATCTCTTTTGCAGGCACTGAGTTCTCTGAAATAAAGCGGTCCACTACATTTCGTTGTAGGACCTTAAACTTCTTGTCATGTACTATATCTGCTACCAGGCTTCTACTTATAAGTGGCTTCAATCTCTTTCCTATATTGGCTTTGGGGTCAATGTTTTCCTTGTCAGGATAGATTGAATCTCTACATGAAGACAATGCATAAGTAAATAACAGAAAATTTGCTTCACTAACACTATTTAGGCACATGAAAACAATGCATAACAAGAAAAAACAAAAATATTACTTAACTAAGACAATGTAGCCAACCAAGAAGCATCACCTTAATGCTCGGATTCTTTTCTTGAGACCTCCTGATGCAACCTGCAATGTTTCAAGATTGCGCAATTTCTTCTTTCGGATACGACCACCCAAGATGGTGTCCTTCATTTGACAACTTCGCACCTTTCCTTTCAGTTCTTGTACCTCTGTTTTATGTTGCAAAATGGTAACCTGATCTGTAGAATGTAAATGTGAAAGGCGAACAATCTCACATTGTTGAGCTTGGAGAATGCTCTTGTAAGTTTCAGCTTCTCTTGTAAGAGATTTACAATAACCCATAAGGCCCTTTTCTCCATCACCAGCAAAGGTCAATAAGCTTGTAGGATTGACAAACGGTGGAGACGCATTAGTCATTGGATTCTTAGGGTAGAGAGAGCCTCTCGTCCAGATATCTATGTGTTTAGCTCCCTGAGCTCTGAGCGTGTCTATTGCAGCGGGAGGTATATGTGTGTTTGTTTTACTGCGCTTAATCAATGGTTGGTACTCATTGTCCAAATCAATGTGAAGGTGATATTTGGCTCGTTTCTGGGTAACATTTGTGCCATTTGAGGAGTGCGCCATTAGCCAAATGTGCAGGTTTAATAGAAAGTAAATAGCGGCTGCGTCTTCCTCCCTCCATGTTAGCCTCATTCCCTCCATATTGACGAGGTTCATTCAATGCAACTGAAAAGAGGATTATCCCTCAATCACTACGAACGAATGTTCAAAAGAGTAAGGAGTCTACTTAAAGTACACTTTTTGAACTTTTACTATGAAAGACCCAGCTCTTTTATTTGCCATTTTTTCTAGAGATAGAGTGCAAAAAATACATTTTCTTAGAAGGCCCTCCAAATGACCTCCGAAATTTCCTAATGAAAATCATCATTGTGCCGAGGATGCCCGGCAATGGCTGTTGTCTACAAAAGTATTGCAATCGTCCCTGAAGTACACTGTCAAATAGATTGCTAAGACCAGAAAGAGGAATTTATTCAAGCATCGCTTAAGAGAGTCATGATATGAAACCTCAAAGCAAGGCAGTTTTTTTTTTTTTGAGTAATTATTTCTACTTGCAGTTTGGCAATCAAAGTACATAGCCGGCCATACTACTCCAAAAGCTAATCAACTTGACTTCATGGGCATATTAGAAGGCGTAGCAACTGGAAAAGAGGCTTACATTTTGATTGGTTAGTTCATTACCAACTAGAAGTAAAGATCTTTTGCCTATTGAATGTCAAACATCGTGTAACTGAAGCTGAGTTCAAACCTAGCGGCGGTGGCGGCAAAAAAAAAAAAAACCATTGGCATTATGCAGCCACTGCATGGTACTGTACCCTCTCTGGACCGAGTAAGCACACCTCCCTTCTGCATGGAGTTGGGCACTGCATCTTAAACCTCCACAGCTTCTGCATTCTCATCAAGCTTCTTGTACGCCATTGCCCATGGCCCGTCTCCTCGAGCACCTCTACAAGTGTTCACGAATGGCACCAGGAGAGGAAGGTGAAGTTGACCCTTTGCCACCTGTCCCGGGTGTTCTCTCGCCTGTAATCCACAACCGTGGAGGGGCATGGGCTGAGCTCATGGATGGAGGTGCGGCGGTGGACAGGTCTAGAGAATCTGTGCATGTGTCTCCAAGCGTGGAGTGGAGGCCGTAGGGAAAGGTGAGGTTGAGCAGAACCGGACCAGTGGAGGGAGGTGATATTGAGCTGTAGCTAGGAGGCAGTCGTGGAAGAGCTCAAAACTGTATACGCTTGATCTAGTGTAGGTGGACTTCGAAAACTGCTGTAAAGCTTGCTTATCAGGGGTTGGCAACGCATAGCGAGAGAGAGTGAGAGATGGTGGGTGCGTCACATCACTAGAGAGAGAGAGAGAGCTGACGGGTTGTTGCAGCTGACGAGCTGGAGAGAGAGAGAGAGAGAGAGAGAGAGAGAGAGAGAGAGAGAGAGAGAGAGAGAGAGAGAGAGATGGTTGGCGGCCGGAGGCTCTAAGAGAGAGAAGGTCGTTTGCATGAGGGTGCCAGGCGGACGACAACACAACTGAGAGAAAGAGAGAGTGAGACGTTCGACAGTTGTGGCTGGCATCAAAATAATAATAATAATAAGACTGAGAGGGAGACAGCTGTGGTTGGCACCGCTCTGCATGGTTGAAAGTGGCAGACGAGGAAGCTAATTGTGTGCTGCATGGTGGGCTAGTCAAGTGAGAGAGGGATGATGGCAGCAGCCAATGCATGCGCGCATGCTGGGAATCAAGGGAGTGGGCGAGAGTGAGTCATAACTGTAGAGCAGAAAGACCGACGATCGTGTGAGAGAGAGAGAGGGAATTCTGCATCGCATCCCTGCTGCATAATGAGACGAGAGAAAAAGACGGTTTTCAGGGTGAGAGAGAGAGTCACTGTGAGTGGTCATGGGACCACAGTCGCAATATGCTGAGTTGCTGCATGGAGGTTGGGTGGTGCATAGCGAGTTGTTGGAATCCGTCAACTGACGAGAGGGAGAGAGAGAGAGAAAATACATGCAGATTAGTGTGGGTGGTTGGGGGAGTGAGTAGAGCCGCTCAAAATGACGGCTGGTGCTCCTTGTGTTTCCCCATAATTGCATGCGCGGACGGGAAAGGAGCTAGCATGCTTTCAATATGCGTGTGGCTACGACTGTAAGAAATATTTGGTGTTATTATTATATATGTATATATATTGTTTTTCAAACTGCAGACTAACGACGGACATGTTGCCATCGTGTGTTGATGAGAACAGCCTGGGAATCCTACGGATGCTTTGAGTTGGTTGGTGGGTGTCTTATAACGAATTGTGTCAGCCACTGTATGCCATGGCCTGCCACACTATGCCTTGATTACTAGTTTATCTAATCGACACACTCAGAGCGCACTGTGTGGATGATTCTCATTCGACTGGTTTGGAAAATCGGCACCTTCATCACCACCACTCGAAGGTGACACACACGAAAAAAGATACCTTGGAACTTTTTCTTGCTAGTGCCAATACCTCACCTATCACAGCAATGTCGTTCTTGGACACCAGACCAACATCAGTCCCTTGACACTAGTAAAATTGAACCACAAGACATTCATTGGGTAGTATCCACACAGAAATGAAGCTCTTTCATGATTCGAGGTGAGGGGTAGTTTCCCATGGAGATGAAGCAGCTTTTTTAATAATAATAATAATAAATAATAAATAAATAAATATATTGATTTCAAGGTAAAAAATCGCTTCTGACTATTCCTAAAACATGACAATTTTCTCTTCTTTTTCTTTATTAAGCTTTCTCGAGTCTACATAACTTAAGTATGTTTAAAGCAATTATCATTAATTAACACAATTACAAATGTAATTATTAGAACAAAAGGATCTAAACAATCAAACCATGCTCGTGCATCTCATATCCAAGTATAAATATCAAGAAAGAAGTTCAAGAAGAAAACAAAAGACTTAGCTCTCGTTGTTGTGATGATTTCTATAGACATCTGAACGTAGCCTAAGCTCTGATACCACTGCTACAGCCGGAAGTCGTGGCGGCCCTGCGAAATACCAGAAATAACACAATAAACAGCATAAAACCTACTAATCGGCATACCTGGCACAATCACGTGGTCGCATGATCGCAAGATACACGAACAAAGAGAGACAGAGAGTGGGGGAGAGTAAACGAGCACGTGCAGGCACACCTCCTAGAGCGGAGTGCTACGCCGGCACGACGAGAGAGGCGAGAAGAACAACGCGGACATTGGGTGCAATATCCCCCCGTGCGAGAGTGACCATTTTCCTCTTGCACGTATTCGTTATATAGATTTCTTGAATGGTCACATTGGTTACAAACTGGCCGACCGGTCATAAATGGCCAAAGCTCATAAAGAGCACTTCAATAATCAAATATACATAAAATATAATATCCTTCTGCATAATCCATTATCTGCTAATGCTTTTGCCACCTGTCAGCTGTAATAAATGGATAAATATCAATTCCATAACAGATGTTCATAACCAAAAGGCTAACATTACATTTAAACAGTTGCTAGTATTGAATCCTAAGTTGAGGAGCCATTGGTCTACAAGCATTAGTATGAGGCTTCCATGAGTTTGAATGATGTGCATCTGGTATAGAATCTAGCTCTAAGGGTAAGGAATCCAGTGGATGTGCTTCCCATTGTAGATGTTTCGATTGAGAAAGAGGTGTAGGTGCATGCATACGTTGACGGTGGGGCTTAAGTTTTTGTGCTCACACAGGCCGCTATGAAGGAAATCGGTATCAAAACTGTGATCAAGTCCAATGTGAAGATGAGGATAGCCAACCGTGCCAAGGCTATATTGTTAGGAAATATAACGTAGCTAAATAGATATTTGAGTAGATTACTTAATGGAGAGAGATAGATTTCACACACAAGAGATTCTAGAGTAGAGAGAGAGAGAGAGTACACACGACAAACGTGGTTCACCCAATATGGGCTACGTCCACGGGAAAGCAGCCACTCAATGGGTTTAGTACTTCAAAACAAGAAGTAGTTTATAAAGGGATTATATCCTTAATAGAGCTCCCACCTTGGTTCACTCTCACCACCTCACACACACCTTGTTGCATCAACTTCACACTAAGAAATGTGTGTAGAAATGGCCTCCTTTTATAGGCCAAAAGGGCTGCTCTCTCTCATGAGACGCAGCCATGTGTAGCCGCCCTTGTGTAGATAAGAAATCCGCCCATGTGTGGCCGCTCTCGAGAAGACAAGTCCTCTTTTGAATTCGGCCAGCGGCGGCCAGTGGCCATTCACTTCCGACCACCGGCCAGCGGCCATTGACTACCGGCCCCACCGGCCAACCGACAGGTCGTTTTCCGACCACTTTTCGGCCGCCGTCCAGCCATAATATTCCGACGAAGCCAATCTTGAGCTTTTCTCGAGATTGGCCGTGAAAATTTTGGTTTCCGACGAGTGATTTTTATTTCCAGTGAGTGATTTTCCTTCATGCACGATGGCTTCTCCTCATAACAGGGGCCTTACAAATGTGCATTTTCACCATAGAAAATTACAAGGGCTAAATCAGGCTCCATACTTAACAATCTCCCACTTGGAGATTGGTCTCCAAACCAAACCTATGACTGCTTTCCATCCTCGCTTCTTATCCTTGAATGCTGATTGAAGATGAGCAAAAGATCAACTTCCCCTTGTTGACCACCTTTGTTAACATGTCTGCATGATTTTCACTTGTATACACCTTTCCTAGCTTTAGCTTTCCCTCTTCCAAAAGAGTGCGTATGAAGTGATGTCTCACCTCAATGTGCTTTGTCCTTGAATGAAAGGCTGAGTTCTTTGCAAGATGGATAGCACTTTCGCTATCATTGTACAAGACACAATTACCTTGTTTGAATCCAAGCTCTTCTAAGAATCTGTGAAGCCATAGAATTTCTTTTCTTGCCTCCGTCATTGCTACATACTTTGCTTCCGTGGTAGAAAGTGAGACCACTTTCTGCAGCTTTGAAGCCCAGTCTACTGATGTGTCTCCAACCGTGAAGACATAGCCAGTAGTGCTCCTTCGAGTATCTTTGTCACCTGCCATATTTGCATCAGCATACCTTTCTAGAAAAATATTAGTTCCTCCAAAATACAAAGCATTTGTTGTTGTCCCTTTTAGATACCTAAGTATCCACTTCACAGCAGCTTGCCAGTGTTCTTTACCTGGGTTGTCCATGAACCTACTCACAACTGCCACTGCATGTGCAATATCTAGCCTTGTCCAGACCATACCATACATTAGAGAACCTATCGCTGCAGCATATGGAGCTTTAGACATATAGTCTATCTTCTCTTGTGTCTTTGGACACATATCCTTCGTTAGCTTAAAGTGACTAGCCAAAGGTGTAGAAACTGGTTTTGCATTTCGCATTGCAAACCTTTCTAGTACCTTCTTGATGTAATCCTCTTGAGATAGCTTTATCGTCTTCTTCATCTTGTCCCTTGATATTTTCATACCAAGTATCCTTTTTGCATCACCTAAATCTTTCATTGAAAAAGATTTAGACAGCTCCTCTTTTAGGGCTTTGATGTCCTGCATGTTAGCACTTGCAATTAGCATGTCATCAACGTACAACATTAGGATGATGAACTTCCCATCTTCGTGTAGACGCAATGATCTGAGTTGCATCTTCTGAATTCATGATCTAACATCCATCGATCGAACGTCAAGTACCATTGTTTTGATACTTGCTTTAATCCATACAAGCTTTTCTTTAATCTGCAAACCATTTTCTCCTTACCTTTTATTTCATACCCCTTTGGTTGAAGCATGTAAATTTCCTCCTCTAAGTCAACGAGGGAATGCCGTATTTACATCCATTTGCTCAAGATTTAGATCATGAGCAACCACAAGGTTTAAGACAAGCTTAATTGAGTTCATTTTTACAACAGGAGAAAATATTTCATTGAAGTCAATACCTTTCTTTTGAGAAAACCCTTTTACCACAAGCCTAGACTTGTACCTTTTCTTCCCACCATCTTCTTCCTTCAGCTTGTACACCCATTTGTTTTGAAGTGCCCACTTACCTTTAGGAAACTCAACCAACTCCCATATTTGGTTGTGATGTAGTGAGTCCATCTCCACTTGTATGCTTTTCGTCCATTCTTCTTTGGATTTGTGTTGCATAGCTTCTTCGTATGATTCCGACTCTCCAGAATTTGAGATCAAGAGATGGTTGAAGGAAGGAACAAACCTTCCTGGAGGACTATTTTCTCTTGTAGATCTTCGGGGAATAGGTTGAGGCTCCTCATTTGGTTTACATTGTTGCACATTGTCACCATTTGCAGTCCTTGAGTCTTCACTGTTCTCAAGCTCCATGTACTCATCACATGTTTCTTTTGTTTGTTTTCTTTCCAAGTAATCTTTGTACTTATTTTGTTCGTTAAAAATTAAATCCCTACTCCTTAATATTTTACCATCTTCAGGATTCCATAGGGGATACCCAAAGCCACCTTCTCCATAGCTAATGAAGAAACACTTTTTGGACTTTGCATCTAGCTTTGATCTTAGGCTTCTATCTATGTGCATGAAATCCTCACACCCAAACACTTTGAGAAATGCATAATTCACCGGTTTACCTGTCCATGCCTCTTATGGAACTCCACCATCCAATGCCATTGAGGGTGATCGGTTGATTAAGTACACACACGTACTTACAACTTCCGCCCAAAGCTCAAGCGGTAGGCCTGCATGTAGCCGCATGCTTCGTGCTCGCTCCATGATTGTCCTATTCATCCTTTCCAAAAACCCATTTTGTTGAGGTGTCCTTGGGATTGTCCTTTGCCTCTGAATGCCATTGCTAGCACAAAAGCTTGGCTGCAATATTTGTCTCCATTGTCGGATCTGAGGCATTTAACCTTGGTACTTGTTTCATTCTCCACAAAGGCTTTCCACCTTTGAAATATAAAAAATACATCGGACTTATTCTTCATGACATAAACCCATGTTTTTCTAGTCGCATCGTCTATGAATGTTACATAGTACAATGAGCCACTGAGTGATGGTGTACTTGCAGGACCTCAAACATCAGAATGAACCAACTCAAGTTTTTTATTTTTTCTTTCTTTTCTTGATTTTTGAAATTTTACCCTCTTTTGTTTACCATAAATACAATCTTCACAGAACTCTAAGTCCACTTCTTTCAAACGAGGTAGAAGCTTCTTTGTTTGAAGGATTTGCATTCCTTTGGCACTCATATGCCCAAGCCAGTAGTGCCACACCGCTCTCTCAACTTCTGTAGTTGCTGCACAAGCTGAAGGTTGTGTGCTGATAGTACACAAGTAAAGTGTACCGACCTTTTCTCCCTTGGCAACCACCAAAGATCCCTTTGAGATCTTCCACCGTTTGTTTCCTAATACAATGTTGTGACTTTCATCGTCCAATTGTCCAATAGAGATCAAATTTTTCCGAAGAGAAGGAACATGCATAACATCTTTAAGCTTCCATTCATTTCCATTAGCAGTTTTGACAAAAACTATACCTTTGACGACAATCTCACAAGCTTCATCATCTCCCAAGTATACATACCCAAAATTACCTTTGGTGTAATCTTGGAAATGTTGCTTGTGTGGTGTCGCATGGAATGAAGCCCCGGAATCTACTATCCAGGAATTAGACACATTGTCTAATGAGAGAATTAGAGCATCTTGCTCTACTTTACCTGCTACATTGGCCTCCGATGTTGGCTTGTTGTCTTGAGACTCAGTCTCCTTCTTCTTCTTGGACCAACAATCCTTCTTGACGTGGCCCTTCTTGCCGCAGTTCCAACATTCAAGAAATGACTTTGTGCGTGACTTGCTCCGTCTTGAGTGATCACGACCCTTTTGGTTTTTGAACCTCTCCTTAGGCCTTCCTCTTGTTTCCATTGACAGTGCAACACTTGATGATTCTCATGTGCTTCTCCTTTGTATTTCCTCGCTCAGGAGAACACCCACAACATCATCAAACTTATGAGTATTTGTGCCAGAAATATAATTACTTACAGCCATCACAAGGCTGTCCCAACTATCCGGTAGAGATGATAGTATAAGGAGAGCTTGCACTTCGTCATCGAAATTGATTTTCACCGATCGAAGTTGACTTATGTCTGTGTTAAAGTCATTTAGGTGTTCCGCAACTGAACCATTCTCTGTCATCTTTAGATTGAACAAGCGCTTCATAAGAAATACCTTATTGGATGCCGATGGTTTCTCGTAGTGAAGCGGTCTGGGGCGGGCAACAAGAAGAGCAACCTCTAGACACCCTTCAAGGCTCCCGTGCTGCTCAATGGGGCTGGGGCACAACACAACACAAACCAAAACAACAAACCCCCAGCCAAATCCCAACTACACAAGGGGCACCACCTAGTTTAAGAGCGAACTAGGACGCAAAAGAGGAGAATCGTTAGAGCAACCCACAAACAAGCAAGGAATTTACACTAACCCTAACACCAATGGAATACTCTCACACACTAAAACACGAGAGAGAGAGAGAGAGAGAGAGAGAGAGAGAGAGAGAGAGAGAGAGAGAGATAGAGAGAGATGGTGCTCGGGCTGCTTTGAAGTGTATCGTTAATGATCAAGCAAACATAAATATATATATGTAAGAAAGAGAGAAAAAGGGGGAGAGGGTGCTTGTTGCATTAATACCTTCTTACAAATCTGTCATGACAAATCAAAGTGAGATTAGTATTTGTTCAACATAGCTTGCGTAAATTTCACCACAACGCATCACAAGAAAAACCACCCCAATCACTGTCTTAAGGCCAGGGGAGTCCTCTCCACCCTGTCGCCCTCTTACAGTATGTGGGATTTATGGCTAGATTGATGACAACACCCGAGACAAGCTATCAAGAACTTAACAAAAAACACCAAGACACTTACGCATCATTGTTGTCCATAACTTCACGTTGGAAGGGAGACAAAGTATCCAAGCTTAGTCCAAATCCACCCTCCTTGATTCAGCAAATGTTGGGCTTACACTAGTAGGAGAAATGATAGATTTCCTACTCTCAATTGAATGAACACTCTCTCACTTACAAATGGCATAGAGTTCCCTTGCTAATCCTCTATTACAACACATGCACATGCATAAGACAATGAGCTTCCACTCAAGAGCTCCTTCTAGAGAGGTTGAGCTTGGCTTCTCAAGCTATAGCATAGTGCTCTTGCTTATGGCTCCCCCTTTTGTGCTAGCTACACCCGCCTTTTATAGCAATTTTGAAGGCTAGGGTTACTCCTCTAACCATGGTTGGGTTAGATTTTCAGCAATTTATCTAATTTCTTTTGCTTGGAATTATCAAGAAGTTGGTGGGGAAAGAGAGAGGAGAGAAATGGAGGTGATAGGACTTTTCATAGTGGGTTAGTGTTAGTAGAGTTAGTATTAATTTACAAATGGAATTGGATATTTACAATGGGAGTATCCATGTAGGATACAAATAAGGAAGAAAAACTCTTAAGAGGTAAGAAAAGGTGGATTTCTTACAAGGTTGATGCTCCAAGTGTCTTGAGTAGGGCCAATTTTGACGCTTGTTGACGGTCCACTAGCTTTGACGGTACATTTTTTCTCCACTCTTGACCTTCCTTGAGAGACAAGGTAATTGAAGCTAAGTAATCAACCACCATGATGCTGTCTTTTAAGAGAAGAGGCTGAATTTTGTGGTTTTTTTGATAGATATGGGTAAATTGGAGGAGGAAAAATGAGACTAGGTGGTCAATTTTGGAATGGAATTGTGTGTGGGAGGTATGAGTTCACCATGGTTTCTCTTATTCTTCAAGGTTGAGGAGAATGTGAGTAGGGTGCAGAGAGGAGTGGTGAGAGAGGTGGGGATGATGAGTGGAGAAGTGTGTGTGAAAGAGGAAAATGATAAAGTGGAAGAGAGATTGTGGCTGCACAGCATGGGAAAACTGGGGTCCACTAATAAACTCATAGCTCACAGCTCGTAGCTCAAAAAAATATAAAAAAATTTGAGGCAAAAGTTCAGCCCACGAGCTACAACTTTTGTTTGTATCATCTTTTCAAATTCGGAGAGCAAGTGAACTTTAAAAATTCAGCAAAACCGACCGTTTTTTTCCACTGCACAGGGTCCTTGTGGGGTCCTTCTTTGGATGATTCTTTTGAATACCTCCAAGAGTGAGCCCTCCATAGTGCATGTATGCATGCCACCTACCCTTGACCTTATTTGGTAGGTCTATAATTGAAGATATTGTTGAGATCATTACATAAGTGAATAGTACAACTAAGAAAATCAAATATTGAGGGGTCTAAAAAATATGTACATGTCAAATATAAATAATATAAGTGGGAAAAATATAAAGGGGTCAAAAGAAATCTCTCTCATTATGAGGCTACCATAAAAAGATAAATATTTTTGGTGTTCTAATTTTTTAGAAAAAAAACAAAATAGATGTAGGAAGGGAAAAATCACAATAGTGAAAAAAATATACACATAAATAAAACTAGTTTTTTTGGATTTTTGTTGGGGTGGAGTTACACCAAATATAAGAGAAGCTTACATGAAAATATTTCTATATGGAATAAAGAGTATGAAAAATGGTAAGGAAAAATTGTGGTAATGGTGAGGCAATGTACAGAGCATAAATAACACACACCTAGGTAGAAATATTTAAATAAATACCAAAATAATTATGAAAAAATCTTTTATTTAGGCCCTATATACAAAGAAATATTTACATACGCATGGGCCATAATATACTTATATTTTTTATATATTTTTATATTTTTTTGGCTCAACTAGCCCAATGACTAGCTAATTGAGGGTTTTTTAAGAAGATATGGGAAAAGTCCCGTGACTCACGCACGCCTATGTACAGTGAAATGGTAGGGATAGCCACAGTGTTTGGGTGATTTTGGTAGGGTGAGGTAACTCACTGTGGCAATTACAAAGAGCCGAAAAACGGCTATTAGTAGAAGTCGTCAAGTGACTTCATCAAGTCCTCCGTGGTCTTCATCTCCGAAACATTGAAGGCCACCGTTGACGCCAAGCTTAACCGGATTGTTCCCAGTGCCTTTCGATAAAGGAAAATCCATGCTTCATCTGCCATTGTTGTGGGCTTCTTCGCAAGACCGCCTAGTGGCAAAAAGAGGTCCTTCTGATAGAGCTAGTTTTCAATCTGCATCTTCCAATGTTGGTAGTTTTTTCCATTGAACTTCTCAATCTTGAGCTTCCCTTCCTCCGCCATAACTCCCACTCAATTCAAGGAATCCTTTCCTTGAGATAATTTAGCTACGAGCAAACCTTGCTCTGATACCAGTTGTTAGGAAATATGACGTAGCTAAATAGATATTTGATTATATTACTTAATGGAGAGAGATAGATTTCACACACAAGAGATTATAGAGTAGATAGACAGAAAGAGAGTACACACGATAAACTTGGTTCACCCAATGTGGGTTACGCCCACGGGAAAGCAGCCACTCAATGGGTTTAGTACTTCAAAACAAGAAGTAGTTTACAAAGGGATTATACCCTTAATAAAGCTCCCACCTTGGTTCACTGTCACCACCTCATACACACCTTGTTGCATCAACTTCACACTATGAAATATATGTAGAAATGGCCTCCTTTTATAGGCCAAAACGGCTTCCCTCTCTCATGAGAGGCAGCCATGTATAGCCGCCCTTGTGTAGAGAAGTCCAAATCGGACCCTCCAATCCACCCATCTGTGGCCGCCTTTGAGAAGACAAGTCCGCTTTTGAATTCGGCCATCGGCCATTGACTACCGGCCACCAGCCAACCGACAGGTCGTTTCCCGACCGCCATCCAACCCTAATACCAGCGAGTGATTTTTATTTCCAGCAAGTGATTTTCCTTCACGCACGATGGCTTCTCCTCATAATGGGGTCTTACAAATGTGCGTTTTTACCACAAAAAATTACAAGGGGTAAATCACGCTCCATACTTAACACATAATTTTGGGGGTAGCCCAAGATGTGAAGGTAAAGGCGATGGGAATTGATTGCCTCATTGACTTTTTTATAATAGAGAGCATGTTGAGTGAAAATTTTTTGTTGCAAATTTTTGCTTGGACTTTATGATTTTGATCTTTACATGTTTTTATGCATCTATGCATGTTCAACAAGCCAAGATGTAAAGTGCCACTAAGGTAGCAAAAAATCCTCTTAACAGCCTGCCAATGCTTAAACCCTGGGCTAGGCATAAATCTGCTGACTTGTGAGACAGCAAACTAAATATCTGGCCTCGTGTTGCATACATAAATGAGGCAGCCAACATCAGTTTGGTAAAGAGTGACATCAGCAGGATTGCCAGCATCATGTAGACTCAACTTCTAACCTGTTTCCATGGGAGTGGCAATAGGTTTGCAATCCTCAAATCCAAACTTACATAGCAATGTCTCTATGTAACTTTTCTGACACAAGGCAATACCACCATCACACTGCTTAAACTCTATACCCAAGTAATGATGCAACAGCCCCAAAATTTTCATCTTGAAAGTAGCATTCAAATTAGCCTTAAATTTAGCAATATGTCTCTCATTTGGTCCAATGATCAGCAAATCATCGACATAAAGAACCGCAATGAGAAGTACATCACCCTCACGCTTTACATACAATGTGCTTTTTGTTGGACTGTTACGAAAGCCACGTTTAACCAATTGAGTGTTAGCTTTCTCATACCAAGCACGAGGAAATTGCTTCAACCCACACAAAGCCTTCTTACATCTGCACACTTTGTCCTCTTGTCCTTTTATGACAAAACCGCAAGGCTACATTACATAAACTTCCACAAATATGTCACCATTCAAGAAAGTAGTAACAATGTCTGATTGATGTACATCCCAACCAAAATGAGTTGCTAATGCACATAGAAAACGCACAATAGTCATACGACAAGTGGGAGCAAAAGTCTCTTCATAATCTATGCTTTTTGCTGTGCATAACCCTTTGTAACAAGTCGAGCCTTATGGCGATTGATATCACCATCCGGCCTGAGTTTCAACTTGTAAACCCACTTCGTACCAATGGCCTTTTTGCCAGGAGGCAAATCACATAAAGCCCATGCTGCTCTAGCATCTGTCAAAACCACATCTGCATCTCGGATACATCTCTGTTGTTGTCTCAACGTCCAAAACAATGGCCCCTAATGTGCCCTGTGTGACCACAATGCCAACAATGCATATATCGGCAACCACGAGACCATCATCTCTCATGAATCATCACTGTAGACTCTTACCTATCACACATATCTGCAACCATAAGTGAATGTCAAAAAGCTATGACGAGAAAACCTGGGAGAAAACTGGCAGAGTCTCCCCTGTAAACTGAGCAAAAACTCAAGTATAATCTCTACCATATACCATGCCAAAACTGGCAACAAAGTGGGAGATAACTCTCTATAAGTATACAATCTGGGACAAACAACTCAATCGAGCATAAAGTGAATCACCATAAACTCAAGTAGTGAGCTAACTAGATCAAAACACATCCCCACAAGAGAAATTGCTTGCAAAAATCTGCAAAAAACTTGTGAAACCTCTGACTGGCAAATTTTGTAGCCACACAAGCATATGCAACTCTCACTCTTGCAAGAGTGGGTACAAGGCTGACAAAACCTTCAAAGTGGTAGTCAAACTCGACCACTAAACCATCAGAGAGTAAAACTATAGATACACATGAAACATGGCGAGAATGTGGTTCAATTGAAAAAATGAGTAAAAACTCCAAAAATCTCACCAATATTGTATAAATCATAGACAGACACTCAATGTCTCAGTAAACAGATCCATGAATGGTATACATGCACTGCCAAAAGCTTGGTAAACTGGCTCACTCCTAAACGAGTGGCTCTATGGATGTGTACTTGTCCAAAAACACTATAAACCTGTGAACTTGGTACCTGCGAGCTATACCTAGCTCAAGGTGTATTCACAAATGCATACATAGAAAAAAAAAGCACAAAATCGTTTTGAAACTACTCTCTGAATTGAGCCACACAATCATACATGCACACAATACCTGTGTTGCATAATCTGCAGTGCAAATGATGTGCAACCTGTGAGAAAACCACCTAGAAATTGACACACTACCTCATCAATCGGAAGAACACATCGATCAAAAACCGAAACACACAATCAACCAGTTGCGTGTGGTTGAATCGTCGTCCAAGAGCCACGCTCACAAGAAAAAATGCTCTCAAAGGGCTGTCTGATGGGAATGGGATCGTGCTAGCTAGGGTGGATGAAAGATAAACATCGTGCATACAAGTGAGTGTGTGCTGGCTAGATTATCACTCAATCAAATTAGGTTCCAAGATCAATTAACTTGGACTCATAAACATGATCGTGAGTATTTGCTAAGCCATCATAAGCTCACCATAAACAAGAGAGATGCAATGCAACATAGACTTGTGTTTATTCATTCTTGAAATTAGATTTAAGTAGCTATATAGCCTTGCATTATTGCATGTGGGGTAATTCCACCTTTTCTCTCCTTAGCTCATACTCTAGTACTCTAGGACAAAGCTAACACCTTATAATCCTCCCCTTGAGGTTTGGACTAGGATAATACAATGAAGGTTCTTTATCCACTAAGCATGACACATGGTATCCACTATGGATGTCAATACAAGAGGAATCCTCCCCTTTAACTTTAGGCTACAACTTGATGAAGAAAGACAACACTCCAATCCAGGAGTATAAACGACATACATCCCCAATCCAGGAGCCACAAACTCCAATCCAGGAGCCAAAACAATGCTCTAATCCAAGAGAAAAATCTTGATAAATGTTTGCTTCACTCTAATCCAAGAGCACCTTCGTCTTCTTCAATTCTTTGTATTCAACTGCTTCATGGTTTTTGTCTTTGTATCCTCCCCTCAAACAAGTGCTTGGAGAGGTCTTTGCACTTGGAGACTCTCCAAGCCCAATGTCTGGAACTCCGTACATGAGCACATGCTCATATCCTTATGCTGAATTTGACATACATTGTTTTGTTGTGCTTGGATGCAAAATTTATCTTTGAAATTACAACCATTTTAGTGAGAATGTGAGAGAGAAATATTTCTCCTTTGGAGCTTGAGAAAAGCCTTGAAGATTCCTTCTTGGAAATCTTCGTGGAGGCCTCTTGAATGTGCGATCTGGTGCTTGAATTTTCCAAGCTGACTTAAGGGCTTTAAATCAAGGTCTTGGGAGCAAAATCCCTTTGCTGCAAGCACCGGTGTGGGAATGAGGCTTGAGGACTTAGTGCAGCGAAGGAGCTTGAGGCTTTTACTCGTGGGAATGCCCCCTACATAGCCAAAGGGATTCATAAGCCCTTTTGAAGGATTGTGGACATCCGAGCGTAGCGCAAGATCAGCTGCTAGTGTACCCTCCAATGCTTATGAGCTCCTATTAAATCCACCGTTTTCGTCCGCCAAGAGGTTCAAAAATGGTTTGCTTTGCGTGCGCAGGAATCATAGCTTACGGACCCGCCCAAGAACTCACAAGTCGAATGTAGTGATTTTTGACGTCTGTCTGGCTTGCCAAAATCAAAACCTTGACACCATGACCTCGCGAGGAAGAAATAGCCTATCCTAATTTGGCTAGCCAACAAGCCCATGGGCTTTGCTTGTGGAAACCTCCCAAAAAAGTGAAATTATCTTCAGTTTGGCAAGGGTTCACACACACATGAACGAGCACGCACACCCAATTATAGTATAATTTTGGGGAAGGAGATGAGGGGGCTCCCAGGCTTGATTTGCAGAGTTTGAGGGCTCTGCAGGAAGCTATCAAGGAGCACGTTAAATTGATGTGGGTGATGTAAGAAGAAAATGAGTTTGATGAAATTAATTGAAGAGACGAACCATGCAAAAATCGACACAAAACCGATGTAAATGCAAATTTTAAATAAGGCACACTAATTTTCTACTAATCACGATTTTCTCTCGTGGATGAGGGTAGCTGCTCGCAATGAAGTGCCCAAAATCCATGAGATTCACAATGCGATTGTGTAGCTTATTGCTACTAATACTTCATGAGAAAGAAGAGAAATCAAGTGGTGTACTTAGAGGAATTAATTAGAAAATGCTAATCACTAACACACAAATGCATTACAACAATCCTAGCTAGCAAACCATGTAGCTTTGATACCACTTGATGGGAATGGGATCATGCTAGTAGCTAGGGTGGATGAAAGATAAACATCATCCACACGAGTGAGTGTGTGTTGGTTAGATTATCACTCAAGCAAATTAGGTTCCAAGATCAATTAACTTGGACTCATAAACACAATTTTGAGTATTTGCTAAGCCATCACAAGCTCACCATAAACAAGAGAGATGTAATGCAAAATAAACTTGTGTTTATTCATTCATGAAATGAGCTTTGAGTAGCTCTATAGCCTTGCACCACTACTTGTGGGATAAATCCACCTTTTGTCTCCTTGACTCATACTGTAGTACTCTGGGACAAAGCTCACACCTTACACTATTGGAGCCGCTATGCACCGGTGTGTGCATCTGAAGCTAGAAAATGGGAGTATCGTCGAAGCCAAAAATGCTATGGAGACTATGTCAGAGCCCGGGCCGCTCTGGATGGGGGCTAGAGGAGAGCCGATGCCTCTCTTGCTCGTCTGTCTCCTGTTGTGTTGAGGTCAAAAATCCGGGGGTGTCGAGGTTGTCTGTTAGAGCAAATCCACTCTAGAATGGTCAAGGGAAGAAAGCCGCTAGAAATGCTACACCGGAGGATTGCCAAAATGCTCTTGCTGCTTTGGAGTCGAGAAAACCTGGTCGATGCCACCTTTCGCCGTTGAACAGAAGTGCTCACCAATGTTGTAGCCGTTGATGCTTAAAGTCGATGCCAATCCATAGAGGAACGCCAAAAAATCAAGAAGAAACCACTGGTAGAATCTGCTCGTCGAAGACGGATTCGAACCGAGAGCTGGTCCGCTCTCTCTCCCTCCCTCCCCCCGTCCTCTCTCTCTCTCTCTCTCTCTCTCTCTCTCTCTCTCTCTCTCTCTCTCTCTCTCTCTCTCTCTCTCTCTCTCTCTCTCTCTCTCTCTCTCTCTACCTAAACATCAAGGTCGAAAAGTCGGGGATAAATAGTTCGATGCCGGGCCGATGCTAGGTGACCCGAGCTTACTTGTCAAAAAATCCACAATGTGTGTGTGCTGCCGACCTCCTGCCCCTCTCTTGTGTGTGAACACACCTTTGGAGAACACACATTTGTGTGTGTGCTACCGACCTCCTCCCCCTCTCCAAAGGTGTGTGAACACACCTTTGGAGAGGACAAGAAAATTTGATTTTTGCTACTTTGCATCAAACTTTTCTTCTTTGCAGTGCCTCGTGTGTGTGTCTGTGTGGATACACACACTCAAAGAAAGCACAAGTTGCTCTTACTGCTCAACACTACCCAAAATCCTAGTGTTGCAAGATTTGCAATGGCCAATTTTTTGCTCATAAACTCTTCTAACTCTAGTGCTACAAAAGGCTTGCCTTCAGGCCTTACAGATTGCCTAAGCTTGGTCAGTTTCAACTTATGAAGCCCTGCTTGATGTCGGCAAGCTGCCCTTTAGATGCTTGATTTGTCTTAATTTTCGGCTTCTTCAAATGCTCATAAAATAGCACTGCCCAAATTTACTCAATTTGCATCTCTATAAGCTAGATTTTCAGCTCATTGGTTGCTTCTCAATTTAGCTACTCGTTCCACCTTCAATTCTCACACACAAGCACTACTGCTTGTGGTCGACTTGGTTCTTGATTGTGAGCTACTCTCCCCTATTTTGAGCTTTGAAAACATTGCAATACTTAGCTCTCACAATGAGAGCCCTTGAGCTGTTCCATTCCCCTCCAAGCCTTGATCTCTCTGCTTGTTTCTGTGTCCCATGTCATGCTCACAAGATCTCAAGCTTCATTGCTTGCTTGCAAGCATTGTTGCATTCCCTTAACCTGCTCTACTAAGCTCACACGCTCCAAGGGGAGCTATGCACAATGGTTTTGGAAGCCTAACATTGTTTGTCAAAAACCCTTGCAAGCTCACTATCTTTGCCTTCTAGCTGCAGCTCTGCATTTTTGCATAGATACTCAAATCCTTTCAAGATGCCCTCTTCTCCGAGGAAGGGATGCACACACGCAGGTGCGGGGAGCCAAGCACCATTGATCTTAGGACAATTTTTTTCGGATCTCCATCGAAAACACTCTGATCTGACGTCGTTGAGCCGAATCTACCACCACCAAGATCGTGCCTCCATAGGCAAGCTCCACGCTTTCACGTCTCATCAGGAAGCCGTCGCACACGCGGATCGCCAAGCCATAACTATAATACAAGTTGAAGAGTACGTAGTGCAATGCGAAATGCATACACGGTGCGGTGCATGCGGGAAGGGAAAGAAGGAGAAGGAGTGCAAGGTGTGTGGTGGAGTCAACCTCCAGAATGAATTGCCCCTTATTCTTTGTATATGTACAAAAGAATAAGGTGGCGAGTGGGAGGGCGCCCATAGCATGGGCAGCAGAGCAAGGCACAGAGGCCTTTACCCCAACATATTAGAGGGATCTTTTAGCACTTGGATCAGAAGGGGTGGTGGCCTTTTGATCATAACACTTAAAAATAAATGGGGATTTTTTGACATTTGGATCAGAAGGGGTGGTGGCCTTTTGATCACAATAAAAACATGTGGAACTACACTTCTTTTGGATTATCTACTTACTTTTGGAAGGGATACTTGTCTCCTATATACTTTGCACCATTTGATGCTTTAAAAAGGATAGTAGGTTTAAGTTTAAAAAATTTCAAGTAGGACATGGATAACAACTGATAGGTTTGTCGACACCTATAATATGTATTCAAAGCTAACAAATCCGTTGTCTTGTTTATATGGATGTAGGTGAGAATTCTATCTTTACTTGGGAGCTTTTTGGCTTAGATGTTGTTCGACACTAAAGAACCTAGCTTCCTCTACTTTAGAATCTAATTTTTTAAAACCATCTCATGTATAAATGCATTAGAATGATACTTCATTCGCACTTTGATGTATAGAAATGAATTTGAGAATGAGTCATTTTTGTGCTAATCTCTGTCTTTTTTCTAAAGCCAGCTAACTTTTGAAATTTTATGTTCGGTTGTGTATAAGTATAAGTTTAATAAACCATCATACACACATACATGCATACCTTGTAGTAAATTAAAGCTGGATTACCAATTGAGTGACTCTCAAAGGCCTATGCAGCTAACAAAGTGGTAGAGGTAATGGTTTTTTGAATTCTCTCGCTATATATTGCAGTCACATGTGCTTTAAAACAACGTATGCATACATTAGCCAAGTACACGAGCACATACATGTATGGTTGTGGTTTTATGTTGAACTATTGTTAAACAATCACATGAATAAAGATCTATACACTACACACAGTCATGCATAGAAATCATGAATATAAGAGTTTGTATACACACATATGCATACATAACTTATGCACACATATGGTGGTATGCATGTATAACCAATCATATGCCATATATACACACATAAGACAAGGCATAATGAAGATCTAGATGCATGGACCACTTTGGATAAACATACGATAGAAATTATTCAACCACAAAAAACTAAAACAGCCCTAAACTAGTTTATCCTTGTCCCCGGACTTGATCTACCTCCCATATTGAGACCTCTTCCCTATACATTTTTTGCCTAGCCATTTTAGATTGATATAGATGTTCCCTATTATCTCTTGACCAATAAAATAAAAAATTTCTTGGGGGTTTGTTGAGATCTTGTGGGACCTCACTTGCAATAACCTATTCACACACACACACACACACACACACACACACACACACACACACACACACACACACACACACACACACACACACATATTTGGGGGATGTGGGATCTCACCCATATTACTTACTGGGTAATGGGATATTTACCCCACCACCACCTAACTTAAGGTCTAGTATTCTATGATGCCTTTACCTTTCCCTCCTCCCAAGCAAAGAGTCTTTCCTACAGACCTCTCAACTGCTGCTCCTGCCTGCCTACTACATACTCACATAATTTGTGACTCTCCCTATCTCTCTCCTCCCTATGCCATCAAGAGGAGGCCTACTGTGCACCCTCGTTATAACTCTTGAAGCTGCGCTGCCTGTTGGCTTGGATTATGGACCAATTTTGTAATCTGAATACGAGGGTCTCACTACTTGAGGGCTACTGGCTGGACTTATCTTGCAAGCTATTTAACACATGGTGAGGGACATTCTTCTCCCTCACTTAGCATTGCTCTGCATATGGTGTATGTTTTGGAAAGTGAGTGAGGGTCGTGGTTATTTTCACTCATCGGATGCAATAGAGAGTGAAGTTTGTTGCTATGTCTGCTATCTTGAAATGGAACTTGCTGACAAAAATGCCACCTTTTAGGTTGGTGCCAAACGCCTACAAGTTTTTTAGTTAAACAAAGTACTGCAAACTGTCTACTCGTTTGGCTTCTAAGATGGCTTGATTTATCGTCTTTCAAATTAATTGGTAGTGCCATTAATTGGCTTAGAAGAAGCTTCTCTATCGTAATATAATTCCCAGTTAAGTTTTTTTGTAGTGGCTCCCTCTCTTAACAATGCAAACAGGGTGCAAACATTTATTTACATTTGGAGTTTGGACTAATCTACTCCCTCACTTGTCCTTGACACTGCGTCTATTAGTTGTCTTTTGAATGTGTGAGGGCCATACGCCACTGTCTGATTGGGGTCCTATGCACCTTGGGAATGATTGAGCAATATGATCCTTCTTAAGTGCCCTTCTGTTGAACTATTGATGCTCTGTGTGTTTTAATGTAGTTACTATTCAAGCTTGATGCTTATTAATCCCTGGTTTAAAAAAATTTGTGAGTTAAAAAGGGGGAAGGGTAGCCTTGTTTTATTTTGAATCTAAGATACTTCTTGGCATGGACATATTGAGGAATATAGCAGTGAATGCTTGGTATGGCTGGTCCTGACCTGAAATTGTTGAATGAACTGTGTATTCTTGCATAACTAGAGCTAACTATTGATTATGAACTGTTGTAGTTCATCACTAGGTTTTTTAGAACACATTGCTAAACTTTACAATGGCTTATACTTGCCCTAAGAACAAGACTTATATCTTACTTTTGTCAAAGCTCTAGCATTTACAAACCTTTCTTAGCTCTATTGATACTATGGCTGAGGACTTGGTGATTGTGGCTGTAGTTTTGATTTAATTAAACCTTACCAGTTGTCTGTAGAAGTTGACCTTATAGCAAGACTCATATTTGTCGAAGTTTGTTGGCAATTAAAGGCATGCTTTAACTCTATGGTTGAAGCTCTGATTTGACTTAAGTGATCTGGGTGGTGTTACTCAATATTGAGTTTTCTGTCATTGAGGGCATGGTTTGGTGGGATATGGTAGTTAAGACCAGGCTGTTTTCTTCAAGATTTATGGTTACCCATTCGTACAATTAGGCAAACATTTTATAAACTTTTGTCAAGACTTTATCTTGAAAAAATTTTCATTTTAACATTTTAACATTTAACATTTTAACATATGGCTTTAAGTTGATAATCTGGATAGTCCAATACCATAATGATTGACTACTCAAAAACAAACTTTAATAGGCTTAATATAATTGATAGTGGTTATGCCACTTGAATCAGCCTTCTGATCCACATAACAATAAAAAATATTTTTTAAGATGCCTAACTTATTTGGTTTATAATTCAAAAAGTTACAGCATGTTTTGAATACATCAAATTTTTTTTGACACTTGCATCAGAAGGGGATGTGGCCTTCTGATCACAATGAATACACTATAAAATTAGGGGGAACTTTTTACACTTGGATCAGAAGGGGTCGTGGCCTTTTGATCACTATGAAAACATGTGGAAATACACTTCTTTTGGTTTATATACTTACTCTTTGATGGGGTTGATTAGTCTCCTAAATACTTTGCACTATTTGATACTCTAAGAAGGATAGTAGGTTTAAGTTAAAAAGTTTTTAAGTAGGACATGAATAACAAAATGATAGGTTCATTGAAACTTGTAATACGTATTCACGTCTAACAAATCTGTTGTCTTGTTAATATGGATGCAGGCGGGAATTCTATCTTTACTTAGGATCTTTGGCTTAGCTGCTACTGTCTGCCACCACTGAAGAACATGGCTTCCTCTACTTTAGGTTATTTCTTGACTATCGCATGTATAAAAGCATTAGAATGATACTTCATTCTCATTATAAGTACAAAATGAATCTAAGGCTAAGTCATTTTTTTGCTAATCTCTGTCCTTTGTCTAAAGCCAGCTGTCTTTTGAACTTTTATGTTCTTTTGTGTATAAAGTATTAGTTTAGTAGAACAACACACATGTCCTAAACACAAGGTTCTCCTAGAATGCTGGGAGATCAAGGCGTTGGCTTTAGCAATCTATTGATCTATAGTGATTTGATTGACTAACTATTTATACTTCTTATTTAGGTTGACTGGCGTGATCTCTCTCTCTCTCTCTCTCTCTCTGTGTCTCTCTCTCTCTCTCACACACACACACACACACACACACACACACACACACACACACACACACACACACACACACACACACTACTTTTATTGTTAAAAGATAGGCCCAAGTATGTTTAGTGCTTTACTTAGATTCTCGATGGGATCCTCTACTAACTAGGCATGCACCTCAACTTTGGGGGATCTTTTATGAACTAAATCCGGCTTGGGGATTGTGGGATCCTACCCCTAATGGGGTACCTACCCTTTATCCTAGTTTTCTGTGACATTCACTCAAGTAACTTTGATGTGGAATTTTGCTCCTTAATTGCATCACGACAAATATCCCTCTCTCTACCTCTTAACCATGGTGGGCTCTCTCTGAACCATCGCGCTCTCTGATGATTTTCCCTCTCTCATTCTCTCCCCTTTGAGGAGTTACCTTGGGGGTTGCCATATTTGGCCTAGTGATTCAAGCATTTGAAAGGAATGATCCTCAAGTGACCCGACATGTTGGCCATACTCATTACATCTTCCATTATAAAATGAAGGCGAGCCTGGCTCCTTGCCCCTCACTTAGCTTTGTCTTTGTGTACTCTGTGTGTCTATTAAAGAGAGTAATGAGGGCATTTTTAACATGTTTATTGGCCATGGATATGGTGGTTAAAGATGGTGTTTCTCAGGTTCGTTCAACTACTGTGACTACTTCTGTGTATACTCAAATTTTTTTACTTATAAGTTTATTTTCTTGCATTTTATTAATATGGAAGGTTATGAGACGACTTTGGGTATAGTGCACATTATAAATGCTTGTTGAGGCTTGGAAATTTAGCTATTGATTCATGGTGATATGGGATGACTAATAGAAGGCCTTTTTTTAGATTTTTGGTCTTGAACTGCCTGCTACTAATGATGGTTCCTTTACATCTGGTTTTTTCCATTAAAAGTCGGGTTTTAAAACAAAAAATGTATGGGATAATTTTTTGCTTCCACTGATGGATATTTTGCCTCAAATAATGGGGGCATTAGCCCTGCATGGCATTATGCAAACATAATAAGTGTTTACTGTAGGTAATGAGAAGTGGTTTTTTCATAACGTTTGACAACTCATATTCTCTAAGTTCACTTTGTAGCAGTTGTTGTGTAGGTGGATTTTTTTGAGAATGGTCCAAAGTGGCTAACCTTGCTTTTTGTAAGATGACCCTAATATACTATACCTAGGATGTCAAAAAAACCCTTGCATAAATGATTCTTATGCTTTAGCTATAATAATAAGCATTTGGTGTTCACTGCCATATGACTCTTTCTAAATATTATTTCGCTTAAAATCTATTTTCCCTTCAATCTGTGCACGTATGTCGCACGTGTCAATGCAAGTGAACTTGCCGATAAAGTGTATGGGAGCCACAAATGGCTCCAAGCACACAATAAGCCTAAACTAGTAAGCTCAAAGATGGCAATGGTGTGTCACTCACCGCTCTACGCTTGCTATCGTGGAGGATTCCTCGCCGCGAAGAAGAGGGAGATGCCGCTACGCCGCGCTCAATAGCCTCGCCGCCGTCGTGCCGCTGCAATGCTCAATTGTACACCACTCTCTCTCTCTCTCTCACGCATACACACACAAGGAGATGAAGAAGAAGAAGAGGGAGATGGAGCAAGAGCACTCTTCAATTGCAGTGCTCGATTGCACACCACTCTCTCTCTCTCACGCACACACACACACACACACACACAATTAGATGAAGAAGAAGAAGATGGAGATGGAGCAAGAGCACTCTTCAATTGCATAAATGAGAGAATGAGTGAATTTCAGGTTTAGTTGACTTTTATATGAGCTCGCCCCATTCACACTTGGGCACCCATGCTTAGCCAACTAATCCCTTGAATGTTCTTGTTAGAGTGCGCCTCTCATCGGCGATCACTCTTACCCTTTTCCTATTGGACCGACAAGCCCGGTACCTGACTCTACCAAGTAAATAATACAACGTCCATCGTAGGTGATAGGGTGTCCGTGAGCCATGAGGGTTAACATGCCCCCCTTCCTGATGTAGATTCCGTCCTCGAAAGCTATTGAGTTGCAGCGTGTTCGTCGAGGTGGAAGAGCATGTCCTTAGCCTTCTTCAGTCTCACTGCAAAATCAAACAACATTGGTAGAGTAATTGCATTCTCATAAACAATGAGAAAGCATATGCAGTTGTAGGCAGACAATTTGATTGGTAACAAAATTTTAAACCATTTGTCAGCAATAAACATTAAATTATAATATAATCAAATGCATAAATAGTTGTAAAGGTAGAAAATTAAACAAGTCTGGGGTCGCTAATTCAACAGTCGAAAGGCACTAAAAATCAAACTATTAATACCATGGGTAAGCTTCTTAATTTTCTCTGGTCAATTAAGTTGTTTAATTGCGAGAGCCAAGTATTTCATGTCCGAGGGTTGACTAGAGGCTATACCTAGAAGACCTTGTAGTTAAGCTACGATAAATGGAATTTCTCATGAAATCATCGCCTGACTGATTACCTTTTCTTTGACCCCCCAAAGTCTTTTCACAGTGATTTAATTTTGATGTGTGTGCTTATTTTGTATGCCTTGGGTTTTTTGATTTTCAAGGAAAAGCGCCCACACTGGGAACCTCTAGGGCTCTAGTACCATAGGTGATACATGTGAGTGAAGTACCCAATCAAGCTGAGATTTCCCAGCTTAAGATTTTTCATTGTGACACTTTGATTTGTTTTTGTTTTTTCGTTTTTAGCATTTTAATTTTGTAACTTTTGGGGGGTCATATAACACTGTTACACCTCCCCAGGCTCATCACACTAGTAAACTCCCTTTATAATACTTAAGCTAAAGGTCAATAGGGACTAAGCCCACTAGAAAGCCCTAGTACATTTCACACAATGCTGTCTAAATCGGATTAAGAACCTAAGTAACCATTGATAATTAGGAAGGCATTCCCCATGGTATTAAGAGAAGATCTCTAACACCTAGCTTGGTCAACCTAGCTTGGTCAACCTAGCTTGGTCAACCTAGCTTAGTCGGACTGCTTGAGTTTTAAACCTAGACAAGTGATTATGACAAAAAATTACATTGAATTTAATGTTTGGTACTAAACAAAGGCACTAAATATTATGCTACCAATCACGATCAAAGCAAACAAACATAGATGCAAAAAAGATAAGGGGCAATGCTAATGGACAAGAAACACCTGTTTGTGTTGATGGTCGTGCTTGATTTGAAGAGTGAGTCGAGATAAAGATTCCATGAAGGTCCAAATCCTAACAACAACAACACGCTCCTGTACACACTAGGAAACAAGGAATACTTCTAGGAGGCACATCAGTGGGAAAAGGTACCAACACTTATTGAACACAATAGAAAAACATAAGGAACCCTAACCTAATTATTTGCACTCCCCCTAGAGAGTCAAGGGCATAGGATATTGTAGAGATTGGGGGGAAACCCTAAGGCTAAACCCCTATCCTCATCATCGAGATAAAGAAAGTCATCATCCATGAGACCATATGTGCCATCCGTGTAGTAATTTAAATCTTCTTCTTCATCATAGGTACCCATGTTTACTAAGAAGGCCACCAGACGACTATAGTCATCTTGGTCAAAAGGGTAGGCTTGTGCAATGGGAGAAACGCTCTCTACTAAGTATGGATCAATCATAGTCAAGAGACGTATCAGCCACTCTAACTCCTCGAAATTCCTCTCACATGCTAGCGTACCTACCAAATCCCATTCACATGCAAGCACCGGAAAGACCATGTGAAACATTTGTGAAAAGTAACGAGGGTACCTCTCAAACCAAGGCAGGAGTGGATGACTCTAGCATGCTAGCCATATCTATATACGCAAATAGATGATGGTTAGAGTGCAAATATTACAAGGGTCGTGTTCTTGTGCATAATGTGTTTTTATGATTTTGTGTTATGGCTCTTGCTCTTTTACTTTTCTATCTTGTTTTTGTGAGTATAAGGATTTATATATACATTCCCTAAGATTGGAGATTAAGAATTCAGGGAGAAAGGTTGAGAGGGGAGTGAGTGAATGATGACTGTCAGCAAACACTCCCCCCTTCCTTGGGTAGATCATATCGTTTGAAATGATGTCGTCACCCTTTGAAACCAGTTGTTCCAAGTTGTTATAGGTGAATGCTTTAACCAATAGTTTTCGACCGCCCTATGCGTTTCATCTAGTTGCAAGGGTGGTAAGGTACTCTCCCATGATTTTATTTGCAACATTGTTGTAGGTGGTGAACTTACAACGAGAGGTGCAAACTCTTTCTTGCTTGTATGGATATGTACAATGGTAGGTGGAGGTTGTGTCAAAGCTTCAATTTCCATATAGAAACTAATTGAAGAGCAAGAAGCTTCATTTGATTTCCCTGTTCTTGAGCTAGGTGGAACAAATCGTTCTTTCTTTGGTACCCAAACTAGCTCTGGAGCAGGTGTGTAGCATTCCGTGATTTTTTTCTTTCCACAATCTTCATTTGTTTTGGAGCCACAGGATTGAGCTCACATGGGCCTGGTGACAAGTAAGAGCACAATTTACATTTTGGCACCCAGATTTGATCATTTCCTTTCTAGTAGCCTTGGGCTTCCAATAGTTTTTTAGGAATCCAACGCATTGTTTCTTTACATTTCTTGGGGCAAATGGGACGTCTCTTACCAGGCTCCTGTCTTTTAGCACTGGCTATGGTTGCTAAAGAAGCTTTAGGGACCCACTTGTATGTTTTCTTTGTTATATTGGGATGGGTCTTGTGTGTCTCAAGCTTTATTTTAGCTACATCAGTTGAAGCTCTAGAGAGTTGGGCTATGGGGACATATGGTTCAACCTCTTGGTCATGCAATGTTTTGGGTTTTATTTTCTTAAGAGGCAATATCTCAGGGACTATGGCTTGAGTGGCAAGGCTAAGAATCGGTTTCTGTGTTGTGACACCCCCTATCCCCCAATCAATAGTGCATTTGGTGGCTATCATCCACGTGCGTCCTAGATTTATATTACCCTCCATAATTCCAACAGGCATGACCAAAAAGTCTTGAGCTACAACCCCATTGTCATAACTGACAGAAGTGTGCCAGATTCCAAAACCGAAGTTTTTTTCTTGTTGACACCCTTGACTTGGATAATACTCTCAGATAGAGGTGGCTTCCCTAACTGACACCACACCCGATATGATAACAGATTATATTTAGCACCCGTGTCCAATAAGGCGTTATATAGCACTTTTCCATAGGTGCTATTTAGCTCAATAGGTTATCATAGAGGTTTGTCAGAGTCCAACCAATCCTCGTTGGTTTCAACATGGAATGCATGTGTGACTCCAAGGTTAGCCTCTCGTTTTCATCTTATGCGTTGTTGTCGCTCCTTAGCCTCAACTTGAGCTTGTATCTTCTTCAATTCTATTTGTGCCTTGGCTGCCTTTTTTGTATGGATGGCACATAGCTCCTCTTGGCTTAAAGGATCATAGTATCTTTTAAATTTTCTCCCATTGAGGAATCCAATGGTTTCAACTCCATCAAGAGTCTCCACACGAATGGTTCCTTGTGGGGTGATCTCATATACTCTATATGGTTCTATTCCCGCATATTTCAACTTTTTCTTTTTATTATGCACTCCATACATAAGGACTTTATCACAAACATTGATATCTTTGTTCTTTAGATGACGATCAAACCATTTCTTCCTCCTATCTTTCTTCACAAGTGCATTTTGCACAGCTAATTGCCTCTCTTCATCTAGCCTTTCAAGGATATATAATCGCTCAAATAAGGGGTTACCATCCCAACCTTCTTGAGAAGCTACTAGAAGACTAGGAGCGACAAACTCCCATGGCATAACCGCTTCTTGGCCATACACCATCTTGAATGGTGTGCAGCTAATGGAAACTTTGTACGCAGTACGATAAGCCCATAGAGCTGATGTAAGCTTTAAATCCCAATCTGTGTGATGAGTTTCCACCATTTTGGTCAAGATAGAGATTAAGGTCTTGTTGGTGCTCTCAGCTTGGCTATTTGCTTGTGGATAATAAGGTGTGGACTTGTGGTGAGCTATCATAAATTTGGTAGTGAGTTCTTTTATTACTCCATTTATAAAATGAGTACCATTGTCACTCAAGGGACAACCAAATCATGTAATAATGTTCTCAAAGATAAACTTGGCAGTTAACCTCGCATCAGCCTTACGTGTTGCCCTGGCTTCCATCCACTTTGTCACATAGTCAGTGGAAACGATAGTATACCAAGATTGAGTGCTACTGAGGCGGTCCGGACAGGCAACAAGAAGAGTGGCCTCTAAGCACTTTTCTAGGCTCTCTTACTTCAAAGTATCCAAGCTTACTTCAAATCCACCCTCCGGATTCAACAAATGTTGGGCTTACACTAGTAGGAGAAATGATAGATTTCCTACTCTCAATTGAATGATCACTCTCTCTTACAATGGCATAGAGTTCCCTTGCTAATCACCCCTAATACAACACATGCATATGCATAAGACAATGAGCTTCCACTCAAGAGCTTCTTCTAGAGAGGTTGAGCTTGGATTCTCAAGCTATAGCATAGTGCTCTTGCTTATGGCTCCCCCCATTTTTGCTAGCTACACCCTCCTTTAATAGCAATTTTGAAGGCTAGGGTTATTCCTCTAACCATGGTTGGGTTAGATTTTCAGCACTTATCTAATTTCTTTTGCTTGGAATTATCAAGAAGTTGGTGTGGATAGATGAAGAAGAGAGAGAGGAGAGAAGTGGAGGTGAGGACTTTTCATAATAGGTTAGTGTTAGTAAATTAGTAGAGCATAGTAGGTTAGTGTTAGTAAATTAGTAGAGTTAGTATTTTTATTGATTTACAAATGGAATTGGATATTTACAATGGAAGTATACAAGTAAGATACAAATAAGGAAGAAAAAACTCTTAATAGGTAAGAAAATATGGATTTCTTACAATGTTGATGCTCCAAGTGTCTTGAGTAGGGTCAATTTTGACGCTTGTTGACGGTCCACTAGCTTTGACGGTACGTTTTTTCTCCACTCTTGACCTTCCTTGGAAGCCAAGGTAAGTGAACATGAGTAATCAATCACCATGATGCCATCTTTCAAGAGAAAAGACTGAATTTTGTGGTTTTTTTGATAGATATGGGTAATATGGATGAGGAAAAATGAGACTAGGTAGTCAATTTTGGAATGGAAGTGTGTGTAGGAGACATGAGTTCACCATGGTTTCTCTTATTCTTCAAGGTTGAGAAGAAGGTGAGTAGGGTGCAGAGAGGAGTGGTGAGAGAGGTAGGGATGATGAGTGGAGAAGTGTGTGTGAAAGAGGAAAATGATAAAGTGGAAGAGGGAGTGTGGCTGCATAGCATGGGCAAACTGGGGTCCACCAATAAAATCATAGCTCACAGCTCGTAGCTCAAAAGAATATGAAAAAATTTGAGGTAAAAGTTCAGATCACGAGCTACAACTTTTGTTTGTACCACCTTTTCAAATTCGGGGAGCATGTGATCTCTAAAAATTCAGCAAAACCGGCTGTTTTTTCCATTGCACAAAGTCCTTGTGAGGTCCTTCTTTGGATGATTCTTTTGAATACCTCCAAAAGTGAGCCCCCCATAGTGCATGCATGCATGCCACATACCCTTGACCTTATTTGGTAGGTCTATCATTGAAGATATTGTTGAGATCATGATATAAGTGAATAGTACAACTAAGAAAATCAAATATTGAGGGGTCTAAAAAAATATGTACATGTCAAATATAAATAATATAGGTGGAAAAAATATAAAGGGGTCAAAATAAATCTCTCTCATTATAAGTCTACCATAAAAAGATGAATATTTTTGGTGGTCTAATTTATGAGAGTAATAGAGAATAGATGTAGGAAGGAAAAAATGACAATAGTGAAAAAATATACACATAAATAAACTAGTTTTTTTGGATTTTTGTGGGGATGGAGTTACACCAAAAATAAGAGAAGCTTGCATGAAATTATTTTTATATGGAATAAAGAGTATGCAAAATGGTAAGAAAAAATATGGTAATGTTGAGTCAATGTACATAGCATAAATAACACACCATAGGTAGAAATATTTAAATAAATACCAAAATAATTATGAAAAATCCTTTTATTTAGGCCCTATATACAATGAAATATTTACACACAAATGGGCCATAATATACTTATATTTTTTATGTTTTTGGCTCAACTAGCCCAGTGACTAGCTAATTAAGGGTTTTTAAGAAGATATGGGAAAAGTTCCCTAACTCACACACACCTATATACAGTGAAATGGTAGGGATAGCCACAATGTTTGGATGATTTTGGTAGGGTGGATTAACTCACTATGGCAATTACGGAGAGCCGAAAAACGGCTATCATTAGCCCTCCCCCTGGATGATGGTATATTCATGTACCATCATAGAACATCTTTTCCAAAGAGAGTGCTTCAGAGTCGTTGACGAGGTCTTCATTGTTTGACCCCTCAGAATTTTGGCTGGAGTTACACTCATGCTTCATGTAACAATACTTACATGAGACATCTGCCCTTTGACAGATCTTTGGTAGATCCTTTGGTAGAAGGCGACTCAAATAGGGCTTCAAGCGATAACCATTTACCTTCATAGAGTGCTCTTTCCCATTCAAGTCCATAAGTTGATAGTATCTTGAATTGAAAGCCTTCTTAACTATGTATGGCCCCTGCCATCTAGTTTCAAATTTGGCATCAAAACGATTATCGAGTCGATTGTCATACCTTAGCACAAGATCTCCTTCATTGATGCCTTTGTCCTTTAGTTTCTTGTCAAGCTTCTCCTTCGCCTGCGTAGCTTTCCTCTTGTAGCACTCGTATGCTACTTCTCTTTTCCACTCAAGCTCAGCTAAGGTAAGAAGTCGATCCATCCATGCTTCTTGATCATATTGTGCTGCTTTGCTATGAAGTCGCATTGTTGGAATGTTGAGCTCAATTGGTTGTAAAGCCTCTTGACCATAGACCAAGTGAAATGGTGTAAACTCCATGGCTTCCCTATATGTGGTTCGATACGCCCATAAGGCACCATCCAAGAAGTCATCCCACAACTTTGTCTTGTTTCTCACCATCTTTCTAATGATGCCTGCAATGACACCATTAGATTTTTCTACCAGACCATTGGATTGGGGATAGTAGGGTGTACTATGACGATGTAAAATGTGAAGTTCTTCACAGACCTCTATGAGCAAGCCCTTTCTAAACCCTGGACCATTATTAGAAACAATCTCCAAAGGTGTGCCAAATCTACAACAAATGTGAGTGTAGACAAATTTGCTCACTATCCTCTCATTTACCTTTGCCACACTTTGTGCTTCCACCCACCTAGTCATATAGTCTACAGCTACTAGAATGTAGAGTTTACCATTTTTTGTCCTAGGGAGAGGACACATAGCATCAATGCCCCACTTTTCAAAGGGTCCATTTGCAAGCACGATTTTCCTTGGACCATAAACCAATCTTCTATTCCCATTTACCTGACAATTGTGACAACTTTTACACCAATGTTGGACATCCACATGCAGACTTGGCCAAACATACCCCGCAAGAAAAATCTTCTTCACAGTTAACTCTTGGGCAAAATGACGACCACATGACTCTTCATGCAAACCTTTTAGAATGGCTGGAATTTCCTTGATAGTTGGTACTCTTCTGCACACTTGATCCTTCCCTCTTTGATAGAGGGATCCTTCTAGAAAGAGATACGCGCTTGCTTTTTTCATGAGTCTCCTCTTCTGAGCCTTCGTGAAGTCTTGTGGAAACTCACCCTCCAAAATGTAGCTAATAATGGGATTCAATGACTCCAATCCCTGGTATCTCGGTTGCTTGACAGTTGATGCGACCATGATGACCTGCACTTCTTTCTCAACACATGTAACTGCTTGTTGTGCAAGTAAATCGGCATCTTCATTTTGTTTCCTAGGAATATGATATAGTTGCACTTCTTCAAACTGATTGAACATCCTAAGAATGACATGAACTTTTGTCCTTAAGCTTTCATTCTTGCATGCCCAAATGCCTAAAATTTGCTTCACAATGAGAAGTGCATCCCCTTTTACCATGAGACGTTGTATACCTTGGCCAATGCACATCTTTAAACCATGAAGTAGTGTGTCGTATTCTGCTTCATTGTTGCTAGTTGAACCTGGTAGATTGACCTTCTCTTTCATGACCACCTCTCCACTTGGGTTGAGCAATACTAGCCCTCCCCCTGCTTTTCCTGTGACTCGTCGAAAAGCTCCATCAAAGAACAAGGTAAAAGCATTAGGAATACTTTTAGGTGGTGGCAATGGTAGGGTCTTTACTTCAGGCACCTTAATCTCCTTCTCATGTACCCTATACGTAAGGATCCCTACCAATTGTGCACACACACTATCTTCTACCTTGAAAGAGTATTGGAACTCTTGCAATTCCATAATCCACTTTGAGATCCTGGTGCTAAGATTCATTTGAGATGACACCCAAGGAAATAAATTTTCTGCAGTGAGAATTACAAAATGTTTTGGTAGCAAGTAGGATCTAAACTTTCTCACCGCAAACATGAGAGAAAGCATCATGAGTTCTGCCTCCGTGTAGCCTCTCTCCAAAGCATTCATGACCCTACTAGCAAAGTAGATGGGTCTCATCCTGGTACTGTGGGGATCTTGTTGTAATAAAACTGCACCAATTGTTTCCTTCCCAACACTAGAACTAACAAAGAATGTGTACTCCCAACAAGGAGGCATGAGTATTGGTAGCTCTGACAAAATGACTTTAATGTTACAAAAGTACTCTTCAAGCTCATAAGACCATGCAAATTCTACTTGTTGTGTCAACTTTTGCAAAGGATGAAGCAACTCCGAAGCTAAGTGAATAAAGCGTGACATATACTTCACCTTTTGAATGAATGAGATGACCTCTTTCAGATTCTTGGGTGATGGGAGCTCAATAAGAGCCTTTGCCTTTGAAGGATCCACCTCAATGCCTTTATAGGAAACCTTGTGACCAAGCAAGATCACTTCATCCTCACCTATGTGACACTTGTTGGGGTTGAGTTGATCTCCCATGTCGTAGAGCTTCTTTAAACCTTCTTCTACCCTTTTGTAGATGCAATGATTTTGAGCTATAAATGCAAAAATCATCAATAAAAACCCTAATGGACTTTCCAAAGAATGCTTGAAACACCATGTTCATGAAGCGTTGGAAAGTTGCAGGAGCATTTGTCAGTCCAAATGGCACGACTCTAAAAGCATAACAACCCCAAGGAGTGATGAAGGTTGTTTTCAACTGATCTTCCAATGTGATACCTATTTGAAAGTAACCCAAGTAGCCATCACACACAGTGTACTTCTCATGACCAGCTACCTCATTTAGTATCTCATCTTGAAATGGGAGGGGAAAGTGATCTCTTTTTGTTGCCTCATTGAGTGGACGATAATCCACACACCCTCCACTTGCCATTTTTCTTAGGAGTGACAACAACGGGAGAGACCCACTCTGAGTTCTCCACTGGATAAATGAAACCTGCTGCTAGAAGCTTTCTTACCTCCTTGAGTAAAGCCTGCTCCTTGATGACTCCTAGCCTTCGTAGCTTCTAAGCCTTAGGTGTGGCCTCTGGCTTAAACTCAATTTTGTGTTGAATAGCATCTACTCCACACACATCGGTGTATTCTTTAGCAAAAAGCCTAGGAAATTTCTTTAACACACCTTTGAGCTCCTCTATTTCGTCCTTTGTAAGTGTTGTAGACAACATACCTTCTAACATTCCTTAATCTTACACATTTTGGTTCTCTTGGGAACCTACCTCTTCCAAACCTAGGCAAGAGGTCTCTTGGTTGTTTGGATAAAACCTCACCCCCATGAATTCGATGGAGTACTCCTCTTCAGTAATGCTGCCTCTACTTTCTCCTTCTGAAGTGCTATCGGTCAAGCCTTCCTCTGTCTCACTTTGAGATGATTCTTCATGGAGCTCCTCTTGGCGTTGCTCCTTCATGTCAAAGACAGCCTTCTTATGATTGTCATTCCTGCAAATTAGCTTTCCACTCTCCCAATCTTGCAAAGCTCTCATTTTCATTAGCCATGGTCTCCCTAGGATAAATGGGTAACCATTTCCTTTGGTAGACATGACATAGAAATCCACTGCCTTCCTAATGCCAAAGGCCTCCACAAGACATTTTTACAAATGCCTACGCACCTAGCCTTGCTATTGTTTGCCATTTTGACTTTAATTTCAGGTGTCTCATGGATGTGCATGCCTAGTCTTTGCATGAGTCCTTCTGTCATGATGCAAATTTGTACACGCCCATCCACTAGACATTTCCTAACCAATCTTCCTTTGATGTACCAATCTAGCACAGGTGTAATATCCTCATTCATTTCAGCATGTGCAATTTTTACAACAGGAACACTCTCTTTTATCTTTCTCCTAGTGCTAACTGCCTTCGTTAAATCCCTCTTAACTTGTGGGCATAATGCAAGAAACTGAGGCCATGAGATATCAGGACCCCTACCTCTCATGTCTTCCAACAAGTTGTATGGAGCTATTCCATGTCCAAGAGGAAAGTCTTGGAGGTTGATACGACGTTGAGTCCTCTTAGTTTCCTTGGTCTCCTTTGCCTTCTTTTCTCGCCCATGATCACTTTGTGACGTGACTCCTTCTTTCTCCTTCCCTTTTCCACGGCCACGCTTAATGCCATTTGCTTCCATGTCAACCTCTTTTTGAGTTTGTCACCTCTACCACATGCACATTTGGGTCTGGCAAAGGTGGAACTCCTTCCACTCCTTGTGGAGGTGGTCTTGCTCCATTTGGCCTTTGTAGAAGTCGTGGTTGCTGACTAGTTCCTTCACCTGCATTCATCACTGGGTAATTCAAGTTAGGTCTCCCTGGCTCCCCACGGGGCCAAGGACAATTATACATCCCATGTCCAGACTCATCGCAATTCCAACATGGCAAGACTCTCCTAGGTCGTGAATCTCGCTCTTCAAACTTCTTTGCTTGTCCCTTTGGACCAACAGCTTGTGCAAGGTGAATTGACAGGCTACTTAAAGATTCATTCAACTTCTCGATTACTTCAGCTGTTACCTCAGGAAGCTCCCTAGATGTCGATACTTGTGACTTACCTTTGGCTCTAAGACCTTCTATTGGAACCTCTCCCCTTAGGCACTTAAGTTTCCTATACTTCTTGGAAGCTCTAATTTTAGCTGCATCATAGGTGGCAGGTGCATCCGCCTCCACCTTTACCTTAAGATCAGGAAAGAGTCCAGCTATGAATCGCTCCTTCTTTAGAAATTCTGCACCATCACTAGGGTTAGCAACATTTTGTATCCATAGAGCCCAAAGACGTAGAAACTCTTGCTTGTACAAGTAATAGTCATCTAAATCTTTCTGCTTATGAGAAACAATGTCTTGCCATAGTTTTTGAGTGTTTTGGGGATCAAAGAAGTATCTCTTGAAATGATTCAAAACTTCTATGTAATTCTCCTTAACTTACTCAGGCAAAGAGTCAAACCAAGTGCTAGCATATTTCCTAAGGACCACCTCAAACATTTCTACGGGCTCTTGATCAATTACTATCCTCTTGATACGGCAAGACATCTTGAAATTTGCTAAAAATAATTCTGCATCCTCTCCAGGCTCTCCAAAGACAAGAGGGTATCCGGACATTTGGCGTTGGCTTTCCATTATTATGAAAGATTACAACACGAGTTGCAACAAGGGATACAATAGAAATCTAGAACCACTCGCCTGCAAATGAAGAAGTAAGAAAGTACCACTCTAGGTTTTCTTCTTCAGCTATCCAAGCTTCAATGAGGTCTCGATTTGTTTGATCAAAACAAAAGGGTAGACTATTTATGAGCTCTAAGAAGGGTTGAAATTCTTCAAAGCTAAGGTGATATACAAAAATATCTAAAACTTCATTTTCTGGATCTAGAAGAGCAACCACGTCCCAAGTAATGAATTGCACTTGCTCTACAATTCCCAATGCACAAGCGGTTTGTATAAAAACTAGATCTTCATGCTCGTCGAAGGCTGTGAGAAAGTAGCAATTGACTAGGAGCTCCTTTCCTTCGAGTTCCACATAGTCGGAATGAGGCAACCTTCTCATAATTTCATAAAGAACATCCTCCTCAAGTCCAATCAAGCTTGCAAGATTTAAAGACTCCACTTGTGCTACAAAACTCCTGGACAAAAACTCCTTAGGATTATGGTGAAATCATTCATAAGCATCAAGAGATTTACAATGTCTCTATGAACAAAGTGTCATAGAAAGTAGAGAAGGATGAGAATTTATACAAATTTGCAATCTTCTCTATGCTCTCTTTATTAAGACAAGCCCTAAATAGCTCCCTATCTCCTTTGTTGAAAGTGAAAGGAAGACTATTAATAAGACGCAAATGAGGGAAAAATTCACCAAATGTGAGTCTATGAAGCATGAACTTCGGTCGCAAGTTTCCTGAAGAGTCTTCCTCAATGGTGAAATGCACTCACCAAACACCAAATTTCACTCTATTTACCAATCTTAGGACACACACTATTTGGATGAATGTACGGTCTTCCTTAGTGCCCAACAACAAAAGGAAAATGGAATCCACACGCAGGACCTTTCGTCTTAGCTTCACCACCCTCTTGTTATGAGGGAGACGCTTTACTACCTGCTCCTGCAACTCAATCGGTAATAGAGCTAGATCTCTAAGGATTGAATTTTCACTGCACACACACTCCTTGTTAGAAAAAATGATCGTTTTTTTTGTTTTTGTAACAAATGTGGACAAAAAAAAAGCCAACATACACACTATTTTGTTTGGCTGCACTTCATTTTACAATAAAATGAACACATGTACATCAAAAGAAGTGTGGTAGTTGATGAGAGGTAGAATGACAGGTTGTGGAGATGCAAGAATTTCCCCTGTTCTTTCAACCCCAAACATAAACACCGTACGCTGCTGAAAATGTATCTTTCTACTAAGTGCAATATTTATCCTAATATGTGGTGTGAAGTAAAAAGGGAAAATTTCTAAGCCATTATCCATGCTCTATACATAACCTAATGCCTAAAATAGAACAAAGATATATACATCGAAACTAAGATCGTACCTAATGAGAGGCAAAATAAAAGGATTTACCGAAGCGTTTATTTCGGCTAACCTAAGAGAACCTAAAATTCTACGAATTACGTGTTGAAATTGCAACTTAGTACTACCAATTATGTGTACCTTTTGCCTTACAATCGAAATGAAAGGATCATACAAATTCTCGTGATTCATGCAAACTACTTGACTATTCTAAAGATTGATCCTACACAAAAACATACACAAGTTGGCTCCTCAGTGGGGGCAGCAATTTGAGGCGGTCCGGGGTGGGCAACAAGAAGAGTGGCCTCTAAGCACTGTTCTAGGCTCCCGTGCTCCTCAATTGGGTTTGGGTTGGAAAAAACAGCAAACACACACACAAACTCGCAACCTAACCCTACACAAATTTGGGGCACCACCTAGTTTTGGATGCGAACTAGGACGCGTAGAGAGAGAGAGAGAGAGAGAGAGAGAGAGAGAGAGAGAGAGTGCTCGGGCTGCTTTGAAATGTTCAACAGTGATCAAGCAAAAACAATTATATATGTAAGAAAAAGAGGGAAGGGGGAGGGGGTGATTGTTGCACTAATACCTTCTTACAAATCTGTCATGACCAATGAAAGTAAGATTAGTATTTGTTCAGCATAGCTTGAGTAAATTACACCACAACACATCACAAAAAAAGCCACCCCAATCAGTGTCTTAAAGCCAGGGGAGTCCTCTCCACCCTGTCCCCCTCTTACAATATGTGGGATTTATGGCTAAATTGATGACAACACCCAGAGACAAGCTATCAAGAACTTTAAAAAAAAAAACACCAAGACACTTACACATCATTGTTGTCCATTACTTCACATTGGAAGAGAGACAAAGTATCCAAGCTTACTTCAAATCCACCCTCCTTGATTAAACAAATGTTGGGCTTACACTAGTAGGAGAAATGATAGATTTCCTACTCTCAATTGAATGATCACTCTCTCTTACAATGGCATAGAGTTCCCTTGCTAATCACCCCTAATACAACACATGCATATGCATAAGACAATGAGCTTCCACTCAAGAGCTCCTTCTAGAGAGGTTGAGCTTGGATTCTCAAGCTATAGCATAGTACTCTTGCTTATGGCTCCTCCCATTTGTGCTAGCTACACCCTCCTTTTATAGCAATTTTGAAGGCTAGGGTTATTCCTCTAACCATGGTTGGGTTAGATTTTCAGCACTTATCTAATTTCTTTTGCTTGGAATTATCAAGAAGTTGGTGTGGATAGATCAAGAAGAGAGAGAAGAGAGAAGTGGAGGTGAGGACTCTTCATAGTAGGTTAGTGTTAGTAAATTAGTAGAGTTAGTATTTTTATTGATTTACAAATGGAATTGGATATTTAAAATGGAAGTATCCAAGTAGGATACAAATAAGGAAGAAAAAACTCTTAATAGGTAAGAAAATATGGATTTCTTACAATGTTGATGCTCCAAGTGTCTTGAGTAGGGTCAATTTTGACGCTTGTTGACGGTCCACTAGCTTTGATGGTACGTTTTTTCTCCACTCTTGACCTTCCTTGGAAGACAAGGTAAGTAAACATGAGTAATCAATCACCATGATGCTGTCTTTCAAGAGAAAAGGCTGAATTTTGTGGTTTTTTTGATAGATATGGGTAATATGGATGAGGAAAAATGAGACTAGGTGGTCAATTTTGGAATGGAAGTGTGTGTAGGAGACATGAGTTCACCATGGTTTCTCTTATTCTTCAAGGTTGAGAAGAAGGTGAGTAGGGTGCAGAGAGGAGTGGTGAGAGAGGTAGGGATGATGAGTGGAGAAGTGTGTGTGAAAGAGGAAAATGATAAAGTGGAAGAGGGAGTGTGGCTGCATAGCATGGGCAAACTGGGGTCCACCAATAAAATCATAGCTCACAGATCGTAGCTCAAAAAAATATGAAAAAATTTGAGGTAAAATTTCAGCTCACGAGCTACAACTTTTGTTTGTACTACCTTTTCAAATTCGGAGAGCATATGATCTTTAAAAATTCAGCAAAACCGACTATTTTTTCCACTGCACAAAGTCCTTGTGAGGTCTTCTTTGGATGATTCTTTTGAATACCTCCAAGAGTGAGCCCCCCATAGTGGATGCATGCATGCCACATACCCTTGACCTTATTTGGTAGGTCTATCATTGAAGATATTGTTGAGATCATGATATAAGTGAATAGTACAACTAAGAAAATCAAATATTGAGGGGTCTAAAAAAATATGTACATGTCAAATATAAATAATATAGGTGAAAAAAATATAAAGGGGTCAAAATAAATCTCTCTCATTATAAGTCTACCATGAAAAGATGAATATTTTTGGTGGTCTAATTTATGAGAGTAATAGAGAATAGATGTAGGAAGGAAAAAATGACAATAGTGAAAAAATATACACATAAATAAACTAGTTTTTTTGGATTTTTGTTGGGATGGAGTTACACCAAAAATAAGAGAAGCTTGCATGAAATTATTTTTATATGGAATAAAGAGTATGCAAAATGGTAAGAAAAAATATGGTAATGTTGAGTCAATGTACATAGCATAAATAACACACCATAGGTAGAAATATTTAAATAAATACCAAAATAATTATAAAAAATCCTTTTATTTAGGCCCTATATACAATGAAATATTTACACACAAATGGGCCATAATATACTTATATTTTTTATATTTTTTATGTTTTTGGTTCAACTAGCCCAGTGACTAGCTAATTAAGGGTTTTTAAGAAGATATGGGAAAAGTCCTCTAACTCACACACACCTATATACAGTGAAATGGTAAGGATAGCCACAGTGTTTGGATGATTTTGGTAGGGTGGGTTAACTCACTATGGCAATTATGGAGAGCCAAAAAACGGCTATCTCTACGAGCTGTCGGACTAATTGGGCCTACAAAGTCCAAACCCCATTTTTCAAATGGTTGAGTCACTTTAACAGGATGTAAGGGCATCCTATCCTTTCGTTGTGTGATCTTGTAACGTTGGCATTCATCACATCCTTTTGCAAAAAGTAATGCATCCTTGAATAAGATAGGCCACCAATAGCCTGATTGCAACACCTTTCTAGCTGTTAGTTCCCCTGAGAAATGTCCTCCGGCGATACCCATGGGCTTCTTGCAATATGTATAAATACTCATCCTTACGGGCATAACGTCTAAGAATATCATCCTTCCCTAGCCTGTAGAGAGTTTCTGCAATGAGAGAGTAAGGTTCACATTCTTTGAACAATTTTCGAGCTATGTCTTTACGAAGCTCTTTGGGTGGAAAACCATTAACTAGAAAGTTCACAATCTTCTCACTCCATTCATGTATGGTTTCGACTAGGAATAGAGGAGTATCGGACAACTCATCATTGACCCCAGTAGGGGCTTCACCATTGGGTATGCGAGACAAATGATCTACCATGACATGTCTTTTACCAGGTCTCACCACAACGGTAAAATCAAACTCAAGGAGAATTAACAACCATCTGGTAATTCTTCCCGTGGAACAAGGTTTATTTACTAAAAACAACAAGGCTTGATGATCAACATAGAACACAAACTTGTTGGCCAAAAGGTAGTAGTGAAATTTCTTCACTGCATAAATCATACCTAAACCTTCTCGCTCTGTAGTGGTGTTGTTTCTCTCGGCATCATTCAATCGACGACTTGCAAAGCTAATGGGGTTGTCCAGTTTATGTTCTCCTGTTGAGCTAGAACACACCCAATAACAAAGTTTGATGCATCAATATGCACATGAAAAAGTACATTCCAATCGGGCACTCATAGAATAGGAGCACTAGTAAAGGTCTTTTTCAATGACTTATAAGCATGGTCACACTCCGCAGTCCATTGGAACTCAATAAGAAGCTTGTACAAGGGACGAGCTATCTTGGAAAAGTTTAAAATAAACCGTCGCGGTAATAACCAACATGGCCCATGAACCTTTGAACTCTTTTATAGTTTCTAAGTGGTGGCAATTCAGCAATGGCTTTAATTTTGCTCTCATCTGTGGAAATCCCATTTTTGGACACTATATGCCCTAAAATGACTCCATGTTTAACCCAAAATTGGCATTTGAGAGGGTTTAAGGAGATGCGATACAATCTACACTTCTCAAACACTTTTTGTAAGCATGATAGATGTTCTTTCCAAGAGGAATAAACACAAAGATCATCTAAGAAAGCTTCACAAAACTCCCTCAAATATTCTCTAAAAGCAGTGTTTATTAATCTTTGAAAGGTAGCAGGGGCATTGGTTAAACCAAAAGCCATAACACGAAATGCAAACACTCTAAATTCGGTTAAAGGCTGTTTTAGCTTGGTCCTCCAGTGCAATTGTGATTTGATCGTAGCCAGAGCCCGGGGGATTCACCATGGAAAACTTATCGCACCACGTAAGTGTAGGGAAGGGTTTTTTTTTAACAAGTTGCATAAGCGTATAAGTTAGGGGTAGGCCCCCAGTAATTTATCTCCCAAGCTTAAAAATAAGGGAGGAGGTATCATATTTAGGGGGGAGAGTGAGAAAAGGGAAACATGAGAGGAAGTTTTTGTGTTTCAAAATCATGGCCTCCCAAAAGATTCTGCCCTCGAACTTGTGAGTCAATAGCTACAAAGGTACATGCAAGAACTAACACTGCTTTGCATATAGTTCATTTATTAAGGGATGAAAACTATAAAGAGTTTGTATAGATGCAAATTTACATGGAGAACCTAACAAAACTTTGTAACCATGTTTTTGGAGTAACAATTGGACGAATAGCTAGAGTGCAGTCTGAACGGGCACATAGTTTGAAAGTCAAACTAAGACACATTGAGGGTACATCTAGTTATCAATAGAAGTGGTTACTTAGTACGTTGCCAATCACTATGCTACACGCTCTTTGACTAGTTTTACTCGGTTGGATCATGTAAGACCTAATTTTATATGTAAGATGGGGGTATGATAGTTTTTTGCATGGATTGTCGTATAAGCGTAGAAATGGGGGTCATATTCCCTAATATGAATCCTATATAGGGGTTTTATCAAAGTTGTCCGCTCGTAGGTGGCGTCCCGTTTTGTATATAGAGTGAATCCCCCGGGAGCCAAAGTACCCATCTAAAAAGCTATAAGCTTCCTTCCCTGCAACTCTTTCAAGCACATGTTCTGAATATGGCAAGGGGTAATGGTCCCTCCTAGTGGTGGTATTGACCTTCTTGAGATCCACGCACACTATGAGTTTCCCATTCTTTTTTGGCACAATCACTATTGGAGACACCCATTCTGAGTGCTCAATAGGGTATATGAATCCGCATTCCACAAACTTTTCAATATCTTCTTGAACGATTTTTGCATATTTAGGATTCATTGGGTAGGGTCGTTGCTGAAGTGGTTTAGCCATGCTATTCATGGGGATTGTGTGTTGCACCACGGAAGGTGGAACACCTTTCATATCATGATATGTCAAGGCAAATATATCCCTGAATTCCTTGAAAAGTTCTTTAAGTACACACTCCTCAGTCTCTGTCAAATCTTGGGCAATGAAAACAGGTTTGGACTCTTCTCCTGGTATGCTAACTCTATTTCCTTAACTATCGCTAGACCGTCATAGACTCCATTACTCCCATCGATAGGTTTTCTTTGAGCCTTTGTATACACAACCTTACGTTCCTCTGTGGTATAGGATTTAAAATATTCAAGTGCAAGGTGTAAGTCTGTGGGGTCCTGTTGTTCTGTGGACTGTGATTTCACTTCCAATTCCTTTTGTTGTTGAGCTAACTCTCGATTTTGTCGTCTCCTTACAGTATGACTCAACTTTGGCTTCTCTGTAGCCTAGTTGTGCGATGTCAATGGGTTGTGGACTACACCACATAACGCTTTGAAGGTATTCACCCCAATTATCTACCAACTTTCGATGAGCATCACATGCCCCTATATAATTAAGCCATTCTGCGGTAGATTTCTTTTCATTTATTCTAGCACGCACATTTGCTCGATATCGTCGCCTCTTATATCTTACTCCTCTTGTTTAATTCTCGATTACGGCCGATCTCTAGCGAAGAGTCACTAGATGAATCGCTTCTTGTGTCTTCTGCTCCCTTGGATAGATTGTCATCTAGGGTACCACTGGCCCTTGAATGGTTTGTCCCCACATTTGCACTAAAATTTAACTCAGATTCTTCGTCCTCAGAGTCAATTTCAATTGATGATTTTGACCCCAAATCGTGTGGGATATAGTCTTGTGTGGCGCTACTGGTTCCAATGCCAGTCAAACTTTCATCTTGTAGGTCATCAGAAGCTATATGCATTGATTCTAGCATGTTTAAGGGTACGAGAGGTGGCATTTCATCCCCCTCAGGTGTTACCTAGGTTGTCCCCCTATTTCCCCAATTGTCTATGGTTGCTGCTAGGTGGACCCAATCCACATTGTCCGACTCAGTCATCGCAGGTAGTACATCCATATAAGGAGAATCTTCCCCAACATCAGTGTTCTCTTTACACGTGTAACAATATTGCAATGGGTCCGAGTGAACTGTGGTGTCAGATCTATGATCAATTATAAACATATTTCCTAGAGGATGTGCTAGACCCATCACAAGATCCACTCGAATGACAGAATCTTGGAGCTGCAAGTAGACATGGTTTTTAGACTAGTCATGCACCATTTTTGCTTCCCTCATGAAAGGACGTCCTAAGATCATCTCCGATGCCATAGTGTGTTTGGAGAAATCCATAACAATGAAGGTAATCCTTATTTTATGTCCAAAGACCTTGATCTTGAGATATTCTAGCATCCCAATAGGTTTAACAATAGACCCATTGGCCATCTTCACTACTATGGTTGTGGTCGCAAGGTGAGGTCTTCCCATAGTTTCCCATCAATTTTTAGTCACAATGCTAACTCCAACGCCACCATCAAGGATTCCATTCACAGTTAATCCCTTAGTAGTGATTGGTATGGTCGCATTGGATTCATCACCCTCAAAGTATTGTCCCAACTTGTTAACAGGCATTTCTATAACAAGGTTCTCATCTACGTTGGGTTGTGGATCTAAGTCCTCCTCTATTGGCATCTCCCCAGCTCCATCCATCTGTGCAAATTGTGGTAGCCCAAACTTTAGTTCTCCATTGAGGAAGGCTCGAAGAGCTAAGACTAGCTCAGGGTCTTTATATAGTTTGGACATGACGGTGGTTCTAACTTTTGAAGACATGAAATCCATCAATTTGGCAATGTTTAACGACAGCTTTTGGACTTCAGTCCCTTGACGTGGGGAAGATGGGATCTCCATTTCTTGGATAGGATTAGGTAGTCCCCCTGTAAACATTCTTTCCATCAAGAAGTACTACGCCCAGTTTCCCATGACTGTAAGTCACTTTCTTCTTGGATAACACTAGGTATGTCTAAGGGTCTATGGACTTGGTGAGCTTGTTGTTGCATAGGGAACACGGTGTCTGTAATCTGGATCTGCCTAGGTGCTGGTTCTAGATCCCTTTGGGCATCTTCTACCAAACTCCTTAATTGCTTGACTCGCTCTATCTCCTTTGTAGGGTTTGGATAAGTTCCTATCTTCTTCTTGGATCCTGGCCATTGTGGCTCATGAAGATCTTCCTTGTTGGTTTCTATCTTAGTGGTCATTTTGGTCTCCATGGTTTCACCTGAATCAGAATCCTCTTCAACGTCATTCATATATACGGGGTCGTCACCAGTCCCTATGTTGGTCTTTGAACTGGGGTTTGACTTCGCTGCTTTTTGTGATCTCTTCCTTCGTGTTTTATTCTTTTTCTGAGATTGGGCAATTGATGCCGTGTCTCTTTCCTCAAGGATATAATTTTGTTTTTGGAGCATCGATCGTGTGAGTACGTTTACTGGTACCACAGGTGTACTTTGTGATGGCTCCTTGGTAACTTCAACCAAGTTTAATGGCGTGATCTTCGGTGCATTTGGATTATTTGGACATTGGGCAATCAAATGATCTATGCCACATCAATTATACATGAGTATCGGCATTGTAGACGTGCTTGCTTGATTGGTTTGCATTAGTGTGGCATTTTTTTGCAGCCTAATAGGACACTCGGCTACATGATGTGGACCTCCACACTCATAGCATTGAAGAGGTGGTCTCTTAGCAGTGTAATTGATATTTTGGCCTTTTGCCGCAAGAGCAACTACTTGATATACAGGTTTGACTTGTCTCCAATAGTCCTCCATGTAGTATTGTGGACTTTCTTCAAGCAAATCTGGCCCATAGGCAATATTAGGATCTATATCTTCCTCACAGCCTTCCAAACAAGCAATAGATGACTCACAACCCACTTGATTCACAGAAGTGATTTTCGGATGTGGTGGTGGCGGTCCTAGCACTGGAGGTGGGAAGGGTGTTGTTTGAACAACATTTTGGGCCCTAGGGACCATGTGTTGTGCTGTTTGTTCAAGAGGGGGGCCTGGTATCAATGCAGGCACTCGAGGTGTGTCTGTCCATGCTAAGGTTGGTCTATTGGCCATCACACACTTAAATACTATGCAATCCTTAGCTTGATGACCATACCTTCCACAGGCATTGCAATTCCTATTTAATTTTACTTTGAAAGTAGGGCATTCAGTGGTACTATGCGGTCCATAGCATAATGAGCACCATTGTTGCTCCCTTATTGGATACATATGATTGTTTTGTGGAGCACGATTATCTCTAAGACTCTTTTGAATAGCCTTGGTGAGATCTACTAAAGTCATCTCAGATATCTTTGGCTCCTTAGCAATAGGCTTTAGGGTCATTGGCTGATGCCTTGATGCTTGGGAGCTAATAGATTTAGGCTCAACAGACACTCTTTCTCCTTGAATCATTAAATTATGCTCCAATTGGATCGCATTGGTGGTGACTGCTTCCCAAGTGGTGATACCTCTAATGACCAGTCCATTGTAGATATCCTCATATCGTAATCCCCTAATGAATCTATCCAGAAATTGATTATTATGAAGCGCTCATTTGGATTACAAGGAGAATTCAAATGCTTCAAGCGACTAATAAAGTCTCTTACCGACTCTCCTTCCTCTCGTTGGGCTTTCTGGAGCTGAGAGGCTACACCCCAAAGTACTCCCTCTCGTATGTATTCTTTCAAGAACAGTCTCCTAAGAGTAGGGTAAATCGTTTTTTCTTCCACCCTTAGGGTTCTATACCAATCCCCTGCCTTCCCACTTAAGGTTAGGCTTAAAGCATTACTCTTATGCAGGTCATTGTGTTCTCCTAGAGAATCGCATATTTGTTAAAACAATTCGATATGCTTTCTCACATCCCCGTCTCCACTAAATTTTTGTGTGAGCTTGGCTATTTGTACTGCCTTACTTCTTGGCTCTCTATTAGGCGTGTTACGCATATTCTCAGCAATAGATCGACCAATAGCTTGAGAAAATGTTACCAAGTCACCTAAGTGAGCAGGAACCGTGGGTGAAGGCGCTCCAGAGACTACATGTGGAGTAGGTATTTGCATCGGGCTTGGCGCATAGGAAGCCCTTAGGTTCCACGTTGGGTACGATGTTGTGCCATGTGGTGGTCCAAAGTTCATATATGTGGCCCTAGGCATAGCAAACGTCGGATGTGACATGCTAATGTTAGCCGGTATAGTCCCATGGAAATAAGAACTTGGGCGTTGTGGTTGTGGAGCATAGGTAGTTGAAACAATGGGAGGAGTAGGGACTACATGAGTACGAGGACCCATGGGTGTATACATTGGTACACACTTGTAGGTACTGTTGCAAGCATTGAGCTACCATGTAGTGGTGCTTTACTAACAAATGAGGTCCATGGCATATTTCTCGGTATGCCCATCATTGGGGTAGGCATGGTAGTCGTGGTGTCATCAAGGGAAAGATGAGCAAGAATTGGAAAGGTAAGCTATCACTTGTGGGCTCAGATTGCAATGAGACCCCTGGAGAAACAACATATGGACGATCCATCGGACTTACCGCGGGAGTCTCCATTTGCGATAAGGTCGGTTGTTTAGCCTTTCCTGTATCCAAGAATCTCATGAGACCCGTTGAAGGCATGTTGATCCCCTTGTTCTGTCTCTCTAACTCAATGACCCTATGGATGACCTCACAAACTCTTTGTTGTTGATCCTCCACACTAGTAGCACCCATTGTGGATTGTAGGACATCTACCAATCCACATGATAGGTGTGACCTGTGTATAGGTCGGTTAGAGTTTCCATCTGTAGTTCGTACTCCCAGTTCTCATTTAAGAATGCTCCATCTAGGATTGAGGTGCTAGGGGTGTCCTTTGAACTAGATGCAATGTTGCTTTCTAGGGGTTGGCCCTTAGCGGTTGTTAAGTCAGGAGCACTTGATTGCTCTCCTAGCAAAGATATTGACATAGGAGCTTTTGATTTTAACTCTCTTCGTTGCTTCGCATTGCGTAATCTCCCGATTTCCTTTTCCCTTGCTGAAAGGATATATTGCTCAACCTCGTGCACTTCGGCAAGGCTTCTACCATTGGGTAATATGACCTCGGAGGGAAATAAATCTGAAGAGTCAGGAGGTGCAGTGAATGAAGTATTCACAGGCACATTCTCTAAGGGCATAGGGTCTACGTTGGTCATGAATGGAGAATTTACTTCCCCACTCCCCTCATTTACATCATTAGCTCCATGTTCGGAGCAAGTGGCTCTACTAAAGGTTTCCTTCAAGTGGCTAAGCACGCTCGGCCGGGACCGTGGACCCATGGCATGCATGTCTTGGCTTGAGCTATCGGGATTAGGCATTGGGAAACCCTCCATGACGTCGTAGTTCGAGGAAGAGTCACTAGCTGCTATGTTCGGGTCTTGGTTTGTACTACCTTGGGTCCCCGTCGAGGGCCTGGAACCTAAAGTAGGTGGATATTAAGAACTCGTGTAAGTCGAAATTCTCTCTAGTTGCTCCGTCTCTAGCACACGACCAGAGTGCAGATGCATGTGCCCTTGACACCCTACAAGCGTCGGTGAATAACCTCTAAGGTTAACGGCTTACTTTTTTAAGCGTCCGTTTTCACTCGTGTTTTTTACGTTTTTAATTTTTTTTACTGATTGATTTTATCACTCAGAGGGTTGCGGGGTGCTTTATAGCACAACGTTCGGTCACCTGAAGCTCCGTTGGTCCTCAAAAAAGTCGATTTTTAGCTACATGTGAAGCTAAAATTTGTAATTTTAAAGGGCGATAGATGCATAAGCCTGAGCGTGAGCTTGGTCTTGGGTGTGGGAGATATTCCTGATCCCAGTCCTACCTTTAAAATTTTTTATTTTTATTTTATTTTATAAAAAAAAGGTAAGGTCGCCGCGGCCTGCACGCGAGCACACGCACACTCTACCTCCCTACTTATAACTAATACACCTACTGTTACACACTAACACACTTCATTAGCTCTCACAGATCTACTTCCTACTTACTGTACTTTATATTACACAGAACTAACAACCTTAATACTAACACCTTACACAGAGAAAAAAACAAAGTACCTTTGAAAACTCCATCAACAAAGAAATACACAGTAGCAACACAAAATCCTTCTTCTCAACACACACCCTCCTTCCTTACTTTCCTACAATTGAAATTGCACCAGAAAAGAAGCACAGAGTGCCATTCAAGCTTTGTGTATGGCATTCCCCGACAACGGCGCCAAAAATGTGCGCGTATGTCGCACGTGTCAATGCAAGAAACTTGCCGATACACTGTGTGCGAGCCACAAATGGCTCCAAGCACACAACAAGCCTAAACTAGTAAGCTCAAAGATGGTAATGGTGTGTCACTCACCGCTCTACGCTTGCTTTCGTGGAGGATTCCTGGCCGCGAAGAAGAGGGAGACGCTGCTACGCCGCGCTTAACCGCCTCGCTGCCGTCGTGCCGCCGCAATGCTCGATTGTACACACACACACTCTCTCTCTCTCTCACGCATACACACACACACAAGGAGATGAAGAAGAAGAAGATGGAGATGGAGCAAGAGCACTCTTCAATTGCACAAATGAGAGAATGAGTGAATTTTAGGTTTAGTTGAATTTTATATGAGTTCGCCCCATTCACACTTGGGCACCCATGCTTAGCCAACTAATCCCTTGAATGTTACAGTTAGAGTGCGCCTCTCATTGTAGATCACTCTTACCCTTTTCCTATTGGATCGACAAGCCCGGTACCTGACTCTACCAAGTAAATAATACAACGTCCATCGTAGGTGATAGGGTGTCCGTGAGCCGTGAGGGTTAACAGAATCCAAGAGGGGTACTGATGTGTGGAGGATTGTTGCCTGTAAGGTGGTTATTATTAAACGAGGTGTGGGGTGCTATTGGTTTGCTTACTTTTGGGGTAATCTCTAATCCCATCAGACATCGTTATCTTAATAGGCTAACAGCATAGTAATGGATGGCAATTTTTTAAATAAGTTTAACTAGATTAAAGCTAGATGACTTGATTCAAAAAGTCTTTTTAGCAAAACAAAGAAGATGAGGCATGGCGGATATTGTGTGCCCAAGTGGGCATGTGAGGTTTTTGTTTAGCTTGACAACACATTCGAGGTTTGATGTCTTAACCTAGAAATTGATCTGATATCTGAGGTGGTGATTGGGTTACTTTATAGCTTTATGTAGCTTATGAATGAGTTTGTAATATTTGACAATATGGAAAAGTAATACTGACCTGTGGGCTAATCTGTGGAATCAAGACACTTGGATCAGAAGGGGTGGCCTTCAGATCAAAATGATATATATATTAAACATCTATTTAAGGTTTTTTAAAAAAAGTTTTTGGGTCTATATAGAAACCATATATATAATTACTTCCTATCATTGGAATAATAAATTTTTTTGAACAAAACATTTGTCAAAGAAAACTAATGAATCGGATGACATGATCAATTTGGACAGTAGTTTTAAGTTTTTTGCAAGCCGGACATGGATAATAGCTCTGATAAAGTCCAGTGACACCTATAATACACATTCAAGGCTAACGTATCTGTTGTCTTGTTTGAATGGATGCAGGTGAGGACTCTACCCTTTCTTGGGATTTTTTTTGGCTTAGCTATTGTCCACCTTTCACATAACAAGATGCTCAGTACACTATGGAACATGTTAAGTATGGAGCCTGATTTATCCCTTGTAATTTTTTGTATTAAAAACGCACATTTGTAAGGCCCCCATTATGAGGAGAAGACATCGTGCGTGAAGAAAATTCACTCATCGAAAACCAAAATGTTCAAGGCCATCGACAGAATATTCCTTTTTGCCGGAATACTATGGCAGGATAGCGGTCAGAAAGTGTTCGAAAAATGCTCAATCGTTTGGCCAATTGGCCGATGGCCGATAGTCAGTGGCCAGTGGATGAATTCAATGGCCGATGGTGGTCGATTTCAAAGGCGGACTTGTCTTCTCAAGGGCAGTCACACATGGGCAGATTGGAGAGTCCATTTGGACTTGTCTACACAAGGACGACTACACACGGCTACCTCTCATGAGAGAGGGCAGCCCTTTTGGCCTATAAAAGGAGGCCATTTCTACACACATTTAGTAGTGTGAAGTGGATGAAACAAGGTGGGTGTGAGGTGGTGAGAGTGAAGCAAGGCGGGAGCTCTATTAAGGGTATAATCCCTTTGTAAACTACCTCTTGTTTGAAGTACTAAAGCCATTGAGTGGTTTCTTTCCCGTTGGATGTAGTCCACATTGGGTGAACCGTGTATATCATGTGTGCTCTCTCTCTACTCTATAATCTCTCATGTGTCATATATTGTCTCTCTCCATTAAGTAAACAACTCATTCATCTACTTAGCTACGTCCTATTTCCTAACAACTAGTATCAAAGCAAGGTCTGCTCATAGCTAAAGTATCTCAGGGAAAGAATTCCTTGAATTGCGTGGGAGTAATGGCGAAGGAAGGGAAGCTCAAGATCGAGAAGTTCAATGGCCAAAACTACCCACATTGGAAGATGCATATTGAAGACTATCTCTACCAGAAGGACCTTTAATTGCCACTAGGCGGTCTTGCAAAGAAGGCCGCAATGATGGCAGATGAAGCATGGATTGTCCTTGACCAAAAGGCACTGGGAACAATCCGGTTAAGATTGGCGTCAATGGTGGCCTTCAATGTTTTGAAGATGAAGACCACAGAGGACTTGATGAAGTCAATTGAGGGCCTCTACAAGCCTAACCATCGGCATCCAATAAGGTATTTCTCATGAAGCGCTTGTTCAATCTAAAGATGTTAGAGAATGGTTTAGTTGTAGAACACTAGTATAGTCATAGATGGTCTTGCTGCTTGTTGGGATACAACATAGACTTCTTTTAACTGAGGCTTTAGAGCACTCAATATTTCTTCCTTTAGCTTTCTAGTCATAACTGCCATTAATTGCACTACCCTCTCTTCTATGAGAGCTGGTGGCAGTGGTGTACTAGTTTGCAGTATGTATGCTAGAGCTGTCATATATGGATTTGAAGATAGATAAGGGGTTTTATTTGTGTTCACCACTACTTGAGGTGGCGTTGCTCCATAAGCAGGAAGAGGGTCCTGAGTTCATGTATTTGATATAGAAGGAGTTGCTAAACTAGGCCCACTAAAAATCTCTCTTCTTCTCTATTGACTTAACTGGACTTCCTCCCAGTTACGAGCCTCTTTTTTGGTGGCTTCTAAGTCCACTGGTCTTCTTAAACCCACATACTATTGAGCATTTGGGTCCTGCAAGCCATCTACAAGCCTACGCTTTTGAGTATCCTCACTTGGCACCGCATTTCCCATCTTTTGGACTATGGTTTCCATCCTTTGGATGTAATGATCAATACTTTCATTGATCCCTTCTTGAAGATAGTCTAACTGTTGAGTGAGTCTATCTTGGAATCCCTGATGGCAAAACTTTGCTAAAGATACAGTTTTAAGCTCATGATAAGTGACTTTGTCTGCTCCAGGTAAATTTCCATATTAGCTTGCAGCCTCATCTTTGAAGGTTGCTGGGAAAATATGCAATTTTTGATCATTATCGACAATTTCATTGGCTACACATGTCACTTCGAACTTTTGTAAACGAGCATCATGGTCTTCATCCCAAAGTCTACAAACTGTGTAAAGTCTGTTAAGCGTATTGTCGCTCATGCTACTGGCACTGCCATTTGCTCTAACGGTTTTTCAAAGTTTGGGTCGTCCCAAAAATTTAGTACTCATGGTCTAGGTCTAGCAAACAACCTCCTTAAGCCTAGATCTCTACAACCTTCAAGATTAAAGGGTCGTTCTACCACTTCTCTTACTACTGTAGGTTGCCTCACTAACTTTCCCTCTCTCAATTCTTCTACGATGATTCTTTATGACTGCTCTATAATCAACTCGTTAATTCGTTCAAGTTGATCTACGAGGTCTTGCGCAATTATCTCTTCTCATCTCTTCCCATGTGCTTCTCTAGCCCTAGTTTAATCGTCTCTTCTATTAGAGTCCACTCCGCTCATACGACACTCACATTGGTGTAGCCTTTGTTAAGACTAATCTTCTAATGCAGTGTTTACCACCATCGATAAGATTTCTCACTTTATTTTAATATTATCTTCTTTAGTCTCCCAAAGGGACTCAAGTAATTGAGTTACTAAAGGCCATAAATGAGGTTTTATTTTATTGGCGTATCCCAATCTACCAATTGTTCATCTTAAGTTAGCGTGCTTTACAGTAATTGTTGCACTTGGACTTCCTATCACACACGATGGATGTGAAACCCGACAACAATATTGACAGCAAGTGTTTCTCTTTTGTACTGATTGTGGTTGATTTAGTAATTCTCTAGAATTATTTGTCTCAGTATTGTTGGAATTAAAGTCCCAAAATCAGCCACTACCTTCTCTTGTCGCTCTAGTATGTCCCTATGCTCCTTTATCATAAAGGGATCTAGCTCTAATGGAACCCCGCTCCCAAGTGCTAAGTTCTTTCTGAAAGAATTGAAAGCTAATGGTCTTTCTACTAGAATTGAGAGCCTTTCACAATGATAACCCCCACAGTGGTTAAATTCAATGGTCTTGTAGTAGATTATGTCTACTAGTTTCCAAAGGGCGATCAGCTAAATAGCTACGTATGTGTCAAGGTTTGTCAAGGGCTCAGGTTTTGGTTCACAAGGTGGATTTAGTACAATTTTTGAACTCAATTTTATATGCATCCATGTTCAAAGCCTTCTCGCCTTTGGTATACTTGTCTAAGTAGGTGTCTTCTTCTACTAACGTGCTATCAGAGCGTGTTTTAATTAAAGTCTTGGACCTAGGGAAAAGTTTAAGGTATTTGTTTGAAATAATTGATCTTTGACAAATTCAATTAAAGAGGTATTTAATTAAAAAGAGGGAGATAAAGAAAGAGAGAGAATTATTCCCATCTTTGCAGGAAGATTTCCATCAGGCCTACCACAAATCCATGGATTTCAACATTAGGTTTATGAGGGCTTGTCTATCTCGACACTATTCAAAGCAAAAAAGCATGATGAAATGGCTAGATAAGAGATTTTCTCCTTCCACTTGGAGGATCAGCTGGTCAGGATCTGGTGGAATTTTCTTCATTGATGCGGGAGAGTTAGAAAGTTTAACATTAAATATGAGGAGACTCAAATGGGCTGAAGATCTTCAAGTGATTGAAGTATACTTTCTCATTGAAACAGAGGATCTAGAGGAAACCCTTGTAGTAGATGGTATCCAAGTATCACAAAATTAGTGGGTGTTTGATCAGGTGTCTAAAGTAATCTACCCAGGTAGACTTAGGCCCATAGGTGTAGGCCCTAGTTTTATTGGACCAAAAGATGTTGTATATTTTGACCCTATATCTGATCCTCCCAAAGTCCACAAGGTTTTACTATAGGCCAGTTGTCACTTGTACATAGTAGGACCTTCATGGATTGTCTCTTGTACATACTATGGTTCTCATGGGTATGCTATAAGCAATTTTATTTATGGTTTGGCAATTGTCTTCATCCTGTGTAAATTTGTTTTGAGTATGAGATAAGTTAAAAGCATAAGTAAGAGAGATTTTCATCTAGTACTAAATTCCACTAATTCAATCTCAGGATAATACCCGCGTAAATAACATTTACACTGTTAAGAGAAAAAACTACTACTAAAGCAAGTCCAACTCCCTACCTTCAAGGGAGAGGGACCCAATTTAGAGCGAGATGCTAAAGCATGGCTAGATGATATGGAAAACTATTTTAAAGCTACATGAACTGCTCAGGAAAACCAAACAATGTTGGGTATGTCCCGTCTCAACGGAGATGGCAAACTTTGGTGGAAGCAACATTGCAAAGATAATCCCACGAGTAGTCCATCTTGGGAGAAAATGAAGCACGCAATCAAAGAACGCTATCTCCCTCTTGCACATCAGGCTATCAAGATGAACAAATTCTTTGGTCTACGCCAGCTAGGACTCTCTCTAGAGGAGTACTACACCAAGTTTGTGTCTTTACGACGCTCCCCCCCAGATGACCATGGAGCAACAAATTGCCCGTTTCTGTTAAGGCCTCAACAAACCCTTCAGTATACGTCTTGAATCCATGAGGCCTATGTCAATTCAAGATGCACTTCTCTGAGCCAAAGCCTCTTGCAACTGAAGGAACCAACTCTACAAGGAACCCTTATCAAGGTCCAATTGGAGTAGGACACATTCCTGTTTCTTGAACATAGCATTTTTTAAAGCCATACTCACAATTGTGAGTGGAGTTGTATTATCTCATAAAAGAATGTACATTAAACTTTAAGCACAGTTTGTGCCTTGAGGAGCCAAAAGATACAAAAGCGTGTAAACCTAGGCATTTTTTAGCTACTACACCTATACGATTCTAAAAAACTTGGAAATCAAGAAACCTTCAAGCATTCAAAAGAAACCCTGCGGTAGCCAAGTTTGAAGACATTGTATAGGAGAGCAGGGGATGGGATATCTCTATTGGAAAACACAAAGAATGAAAGCAAGAAGTGTTTGTTTTCTAAAGCATTTTAACATGCCAAAAAGCATAGAAAGCATTTATGGATGGGTAGGAAAATGAATTTACTTGAACAATGAGCCCAAGAGATGAGTCTCCTCCCAAAAGGATGTCGAACAAGCATTCAAGTCGTTTAGCTTCACATGTGATAACTCTTTGACAAGTGTGTAAATGTCTCATAGATGTGAATACTTACAAGCAACCACTCTCAAATACATTGGAAGTCCAAGCTTCAATTTAACATTTTTCATACGAGGTAACCACTGAGGTTTGGCCAATTCTATAAGCAGTGTTCACATATCCCAATTTGTAGTGTAAATTTTTGGTTGAATATGAAAATTCTTGATGGTAAATCGATAGGACCTTGATTTCTAAGGTGAAAAATTGAGCAATTTAGTATACATCCCGGTGAATACCCTAGATTTTGGTATAAATCACACGGCACGGTTGTGTGACTAGTTTGCCCTAGAAAACCATGGCCAAGAAAATGTTTTTTTGGAGCACTGACAATGAGGTTTGATGATCGACCCTTGCCTCACACGGCTTGCCACTCGTGGTTTCACTCCTGGAAAAATCTCTATTGAGACTCCCAATGTGACCCCTCGATACTGTTAGGGTATGCATGTGGACATGCCTTAAACCATAGACTGTGCCACCAGTGAGATTAGGCATATGAGAATGGTAGAAAGGTGACTACTACCATACACAACTTCTTATTATAGGTATTTTATCATCACCGTATCATGAAGAAATGGAAAGAAATACTAGCCAACCTCAAATAAAAGGTAATCAACATGCTTCATGACTCTTTTTTGAGAGTGTGGAGCATTATTTCTCCATCAAATAGATGCACACATAAATGCACTAATACTTGAAGTACAAGCATTCAAAGGTATACAAAGCGCTAAAGAACAACTTGCACAAGCCATCCTAGCTCAACAAGGAAGATTGAAAGAAAGCAAAGAAGGAATTACAGAACTCTTGAGAAGTACAAGCAACAAAAGAGAGAAAAAATGTGTGAGTGGAGTCGAGGAGTTTTCACCACTTGGGCAATGGTGAATGGACAAGCTTCAAGCGCAATTTTGTAAGTACAGCTTCATTGCATTTAGGGTTAGTATTTCATTGATTTGTAATTGCTTTATTTACTTTTTTTATTTCTTTCAATGCTTTTAAACAACGGGTGATGGCCAATCAAGAGCCAACCCCATTCGAGCAAAGTTATGGCATGAGCCACGATCTTAGTGACCTCATGGAGATTTTGGCCCAGTGAGGTAAAACATATGAACTTTAACTACTAATCTCATTTATGTAAAACTACGTGTTTGTATTTAGTTTTGTTATCTACACTTTTTTTATTGTCCGACTCAAACACTGTTGTAGCATAAAGGAAACACATTCACTAAAGTAGCGCACTCATGTGCTACCATATCTTTTAGTTTTAACACATTCATAATTTCATGTATCTTTTGGGGATGATATGATTCTCTCATTTTTTGTACCACAAAATTTGAATTATTACTTATATGTCATCTTAGTTTGAGGCATTTGCCCATTTTTGGATGCAACATTTTATTGTATATGAAAATGTTTTTTACATTTGGCATTGGCAATCCCTTGCCTATAACGCATTTATATCAATGAAAAACAAATTCTCTTCAAATTTTGGGTCATGTTGATGTTTCAAGTTATGTTGATGTTGGTCAATTTGTTATTATCTTTGAAGGTTCAAATCTATTTGTAATGGTTAATTGGGTGGCATGGCCTTTTGGTCGTACCACCCCCAAATTTTTCCACCTACAAGCATCAATATACACATCGGTATTTATGATGATGTAGGATCAATAGGCATTGATATATACGTTGCTATATCAGCATAATGATGTAGATATTGACATTTTGGTTGTGACATTGATATCGACACCCCAAAAAGAAAAACCCAAGTTCATATTCGTCCGATATGGGCATCACAAGTGTAAAGAGCCCCTTGTAGTGAAATTTGTCAATTTGTATTTTCACAATGTTGGTGCAACCAAAGAAGATCAATGCAAGAAAGCGTGAAAAGTGGGGTCAAGGGTGCTTATAGATGTGTGTCAGAATGTCGGAGCATATGTGAAGGCCCCGTGTAGACAAAGGAATTCAAGATGTGTATGATTTATGCGACTATGCAAGCCAAGAGGATATTTTCAATGTTTTGAAAAGTTTTTTCATGTGAAAATCCTCTTAGGCCATGCAAGGCAAGTTGGGTAGTGAAGGTCTTATGGTTAGTGATTAAAAAAGAAAGTGGGTGAGTGACTTAACTTGACTAGATGAGGGAAACCAAAAATTCTCATTGAGCAAAAATTTTGCAAACTCATTTTTTGTAAAAATGGACCACGTCAAAGAAGGAAAAGAATATATTATGAAGAGAGACTATTTTGAATAATTTTTGAGTCTCATGCACATAAGCTAATCCCGCACAGGTTGAGAGATATTTAGTTTTTGTAACCTGCTCTTTTTTTCAGGCTGCTGCGAGTAGGAGAGAGAAATCTAAAAGAGACTTTTTGTGTATGCTCCACCATAGCCAATCACTTGGGAAAGAATAAAGCTTTGGTTGCATCATCTATGGTGTCATCTCCCTCATTACTTCTTCTCTTCTCTTCTCTTGTGCAACGACGCCGACGTGTATAGGCTGTGTGCAAGCCCCTCGAGCCAATTGGTGTGTGAGAATTGAGGAGCTATGAAGCCAATTGTAATGCAATAAGCTGTGATTTTGTGTGTTACTGTGTGCTTAGGTGTGTACAAACGAGTATTTGCAGCAAAGTTTTGTTGTTCAATGTGTTTTCACGAGAGGATCAGGGTGCTATGATTCCACCTGAGCTATAGAGAGGCATGTGTGTATTGTCAGGTGTGTTTCCATTTCTCCCCTTCTAACATCTATATACACATAGAAAATTCTTACTTAATGCCACTCTTACAAAAAAAAACAAAAAACAAAAAAGGTTTCCCTTCATCAACTTGTCATATGGCATGGACAAGCTTTATTCAACCCTTCCACAATTTCTCCCCAAAGTTTTATGCTTGAAGTCGATTGTATTATTCTCGATGGAATTTCCAATACATTCATTCACAATTATGAGTTTTATTTTAAAAAAAAAGAGCCATTCCACACATATTCATTATCCAAGGAAATGTCTTCTTGTCTAAGGGGATGTGAGTCTTGATTATCTTTTCTTGCAATCAGCACATTGTTAATTTCTTGTAGAAACTTTTGAAGAATTAGGATTGAGGTAGACTATCGTCGCTACAACTTTTACATACATGTTGTCTTCCACAATTGTCCCAAACTTTGTGTCACAACTTTGGTAGTAATCAAAGATATAACAAAAGATTGAAACCTCCTATGAACCCATGTTCCAAGGTCTCATAAGCATACATGTTCCCTCACCACTTAGGTATGCCAAACTTGTGTTCAATTGGAGCTGATAGGTAGACCCAAAATGCTACCCATGTGTGTCTTATGAGTATGAATACTTTGTACATCAAACGTGAGGGTGATGTATTTCTCATCATCATTTTGTATGTAGATGATTTGCTGATTATTGGTCGGAATGAGCACACAGTGTTGAACAAGGCTAAATTGAATGCCACTTTCAAGATGAAAGATTTGGGGCTTTTGCATCATTACTCAGGCATATAATTTAAGCAATGTGATGGAGGGATTTCTTTGTGTCAATCAAGACATAAAAACATTACTATGTAAATTTGGACTCGAGGATTGTAAATTTGTTCCTACTCCAATGGAAACAGGTTTGAAATTGAGTCTTCATGATGTTGGAGATCTTGCTGATGTCATACAGATGCCTTGTTTATGTATGCAATACAAGGACAAATATTAAGTTCATAGTCTCACATGTTAGCAGATTGATGCATAACCCAAGGTCTAAGCATTGGTAGGCTATTAAAAGGATCTTTTGCTACTTAAATGGAGATTTACATCTTGAGTTCTTTTATCCCAAGGAGGGATCATTTGCTGCAAGATTTGCATGCTGGTCATGACACATGAGTGTCTACAAGTGGTTTTTCTTCATGCTCGATAGTTCATGTATATCATGGTCGAGCAAGAAGCAACCTATACACTACCAATCAAAGCACATTGGTAGTAGTCAGGAACCTAGTCTTTCATACTCACACAAAGCACATTTAGGTGTATTATCACTATGCTAGGAAGAGACTCTCAAGAGGAGAGATGAGCTTGGCTTATGTGCCACATGGCACTTCCGTATACACTATGTGCCAGCTCTCCTTCACCACATCACTTCTAGGGGGGATTTGTTACCATGTATAAGATAGAGATGTGTGAACACACTTGGGACTATCAAGGCACTTTTTTTTCTCACTAGGAGGTTTTTTCACCGTTCATTGTATATACATCCATCATTCTCGCGCTAACTTATCTTTCTATTTGCACACTAAGCAATACACTCTCTGTTGTGTGCCTTGAGCTTCTTCATCTTTTTTGAGTTGTGTGTGGATTCTTGCAACCCTAATTCCAATAGTATTTAATATATCTACAAGACAATACACAATATACTAATCAATCCCTTCAAATGCTAAAGTTTCAAAGAAACAAAGTTATAGTGTGTCTTATTTTTATTTTTATCATTTAAAAGGAGACATCTCCTCTCCATATATATCTTATATCTTAGATCTTATAAGTTAGTTGCTCAAAAAAGCGCAACCAAATTTTGAGAAAAGTGTATTTTAGCTTATGATTGTGATGCTTGAAAATTTAATAATGTCAGTAAGGAAAGGAACAAAAACCCTTAAATTTTAAGAAAATAATATTAAAATTATATGTTTCATGCTAGAGATTTGACCTGCCTGTGAGCAAAGAAGAGTAGGAAGACTCAAAGGGGCAGGTCTCTACATGTTGCAATGTTGTGTGGCAAGGGCGTGTAGTGGTTTCTTTTTGAATTACCCTACGGGGGTGTGCTCTGATGGAGGGGCCCCAATCATGTCTCCCCCTATTCCATCCTACCTTCCCTACCTCCCCTCGATTTCTTGTCTTGTTGGCATTTATTGGTGATGTGGTATGCTTCATTTTTGACACCCGTATTCTTTAGCCTTTTTTGGCCCTTGTCTAATATCTCCCCTGATGGAGGTTTGGTTCTTGGAGGCAGTGGGGACCATGCCGTGGCATCCTCTTTGGAAGACTCAGGAAGTCTTGAGTCTTTTTTGTCAAACTCAGAACTTTAAGTGGAGATAGTAAATTGAAAACCAATAGACCATACAAACATCATACAAACTCCCGGCAATCATGTGAAGGAGTTGCAAAAAGAATTACAATATGTCAGACTGGCACAAGAGCCACCTCACCACACAACGCAACATCAATCACAAAAAAAAAACCCAAGTACATCGGCTAATCAGGGAGCCATCAATTCCTAACCTAACGTCTATATCCGAAGAAAGGCGGGAGCATGAGAGCTCCTTCACCTGCAAGATCTAGAAGAATGTACCACCATGGATGCCATGGGTATATTTGAGCTGCCACCAAGAAGAGACCCTCCAAAGGCAAGCACCAATAGACCTTGACCACAAAAAAGAACCGTACAAAGCAAGTCATAGAAGAACACATTAGACCATAAGACCCTAGGCACAACCAGTGTAGTAGTACCCTCACAAACCATCACCAATGCAAGAGAAGTAGAGGGTGACACAACAGTCTCCCTGCTACCACTAGGACAACATGTGCCCCCACCCTTCCATAGCCTCGTTCTTGAAGTAAGCAACAAACTCTCAAAGTGGAAGTCTTGAGTTTTTTTGTTTTCCTTTGCAAAGCTCATACTGGTGAGTAAATTATATTGACAACCTCAAAAAATTATAGATTCTTGGCATGCTCGTGCGGAGCCGTGGCATCTCCAAGAGAACATAGATACATCGGCTGGCAAGGGAGCCAACTCGTAGGAAGGTAGGGACTCTGCCCTTATCTATAAGGATCGATACCAATTGTCATGTTCCATTCATTAGAGTTCTTAAGTTTCCCAAAGGCTAAGAATGCACCCCTACTTTCTTGTATTATCTCTCTGAATTTGGTTGATTTCATGGTGTTATCAAATACCCGACGGTTCCTAGCCTTCCAGACCTATTTGAAGTAGCAAAATTTGACTATTTGTGTTGCAATAAGTAGCTCTTGGCACTTGTAAACCTTCCATCGTAGAAAAAGATCATTCTTTTTTGCCAAACTCACATAGTGTGAGTGAATAGATTATAAAGCAAAAGATTGCACAACAATCTCTTCTCAATCCCAACCATAGAAGCAAAGAGTACATCCATCAAACATCATTTTAAAGAAACCTATCTTCCAATTCCTTTGAACCCATTTTAAAGAGTACATCAAACATCATTTTAAAGAAACCTATCTTCCAATTCCTTTGAACCCATTTGCATATCTTACATGCCAGACCGACAAAGGAAGTCTTGAGTCTTGATAAAGGGACCGTTTATAAAAAATTGAAAGGGAATTTCCGAGCTCTTCTCAATGAAGGAACCCAATTACAAACTAAAAAATATGTTTCTCTTTGTTTTCTAAAGTTTTTTTATAAAAAAAGTGCTCAATTGAGGTTGAATTGAGGTTGAATTGATTAATCATCATAAAGTAACAAAGAGCCTTGGCATATCCTTTGCATAGGGTTGTCCAAGAAAAAATACATTAAAGGGGGAGACAATCTTAACTAGCCTTACATCTTTAAGGACTTATTATAATGTATTCTCCACCAACACATTTCTAGAACAACATTTGAGTCCAGTGGCTCACATTTCCCTTGAAACAATAATGCATTCTTGTACTACCAAATAGCTCTCAAAATCATAGCTCTTACTATGCATACGTCAGTCAATAGAGCCAAATCATCAATGGACCTGGAGCCCATAGCAAGGTTGTGCTTAACAAATGGAGTTCCCAGATGTCTGTACACCCTCTTGTAGATTGCGTCCATGAAATTGTTGGTTTTTGGACATCTCCAGAACACGTGCAAAAGGGATTCATTTGGGTGCTTGCATCTGGCGTAGGTGCCTTAGGCAAGACCTCTAGCTTTGGATTTGTCTCCTCAAAATGAAGCCAAAAAAAGATCTCCAGAGAAATACTTTGTCCCTTTCTTCACATTTGGCCCTCCATATGTTCCCAATCTCCAATCTGTTTAGCTTGCCGTCCACTTTTTGGACCAAATCTTGTTGAGGTGATCAATCCACTCTTCCGTAGAGCAAAGTTTTTGTAGATAGTCTTAGTATTGGGCGAGCTAAGTCACTTCCAAGTTTTCCAATCAAGTGGTGTGGAGCAAGGAGGAAGGGTTGGGATTGATACCTTTTCTAGTAGCCTTTTGACGAGGACTTCCTCCTAGAGCGAGAGGTTGCAAAAAACCTTCAGATGTGTCAGGGTTTGTTGCCGATCCCCTTTTTTATCATTCCACATAGCATCCAAGGTGTCAAGGCCCTTGTTGTTCAGATTCTTGGCAATTTCTAACCAATGGTTATCAAGGCTCAAATCTTCCACAATGGGTCCCCAATGTCTAGTCGTCCCTTTCTAGTATTTAATCTCCTCTTTCCACTTGAGTGCCATGAAAACTTTACAACATTTTTGTAATTGAATTGGCCAATTTCACTTGAGGGTAGCTGAAATTAATGAGAGTGCTTCTGAGAAATTACTTTGTGAGCATAGTGGGTGATCATAATTGAAGATAGCAGCATAATCATAGCAATTACTTAACTTGGCATGAACAATACTTTTGCAAGAGAGAGAATTTAGAGAACATGACAAAAATTGAGGACCGGATTTATGTGGATCCTGTCCCCCCTCCAATAGGCATTTGTATTATGATTTCTCCCATTAAGAGAGACTTGTTACAATACAATATTTGTGTTCCTTGTGACCTAGGTGATGCAATGAAGATGGAAAATGTTAACAGCAAGCTAACACGTATACCATTTTTTGGAGTTCTCTTTGTAAAACACTTATTATTTTGATAAATTGAGAATATTGTAACTCCTATTTTCTTGGATAAACTCTGTAATTAATGTGCTGAGGCTACAAGCTTGCAGATTGTATCAAACTGTCATCACCCAACTTTGGTAGAACTCCAGATTATTAGTTTTGACCACCCAAAAACCTTGGCTAAGGTATAAAAGCCAATTTTTGTAAGTTTTTTAATAAGTTTTGGATAAGAAATACACAACGTGAGCTAATGGCGCTCACTCCTCTCCTTCTCGCACTTCCTACTCCCTCCTCGGTTGTCACATTGCAGTCGTGTTTGTTGCATTGCAACCCCGTAGGTAAGAGCTCTACGCATTGACGTAAGCAGTTTACAGTATTTCGTAGCTTTTAACGTCGCCGACCCGTGGCCTAATTTCATCATAACTAGGAATTTGCACTTTCAAATAAAAAACTAAGTATAGACCGGGTATTGGGGCACCTTTGCTATGCATTTGGGGTCGAAAACAACTAGGTCAAAAATCCACTGCTGTTAATAATTGCGATTTTGGAACTTGACCTAAAGTGGGGTTTGAGACCATAAGCATGTGTGCTTAGGTCTTATAAACTTGTTTTAGATGTTTCATTACGTTTGGATGTCATTTGATGCTGTAACATATGCGATTTGTTTGCTGATGAGCGGTTGGCTTTTGGTGATTTCAGTCACTTGAGTGTAGCTTGAGTTAGATGTGAGTTGTTAGTTGTTTTCCAAGAGATTGACAACCTCTTGTAGCCTCTATGCACTAGTCGAATCAGCTTCATCCCATGGATTGACGAATTAATCGTGGTTCTCGTTAATATTGCAATAAGATTGGATAGTGAGGTTAGACATGCGTCCCACATTTGACGCCGCTGTCGGGGATCGAAGAGATCTAAAATAGGGAAAAACACGAGCGTCTTGTGAAGTTATCCTTTAACTTCTCTAGGTTCGTCTAGAGTTCAAAACTTTCTTTTAGAAACCGTTGTTAGCAGCTGGACACACCCTACGGAGCTCGAAGGAATATTATTTTTTGTAATTATTCATTTATTGAGAAAAACCGACATTTCACCTTTGTAAATATTAGGGCTTACAGAAGTTTCCAGATTGTATCTCATTTTTGACATTTAGATTGAGTAGATGGTTAAATTGAAACATTAGGGTTTGAGATTGTAAGATATTTATACCACTTTTTGACCTTAATGAAGAAAACCTTTGTCATATTTTAAAAAAAGTTCTGTCTGTGAGTGAGCGTACTGTGTACGAGAGAGAGTGAGAGCTTCATCTTGATGCTACGCGCATACCGGTGGTCGAAATCGAGTGCAGAGAAGTGCAAACATGTTGCCCCGACGAGAGCTACGCGCCAATACCTATATTGCGGGTGTACGGTCTGGTTTTGTGAGCCCGACCTACGAGCTTCATCTGGTGATTCGATGAGCATACGTTATCCGTTTTTGCATTTCAGCATATCCACGCGTTTGCATTGAGTAGAGCTACACATTAGGCACTTTAATTTTTGGAAACAATAACTTGCAAATTTCGACTAGACATCCTACGCGATTTTGCACCAGGTGTTTAGGGTTGGGATTTTGGTTGACCTTAGGGAGAGCGACCTATTGGTGTTAGTAGGGTCTCCTTCAAGTTCTGTGGCGTTTCGAGACCGTTTGATGGGTATTTGGCTCTTGGAAGCGTTGTAGAAAATCTCCTCTTATGCACTGCTGAAGGCTGTAGCTTAGACATTGGGTAGAAATCTCTGTAGGAATTAGTCGAGAGTCGGTCGAGTGTAGATTGACACCCTATGCTTGCTTCCACACACCTGCGGGTCGAGCTTCGCCCTTAGCTGACAAATCTTGTTAGGTGAGTTCTCGCTCTGCTGACGTCTGTCGTGGCGTATCCGCCAACATTGGCACCGCTGCCAGGGACGAAGACCCTAGGTAGGTGACCGAGACTAGTCCTTGAGGACAGGGATTCTTTGGCTTGCCAGAGTCTCGTTTTACATTTAGATAGGATCAGAGGGTTGAGGACTCTCTAGGTCTTAGAGGGAGTCTAGGGAGCGTGTGTCTGGCCTAGATCCTTTGACTTAGGTAGATTAGATAGTTTTTAGGCCTTGGTTGAGTTGATGAGTAGGAGTTGGAGTGGTAGAAGCGGTGAAAGGAGAGCTTGAGAGTCCGGAGAGGCCAGGAAGCAACCAAAACACCAATATCACCATTTCACATGATGAGTAGGAGTAGGGTAAGTAGGACATCATGATTCATGATCTAGAGCACTTCATGCATGTTATACTTGCTGTTAGGTTCATCACAAGGTGGTAAAAGTCGCAAAAGAGTGTTTGAAAGCTGAAGTGAAGTTAAAAAGTTGCTGTGAGTGTTTCTGAGAGAGCTGCAGAGCATCAAGAGCATTTTTATCAGAAAAAAATTAAATTTTAATCCAGGAGACATCCTACGCGTAGGATGTCTATAGGCTGCTAATCTGGTGGGAATTTTGAAATTTTGAGTTGACCAGTGTGTTTAGAAGGTAGGTTTTACCCTATTTTCACCTGGAAAGTGGAAATTTGACCATATCTTGATAGGATAAGGCCAGATAGACAAAAATTTCCAGACATCCTACCCAAATTGTGCCAAGGCATTATTTTAAAACCAAAACCATAGGGTGGCTGCATGAGCATGATCTGCATGATTTATTGAGTGCCTGAGAGAGGTTCCATCTCAATTGGGTGAGAAAATTGGGTTTTAAGCAGACTTTAGCATCCTTGACTGAAAAGGGCTAGAACAGCTAAAATTGGAGTCTTTTGAAATCCAAATGAAAATCTAAGCATAGCACTGAGTTGCTGACATCAAGGGGAAGTTGTGGATCAAGTATGGGGTCAAACATGCCAAAAAGACATCCTATGCGTAGGATGTGTTTTGTGTGATTTGGCACTCCAAACCCTGATTTGAGCATACCAAAGTGATCAGCACCTTAAGGGGAGTCTGAGCTTTGCATTTGAAGTCATTTGGATCAGTTAGACATGGTACACGTAGAATGTCTAATGCATGAAATTGAAACCAGAAACTGACTGTAGGCAAAGTAGGGTGTTGTATAGCCTGAGGCAAGCTTCCTAGTCAATTTTGGTCCAATTTGGAGTTGATTTGACTGGTCTCACCAACATCAGGCTGCTGGAACAGATTTCTAATCCATTGACCAGCTTATAGGTGTCCAAATCAAAAAGTAAAAACAACTGTGGACTCAGCACATCAAGGGGAGTCTATAGTGAAAAAACCAGGCAAAACAGAGCAGGAGACATCCTACGTGTAGGATGTCTACTGGGGCTTAGGGAAGTGAAAAACTGACTGAGGACATACAGTGATGTTCGAATTGACTTAAGAGTTCCGAAACTTCTTTCAGAAGTGAATTTGGACTTTGTTTGACCTTTTGACAGAGCAAAGACAGAATTAAGACTTTTCAGGTAAATTGACCAACATCCAAGGGCAGTACAGTTCCAGATTAGCAGACCTAATCCAGAATATTAGAAGTGTATAAAATACAGTAGTGGTTAGGGTTAACCCTCCAGTTATACCAATCATTACTAAGACCACCTCTAGCGGTTAAATGATTTGATTCGATTGCCGAAATTAAACGCTTGTGTACAGGGCAAAGCAAGAAGTTGTGCGGAAACTGATCCTTTGCCAGGTGAGTGGTTGGATTTTTGTTAAGTAGCATTGCTAAGTTTGATGAATTTAAGATCAGGAAGACACATTTTTAGAGACCAAAAGGTGGCAGGTGATTAGGGTAGCTTACTGTCCACCGAGGAGAGTGTAACTCAGGCAAAGGCTAGATCCACTAGCACCAATTATTGAGGAGGGTAGTGATACTGACACTTCATCAGACAAGTCCTTCTTCATGATGGGTAGTTAACAGCCAGGAGGTTTCTCCTATGAAGGACCAATGCCATGAGGAAGCACCTCCTTAAATCCTTTGAACGATTCCAAGTTCACTATAATCTTCTTAGAAGGAACAAACTCGAGGGGAGCCCTAGTTTATTCTGACTATCGAGGACGCAAGTGTATTTGTATTGAAGAAAGACCTGCTCAGAGACTAGAGATAATTCGAGTCTATGATGATGGAGATAGATTCTGAGACGAAAAGGGGAACCACTATCTGATAGTTAGTAACCCTAAGGATTACAATAGATATGGAGATAACGTGGCAAAAGAAAAAATGGTTTCAAAAACTCAAGAACCACCTCCAAACATTGATCGACTTGGAGCTCTTTTTATGTATGATAAGAAAACAACCAAGGTCTCAACTTATAATGAGAATGTGGGGATTTACAAGCATGAGAGTGAGGGAATAGTCTCTTACTTTCGTTGCAAAGAACCCTATCCAAACGAATTAAGCAAAGATAAGGCTCTTTACTTATTCTCTTATGAAATTGCTATGGGGAAGGATATCGTTTTTGTTGATAGGTACGGGCGAGAATACAAACGTATTCTCCCAGAGGAGGTAGAAAAGGCAACAGTTCCAGAAACATCAACATATGCCCCAGAAGAAGCGCCAAGGGTTTCCTACACCCCTAGCAAATCAACAAATCCCTTTTCAGAAGAGTATGACGCGACCTCACATTCTACCCGACAACAGATGCTCAACAACCAGAACCAGCCAGCAACCCAACCATCATTGCAGGCTCTTAGACAGAGTGAAACCTTAGAACAAGACCGATATCGAGATGGTTATCAAGCCGCGTGAGGGCTAAGGGATTTACAAGAACCACCACTCTATTCACGGTATCAAGGCGAGAGTAAGCCAAAAACTCAAGGGTCAACAGAGCCTGGAAGACCACCCATAGAGCGAGTTTGAAGAGATGAACCATCTCTTGTAAGAACCGTAAAAAATTACGGCTTACGAGAACCATCGAGAGAGGAACCCGCCCACTACAGAAGGCCAGAGGAGGTATATAGATTGGGACGAGGAGATCCAATGATGAGATTTGTAGACCATCGTTGAATTAGACCTTCTCAAGTGCAAAAATGGATAAACAAGAAATACACGGGAAACAGAGATCCTAGAGATCATGTAGCAGCCTTTGTGCGTGTAATTAGAGCTGAAGAGGTGTTAGACTTCCCTACCCAATTTGCAGGGCTTGGACTAACCCTAGAGGAGGATGCAGCTACTTGGTTTGACTCTGTGGAGCGTAGAGACTTTGAGTCTATGGAGAAGGTGTTTGACGAGTTTATTGAGGAATTCTCACAAAGGGGGATAGCTCATAATACAGTCTCACAAATCCATAAATTCAAACAGAAAGAAGGGGAGTCTGTGCGAAAGGCAGCCCTACGACTAAAAAGATATGTTAAGTTCTGCCCTGTGGAAGAACTGCCAACTCAGTCCAGACTTATGCTTATATTTATTCAAGGACTAAGGAATGCAGATCTCTAGAAAGACTTACATATGAAGAGGAGCACGACATTAAATGAGTTAACTAAGGAGTCTCTTTACCTTGTAGACAATTGTGTGGTCTACAAGGATGGTGAATTCAAGGATGTTGATGACGATTCATCCTCACAACAAAGTGGAAGCAAGTCCGCTAAGACGGCACCGAAAGGAGTAGTAGCTGTAATCCAGGAGTAGCTTGTAGAGGAAGTGCTAAAAAAGATAAACATGTACGCCAAACCCCATGCTAAACAGCCCAAGTGGTGTGCTATTGAACAAAAATGGACAAACCATGGGACGGAGGAATGTTATTATAACAAGGGGTATGTGAGAGAACGACCTTACGCTCCCCAGGCTCAGGTAGCATCTCCTCAACTTCCACTGATGCCTAGGTATCAAGTAGGAAACCTACCAGGACCTGTAGGTGTAGAAAGACCAAAACCAGTGTTGGGGCAAAACCACCCCTACCAGGATTACGACCAGTTGGCATAAGATACACACCAACAATAACCAAACCAGAAGAGAAGGCTTTGGTGCCTATGCATGCATATTATGAAGATCCCAATGGATGTACGGAAAATCCTGCCTATTATCCACCGGAAGAAACCTCAACGCCAGAACCATGGAGCATGATAGGAGCTGCAGGACCACCAACAACTGCACAGGCAGTAGGAGAAGGAAGATATAGCTTGGATGAACGAACATTGTTGTTCATAGCCAACGGAGGCATGGGCGGGCAAAGACATGCATACCAACAAAGAAGAGCTCAAGAAGCACCTCAGCAACCTAAGGGACCCTACTACAAGTGTGGTGGAGACCATTGGCTAAGAGACCGTCCTCATGATGAAATCATTAGAGTCAACGCATATTGCACCGAGTGTGGAGTTACTCATTTGATTCCTGATTGCCCTAAGAACCCAAGCAAAGGAGGAAAAACTACCTTGAACATGTTAGAAGCAGTGCCTTCCAGTGGAGGGTCAGAAAACGAGACAATAATACCTATTCAGGCAGTGACACAAGCCCAAGCTCAAAGAATAACGAACGAACCCATGATTGAAGAGCCAAAAACCTATGCCCCAAGTTCAGAAATGAAAAATCAGAGAAGCACTTGGAAAGCTAGAAAGGCGCGTATGAAAGCCAGGAGAGAACGAGATCAAACGGCTCTATCCGAGGAGTTAAAACACACAAAGGATGGACTAGAGAGGTTAGAGGATCTAGCTAGCCTAAGCTCACACACTGTGGCAACCATAACACCCAAGGAAATTGCAGAACCCAAAAGTGCACGATCAGGAGGATCAATGTTGGCAAAAAAGGTAAATGAGCAGTTAGACGCACTTTTAAAAGCTTACGAAGCCAGACTAAAAAACAACCAAACCCAAGAGCAAAGATGGATGACGTATCCATATGCAGAAATAGAAAAACAGAGGTTGGAAATGTGTCGAAAGATGATTGAAACAGCTCAATCCTTGATAGAAAACATGCTTGGTAAACCTGCAAGTTGGCATGAAGTACTAGCTCCAACCCCTATCAAACCAACTTTAGAGAAACAAGTAGAAACGAAGGAAATACTCACGAATGCCTCTGAGTCTAGGAGAGAGCCTATCATAGTGCCAAATACAACAGATGAGACAAGTGATGGTTTTCAACCTAAAACATTGGTAGAATGGGTAGGGATTGTAACGGTCTAGATGACCTGTGGAAGCAAATCCGTGATGCCAACTAAGCTAACAGGGTGAGTTACCACATGAATAGTACAAGAAAAGAGAAAAATGAGATCTTACCTCCTATTGAAGAATTTGAGGCAAGATCACAAATGAACTTTGATATACATTCGCAAGGGGGAGACCAGGGATCAATTAGTTCGGGGCACAGCCAACAAGACTCACTAAAAACTCTACCCTCTTACCTAGGAGAGTATGAAGCCAAGTCTGAGGTGAGAGCAATCCCATCCCAAACACTTTCTTCTAACAGAGTGATGGATTCACAAGGGTTGATTGAGTTATTGTCCACCCCTGTGGCATGCACGATCACATTAGCCGAACTCCTGAGGTTACGACCAAACATGTGGACCACCGTTGGCAATGCTTAAAATTTTTTGGAGTGAAAGACCCTACCTCGAAGCTTCAAGAACGGATCAGAGAATTGGACAAGCCTCAACTAAACACTAGGCCTGTACCTTTAAACAAGGTTGGAGAGTATTGCGAGGGAGAAGATGGAAACACCACGCTACCAGTAGAATTCCAAGGAGTAGTTTCCAAAGCTATTCTTGATAGGGGAGCAGGAGTCGCTATTGCCACCAAAGAAATCTGGAAAAAATGGGGAAAACCGACTTTGAGAGCTACCATATGAGCATGGCCGTAAATTTTTTGGTTTTCGACGAGTGATTTTTCTTCACGCTAGCTTCTTCTCATAACGGGGGCCTTATAAATGTGCATTTTCAATACAAAAAACTACAAGGGATAAATCAGGCTCCATACTTAACATTTCTAGCTATGACCTCATAAACATCTGCACCAAAAGCGACCATTTGGGCAATGATCTCAATACTGGCAATCTAGCCCACAACAAGACATGGATTGCTCTTATCCCATAAATCAAGAATCTCAATTGCACGATTATTTTGAGATGCAGACCAATGAAAGGGTCCAACATACCTAGTTTGGGAAGCTTAGTTGATGAATGCAATCTTGCATTGCCGCATAGATGCTGGCTAGAGTCATGGTGATACCGTCAGGACAATGTATTGGACACGACAGAGATAAGGCATGGAAGAACAAAGCATGCACTTGCATCGAGGTAAGGCTATGGTAGAAAGCATAAATGTGAAGAGCCAAAAACATTGAGCACTGAGCTCATCATTAGAAGCTTGCTATGCTTTACCTTGACGATGGCACATGATGAAAATAATGAGACAAGGCATAATCAGTAGACGAGAGATAAGGAATCTGTCGTCTACACATCAAGCAACACACACACACACACACACACACACACACACACACACACACACACACACACACACACACACACACACACACACACACACACAGAGAGAGAGAGAGAGAGAGAGAGAGAGAGAGAGAGAGAGAGAGAGAGAGAGAGAGAGAGAGAGAGAGAGAGAGAGAGAGAGAGAGAGAGAGAGAGAGAGAGATTTTCGAGCTCGCCACTTGGACTGCCAATTCTTCGCTTTTTTTCATTTCATTGCATGCGAAGTCTAAGACACCGAGTAGAAAAACTTTTGCACCACCTACTAGTGTATGTTCTCATATTTGATGTTAAAGATTTCATTATTAGCAACATTTTCCGCATGTGTTTGTGAAAATGTATCAATATTTTATGAGTATTGTCTAGCAATATTTTTCCCAAAGTGTTCCATAGAATTGCCCCGAGCTGTTGGAGTTAATTTCATTAACATGTTCTTGGAATTAGTGTTAAATATCTCATTGCTAGAAACATTTTATATATGTGGTTATAAATATGTGTCAATGTGTGTGTGTGTGTATGGTTCTTTTGTTTGAACTATTTGATATGGAACGAGTTTATTTTGCTACCCTACCTTTTCAGAGGAACTATTAAGGTGTTGATATGGTCTATGGCTACATGGGATGAAGGTTTTCTTATGGAAGGTTTTATGGGGAGCCATGCGGACTGGGATGAAGGTTTGCACTAGGGGAATTGGTCCGGTTAAATGCTCAATGCAGAACGGCTAGTGAAGACCTCCCTAACCTTTTCAAGGGCCTAGCAGGAAAGATTTGCAATTGGGTTCAAAAGACCTAGAAAATAGGATTCTTTAAGAATGATCTCTTCTTGGGAGGGAAGGTGTTCAACATCCAAATGCTACTCATCGCAACACCAATCGTGAGATCATTTTGTTACTTCAAACATGTTTGGAAGGCAAGGAGCTGTTGGATCTTCAAGAAAACCATGGAAATAACTAAGTTCACTGAGATAATCCAAGAAAGGCGTTCATCACCATTGGGAAACAAATAAACTCTGATGAGTGGAACAGGGCCATGGGTGCCACAAGGACTGGCTTGCATAGATAAAGATATGGGCTCATCCATTGTTGTGGGGTGGCTCACCTATCAGCTCATGTATCTAAGTTCCCTTGAAGATGTCATGGCTCGTCATGAGCATAGAAATAATTTGTAACTTTTGGTTATGCTAATATAATCCACTCACCACTATGAGTTTTGGGGGAGAAAAAGGTGTTGATATGGTTCTTTTAGTGTGTATTCTTGCTCGATTTCATCTTTGCTCAAAAGTGCTTTCTCGGGGACTGGGATTCCTCGTTTGGGGTGGGGGTTATTTTGTGAGGTTTTGTACTATTAAAGATTATCTCCTATTGGCTCTACTCTTTAAAAAACACAGTAATAGAAAAGATTCCTTTCTTTTTCAGTTTGTAATGATTATTGTTAGGGTTTTGTGATGTTATGTCGTACTCCCAACGTTGCTGTGTTGAGGACTAGGTCTAACCCTTCTTGATCATGTTCTTGTAGGAGTGACAATGACACAATACAAATCCCTTCTCTACTGTCGCTTGCGGTGCCTTCTCCACATTGGTCTCTCATGTCTCCATCCTCTTCTGTGCATTGTCTTATGTATGTGCTGACATTTGTTTTCCTATTACTCTAAAGACGGACAATAAGTAGTGGTCCACACACACCTCAAATTCTCATCCTCTCATGTAGGCCATCATGACTTTTCACCTTGTTATGTATTTGGAAGACGTCTCTCCGTGTAGCAATTTAAAAGTGGTGGGCTTACAAATTGGTGAGAATGCAAAATAAGGTCTACTAAATGGTTAGTGTAAGGTGAGAAGCTGACCTACAAGGTGAGGAGTTCTATTGCGACCATTGCATAGGAAATGCAAGTGCCGCATTCTTTCGAATGAACGAAGCTAATGGGTGCAAGATCAACATAGTCGACCATATCTCAAATTGTGGCATTCTTGTGTCAACAAGATAGCTAGTAGTAGCTAGGTTTATAATCATCAGTCAATCCCTTCAAACTCTTCAACACTCTAAGACATGCATGCCTAAGAGGAGAAGGGAGATAGGTGTGCATTCTTTTGTGTACCATTGCAAAATATGTCGTATCAACAAATAATCTCAAGAGGTGAAGGTGAGAAAACCTACAAAATTTAGAGAAATTTAGTGGAAAAATCTTTAAATATAGTCAACTTTTTCTCTAAAAATTCTGATATGTAGGGTTTCTAGGCTTTGGGGAAAAAGTTCTTTTTGAGCACTGTTCAATCGGAGGAGTTTCTACTTTGTTTAAGAACTTTTCACAAATTAATAGCATATAGAATTTCAATGTTTGAATGTTTGTTGGAAAATAGGAGAAAATCAAGTGAGGAGGATTGTTTGTATAGAAGAATGTCAAACATGTGAAGGTGGATATTGTGGTATGATTTTGGGGTGCATGGTTGGAACATCGCAAAAACAAGTAGGGCTAATTTAGGTGGACAAAGCTTGCACACGATTAGAGCCCGGTTTGATCTATTGATTGATTTTTGACTGTAGTTAGATTGAGAGACAATTTTAAGAGATTTTTTCACACATCATAACCCCATATTAGTGGTTGGCTAACCTTCAATTTCTAGATTATGCACCGTAGTGAGTGTACTTGCTTATTGACATCGTTGACACCAGATTTGACTTAGATTGATAGACTTTGGTGATCATGGAGCTTGAGGTCTGGTTTGATAGGTTATTGTGGATTTATCGTGAGTTAGACAAATTGTCTATATACATACATATAAACATCCAATAGAGGCATATCCACATGTAGCCCACAGACCATCACAGACCTAGTTTCTCGATGCTTAGAGTTTGAGCACACCTCGACCTTGCGAGATCACCTTGTTGATGGTTTTGGTACGTCATATAGACATATGACGGAGGAGATTCCTGAGCATGTCACATTAGCCCTTCATGAGAATCGCCAAGATACCTTTGAGCTACCACAGACTATATCTTTGGATGTGTATAAGAATGAACCCTTTTATGCTGATGAGGATTGATGGACACATATGGGAAAGAGGGCAAGATTTAGAGAGTACCCTACCTACAATATAGTTAGCGTTGTCCCACAAGGTTCCTTAAGAGGTATCTATATGACCGTTTATGTGATGAGACTGCCTATACATTGTTATGTGGATGACTCTATTTCCCTTCTCAGAGTAGTGTAGTTGAGCCTACAGTAGACCCAATGATCGTACCCTCTACACAACCGACATGACTTAGATCACCTCCAAGATTTATATAATCCAAATCATTTAGGAGACAGCTCTGTGCTGAGACCATGACAGAGGTGAGGACATATATAAAGCACATGAGTCAGGGCCTACCAGGGAACTACTAGACTTACCAGGAACAAAGACAACCAAAACACATGCTAGAGAAGTTGTAGGGACTACACCACATACCACGCCACATACTATGAGCACACTAGACATTGAGATTGCTACATCACACGCATCAGATACGATGACGAGACATGTATCACCACCCAAAGACACCACACATGTGCCGCATGAGGATAGAGATGAGCAGACAAAACCATACTGAGCTTGTGCTACATTTTTGAGGATATAGTGGAGTCATGCCTTGGTTTGTTGCCCCTGATGGACATTCCTACACACCAGGCACCTTCTCAGATGACATTGACCCTTCGATATGGCAGGTAGCCAGAGCTCATAGATGTCACCTTGGTTTGACTGAGTTCTGTATTGATGAGATCAAGGGAACATACATGTCCCTGCCGATCATTCGATACGATATTGTGGATAGAGCACATCTTGATGATTGCTTAGACACCCATGTACATCCTAGGATAGTGCAATTATGTAGATTAGAGCACACATCGACCTATGTTGATGATTGTGGGTGTAGATACCAATTAGAATAGACCTAGGATGTGTTTGAGGAAACCATGAGCATTATGATATATCTTGTTGGAGATCCTTGTGATAGGATTTATAGAGACAAAGAAGGTACTCAATATTCCTTGATGACTTGATTGCCCTATTCTCCATGGCATGGCCAAGATCATGAAGTGATGACCACACACAGTCCACACATGCCTGCTAGAGAGACTTCCCCTATTAGGTTACCTCCCAAATCTCCATCAACAGATAGATTTTGCCATAGAGCATAGTTGATCAGCTAAGGTCTACAGTGATTGAGATGAAGGAGACAGATGCCCAGAGATTGATGAGAGGATGAGGACACTAGGAAGCACTGTCATAGAGCCACCTGGAGTAACTATTCTAGGGTTTGCTCTTGTTCTACAAAGGAGGTATAGCCTAGTGAGATAGCTCCTATGCCACAAATGAGTATTGAGCCAATAGAGATAGATAGCATGTCACATTATACACTTATTGATAATTCCAGAGCACCTATCATCATAGAGGTAGATGTCCCACCAAAGCCTACATTTGAGGAGATTGCTGATGCACATGACCATGATAGAGTTGTGCCACATGAGGCTATAGTTTTGCCGAGCAACAAAAATCCTACAACTAGAGATGAGCTACATTGGCTAGCCACTACTCTGCAGAGACAGATATACCGATGCTAGTCTTGTGTGGTGAGAGGATGGGATTGTGCATATTTCATGATTTGAGCCAGTCGAGTTTCTTTGAAAACTCAAGTTCTTTGTTCAAGATTCTCCTGCACATCAGCTATTAGTGTGAGTTATGCCTACACTAGGCATAACAAGATCCTTTAGAGACAAGTATGATGTGATGTACTTGCCTTTACCTTATGATGAGTCCCTAGATACACATACTCATCACACGTTGGTAGTTTTGTTTAGACTTGAGCAGACTCAAACATATGTTGACGACTGCGGACATCGGTACACATGAGAGTCTAGCACATCTCGCGAGTTACATTTGAGTGTGAGTGTCATGCTTATGTTTAATCGAGATCCTGAAGAGCGAGTATATAGAGGCACCAATCATGCCATGTATGTGATGGCTACCAGATTGAGATATACACCCAAACCATTGATCAATTGAGCATGCTATACATTTATACTATCTATGAGAGCTCCAACCCAGTCATGTCATAGATCATATCCTAGACCATTAGTGATTGTGATCCTCCACAAGAGATTTCTAGGACTATGCCACCCCCAAATGTAGATCCATATCTTAGCCTACCACATAGAGTGAGCTTCATAGCTTAGATCAATATGAGACTGGCATAATAGAGACTACATGTCTTGCTCAACATCTCAATACACAGTAGAGTGACACATTATTAAGTGATTTACCTACAAAGAAGCCACATCATACAAATATTGCCATAGAGACATCTATTATTGCAAAGTCACCACTGCATTCCTCGATCACAGAGCGGGCAAAGACAACTTGTGAGACATTTTCAGATTAGGTTCCTACACCCCAGTGTAGTGCTACTTTAGCAGGGTGCACACAAGGGATTCTAGCCATAGCTCAGCTCATAGAGCTTACCGTAGAACCAGATAGGTTTATGTTCCCCACAAAGAGCTTTGTGATAGATGTTTGTCTAGTGAAACACACTTGTGTGGATAGCAAGCCATAGAGCACATGATGGTGCATCACATGGATGGCTAGCTTCTAGATGATCACTAGAGGCACATGAATTTTATGAGGGACATATATAGGTTTGGGTTCCTAGAGGTTTCATGGTAGCACACTCCACAAGGAGCACTCATAGATCTTTTATGCCTCCCAAAGAAAATACATTACAACAGAGGTTTCCAATAGAATGACCACAACAATATATGAGACGTTCACAATGACGATTGTAACCATCTACTATGAAACAATCTAGATCTAGTGTTTGGTAAGCTAGAGCTTCAAGACAACAATATGTGAGCAGAGCTTGGCATGTATTTATTGAGACACCATAGACATTGAAGATTTGACTATCGAAGAGCTGATCACCTATCACACCACAGGTTGGCATGAGCCATAGCTCACATGATATTTCCAGTGACCATGCCATTGACTTAGAGTTAGGCTAGAGTCAACCAATGGGGGATCTCAAGCCACATAGTTCATTGATCACACAATCATAGGCTGATGTTATCCCTAGATCCAATAGTTGTGCTACAGATTCTACTATCCATATGGAGCTAGGTGCTAGCTAGCTGATGACCATTAGGCAGAGAGCTAGGAGATTGTAGGCTTTATTGTTTTCTGAGAGTTCTCTTGCCCCTCCCAGTTGCACTAGACCCTTGACTTGTGTAGATTGACTATGGTGCACTAGATACATGCACATATACTAGAGGCATTTTTTTGCCTTTGAGTTTTCCCCACCTAGGCATCCAGGTATGAGACCTTAGTATATGATTTCTTTTTATTCGCATACAGGTAATAAAAGTCATTTCTATGTTGACATATCTTTCTAGGTGGTAGTGTTTTGTTTATGATTTTTCAGTAAAGATTGACTTCAACTTTCACATAGCATAAATATCTCGAGCTTCAGCATTGCATGTTTGCTTCCACAACTATCGAGGAGATCTATCACATACCTCCAGGTGTACTAATTTCTATGCTTTATATTTATGGACATTTACATTTGCTGATTGTGGTTCTTCAGAATTTGATTGAGTGCAATTAGCTATGTTTTGTTGTCTGCAATTATAGATGTATAAATTTGTATTTGCTTTAGGTAATTGACCTAGAGTTTACTCTTATAAATGAGCCTTGAGATTAGGAGGCTGTGACCTTAGGTTAACTCAATTACTTGACTGCTAGTCTTAGTTAGAAAAATTATCTGAATGTTTAAGACCTTAGGCGTGTTTTAGGCATAGAGAGTCTTGCTCACTTAAACAACAAAGAATGCTAGTGAGAATACAAAGGAAATGGAAGCACAAAACAAAAGTTCCACAAGTGTAACATCTTAAGCAGGAAGAGAAATCTTGACTTGATATTGGTACTTAAATCACATGTATTGCCTATGGTACTAGAGCCCTAGAGGTTCCCAGTGCGGGCACAATCGCGCGAGCATACAAAATAAGCACACACACGTCAAATGCCTATGAATCAATGTGAAACAAGAAGAGAAAAATGAAAAAAGAGAAAATGAAAAGCAAGAAAATTGAAATGAAAAATACTTTCATTGAGCTTCAAGTGAAAACTCAAGCTTTTGTTTAGAGTTGTGAGAGTTAGTTAGCTAATCAAAGCTGACAAAAACAAATAGGGAATCTTGCATTTGAATAATTTCCTAACTTTGCTAGTACTAGAGTGATTGTTTTAACCCTTAGTCGTAGCTAACTAATTGGTAGACCCAAAAAGTAATTTCAACAAACTACAATTTATTTGTCCTTAATGGAAGTGTAGCATTTCATCATTGTTTTCATTTACTCACTACCACATGTGCTTTGCCTTCCCCTTATGCTTTACTGCCATATGATTGAGTTTACTACCTCATCGATGTTTTTATTTTGCAACCTCGTGTTGGGGTATAAAGCCCAATGTGGTCGCCCAGGTAAGTGGGCGGGCCGCCAGGTATGTACACATATTCTTTTGTAAAAACCTAATAAGAACTCACTATGCTCTACACATTACACTAGAGCGAGTTCACCATATCGTCGTGCTCTTCTTCTCGCACTCTCTCTCGCATCGCACTTCCGCTAGTACTCCTTCAACTGGTATCAGAGCTCAGATCGAGGCTCGGGGCAGCACTGCAGGAGGCTAGAGTCACCAACTCAAATTGGAGTGAAATTCGACAGGCGAAGACACGGCCCCAAGTCTTGTGGGTGAACCCAAAGGGCTCGGTGTTGTCAGAATTTCATTCTGAGGTCATCTCGACCACCGTTCGGCTTTGACAAAGGTCTGCGCAGGCCATTTTCGACTACGTGGTCTCAGCGGGTGCAGATCCGACTCTGCAAATTTGGAGTTTTCGGCCTATGACTGCAGGTGCTGAGGATATTGACACTCCCAGAGTGTTGATTTGTGGCTGTCTACACATCGAAGGACGGCTCACAATTCTTGGAGGCATGTCACATACAACACAGGTGCATCTACACACAGACTGTAGGCGACATCCACTAGTTCATCAGGTAGCTTGTGTTTGCTGCTTGATATTCCAGATTTCATGCTGACATTGTAGGTACTTCCACATGGGATGTATTGTCAGAGATGATGTATGTCTGTTGAGGGTTTGCTGGCTGTGAGTCACGCAGCAAACAACCGCCGCAGCGGTTATAACATACAGTGAGAAATTTGTGGATGTATGACTTTGTGGGAAGTCTATGTACTGTCAGATTTACTGCAGCCTTTGTTGAGGGTCGAGTGAGGTTTTATTGAGCTGGGGGATTCTCGAATGTTGAGGTCCTTTCGGTGATACAGGTCTTGGAGCGATCCATTGAGCACCCTTAGATAGGCAGCTAGGATGTATTGACTGTGAGTTAGACAGTTGGGATTGCATCTTTGCTTTACTGCCGTTGAGGCATTGCCGCAGTCTATACTTAAAGGACAGTGACAGGACAGTGAGAGACAGTATAGGTGCAGGACAGGTTTACCCACAGCTTACAGTGTCAGAGAGACAGTGTTTTTTGAGCTATTTTTAGTACACCAGAGCCATTTTACAAAGGAGACTCTGCCAAAATTTTTGCAGAATCTGAAGCTTTCTTGGTTCATTTGACAGGTTGATATTGGTTCAGAGGTCAGTTTACAGCGGAAACTCTGCCGAATTTTTCCCAGGAAAGTAAACCACTGTGAAGCGTAGCTATGGCTGGATCACAGGACACTGCTCTTTACAATATCAAGAAGCTGGATGGAACCAATTTCCCATTGTGGAAGAAGCATATTTGGCACGTGTTGGTACAAAAGAAGCAGATAAAACCTATAAAGCTCAAGGGGATAAAACCAGAAGATATGGACGAAGATGAATGGAGCGAAATGGATGAATTGGCACTTTCTACCATTATGCTGACTTTGGCAGAAAGCGTTTACTTCAATGTAGCAGACGAGATGTCGGCTTATCAAGCATGGTTAAAGCTGAGTGATCTTTATGAGAAGCAAAGTGCAGCTTCACAGGTATACTGGCTTAAGAAGCTTGTTGACTTGAAGATGAAAGAAGGGATACCTATGTCCAATCATCTGAATGAATTCAATACAATCTATAGTCAGTTGTTAGCTCAAGGTTTCAAATTTGATGAACCTGTTAGAGCTATGTTCCTGTTGATCACATTGCCGGAAAGTTGGGACACTTTTCGCACAGCTTTGAGTAATTCTACACCTCCTTATGGTTTGAACATAGCAGGTGTAGAAGGAAGTCTGCTTACTGAAGAAACCAATAGAAAGATAATGGACAAAGGCAAAGGAACAACCTTAGTTGTCAGGGGAAGGAGCAAAGAAAAGTACAAAGGTGGAAAGAGGAATCAGTCTCGTAGCAAGTCCCGCAGTGCTAAAGGCAAGAGTGACATAGAATGCTACCATTCTGGCAAGAAGGGTCACATGAAAAGAGACTGCAGAGAATGGAAAGCAGAAAAAGACAAAGAGAAAGCTGAAGACCATGGTGAGAAGAAAAAGTCCTCAGTGAAGATTCAAGAAATAAATGTGACAAACACTGTTGCAGAGGATGACAGTCTAGTGTCAAGAGACATCTACTTCCTGAAGAATACAATGGACTCAGCTCTTCTTACAGCATCTGATGGAAATGCACTGAGTGACTGGATAATAGACTCAGGGGCATCACTTCATGTGTCTCCAAACAAGGAGTGGTTTACTTCTTATGTGACCACTATAGATCATGTTCGGCTAGGCAATGGGCAGACATGTGAGATCTTAGGCGTTGGAGATGTTCAATTGAAGTTTCAGAATGGCTCTTCTTTCACGCTGAAGAACGTGAGACATGTTCCTGCAATTACAAAGAGCTTGATCAGCACAGGTTTAGTTGATGATGCTGGCTACGTCACCATTTTTGGACAGAACATGTGGAAGATATCCAAGGGTTCTATGACAGTAGCACATGGAGTAAAGTCTGGAGGACTTTACATGATTTATGTATCAAATGTCTCTAAAAATGTAATCAATGTAACCGAGCAGTCGAACGTTTCTTTGTGGCATAGCCGGTTAGGACATATGTCCAAGAAGGGAATGGAAATCTTGTCTCGTTCTGGTTATTTGCCTGGCTTTTCATTTAATGATTTTGAATTCTGTGAACATTGTCTGTATGGTAAGCAAACACAGCAGCCACATAAGCATAGAAGCAGTAGAAGAGATACACAGTTGGCACTTGTTCATAGTGATTTGTGTGGACCTATGCCTAACCTATCTCTAGGGGGAGCTTCTTACTTTATGACATTTATAGATGATTACTCGAGGAAAGTATGGGTTTACTTTCTCAAGCACAAGGATGAAGCGTTTAGTGTTTTCAAAATGTTTGTGACACTTGTGGAGAATCAGAGTGGCAAGAAGCTTAAATGCTTACGCACTGACAATGGTGGAGAGTATGTTTCAAAGGCCTTTCAGGACTTTTGTGAGTCAAAAGGTATAAAACGTGAACTTACTGCTCCTTACAATCCTCCTCAAAATGGTGTTGCTGAGAGGATGAATAGGACCATACAAGAGAAGGTCAGAAGTATGTTGTCTAATGCACAACTGCCAAATGGGTTTTGGGCTGAAGCTGTATCAACAGCTATTCATCTTGTAAATAGATCTCCTAGCAAGGTTTTGCAGAAGGATTCAGTGCCAGAGATGGTATGGTCAGGCAAAATGCCCTCATACAAGCATCTCAGAGTCTTTGGCTGTGAGGCATATACTCACGTTCCAAAGGAATTTAGGAACAAACTTGAGCCAAAGAGTAGAAAGTGCATCTTTCTAGGCTATGGTAATTATGGTGAGATGGGGTATAGACTTTGGGATCCTAAATCTAGAAAGGTTGTCCGCAGCAATGATGTTCACTTTAATGAATCCAAATATCATTCTAAACCAGAGAGGGTTGAGGAGATTAGAAGAGTTGTCTTCCAAGAAGATGGACCTGCACGTGCAAGACAAAATGTCAGAGCTCAAGAGGAGCAAGGACAGGATAGATTGGAACCACACGTTGTGGCTGAGCCTGAGCCACCTATTGTGCGTAGATCTGGACGTGTCACGCGACCTCCTGATAGGTTTGTTCCATCTATGAACTATGTCATGTTAACTGATTGCAATGAGCCTTCATGTTACAAGGAAGCAGTGCAAATGAAGGACTCTGGGAATTGGCAATTGGCCATGCAATCAGAGATGACAGCTCTACATAAAAACCAGCCATGGAAGCTAGTTAAATTACCACGGGGCAAAAAGGATCTAACCTGTAAATGGGTTTACAGGTATAAGATCACCGCTCATGATAGTCAGCCAAAGTACAAAGCAAGGCTTGTTGCCAAGGGCTTTAAGCAAGAACAAGGCATTGACTTTGATGAAGTCTTCTCTTTGGTGGTCAAAATGACTACATTGAGATGCTTTCTTGCATTGGTTGCCATATTAGATTTGGTGTTGCACCAAATGGATGTCAAGACAACGTTCTTGCATGGTGATTTAGATGTGGAAATTTACATGCAGCAGCCAGAAGGGTTTGTTGAGAAAGGAAAGGAAGATTGGGTATGCCAGTTGTTAAAGAGTCTTTATGGCCTTAAACAATCACCGAGGGCATGGTACCATAAATTCCACAAGTTTATGCTTTCTCAAGGCTACAAACGTAGTGTGTTCAATCACTGTCTATATACAAAGAAGGCTAAGGATGGCAGTTGGCTGATCCTTATTTTGTATGTGGATGACATGTTGATTGCTGGCAAGCACTTGGAAGAAATTTTAGCTTTGAAGTCAAAGATGGCAAAATTGTTTGACATGAAAGACATGGGTGAGGCAAGTCATATACTTGGTATGCACATTGAGAGAGACATATCAAAGAAGTTGATTTGGTTATCTCAAACAGAGTATATTGACAAGGTTTTGCAACGTTTCAATATGGAGAAGGGAAAGGCATTGAGTGTTCCATTGCCACCATATGTGAAACTTAGCAAACAAGATTGTAATGTGTCTGAGGAGGAACAGGCTGAAATGGATGAGATTCCATATGCGTCTGCAGTGGGTAGTTTGATGTATGCAATGATTGCTACTGGCCCAGACCTTGCATTTGCAGTGGGAGTAGTAAGGCGATACATGTCAAACCCAGGCAAGAAACATTGGGAGGCAGTGAAAGGAATATTGAGATACCTGAAAGCTACAAAGAGTATGCGTATATGCTATGGGAGTCAGGAGCTGAGTGTAAAGGGTTTTACAGACTCAGATTATGCAGGTGACTTAGACAACCGAAGGTCTATGTCAGGGTATGTCTTTACATTGGCTGGTGGACCAGTATCATGGAGTTCTAGATTACAAGATTGTGTTACTCAGTCTACTACAGAGGCTGAATATGTTGCAGCATCAGAGGCATGCAAAGAATCAATTTGGCTTAATCGACTAGTAACAGATTTGGGAATCAAAGAAGAGATGCTTGTGTTATATTGTGATAGTGAAAGTGCTATACAATTGGCTCGCAATCCAGTTTATCACTCAAAGACAAAGCATGTGGATGTGAAGTATCATTTCATCAGGGAAATGCTCGAGGATAAGCAACTTCAGCTTGTCAAAGTTCACACCACAGAAAATCCTGCTGATCTACTTACAAAAGGACTTCCCTCAGAAAGCTTTGCGCATTTTTGCAAGCAGTTAGGTGTAGGGTAGTACACCACTTCTCTACATCTCTTGTATATTAGCTTGTATAGTAGCTTCTCTGACACTTAAAGTACCACATTGGACTTTAAGTGGGAGGTTGTTGGGGTATAAAGCCCAATGTGGTCGCCCAGGTAAGTGGGCGGGCCGCCAGGTATGTACACATATTCTTTTGTAAAAACCTAATAAGAACTCACTATGCTCTACACATTACAGTAGAGCGAGTTCACCATATCGTCGTGCTCTTCTTCTCGCACTCTCTCTCACGTCGCACTTCCGCTCGTACTCCTTGACCTCGAGCATCTACCATGACATGGCTTTGTCAGGGGTGACAAAGCTCAAGAAGGGCCCACACACTCACAACACCTGCAAGCAATGGAGCACCTCCGTTACTCAGGTTTTCCAATCTCTTACGATAAGGATACTCATGTTTATGGCATTTGTGAATGTGCAAGTGGTCTCTACATGTCAAACATCTGCTCGTCAATTGTAATCAATGTTCCACAAAGCAAGTGTACCACAAATTAGGGCTTTGCCTACATAAAATTGAAACTTGCAAATGGGTTCATGGAAAAGCCTCTAGGACTCTTAGAAAAAGTAATTGTCACTTCGTGCGGAATCGAGTATGAGCATACATTTGCAATAGTCGATTTTGACAAAAAGAATAATTATGAGATCATCTTGGGAAGACCATTCATGAGACAATTAAAGATGGTCCAGGTTTGGGGTTACAACCACAAATATCTCAGACATGGCAAGACGACAACTAAAATACACATGAAAGACAATAGTTACAAAGATGTGAACCAGACACCAGTGGAAGAGTTTGATTCAACTACATTGGCAGGGTCCGAACTCCCAGCATGGTTAGGGCAACAAAAAGAGCTATGGATGTGCGGAACTTCATATTGTGGGAGCTTAAAAAGAGAGGAACACATCTTAGAAAGAGCTATTGAGGACAAGGATTATATTCCAGAACCTTTCCCTGAAGATGCGTTGGAACCTCTGGAATGGGAACACATACTAGCAACATTGGATGTCTGTACCATTATAGATAGCCCAACGACAAAATTTTGCGATAAGGATGGCTATGATGTGCTACCCTATTACATGGTAAACCTTATACCAAGAGGATATGAGATTGTGGAACCACCAGAACAAGAAGATTTTTATAACTCCTCTGAGCATTTGGAGGTAAATAACGATGCAGATAATGAGTGTTTAGACAGCTCAAGCGAGCGTGGGGAGAAAACAACGAATATCAAGTTTTATGATTTTGCCAATCAGCACCCTAGACGCCAGGAACACTGTAGGAAAAAACGAGCAGAAAACAAAATGAGAGAGAACCTGATGGTCAGTATAAAAGATAGAACTAACTATCTAATGCTTGTCAAAGCAGAGGATTGTGTAAAAGACCAAATATCAGGAAGATTCTCGAGAGTGCGAAGGGAATGGACGCAAGAGGAAATAAAACAAGTACGGAAAGCTAAAACAGAAACAAAATAAAAAAAATCTCAAATATCAAAACAAGAAACAACAAAAGACCCAGAGTGGACCAAATTGGAGCATAAAAAGAAATACCAAGAACTAAAATGGTCTTTACGAGAGGTATGGACTACTGAGGGAGAAAGTGATGGTAAAGAGGAGTTAGAAAAAGAAAACATGGATGTATCATCCCACTATCGAAAATTTACCATCCAAGACAAAAAAATCATAATGACACCACCAGTCAGGGAAAGAATAAACTAGGAATCTTACGATAGGCTGGAAAATACAAAACGGATAGACCTCGCCGAACCAGGTGAAAAGCCTCAGCCGGTCTATATCGCAACTGATTTAGAGTCTGAAGAAGAAGAACTGCTAACACAATTTCTCAAGAAGTATAAAGATGTGTTTGCATGGTCCTACAAAGACCTCAAAGGAGTTGATCCATCGATATGCCAACATACAATTCCTTTGAAATTAGATGCCAAACCTAGCAAACAACGTCCTTATATATATAATGACACATTTGCTAAACGAATCAAAGAGGATATTGACAAGCTGATGGATGCTGAATTCATTTATAAAATTGAGCATACAGATTGGGTGTCACCCATTGTGGTTGTGTCAAAAAAGAATGGAAAGCTGCGAGTGTGTGTGAACCTCAAAAAGGTAAATGCAGCCACAATAAGGGATAATTATCCCTTGCCGATCATAGAACATGTACTCGAGAGGGTGGTCGGAAAACGGGCTTATTCCTTTCTAGATGGGTTTTCAGGGTATAACCAACTGGCAATTGCAATAGAGGATCAACACAAAACAACGTTTTCCACAGAATGGAGAATATATGCGTATAGAGTTATGCCTTTTGGCTTAACCAATGCACCAGCTACCTTTCAGAGGTGAATGACGCATACGTTCAAAGAATACCTGAGAATATTCTTAGAAATATATATGGATGATCTTTGTGTACACTCTCTTCTACGAGAGGAACATATTGACCATTTACAAAAGGCATTTGAGAAGTGCAGAACATATCGAATCTGTCTTAACCCGGAAAAGTGTATTTTTATGGTTAGGCAAGGCCGCATCTTAGGACAAATTGTCTCAAGAAGTGGCATAACCACTGACCTAGACAAAATCAAAGTCATAGTAGACCTGCCCATGCCTACTAACACAAAGCAAGTGCAATCCTTCATAAGACACTGTGGATATTATTGAAGATTCATATACATGTATGCAGTCATTGCACAACCTCTGTATCGTTTGTTAGTCAGTTTCGACTGGACTGAGGAGTCTGAAACTTCATTCCAAAAGCTTAAGGAAAACCTTGTATCAGCACCTGTACTTAAAGCACCAGATTGGGAAAAGATATTCCATGTTCACATTGATGCATCTGTATATGCAATTGGGAGTATTCTGGCTCAACTTGGAGACGGAACAATGGATTTCCCAGTTTGTTATGCAAGCCGACAGTTAAACAATGCAGAAAAGAACTACACAACCACCACTAAAAGAGAGGGGCTAGGAATGATTTAGGCTATAAAGAAATTTTGGCATTATTTGCTTGCAAACAAATTTGTGTTCTTCACAGATCATCAAGCTCTTTTGTATCTGGTAAATAAACCATGCAATACTAGGAGAATTGTACGCTGGTTTATTATATTGCTAGAGTTTGATTTCACAGTGGTGATCAAAAAGGGTAAAACTCATCTCTACGGGCGGATCATCTTTCAAGGCTATAAAACGGGGAAGCTCCTGAAGGAGTAGATGATGACATACCTGATGCGTATCTTTTCAATATTGAAATGATACCCAAGTGGTCTCAGGAAATTGTTAGCATTCTTTCCTTTGGAGGTAGGTTTGATAACAAGGAAGACAAATCCAAACAACAAACAATTCGACAAACATAAAACTTCCAGTTAATTTTGCAGGAAGGCTGTATCATCTAGGATCGGACCAAATTCTACGATTATGTATAAATCCTGAGGAGTTCGAGTGTTATCTTGAAGAAGCACACGTTCAGGATTGTGCATTTCATTGTTCAACAATGAAAACACACCAGAGACTGATGCAATTAGGGATTTATTGGCCAACTATGTATGTTGACACACATGCTTATGTTAAAAATTGTACTATATGTAGTGCCAAACGACCAGTGGATCACGCGACATTGTTTCAAGTAAACATTGCACCTGCATGGAGTCAATATATCATTGATTTCTTAACCACAAGGACGTTGTGAGCGGGATGAAAACACACACAGCGCCTCTATAACGACCCAACACACACTCTTGGAAAGATACACACACACACACTATGGGGCACCACTCGGCTTAGACAACACACCTGGCCGAGACAGGGAAGACACCTCTGGAGTGAGAGGAGAGAAACTATCCACTTGTCCACTCCACACACACACACACACACACACACACACACACACACACACCCCAAAAACTCAGTTCAAAAGAGGAGAATTTCTGATGTTTAGATACAAATGAGCTTGGGCCAACACCAATGGGGCAAACAACTCACACAATATGGGTAAAAGATACCAGATTCAATCACAAATTGGAGAAGAAGCTTCACTCACCGGAGAAGATTACACAGAAAAACAGCAGAAAAAGAGTGAGGAATTTGGCAAAATGGATAGCGCCATCGCGTCCAGAACGGCCCAAAACCCCAGTCTACAATGTCAAAGTGCTCAAATCCGACCTCGGATGAGCAGTTTACGGCCAAAACAGGCTCCAAAAACCCAAAAAACACACCTGCGGCTGTTCCTCCTCTCTTCTCCACGTTTTTTTCTGGTCTTCTCTCAGTTTTTTCAGTTCCCACACTTAGATTTATTAGTTGGGCACCCTTGGCCTTTTAGACGACCTCAAACGGACCCCGAACAGGCCAAAAACTGACCTCGCAGTGCATAGTTGTCACCTTTTTGCATCATTCGCACACCTGGCACTCAGCTTTTTTCCAATAATGCATCTCGCTACCACGTGAAGTGGCCCCAAAAAGTGGTCCTAATGATGACCTTTCTGCATAACTCTCACCAAAAAACACCCACGTTGTGCCCGTACTTCTCCGCGTGCAAGTATTGACCCCATTCGCCGTCCTGACGCCACTAGATGCCATCTGACACACCTGCTTACCTCATGTCGTTGGCCCGCGGATAGCTTCCTCGAGAAGTTTTACGCGCTACCAACTCCTCCTTATTGTAGAAAAAACACACTAATACTGATAATAGAGAAAATCGCTGCACTATGTACATGCTGTCCTACCTGTACACATGTGGGCCCCACGTAACCACCTGGCTCTGGAAAATGGGCAATACTTTATTTGATGCACCATGCATGGGTATGTACATATGCGCAATCCCTTGCTCCAAAAAACTCCTGACATAATTTGCCCATCCCCTAGCCTGCTAGATCATTCATGATCAGCAGCAGCAAAGAGAGATATGAGACTCGCCGCATCACAAGTCTCCTCATCCTTCACCAACATTTCTTGCTCCACCGACAACTCATCTTGCTCCACCATCATCAATCTAGCATAATACAATTTAAGACGCAATCCATTTACCCTTGACTTATGTAGAACACCATCCAGGTTAGCCAGCTGATATGTGCCATTTGGAAAACACTCTACTACCTTGAAAGGGCCTTCCCACTTAATTTGAAACTTCTTTTGGAAGGTGTTGTCCAGCTTACTGTTGTAGCGCAAAACCAAGTCATGCTTCTTGATTCCCTTACTTTTGACCTTTTCATTTATCTTTGCCAAAGCTTTATCCTGCATCTGCCCATAATGCTCCAATGCGCTCATCCTATCCAACTGGACCTCTTGTAACTGCAAGAGCCTCTCTTTGAATGCATCACTAGGCGGCCCAAGCAACTTCTCTAACATCTTGACCGCAGGCAACTCTACCTCCACAGGCAATAGTGCTTCCTTTCCATACACCAAATGAAATGGAGTAAACCCTGTACCTGTCTTCACCGAAGTACGGTAAGCCCATAATGCACTAGGCAATTCCAAATCCCAATTCTTTCCTTGGTGCTCTGTCACTTTCGAAAGAATCTGTACCAACTCACCATTGAATCTTTCATTTAAGCCATTACACTGCGGGTAATAAGGAGTGGTATGTTGGTGCCTAATCTTCATCTTTGCACATAAAAAATCTAGCAGTTTAGCTCTAAAGCCAGGCCCCTTATCTGAAAGTAGCTCCAGTGGCACCCCAAACTTGCAACATATTTCATCATACACAAATTTTGCTACATCCTTTGCAGTGATCTGTTTTACTGCTATAGCCTCTGCCCATCTAGAGAGATAGTCCACTGCCGTCAAAATATAGCTTTTGCCCCTGCTTGTGATAGGTAACGGGCCTATCGCATCAATCCCCCACTTTTCAAACACATCAAACTCCATAATGATTTTTCGTAGGTCTGGCTTCAACACTCTCTTCCCAAATGCTTGACACCTATTGCAAGACCTACACCAATGGTGAACATCCTTGTGCAAACTAGGCCATACATACCCCTCTTGCAAAATCTTATGCAAGGTGATCTTTAGAGCAAAATGGCCACCACATGCGCCTTCGTGATTCTCTTCCAACACTCTGTAAAGCTCCTCCCGCCAAGGTACACGTCTCAACACGAGATCAGCCCCTTTCATGTATAAGACATCACCAATCAATTTGTACCTGTATGCTCTACGCACAAAGCCATACTTCTTAGACTTCTGAATCTCCTTTGGAATGATTCCTGTTCGCAAAAACTCCTCTTCTTGAGCCAAACTTTCCCGGCCATGATAAAGAGGTAAAGTGGTCCTCAACACAAATAGCTCCCCAATCATGCCTTGAGCTGCTTCATGTGCCTCTCCATTTAGAGCACGTTCAATGTGTCTGATGCTCCATGCTTCAAACTTTTTTAACAGGCCTTTAATTCTGAAGCACATTTCCTTCAATGAGGTGTTCTTACTCTTCCACACACCCAGCACTTGCTTCACCACTAACAAGGCATCACCTTTTATGCTCAACCTTCGAACCCCATGCTTCAAACAAATGTGTAATCCGGCTTCCAATGTAGCATATTCAGCCTCATTGTTACTATGCGCATCCAATTTGAACCCTCTCTTGCATACTAGCTTCCCCTCTGGATCATAAAGTGCTATACCCCCTGAAGCTGCATCGTGGCTCTTTCTGTATGAACCATCAAAGAACAACACATGTGCATTGCTGATCTGTGGCACTTCTTCAACTACCTTTCTCACCACCTCTTCCTTAACAATAAGGGGATTCTCCTTGTAGGTCAACAAATCAGCTAGGGTAGCCCTTGTACTATCTTCCACTAGAAAAGAGAACTCAAACTCTTGCAGCTCAATTACCCATTTCTTCACCACATTTGACATGTTAATACCATTAATTAACTGTGGCAAAAAGGCATAACTCGTCAAGAAAACAAAAGGCCGTGGTAGCAAGTAATGACGAAATCGTCGACAAGCAAATATTACACTCGCCATCACTAGCTCTACTTCCGATAACTTTCTCTCCGCTACCAACTTCACTCGGCTTGCACAATACACTGGCCTCATATAATGGCTACCCTTCCCCTTTTGCAATAGCATGGCTCCAATGGCATCATCCCCTACTGAGGGATTTACATAAAAAACTTTCTCCCAATCAGGAGCCTGCATGGCTGACAACCCCCCTAACACCTCTTTCACCTCTTGAAACACTTCTTCACACTTGTCATCCCATTGCAATGGATCATGCTTTGCCACTTGCTGTAATGGATAAAGAAGCTGCGAAGACAATGGAATAAACCGTGCCATGTACTTCACTTTGTGTATAAAGGTTGCCAATTGCTTCGTACTCATAGGTGATGGAAGAAGAATAATAGACTTAACCTTGTCTGGATCAGCCTCAATGCCATTTTCTGACACCATATGGCCCAATAACTTCACCCTTGGCTGTGCAAGATGACATTTCTTTGGATTTAGTTGTCCTCCACATTCATCATATCGAGCGAATACCATCTGCAGCTTCTCATGGTGATCAGCCCTACTGCTGTAGACACAGAAATCATCCATAAAAGCTTTAACACAACTACCAATGAATGGTTCCAACACCCAATTTGCTCTCTCTTGATAGAAGGAAGGTCCATTTGACAACCCAAATGGCAATACTGTGTAGCAATAGCAGCCCCATGGCGTAATAAAAGTGGTCTTTGTGCGGTCTTTAAGAGCAATCTTCAATTGAAAATAGCCTGAAAAACCATCACACACACTATACCTCTCATAACCTGCCACTGAATCCAAGATCTGATCGATGAATGGAAGAGGATATGGGTTCTTCTTAGTGGCTGCGTTTAAGGGCTTAAAATATACACAAATCCTCCACTTCCCATCCTTCTTTGGACTGACTACTACTGGACTCACCCATTCTGTGGTCTCCACAGGGACTATGAACCCTGCCTTCAACAACTTGTCCACCTCTTCTCGCAAGGCTTCCATTTGCTCTTGACCCATCCTTCTTAGCCTTTGCCGCACTGGCTTAGCACCTTCTTTCAGCTCTATATGCATCTCTTCACCCTTGAACCCTCTGATCTCTTCATATGAAGTAATGAACAAATCAGGAAAACTAGCCAGCATATGCAAATATATATCCTTCTCCATAGCTGAGAGGTCTCCACTGATCATTTGCGTCATTAATTCCTGCTTCTTTGACAACTCAACCTTGGTTTGCATCAGCCCTTCAATCACTTCATAAGGCCCTTTACTTTCATCTTCAACTTCGTTCGCAAATGCGACTAAACCACACTCCTGGATTTCTTTATCCATCAAAAGAAATGCAACATCAGCATCCTCATCAGTGCTGGTAGTGCTATCACTGTCCTCATCTGTCACCGTGGAAGAGTCTTCATCACTAGACTCATCCTCATCTTCATAAAGCTCCTCTAATCGTTTCCTTGTGTCCATATTATAAAGCTTCTTGGTACCTGTCTTTCCATAGAGGCTAATCGTACCATGTCGCCAATCTTGAACAGCTCCCACTGCACGTAACCATGGTCTGCCTAGTATAATAGGATATGCTCCCAACCCTGCTGGCATCACATGAAAATCAACCACTGCCTTTGCATCATATGCCTCCACTTCTAAGCTCTTTACAACACCCAAGCATTTTACTTTTTGATGGTTTGCCAATCTGATGCGAAAACCTGACACCCCAGCTACTGTGAGACCCATCTTCTCAACGCATGAGTGTGTTATGACGCATATTTGGCCTCCGCCATCCACATAACCTTGTCCCAAATTTTTCCTTTTATGCCACACATCTACTATTGGACAAATGTCTGGTAGCTCATCCATTGCCAACACCTTTACTGAACCTCTCTCTGGCTCTTTCTCCATTGGGTTAACCATCCTCTTCCACTGTCGCTTTAGCTTAGGCACCATCTCTATAAGCTGCCCAAAAGTAACATCTGCCTTCCTGCTCGTCAGATCCTCCTTCAAGTCATAGCTTAATTGCCCATCCCCTAGTGGAAAATCTGAAACATGAAACTTTCGACGAGCTCTCCTTTTCCTCTTGGCCTTGACATCCTCGCCTTCATGGCTCTTTCCTTTCTTCTTACTAGGACCTGGGGCACTTCTTCCTTCCTTATCCTCTGTGGTCCTCTTCCCAATAGGCATCACTAATGTATCCTCTAGCTTTGATGCCTTCTCTAAGGTGACTACACTTAGCACTTTTGTCTTCCCTTTTTCCTCCTGGGTCAGTCCACTGGTTCCTTCGTCTCCCTTAATTTCGATGCCATAATCATTTGACCTAGTTAGCACCTGTCTTGGCAATGGATACATGTCTCCCCCCATCCTTGGTGGCTTATCACATTGCGGGCTGATGTGACCCAACTCTCCACAATTATAACATGTGGGCGTATGCCTCCAAAACCTACCATTGCTTTGTCCAACACCATTCCTAGGCCTTTCTTCACCTCCTGGCTGATTTGCAAACCTCCCTCGACCTCAATTATTTCCCACTTGACCTAGCATGTTTAGGCTGAGATTCTTCATCAAATCTACCATTTGCCTCATGTCTTGCCTTAGCCCATCATCTTGCACTGCTGTAGTGACCACTGCTGGCATAACCTGAGTAGTAACAGGAACTAATGGTTCATGATGAACCCCTGACATGCGCCCTTGTAAAGACTCTATAGGCTGAAATTCAGACCTCATTGACTCCACCCCTAACTGGCTCATTTTCCTCAGCTTCCACTCTTTGTTCCTTGCTACCTCTAGTGCATCTTCATATGTCCTAGGCTTCTTTAGCTCCACTCTCCAACGTATATTCTCCCAAAGACCAGCTAAGAACCTGTCCTTCTTCATCATGTCAGGCGGGGGTACCTGTGGTGCTAAAGCCTTGCACATTCGCTCCCATGCCAATGAAAACTTACGTATGTACGCATCTACTGGCTCACCTTCCTTCTGCACCAAACCTTGTACTTCTTGCCACACTTTGTCAGGATCTTCTATCTTCACAAACTCCACTTCCAATCCATGCCTTAGATTGTCCCAACTCAATCTTATAGGTGGATCTGCTGCACGCAACTCCTCTTCAAATGCCTTGGACCAAACTCGTGCATCACTCTTCAAACAAATTTGGAGAAGGCGTAACATTTGCGTAGGGTCATGAATCTGGTTGCTAATGCAGGCAACCTCCATCTTTTCCAAAAAGTATTCCACATCTTCATCACTTCTTCCATGAAACTCCGGATAAGAGAAAGCCATGGCTACCCAAGTTACAATGCTTTGAGAACCCCTTTGAACACACGTGCAAGAACCCAAAACTTTTGACTACCCAATCCCCAGAAACTTCAATGGAGCTCAACTTTAGATAAGGACAAACACATGTACATCAAATGAGTTTTCATAGTTGATCATCGGAATGACAACAGGCAAAGGACATTCCAGGATCTCTCTCAATCTTCTTGGCCCAAACATAAAGACTATGCACTGCTGGAAAAAGATCTTCCTGGACACATGAACATTAATCTGAATTCTTTGAGTTAAATGAAAAGGAGTGAACTGAGGGCCATTTTGATCATCCATTAAAGCCAACCATGAAGCTCCCAAGAAGGCACACCTGACTCAACCTCTGGTTTTGCCAAAATTTCAGCAGCATAACAGCATAAATGGCTCAAAATACCAAAAAACCAGCCATCATAACTTGGGAAAATTTCGACAGAGTTTCCCCAGAAGTAGAGCAGTAGGAACCCAAAATATAGACTGTCTATGTATGCATAAACTGTCAACAATAGAACCCGAGCATCAAGTAGGAATCACTAGTACATAGCCTATGGCGAGGTCACAAAAAGGGTGCTCCAGCTACCTGTATCACCGAAAGGATCTCCACATTTGAGAATCCCCCAGCTCAATAAAAACCTCACACTATCGACCCTCACACGAAGGCTAATGCAAATCGCATATAGTCAAGTCTCAGAAATGACTATCTTCCAGACCAAGTCTCAGAAATGGCTGGGACTGCCAAATACAACCATATATGGCTCCACAAATGCGTACAATGGCAGTTTCCACAAGTAACGTACAATCCAGCAGACAATGCGCTCAAATAGGCGCCAAGTGATGCATTCCCACAACAACTGCAAGTGACATCACTTCTAGTATATCACTGTACTCCAGCTACCTGTACCTGTGTGAATCACCTGTACCTGTACCTGTTCCTGTAACCTGTAACCTGTAACCTGTAGCCCTGAATCTCGAAGCTCGAAGCTCGAAGCAGAAGGTACTCGAAGAAGATCCTCCGTGGGGGCGCCAAAAGAATGTGAGCGGGATGAAAACACACACAGCGCCTCTATAACGACCCGACACACACTCTTGGAAAGATACACACACACACTATGGGGCACCACTCGGCTTAGACAACACACCTGGCCGAGACAGGGAACACACCTCTGGAGTGAGAGGAGAGAAACTATCCACTTGTCCACTCCACACAGACACACACACACACACACACACACCCAAAAACTCAGCTCAAAAGAGGAGACTTTCTGATGTTTAGATACAAATGAGCTTGGGCCAACACCAATGGGGCAAACAGCTCACACAATATGGGTAAAAGATACCAGATTCAATCACAAATTGGAGAAGAAGCTTCACTCACCGGAGAAGATTACACAGAAAAAAAGCGGAAAAAGAGTGAGGAATTTGGCAAAATGGATAGCGCCATCGCGTCCGGAACGGCCCAAAACCCCAGTCTACAATGTCAAAGTGCTCAAATCCGACCTCGGATGAGCAGTTTACGGCCAAAACAGGCTCCAAAAACCCAAAAAACACACCTGCGGCTGTTCCTCCTCTCTTCTCCACGTTTTTTTCTGGTCTTCTCTCAGTTTTTTCAGTTCCCACACTTAGATTTATTAGTTGGGCACCCTTGGCCTTTTAGACGACCTCAAACGGACCCCGAACAGGCCAAAAACTGACCTCGCAGTGCATAGTTGTCACCTTTTTGCATCATTCGCACACCTGGCACTCAGCTTTTTTCCAATAATGCATCTCGCTACCACGTGAAGTGGCCCCAAAAAGTGGTCCTAATGATGACCTTTCTGCATAACTCTCACCAGAAAACACCCACGTTGTGCCCGTACTTCTCCGCGTGCAAGTATTGACCCCATTCGCCGTTCTGACGCCACTAGATGCCATCTGACACACCTGCTTACCTCATGTCGTTGGCCCGCGGATAGCTTCCTCGAGAAGTTTTACGCGCTACCAACTCCTCCTTATTGTAGAAAAAACACACTAATACTGATAATAGAGAAAATCGCTGCACTATGTACATGCTGTCCTACCTGTACACATGTGGGCCCCACGTAACCACCTGGCTCTGAAAAATGGGCAATACTTTATTTGATGCACCATGCATGGGTATGTACATATGCGCAATCCCTTGCTCCAAAAAACTCCTGACAACGTTTCTTGAAAACATAACAAAAGCACGGAAAAGGGCTAGAGAGCTGGAGCTTGCGACTATAATTTAATTGGGAACCAACTCTATAAGCGAGGAAAGGACAATCAAATTAGAATCTGTGCAAGTGAAAGTGAATACCTGCTGATTCTAGAACACGCACATGGAGGCATAAGTGGTGGCCATTTTTCAGGCGATAAGACGACAAAAATTGTCTTAACCGTAGGAATATGGTGGCCTACATTGCATAAGGAGGTTGAGGAGTTTGTAAAGCGTTGTGATGCATGTCAGTGCACCAAGGTGCCGATGAGATGCCACTACGACCAATGATGGGAGTAAGGGCATTTGCAAAATGGGGCATTGATTTTGTGGGGCCTATTTCACCCCTTGCATATCGCACCCATACCTAATATATCATTGTGGCTACGGACTATCTCACAAAATGGGTGGAAGCCAAGGCAACACAAAAAGCAGACGCAAGAACCACTGCACAAGTTTTGTATGAGAATGTCTTTGTACGATACGGATTACCAATAGAAATTGTCAGTGATCGAGGAACACATTTTTCTAATGAAGTCATTGAATATCTGCTAGAGGAATTCATGGTCATACATAGAAAATCTACTCCATATCATCCACAGGCAAATGGACAAGCTGAGGCCACAAATAAAACACTATGCACGGTTCTCACTAAAATTGTATCAGAGTCAAGGACAGCAGACTGGGATCAACAGTTACACTCAACACTATGGGCATACAGGGTAGCTTACAAAACATCAATAGGAACAACACCGCACAACATGGTGTTTGGCCTAAATGCTATATTACCCATAGAGTTTTTAATTCCAACTCTACGAGTAGCGAAACGCTTAGAATGGACAGGGCATGAGATCTCTTCAAGAATAAATGATCTTGAAAAGCTAGATGAACTTCGCTTCAGAGCTGTAGCTTCGATCTATGCTAAAAAGAAAAGACAAAAAGAGTTTTTGACAAGCATGTGCGCACGAAAGAGTTCAAAACAGGTGATTATGTACTTATTTATACCTTGAAGCAACATGCCAAGAAACTTAAAAAGCGAGGGATGGGACCCTTTGTGATTAGTGACCTATCACAAAGTGGAGCTGTCAAGCTTGCTACATTAGCAGGTGAAGAAATGCCAAATTGGATTAGTGGGTGTCGATTAAAGAAATATCGTTTACCACTAACACAGGATATGCTTCAACAAAATCCATCAAGAAAAACAAGGGATGAAGGAGAAACAGAGGGTACGGAAAGAAGCTCAAGAACGCATTGCAAAAAGACTCCTTCTACGACAATAACAACAGTGTGGCTCACCTTATCGAATAAATGCTATTCGACTAACGAATTTTGATGAAGACACAGTGGAGCCAATAATTGCAGTCAAAGTGGGTAGCAATCAAGTTGAATTGACGGCATTGCTTGATTCTAGAGCTCAAGCAAATTTGATCTCTTACAGATTATACAAACAACTCAAGCTCAAAGGTCAACTACATCCTACTCCACAAGTGCTGGAAAGTAGTACATCACATTCGCTGAAAACATTGGGTTGGATTATATTGCATGTATAAGTACATCAATATATTTACCCACACAAGTTTTATGTGGTTGAAGATGAAAGCACACAACACCCCATGTTGTTGGGACAACCTTGGCAAAAAGAGTATAATGTGCAGATAGATTGGAATGCGGATGCGGTCAAACTTTAGCATGCACAAGAACAACAGGTGGTAGCCTTTGCTCAGCGACCCCGCAAGAACCAGATGGCAGCAACACAATCAAGGGAGAAAGAATCCAAACAATGGGTGCCACTAAAGAACAACATGGCGAACAAACAGGGAATTTCCAACCATGTTCACTATAAACATAAAACAACACAGACCGCAGTGCCAAGATCAAGGTTAGCAATACGAGAAAAACAAGTATGGGTGCGGAAGGATAGAGGTGACATGGCAAACAAACCACAACACAACAACATGAGTCAAAAGGAGAAAACAGTTCAACCAAAAACCAAGGGAATAAAACAGATATGGATCCCAAAGCGAATGCTCAGTAACAATTTAAATGCGACTCGCATTTGGATCCCGAAACCAACGCAACAGGAACTCCCTTCAGTACAAGCACCGTCAGAAGGAAGACACACACTACATATGAAACCGGCAAACAGATCTATGTGGGTGCCAATCAACAACAAAACAATGACAACCACGGAGGTAGCAAAATAAGCCTAGAAAAACCTCCAAAGCAACGCTACAAATGGAAAGCCAAAGAGACAAGGACTACGGCCAACTCCGCCACGACAATTCTCTCCAAGGAGACGACTATGGCCATATCGACAATAGCGGCAAACCAAACAACTTTTGCAAGAAAGACGATCAAACAAAGAGCAGGCAGAGTTACAAATTTTACTTGCAAAGAAAATCTACCGCCTAGATCAACAACAAATAGGAAACCTCGACGGCGAATGCCAATAAGCATATTGCTTATACCCTCCTCTTGCACAACATTAATTTTTCCATGCATTGACCGAGTATGCATCATATAGGGCCACATTACATGGCCAAGTATTAGCACAATTTTTCACTCCATGCACGGAACATACTCCGAGGCGATACCTTGTCGTCCGGGAGGACTCCGGCTAGGAGGGGGGGAGGCATTATCAAATGCGGACCTAATGGCAGAAAGAGCAAAAAAAGGGCATGTTTTTCGACTATTTTTAAGGGTTGTCGTTTGATTGCGAATTTTTTTGGACTAACCCAAGTACATATGCCCTTATACAGCATGAATAGACAAGTATATGGGTCCAAACGCCAAATCAAGCCTCTAGGTGTGTGTATATAAGTAAAAATAGCAATTTTTCGGGCAAAATATTGAAAAAACGGAGAAATCCGACAATAAAAATTGCACAAGAGTGTATATAGTGTTTTTTAGTGATGTTTTTGATTTATTATGATTTTTGAGGATTTTTTGGATCTAATTTACTATTTTCCTTTTAATTTTACTAATTTTTGGCAAAAAAACTTTAAAAATACAAAAAGCAGGTGAAAAACGGTCATAATGAAAACCAAAAAAAAAGGGGATGATTAGTGACTATAGGACAACCTATGGTACAATGGGGGTGCAATTATGTGAATGGAGCGGAAAGCGTGTTTTGGCCAGATTTCGACTGAAACGTCAAATTTCTCAGAAACTGGGCAAATGGAGTCCAAATCAAGAAATTTTTGAGCTTAAACCGTATCTCGTAAGAAGTTGGGAGCACATGTCAAATTTCATGGAAAGTGGTTCGGGGACCCCCATTATAAGAAATTTTCACTTCATTTTAAACTCATTTCTACTATTGACTTTTGAAAGAGAGCTCCTGCCACCTAGAGCGAACGGGACTTCTAGCAGCTTCTACGACGCGCATGATCACTTGACAGGCTCCAGACATGAGAGGTAGGCTCACCACCTTGAGCTTTTTGCGCATGTTTGTTGTTTTGTCGCGAAAACTAGCGTAGGGATCACATGGGAAGAGGACAGTAGAGACCTACAGGCAGAAGTGACCACCTAACGGCTAACCCAAAAGCAATGAGACTTCATCGGTAGCTTACCCTAGCATAGGAGACCACTTTTGGATGACCAAAGACAGTAGAAAACCATTGAGAAAAACCCTAATTCCTAGAGCCCCGCAAGAGGCCACCAAAATGGAAAATCGGCGGAAAGGCGCCCAAATGCTACCAAAACTCATGGGTAGGAGCATCTTGACATGCTCGACAAGTCTATATAGCCCACGTGGCCATACGACGACCCGAAGCGGCACTAAGCTTCAGAAACGACATTAGACACACAAAGCGTCAAAAAGCTCTCACGGCCAAACCGCATGTCCGTTTGCCACCAAACTTCACGAGCGGATTTCCTAGACCATCAACAACCAAGTCCTATGGTGGTAGACCACCACAAGTCATCGAAGACATGAAAATGCAACCACGGGTTCTTTCAGAGTAACAAATTGCCAAACGGAGCTCCAATGAAGCCAAAGTCGACAAAAACCATATGGCAAGGATACCCAAGGGACCGTGAAGCTATAGAAACCAACATCAAGAAATTTCATCGCCAAAAAGTACTCCCAGAGTCAGAAAACGGCTCGGAGGCTCTGAAGTCCACACAGGGATTTTCTTACTATCAATTTGACTTTTTTGTTGAAATTATGCTTAAAAGGGACTCAGAGAGACTCAAGGCAGGCACCAGTAGTACTTCCAATGAAAATTTCATTAGGAGACATCCCACGCGTAGGATGTCTCAAGGCCAAATATGGGCACCAAACCTAACATTTCTCATTACACACAGCTTCTGAATAGCCTTTACATGCTAGACACCAAGTTTCATCACATTTGGACAAAAGTTGACCTCATATGCATGAAAAAACGCAAAGTCAGAGCATAGAGGCAATAATGGGTCCTAGACCTACCAAAACTTGTCCAAATCACATGAAACTTGCACAATATACTCATGAGCACATTGCCAAGCTATCTATGGGGTCACAAGTGAAAAATGATGAAATCTAAATGACCAAATTGGCCCCCAGATGGTATTTTTCAGTTCCAGATCTCCTTCTTACCTCTTCATGAGCCCATATATCAAGTTTCAAGCCATTCCTATCACATTTGGCCCCCAACACCTCCAAGATGCACTTTTTAAGCCCAAAAACACTACACATGCTCTTACCAACACCAATGATTGTCCAAATCAAAATCCAAGAGCAGGGCCATGTTCCACATGCCAAGGGCTACCTACAGAACCAATTTCAAGCTATTTTGATGAAAAAGACATCCTACGCGTAGGATGTCTCCAGCATGATTTTGACTTACTGTGCAAGAAAGGACCTCATGGGAGCCATTACCATGGTGCAAGAAGCTCATATATCAAATTTCAACCCATCTGAATATCATTTGCCACCTGTTGAGGACATCCTACCCAATTTGTAAGCCAAAAGCCTGAATCTGTCCAGAAATGCACTTTTTGATGCCCAAACCCAATTCCAATCACATAGCCATGTTCAACAGGCCAAGGACCACTAGCGTACCAAGTTTCACCAAAAAATGATGAAATAGACATCCTACGCGTAGGATGTCTAAATGATAAATTTTGGCCAAAATGATACTGTGAGCACATGCATAGTTTCCCTAGTTTCTTTTAAGTTTTATTTTCAATTTTCAAGTCATTTGGATAGTTAAAACCGAGTTTCTCAGCTGATATGGAAAAAACGCTAACTTCAGAATACTGAGTGCAACAGGATCCATGGCAACCGCAAAATCACCGGCAAAGAAGAAGAGAATGACAATAAAAGACTACTTGGAAGAAGTAGAGCCGTTTGTCATCCCAGAAGGAACTCTGAAGCCAACTAGCACATGGATTCAGGATGATTTACTAGAGTCCAATGATTTGAAGATCTACCAAGGTGTATTCAAAGATCCTGAAGGAAATCCAATAGAGCTACCCATGATATCACGGGAGCTCAATGAATTTGTCAGAAGCAAGATGGGAGATTACTTGGAGAAGCTGGACCTCCATAACTACTTTGAAGCTTTGCCGACAGGAATTGACATCAAAAGAGTGTGGGAATTTGTGACCACTATCAAAGAAGATGGAGTGGCCCAAGTCACTGATTTGCAGGGCAAGCCAGACACCATGATTGTCATCACAGAGAGGGTGGTGGCAGCCCCACTAGACATCTCCAACAAAGGAGATAGTGTGACCAAGAGAAGAGATGAAGTCAAGGTGTACTCCGAAAAGAAGAACAACTACACTTTTGAAGATATTGCAAACCGAAAAGTGGCTATCATGAGCCAGCTCTACAACCAGTACTTCCACATGTGTACAAAGCGGCCACAGAAGTACAGAATGCTGCCTGGAGCCATTGCTACCACCTTCACCTGGGCAATGCAGAAGAGAAATCAAAAAGTGATCAATTATGCTGCCTACATCCATGACAACCTGGTGAAGATGGGAAACAAAAATCCCACCTACATTGTACCTGGTGAGCTAATAACAAAAGTGGTTTATCGGAGCATTGCATGCCAAGGGAAACTGGCCCGAACCTCCATCACAGAATGATTGGCTAAAGCTGAAAGAAGATAAAGAAGAGGAACCGCCCAAAGCACCCAGAGTAGCCACACGGTTGAAGTGCCGGTTAGAGACCGTGCTAGAAGAGCCGCCAGAGCCGAAGAAAGGAAAGAAAGAAAGTCTACAAGTGCCGATCAAAGAAACCAAGTCACAAAAAGCGGCGCGGCTAGAAAGATTAATGGAAAGCTTCAAAGCCGAAAGAGCACTCAAGGGAGGTTTGAGTGAGTTGTGGAAGCCATCCCTTGAAGCCATGTCAGGATCATCCCAAAGGGTGCACCGAGATAGGTTTGAAGACTACATCAAAAACTTCGAGATCCTAGATGCTACAACAGAGAATATCTCGAATATCCCATTTATAGAAGAAGAAGTGGATGAAGTACGACGTCAACTGCTAGAAGAGCAGGAAGGCCAAGAAAGAGAGCGAAAGACCAAGGCGGACCGGGACTTCAAGAAGAAGCCACCAACTCCACCGTCAAGCCCGGAGTTCAGTCCACCCCCATCACCACCTCCTCTTAGCCCTCCACAAACCCAACAAAAGGAGGAGCTGGACACATCTGATGATCAAGAAGACTCCAAGCAAGAGAAGACTAAAGGGGAAGAGAAGAAAGAAGAAGCTAAGCCCAATGATGAGCAGCCAGAGCTAGAGGAAAGAAAGTTTAGCACATTTCTTGATCTACTAGCTGCGGGTTACTCAAGAGAAGAGGCAGCTAGAGTAGCATTTGAGTTGGCAAGCACAAGGCCCAAAGAACAGATGCAGAGCCTGCGGTTAGTGGAACTGAAAGAGATGGCCATTGATATAGTGGACCTACAGCCACCGACCAATGACTGGGAGGTGGTGATGCACAAGATAACCGGGCTCAGAGCAAAATCATTGGCCACAGAGAGTGAGATTGCTAATCTCAAAACAACTGAAGTTCAGATCAAGGCTGAAGTAGACACACTACAAAAACAAAGCCAAGAGCATATAGAGAAACAAACAGAGCTGCAAGCCACTCTGGCCACAACATTACAAAGATGCCAGGAGATGGAACGAGAAAATCAGGCAACAGATCAAAGACTTCAAAGAGCTGAAGAAGAATACAGGAAAATCAGCAAGTCATTGACAAATGCAGAGAGGGAAAGGGACAACCTAACCCTACAACTTGCTGAAGAATCCAAGGAGGTGGAAGCCTTGAAGAATGCCAAAGAGAAGGCAGAGATAGAGCATGAAGCGAGCCAGGATGAGGTCATCGAGCTAAAAGACCAGATGAAAGTAAAAGATCAAACCATCCAACGGCTACGAGCATCTCCGGCCAGAGTCAGAGCTGCTAGCTCGACTCACACCACTTCAGAGAATGAGCTTTATGAAGAACAAATGAAAGAGCTCCAAAAGGAGTTGACATTAGAGAAAAGACAAAGGCTGATGCTGGCCAAGGAGTCATTGGTAATGCAAAGCCGCCTAGAAGAAGAAAATCAAGCCATGAGGAATGAGCTAGAAGCCATCAAGAGAAAGCTCGAGGAGGCGGAGAAAATAAATGCAGATCTGAACGACCTCCTAGTAAACATGGGAGAGCAAGTAGAAGAAGAAAAGAAAACACTTCAAAAGCAGATGGAATAGCTGAGAGGCCAGTAGCAAATGGAAGAGCAACAATTTAGCACTGGGCCAACAGCCATGGAGGGGATCGACCTAGAGAATGTGTCAGATCCCGTGGACACCACCATGCAAGAGGAAACCCTTGTGGGACCCTCACAAGAGCCACAAGATCTGACACAAGAAGAAGAAGAGAAGCTGCAAAAGGCCATAGAAGCGGCAGTCAGAGACACCGCCAAAGAAGCATTGGAATGGGAGCAGAGGGTCTTTAAATCAATGACTATTCAGAAGATAGATGCCAGTAACATTTGGCGTGATTGGCTACAGCCCTCTCTCCCATATCCTCTGCTAAAGTACGAAGCTTCTACTATCAACAAACGGATCAAAGAGAAGCCAACAATGCCACCGTACAAAGCAGATATCTCCAAACCTGAAAGAGTCAAGCTGATAGTGGACTCTTAGCTCAGGTGGAGAAAGGCATGGCTGACAAAGTATCCTCAATATCTAATCCATCTGGTAGAGGCACCTAAAGTGATCAGAGATAACCTCAGTTTCTGACCTCTACCAAGGATGAGGACATGGAAAGCCCACGAGCTGCTGCATAGAAGCCAACCTACTTGGCTAAATTACTCGAACCTGCCAGGCTCGAAGACAGGCGAGAGAATAAGTGAGCAATACATGGTGAAAACCCTAACGGACGCCAGCAAATTGTTCACTGGCTCGCCTGACCTATCTTGCATCATGATGAGAAAGATATGTAAAACACTTTTGGCACTCTTCGAGACCTTCAAACCAGGCCAAGCGACATACAATATATTCTTCTTTCAAGATACATACAAATGTGCATACGATCTGTTTGGTCAACCTTCTCACGAGGTGATACATGCATTGTATCAAAGGATTATTTTTTTGCCATCTTATCACCTCCAGGCCTTTGAAGAAGCCTTCTACACTGGCTTCTTCACAATCAGCACATACATATTCGGCCCGACACTATTGGCTCAACATGCGAGATATGAGTCACTTCTCAAGATGAGAGAAAGCCTACATTGAAGAAGCAGCTCAAAAGCTATGTCGGGGACGACATGAACAAGGAGGGGGGGAGTGTTATCAGCTGGACACACCCTACGGAGCTCAACGGAATATTATTTTTTGTAATTATTAATTTATTGAGAAAAACCGACATTTCTCCTTTGTAAATATTGGGGCTTACAGAAGTTTTCAGATTGTATCCCATTTTTGACATTTAGATTGAGTAGATGGTTAAATTGAAACATTAGGGTTTGAGATTGTAAGGTATTTATACCACTTTTTGACCTTAATGAAGAAAACCTTTGTCATATTTTAAAAAAAGTTATGTCTGTGAGTGAGCGTACTGTGTACGAGAGAGAGTGAGAGCTTCATCTTGATGCTACGCGCACACCGGTGGTCGGAATCGAGTGCGGAGAAGTGCAGCGTGTTGCCCCCGATGAGAGCTACGCGCCAATACCTACATTGCGGGCGTATGGTCTGGTTTTGCGAGCTCGGCCTACGAGCTTCATCTGGTGATTCGATGAGCATACATTATCCATTTTTGCATTTCAGCATATCCACACGTTCGCATTGAGTAGAGCTACACATTAGGCACTTTAGTTTTTGGAAACGATGACCTGCAAATTTCGACTAGACATCCTACGCGATTTTGCACCAGGTGTTTAGGGTTGGGATTTTGGTTCATGGACCTTAGGGAGAGCGACCTATTGGTGTTAATAGGGTCTCTTTCAAGTTCTGTGGCATTTCGAGACCGTTTGATGGGTATTTGGCTCTTGGAGGCGTTGTAGGGAATCTCCTCTTATGCACTCCTGAAGGTTGTAGCTTAGACATTGGGTAGAGATCTCTGTAGGAATTAGTCGAGAGTCGGTCGAGTGTAGATTGACACCCTATGCTTGCTTCCACGCGCCTATGGGTCGAGCTTAGAGTCCTTAGCTGACAAATCTTGTTAGGTGAGTTCTCGCTGTGCTGACGTCCGTCGCGGCGTATCCGCCAACAACCGCATAGCTTAAGATTGTCGTCTTTTGCTGTGTAGAGGTAGCTTGGAAGTAATCTTACTTGCTAAGTGCCTTTAGGATTGTAGGATTCTAGAAATAGATTAGGATTTTGAGAATGATTGGTAGACGAGACAAGTCTTAAGATCCTCAAAAACCATAAAAGACAAGAAAACGAGTGTTTATGGACACTTTCCACAATCCATTGCATGAGAATCTAAGAGTAGGGTAAGTAGGATCCGAGGTGGATTTTAGAATATTTCTCTCTTTGAAAGAATCAAGTGTGAGTTGTTATTGGAAGTTGCAGAATTTCAGGTCTACGGCTAGAAATAACTCGAAAAGACTCGAAACCACTCAATCCGACTGGAGAGTAAGCTTAAAAGTTGTCTGCACTAGTTGGTAAGCTCAAAGAAACTTCGAGGTAAAAATTTGAAGAGTTGGCCAAAACTCAGATTATTTACTTTTTCTTGATATTTTAGGCCAAGTTAATCTTTTACTTGATTTATAGGCTTAAAATAGCTCATATAAAGACTGTCGTTGAAGAAATTGCAAAAAAGTGTTCATTTCAAGCCTGAAGTTAATAATCATGATTATTAACTTTCTGTTCTAAATTGAACAAGATTCATACCATTGACTCATTGCATGTGTACAAACAACTCTTGTAAAGGCCCAAGAGATTTGGATCACCAAACTGGAAAAAAATGGGTAAAAACTAAAGTTTGTACTGACTTTTTGAATCTTGAGTGTAAATTGGAAAAAAGTTTGTCCAAACTTGTTGAAAATTGATTCATGGCTTATATTGATGTGATAAACATGTGTACATGCTCAGTTGACCAAAAAGATGCAAAAAGTTATCACTTGTAAATAATCATGATTATTTACATCTACCCCATTTTTTATTTTTTTTGACCAAGTCAGCATACCACTAGTTTAACCATGTTGCAATAAGCCCACAAACCAAATTTGGTAAGATTTGGATCACTGGATTGAAAATTGTGACCAAATTTGCAAAGTTAGTCTGCGAGGGACAGAAAATTGATGACCATTTGACCAAAAATTGTCCAAACTTGATGAAACTTGGCTAGTGATCTTAACTTGAGGTGCTTAATAGATCTGTGTCAAATTTGGGGCAAAAAGTTGCAAAAAAATATAGTTGCAGTAAATAATCGCGATTATTTACATCTTCTTCAAAACTTGAGAATTTTGCAAATGTGAGTATACCACAAGGTCAAGCATATCAAGTAGACTCCACAAATCAATTTTGGTGAAATTTGGATCACAAAAATGAGATTTAAGCCAGATTCTCGAAATTAGAGTCCGCGGACAACAAACAGTTGATAAACTTGATCACATTTTGTCCAAACGTGTTGAATCTTGTCCAGGGACTTTAACAAGTTGTATACTTTCCAAACCAATAGAAAAAGTACAAAAAATTGACAAAAGTACAGAATTGCAATTATTTACTACTGCTACTCAAAGACGTCAGTTTTGACTTTTGAACTTATACAGTGTTAGACCAACATAAAACAAAGCCATCGGGCAATTTTGGGTTGAATCGGATCAAAACTGGTACATGTTCACTCAGTTTCCAGGTTGCATATTAAACTTTTGATTTTTTCCTAAAGTCGAATTTGAAAGTCAACGTTTGACTCCCACAGCTCGATTTGAAGTGATACCCATAGACTAATCACGGGAGTTAGCAAAAACTCTACTGTCTTTATAGAAAAATAGCTAACTTGATCAAATTTGTACAAGAATCAAGTTGTAGACGAAGAATCAGCGGCTTGAACAAAAGTTGCAATCGAATCAAGTGGAAATTGACGACAAGTCAATCCAAAGGTGAGTACTCTATCCATAGCTTCATAAGTCTACATGAACCTTAGATATGGTCGTGTACTAGGAAATCAAGGCATACTCGGAGAAACCTCCAGTAGAGTATCCACTGAAGAAAGCGTGAATCAAGGCAATTCCTTGCACAATTCTTGAAGAAGTCGACACTTTTTCAGATTCAACATCCGAAATGTCTTCTTACTCTACTCACTCGGAAACCGGAACAACAATGCGCTATAAGCATATACTCTCTTTTTACAAGACTAACCGTCATGGAGCCCATGTTTACTTGGACCCTAACGAAGAGTATGCTATTCGCATTGATGACCATGGTATTGAGTTCGAAGAAGAGATTAGGGCAAACAAACAAGAAAAAATGTACATGGAGAAAAATGGAACTCAGCATGTACAAATCGAAAAGCCTAATGTGGTAAACAAATGGGGGTTAGAAGTAAATACCATAATCCCGGATATGTCAGCAAAAGAAGGACCACCAACTTTAGAATTCGAGGGATATGATCAAGTAGATTTGAAGCCTTTAAAACGGCTTAGTATGGATAATCCTAGGATTGAAGTCTATTGTTGGGAAAATAGAAACATAAAAGATCTTTTGTGGACTTTGCATGCCAAACCAGGACAACTAATGGCCATGAAGATCATCTATATCTTCAAAATCAAAGATAAGGGATCAACAGACCTACCAACCTACCTGTTTAGGGATTGTTATAACAACAACTTTGTTATGATAACCCCTGAGGAGGTAGAACAAACCAAATACCAAGGGTATTCCATGCGGGATTGGATATTGGGACAAGTACCAGAAACAATTTCAAGAGATGAACACTGTGGAGTAATGTGAAGAAACCAAAAACCACCTCATTACGTAGAAAACCAAGTGACACTAAGGTCATTCCAGGGCTACATGAGTCACTATTTCCAATAGACTGGTTTGAAGGACTCGGAACATGACCAACTGCTAGGAGACCGGAAGTTGAACCAAACAGACGTGTTAGACCAGCTGATTTTCAAAAATGGGTCAAAAAAAAAGTGGATCAGAGGATCCATACGACCACTTAGCAAGCTTTAAACAAGTGCTAAAAGCAGAACGTATACTCGGTTTTCACACTCAATTCGAGGGGTTTCGAATGACATTAGAAGGAAAAGCATTGACATGGTTCCAAAACATTCCACTAAGGTCAATCATGGACTTGAACACATTGGCTCAAGGATTTGTAGCTGCTTGTTCCAAAACGGGGATCAAACATAATATGGTAGCTCAAATCTATAGCTTTAAACAGAAAAATGGTGAGTCTATTAGGGATTCTGCAACTCGAATGAAACAATACATTGCCAGATGTCCAAGGCTAGAGATACCTGCAGAAGAACGACTTGTATCCTTGTTTCTAGAGGGACTGCTAAACAAATAACTTCATGCTATACTCTATAGTTTGGAATGACATTAGAAGGAAAAGCATTGACATGGTTCCAAAAAATTGCACCAAGGTCAATCATGGACTTGAACACATTGGCTCAAGGATTTGTAGCTGCTTGTTCCAAAACGGTTGTCAAACATAATACGGTAGCTCAAATCTACAGCTTTAAACAGAAACATGGTGAGTCTGTTAGGGATTGTGCAACTCAAATGAAACAATACATTGCCAGATGCCCAGGGCTAGAGATACCTGTAGAAGGACAACTTGTATCCTTGTTTCTAGAGGGACTGCTAAACAAATAACTTCATGCTATACTCTATAGTAAAAAGCATACAACCCTAGAAGAGTGTGTGTCAGATGCTATTGACTTAGGAGACAATTGTGATATTTTCAACGAAGAAGATGTCCCTAAGGATAACCAAAGAGAGAAAACAACATCCACCAAACCAGCACAGGTGAGAACTACTGCTACAGCACCACTCTCAGCCATAGAAGACATGCTCAAAAGGATGAACGGCATGATGAACAACATGTAAAAAGCACCTATGAGAGGACTAGGACAAGGGATACCTCAATAGGGACAACAAATTAGGCCCCCAAAATGGTGTGCAATTGAGGGTAAATGGACCAACCATGAGACCCACGAGTGCTACTTGAGACCAAAGTATGATGGGAATGTTCAGTACGTGTCCATGAGGCCACAAGGACAACCCATGTATGGATATTAGCCTAATACGGCCCAAGCTCAAAGACCACCAATGGGTATGGAAAGAACTCAACCTGTGTTGGGAAAATAACCTCCGTACCCAGGACATAATGCAGTGCCTGTAAAGTACATGCACTCTGAAGGAGTCATAGATGAACAAGCATTAGTGCCTATTACACCCTATGCAGAGCCTAGTCCATCTACAGTAATGGTAGAAGGAGATTGGTATAATTCACATCCACCACCAATGGAAGAAACCGTGACTTATGCTCCACCAGAGCTCGCACCAATGTATTATGTAGCTAATCAAGGTGTCAGACCTCCCATGGTAAGACCGATGATGAAGCTAAGAACAGGAAACTATCACAACTGTGGTGCTTATAATCACTGGAAAAATGAATGTCCAGAGCCTGAGAAAAACCTCAGACCAGTTGAAGCCTATTGCATACAATGTTGCAAAAAGAGAGGACACTTTTTCGGAAGATTGTCCTAAAAATCCTTTGAACAAGGGTAAAACGGTAGTAAACGTAGTCCAAGTGATACTTAGTAGCTCATCAGAGAGTGAACCAATTGTTCTAATCAAGGTAATCACTAGAGACTAGGCAAAGAAAAAGAAACACAACTCCTTTGATGATTTGGAAAATACTAAAGTTTCCTCTCAAAGAATCAAAAGGAGCAGAAGCAAAAGATATGAGATGAGAAAACAAAAATAACGGGTTGAAATCGAGGAGAAATTAAAAAGCTATTTCAAGAAAAGTTGAAAGAAACTGGAAGTGAAATCAAGGAAACAACCGTGAAATTTGGAGGATCCATTCTGGTTGATGAAAATTTTGAGCCTATTAATGCCGCATTGGAAGCCTACCAAGCAGGACTTAAAGCAAGCCAAAACATGGAAAACAAATGAAAAATCTATCCTTCTCTAGACATGGAAGCAGCTAAGCTAGAAGCTTATCAAAATTTGGTAAGAATCACGCAAGAAATGCTGGAAAAACAAAAACCCAATCTTGAAAGTATTGCAAAACCTGAAGAGCTTGTGGTAAGAGACACTAAAGAAAAATCCAACGTGGTGTAGCAGAACCCCACCGTTAAACAAGGAACCAGAACTAGCGTCGATCAAAGGGACAGATAGTGGCAGAACCCCACCGTGAAACAAAGGAACCAGAACTAGCGTCGATCAAAGGGACAGATGAGGTATACAAGGCACTAGAGAAAGAGAACAAAGAGCTCGAACTGGAACTAAAGCTGGAGCAATCCCAGCACAGAGACCTAGATTTGATGCGGGTCCAGAGAGAAGAAGAGCTCCTAAAAGAAATATCTGAGCTCAAGAGAGTTAACCAGCTCCTAAGGGAAGGAAAGCTGGATATGCAGGAAGAGGCAGGCACTTCAGAGCCACCGCAGATAGATATACCCTCGGTCTCATTGGCTGAATTGGAGATACAGTCCACAACAGAGGTGAGTGGTGAAGATGATTTTTGATAAATATTACAAATACAAACACAATGCCTATGCTCCAGCTATCAAAAGCTGAAGAGGATGCACTAAAAGAAAAGATCACACAAGAGGTGGATGAGCAGCGGAAGGTCGCGATGGATTGGGAGTTGAGAGTTCTTCACTCTGTCAACGTCACCCAAATCACTCCCAATCAGATCAATGCGCAATGGCATCAACAATCCCTGCCATACCCTCTCATAAAAGTGGAACTACTACAGGTAAAAGAGAGGCTCTACAAAGACATGCAAGAAGATGGCGTAGATAAAGACCACCCAAAGTGGAGGTTGAGCTAGTTGAGCAAGACTCCGAGGTATTTGATTCTGTTCACAAGAGAACCTACAGCCCTGCAAAGAGATCCCACTTTCTTTCCTATACCCAAAGTAAGGACTTGGCAAGAGCATGAGGCACTGACAAAGAAACTGCCAACTTGGTTGAACTACCCAAGACTGCCAGCTCCAGAGAAAGGACAAGCCACAAAGGAATAATGGTGAAAACCCTAATGGGCACCATGCCTTTCTTCAAGAGTGTAACGGATATCTCTTGCGCAATGTTATATAAGATATGCTGAATGCTGCTCACTTGTATTGAAGTTTTTCATGAGCCAGAGGGAAGCAGGCACCCTGTGGATTTCATTCCTCAAGGGTAATAAAGGATTATGCTATGATCTCAGTGGTCAGCCTTCCAAAGAGGTCCTTTATGGCTTCTACGCCCGGTGTATGTTCTTACCATCACATAATATGTTGGCGTTCGAGGAAGCGTTCTACACGGGATTCTTCACTTGGCGAACAAAGATCTTTGCACCAGTGAAAAGCAACCTCACATCCAAATTTGTAGGCTACTCAGCGGTGGAGCTGAAGAACAGAGTGACCATGCAGTTTTTGCAAGTGACAGATAAAGAAAGAAAAATCATATACCAAAAGGCATTGAATGAGCTTAAAGACCGCCTCGCCAACCCCCAGCCTGAAGACTATTTCATCCCATAAAACTGTGTCAAGGGATGACACAGGTGAGGAGGGGGGGAATGTTAGCAGCAAGCTAACACGGATACCATTTTTCGAGGTTCTCTTTGTAAAACACTTATTATTTTGATAAATTGAGAATATTGTAACTCCTATTTTCTTGGATAAACTCTGTAATTAATGAGCCGGGGCTACAAGCTTCCAGATTGTATCAACCCGTCATCACCCAGCTTTGGTAGAACTCCAGATTATTAGTTTTGACTACCCAAAAACCTTGGCTAAGGTATAAAGCCAATTTTTGTAAGTTTTTTATAAGTTTTGGATAAAAAATACACAGCGTGAGCTAACGGCGCTCACTCCTCTCCTTCTCGCGCTTCCCACTCCCTCCTTGGTTGTCACATTACAATCGCGTTTGTTGCATTGCAACTGCCGCAGGTAAGAGCTCTACGCATTGACGTAAGCAATTCACAGTATTTTGTAGCTTTTAGTGTCACCGACCCGCGGCCTAATTTCATCATAAATAGGAATTTACACTTTCAAATAAAAAACTAAACATAAGTGGGGTATTGGAACACCTTTGCTAAGCATTTAGATGCATTCTTGGTCGAAAACGACTAGGTCAAAAATCCACTACGATTTTGGAACTTGACCTAAAGTGGGGTTTGAGACCATAAGCATGTGTGCTTGGGTCTTATAAAATTGTCCTAGAAGTTTCATTACGTTTGGATGTCATTTGATACTGTAACGGATGTGATTTGTTTGCCGATGAGCAATTGGCTTTTGGTGATTTCAGTCACTTGAGTGTAGCTTGAGTTAGATGCGAGTTGTTAGTTGTTTTTTGAGAGATTGACAATCTCTTGTAGCCTCTATGCACTAGTCGAGTCAGCTTCATCCCATGGATTGACAAATTAATCGTGGTTCTCGCTAATACCGCAATAAGATAGGATGGTGAGGTTAGACATGCGTCCCACAGAAAACTTCATGCATCACAAGCATAACATAAAATTTGAAGAAAACTTTAACTATCCCAAGCCTCAGTCCCAAGACCTCAAACACCTTCGAAGGTGGAGAGATCTAGCAGGAAATGAGGGTAGGGAAGAGGAAGAAGAAACATTTCATAGGAGAAAGAATTAGTCCCTCACTTATCATCACTCTTCTTGCTAGCATACATAATAGCATAGTAGTGAAGATGAAAAGCTTAAGCATTGAAGCATGGATCATGGTTGGATTTGCACTCCATAGCCAAGAGTGCTGGTGTAGGCTCTCAACCTCTACTTGCTTGGAGAAGGAGAGGGAGCTCTTGCACTTTTCACAATGCACAATGAGAGTGTGTGTGAGTGAGAGAGAGAGAGTATACCCCTCAAGCAACCCCCTAGCTTGCTTTGGTCAACCCCCCCCTTGTAGCTCATGCTTGAAGCTCATTGGACCCCTCCAGGCCTAGCCAATCACAAGCATGAGGTATTATAAGCAACAAGGGTAGCCTTGGGACAAGTGTCCCCCTTTCCCCTTTGAGAGAGAGGACTTGATAAATGCAAAGAAAATTAACTAAATCTCCTAAATTATCATTGGACCCCTTGGGTGGCCAACCAATAGGCTTCAGGCACACCATGAGGGCAACATGAGGAGGAGCTGGACAAGTGTCCCTTTTGCTTTCTTTGTACCAAGCATACCTTGTGTGAGTGTGTGGGTGTTATCGCTCATCCCCCCTCTTGTAGGCCTCGCCATCTCCTTGTAGGATTGAATCTTGACTTTTTTGTACCTCAAGCCTTTCAAGCTTAGGCCCAGTTCCCACCACAAGCTTGGCCCTTAAGCACTTCAAGCTTGGGCTGGGTTCTCACCTCAAATACAGCCCTAACATCTCAAGCATGACATGCACCTCAAGCATCTCAATCATCAAGCACCTCAAGCATCTCAAGCACCTCAGTCATTGAGCACCTTAAGAACCTCAAGCACCTTAGTCATCAAGCAAGACAAGCACCTTAAGCTCGGGCCGGGTTCCCACCTCAAGCTCAGCCCTAGCTTACCTAATGTCAAAGGACTTTTACACTAACTATTGGAGGTATTCAATGAAGCTAACCCTAAGGTCTTATTCTCCATTGGTTAGCCTTGCTATTTGATAGACCATATCTCATTTGGGCCCCTTTAACATTGGCCGCGTGTTGAGATAGATCTATAAGCACATGTCTAAATCTGAACCCTTGTTCCCGTTTATTCTCCCACATTAAATGATCAATTTAATATGAGAAAATCATTTGGGTTGGTTAGATATTATATTTTATGACATTTTTCAAGCCTTCACTCTAGAGGGGGGAAGCAATCTATTCTATAGGTTGATATTGGACCATAAGCCATCTTTAGATTTCATGCGGGCTTTTGTTACCATTTCCCGTGGCCATGACAACCCAACTTTCATCATAATTGGCGAGGGTGCAAAAAACATTTAGAACATAAAGCTAGGTCATGAGTAATAGGGTCAAGTATGCCCAATCCACCCTGAGCTTTTGATTTGCCGATAGTCGACCATTTTCCCCATTGCTAGGATCTACTTGCAGTCGGCTTATTTCTCCGTATAAATTCCTTTATTGGTTTAAAAAAGGAACTCCAATTTTTTTGAAATAATTGTAGGAGTGGCGATGTGTAGGTTATATACAAGATGAAGAAGGTAATTAATTATCGTAGCTCTGGAGTGGAAGGGAATCGACATTGAATTCTTAGTGCTTCATTTTTTTTTTCATGAACCCAGTCAAAGGCAGTCTTGTGAGTAATGTCTTCCCCTACGGCGGGCACCCTAAAGTGGCGGAAGCTGTTGCCTCTCTTCACAACCTCTCCAACCCAACCTGCAACATCAAAGTTGTCACCTTTTGTCAAAGAAATAAGCCTTGATTTTTCTATGTTGCACTGAGACCCTGATGGTGTGGCGAACACTCGGACAATCCCCAAAGCTTGCCTAACATTGTTATCATCCGCTTGGAGGAAGAGTAGTGAGTCATCTATGAACATGTTCACAATCAATTGTTTGCCATCCTAGATTTATAGCCCTTGAATCTGTACTCTTGGTTGCCGCTTCTTCCAACATCGCCATAAGAGGGTGGGTGCATGCAACAAACCAAAGAGGCTCTAAGGGGCAACCTTGACGAATGGATCTCTTGACTTCAAAACATCCAACTATTCTTGAGTTGAATAGCTTTTGAAGAGCTCTCTTCCCCAAGAGTACTAAGTTCTTGACAAATTCCTGGACCAAACCCCAAAGTCTGTAGTGTTTCTTGCATAAAAAACCAGGTTATCCTATTATATGTCTTATCAAGGTCCAATTGGAGTAGGACACATTCCTGTTTCTTGAATGTAGCATTTTTTAGAGCCATACTCACAATTGTGAGTGGAGTTGTATTATCTCATAAAAGAACGTATATTAAACTTTAAGCAGAGTTTGTGCCTTGAGGAGACAAAAGATACAAAAGCTTGTAAACCTAGGCCTTTTTTTAGCCACTACACCTATCCAATTCTAAAAAACTTGGAAATCAAGAAACCTTGAAGTATTCAAAAGAAACCCTACGATAACCAAGTTTGAAGACACCGTAAAGGAGAGCAGGGGATGGGATATCTCTAGGGTGAAAGACCCAATAAGTGGACGCGCATGTTTAAGAATCCAGACCCTACCCCTGTAATAATCCAAATCGGTATGAGTAAGTGGACTAGAAGAGATGCCGTGTCAAATTGTCATTCGCCAATACCTTGGTTCGATTCTCGTTTTCAAATGTCCATGTATTGATGTTGGACTATCCATCTTCCCTTTTTGCATCGTAATGTGTGCAACTACGACACACTTCTTATTTTGTGGATCGCGACTAAAACCGCCTACTGCCTTCGATAGAGGACACCAACGCGCTTCTTTTGCACATCTACGAGCCCATTTCCATGATCAATCGCCATCGCAATTCTACGCACAGTTTTGATGTCCTTAAATTGGCGCATTTACCCTATTGGAAAACACAAAGAATGGAAGCAAGCACTGTTTCTTTTCTAAAGCATTTTAACATGCCAAAAAGCATAGAAAACATTTATAAATGGGTAGGAAAATGAGTTTACTTGAACAATGAGCCCAAGAGATGAGTCCAGTGTTCGGGAAAAATCATTTTCACACTATGGGAGAATGTTGCTGTTACCGCACAACATTACCGCATAAGAGGAGAGAGAGAGGTTTAAGAAAGAGAGAGATTGTATGCTACAGCCTTGCTGGTGGGTTTTCCGATTTTTCCACGATTATTACCTCATGTATTACCGCGCATATAGCCGCGCAGATTACCGCAATAAAGAATCCACTTGGCCGGCCGCCCCCATTCCTCTCCCACATTTCCCTTTCTATAAATTCTATTCTATTTTGTTACTTTTCAGAAATTGGTACCCCCTTTTTGCATGGAGTGTAAGAAATGGCCAAAGTTGGTAAGTACAAGAATTCCAAAAAAGAAAGCAAATCTTTCCTTTAAGGTTGTGGCCTCAAAGCTACAAAAGATGTGGAACCCATTGTGGATGCTTACATAAGGGGTAAAAAGGTGTCTAATGTATATGTTGATGGTGGAGCTCAAATGTGTGTGATCACGGAAAAATCAATGAACAGGTTAGGGCTTGAAATTACAAAGTCCTCTAATTGTCAAGCTAGGCTAGCCAACAACTCAAGTGTGAAGTGTTTTGGAATCATTGAAAATGTAAAAGTCTCTGTATGTAACATAGATGCACGAGTGGATATGTATGTCATGCCAGCTAAGGGGGAGGGCTATCCCATCATCCTAGGGAGGCCTTGGCTCATTGCTGTGAATGTAGATCAAAAATGGGGAAGTGGTCGTTTGATTCTTAAGAAGGGTCAACCGGTGGTGTATGATTGGCAAGAAGGAAAGCAACTAGATATCAACTATGAAACCATGGCAGATGAAGAGAGCGAGGAGGAGAGTCCTTACTCAAGTGATGAGGAAGCATCAACCAGTGAAGAGGAGTCTTCTTTGGAGGTAATGGGAATTGTATTCAACGCCAACACTCAAGATGTTCCTGTAGAAGAAAAGCCAACAGACAATCACACACGAGGGGATGAAAGATGCCACCACCTTGAAGAAGGATTTGAGAAGATGCTTGCAAAAGATCTTACTTGTGAGGAGAAGAGGTCCTACATCAATATGTTAAGGAGGTATCCCAATTTGTTTATCACTGACTACTCACAAATAAGAGGTGTAGATGTAATAGAGCATCGAATTGAATTGAAACCAGGGACCAAACCCGTGGCTCAAAAGTTAAGGCGACTAGGATCTGTGCAACAAAAGGCTCTCCTACAAGAAGTGAATCGACTCTTGAAGGCTGGCTTCATCTATCCAGTATCCAACTCCGAATGGGTATCACCTATTGTAGTCACTCCCAAGAAGAATGGTAAGTTGAGGGTCTGCGTGGATTACAAACCCCTCAACGCTGCGACAAAGAGGGACCACTTCCCTCTCCCTTTCCACGATGAAATTTTGAATGAAGTAGCAGGTCACGAATGCTACACTGTGGGTGATGGGTATTCAGGATATTTTCAAATTAGAATAGCAGAAGAGGACCAACCAAAAACCACCTTCATCACACCTTGGGGATGTTTTGCATTCAGAGTAATGCCTTTTGGGCTCACCAATGCTCCTAGCACCTTCATGAGATTCACAATACTTGTATTTCAGCCATTCTTTCGAAAATCTATAAGAGTCTTTATGGATGATTTCTGTATTCATAGTTGTAGATCACTTCATTGCCAAAAGGTTGAAGAGGGGCTTAAGAGGCTCCATCAATTTGGGGGACAACTCAACCCAGAGAAGTGTCATATCGGTGAATCTCAGGTGGTTTTGCTAGGCCATGTGGTTTCTTCACAAGGAATTCAAGTGGATCCCTCTAAAGTAGAGGCCCTTTTGTCATTATCTCCACCAACAACAACTAAGGAGCTAATGAACTTCAACCACAAAGTGAGGTACATGTCTCGCTTCATCCATCTCCTAGCAGAGACCATCGCCCCTTTGCATAGGTTGGCAAGCCAATCTACATTTGAATGGGGGAGGGAACATGCAAAATGTTTTGAGAAAGTGAAGGGCATTCTTAGCTCTCTCCCAATCCTAATGCCACCAGATCCAAAGGAGACCTACTATGTCACTCCAAGTGTAGGTTTTGAAGCAATTGGTGTTGTTTTGATGCAAAAAGATCCTAAAACATCATACATGAGGCCGATCTATTTTGCAAGCAAGGTGATGACTCCGGCCGAGAAGGGATACACTGAAATGGAGAAAGTGGTCTTTGCAATCTTGTTTGCGGTAAGGAAGTTTCTATCGTATCTTCTCCCTGTGCCATTTGTTTTTCTCACCTTAGAGCACAATCTACCATATGTAGTACAACACATGAGCCTCTCATCTAGAATAGCAAAGTGGGTGCTTGAACTCCAAGAATTTGAATACACTTTCCTTGTAGAAGATAGCACAAGAGCAGGACTTGCAGACATTCTCACCTACAAAGTGAGAGAAAGGGAAGGATCACGACTACAAAGAGAGGAAGGCTCAAAACAGTTCAAAGTGAAGGAGATTGATCATGCCCATACTTTATGCTTTGACGGAGCTTATCAACGCCAACAAGACAAAGCAGCAGGGGGAATCATCATTTTGAACCCACAAAAGGAGGTAATGGTTAGAAAAGATATCACTCTACCCAGTGTTCACTCTAACAATGAGGCTGAGTATGCTGCTCTAACCCTTGGGTTAGAAGAATGCAAAGAATTAGGCATACAAAGACTTATTATAAAAGGTGATTCTTTGCTAGTGGTCAGGCAAATCCAAGGGACTTGGAGGTGCAAGAATCATACATTGTTTGAGTGGCTTAGTAGTGTAAGAGCTTTGATGAAGGGTTTTAAAGCAATACAGGTACAACACATTGTGAGAACTCATAACAAGGAAGCAGACTTACTCTCAAATGAAAAGCTTCAAATGGCGGTAGGAGGTGTGAAACTATATGAACCCAAATATCAAGGTCAAGAGGATCTAAAAGACATTATCTTCTTTCTACAAGCAGGTGAGTGTCCCAAACACTTAGACAAGGTGCAAAGACATAGACTAGTTAAGAAGGCCACACCTTACCAGTTGATCGGGGATGATTTATATCACAAAGGGAAAGATTTGGTCTTGAGGAGAGTACCAAGTGTGCAAGAGATAGAGAAAATTCTTCTTTCATGTCATGATGATGTCTGTGGTGGTCACTTCTCTCAAGATATTACAAGTAGGAAGATTTTACAAGCAGAGTTTATTTGGCTGAGCTTACATCGTGATGTCCAATATTGGTGTAAGGCATGTAAGCCATGCCAAATTGCTGGGGATAGACGACTAACATATGAGCCTCGAGTCCCAATAATATCTTATGGCCCTTTTGAAAAGTGGGGTGTGGATGCAATAGGTCCCCTACCTCGTACTTCTACAGGGAAGGTTTTTATCATCATGGGTGTTGACTACATGACACGATGGGCGGAAGCAACAAGCACAACCCGAATCACAGCTGAAGAGGTATCAAAGTTTATTTTTGATCATATTTGTAGTAGGTTTGGAACACCCCTAGAAATCTTATCAGATCGAGGCCCGGGTTTTAGGGCTGACCTTCTGAATGATCTCTTGAGGAGGTTAAAAGTGAAACACCTGCATTCCACACCCTACTATCCTCAATGCAATGGATTGGTGGAAAAAGTGAATGGAATGATATGTAAGATCATTTCTAAGCAGGTTGTGGACCGGCCTAATGATTGGGATCGCCATTTGACGGCTGCTCTTTGGGCGTATAGGACATCTTTCAAGGTATCTACCCAATTCACCCCTTTTCATCTAGTTTATGGACATGAGGCACTTCTCCCCATTGAGGTAGAGCTCTCAAGCTTGTGCGTTCTTACAAGAGTGGCAAAAAAACCAAAAGAGGTTCTACATGAAAGGATCTTAGATCTCCAACGACTTGAGCTAGATAGAGAAGAGTCCATTGATCACTACATCACCAAAGCGAAAAGCCAAAGGGATAAAATCAACAAGAAGCTCAAGGGGAAAGGATTGAAGGAAGGTATGTTGGTTCTTCGCTATGATAACCGACTTGATACTCGACTTGACAAAAAGTTTTTGCAAAGATGGGAGGGACCTTTCATGATAAAAACAAAGTTTGGGGATGGTAGTTACAGATTAGCAGATTTATCAGGAAAACTCCACAAGACCAGAGTCAATGGATGGAGATTAAAACCCTACTTTCAACGTATCAATCCGTTGATAGGCAGTCATCTGCCTACATCGTCTAAGCTCCAAATTGACATGGCTCCCTTCGGCTTGGCAAATGCTCCACCTATTTTTAAAGCTTTGATGTGCAAAGAAGAACCAGCCTTGGAATCTGAACATACCCAAGGCAACCCTCCCATCTCCGATTTATGGGATTGAGGTAATGAAAAGCAGGTCTAATGGAGTAAAAGAGTGCATGACACTCCTCCTATTGAAAAAAAAAAAGTGGAAAAGGAAAAATGAAAAAAAAACGAGAAAAAAAAAGAAGAAAAAGAAGCAACACCGTCCTCCTAAAGATATGAATATCTCTAGGCTTGGGGGAGGGCTAATATGAGTGGCATAAAATGGTAACCATCTTTTTGCAACATTTGTCAGCCTACTCAACGTCCTCTTCCTCATATGTGTATATATTTTCTACGCTATTAAGTTATCTAGAGTAAATTCCCCCTCTTCGTTTAACCTTTGTGGCGACACATACATTATACTCTTCCCAAAAATGTCACCTTAGTCATATATTTATATTACCACCCTTTTCTTTTTTGCTTTGTAAATAGAATAAGCATACAAGAACCAACTATATACCCCTAAACTTTCTTACCTCTTGTAAATTAGTAGTAGAAAAATAAGATATCCATCTTCCACCCCATATAGATAAATTCCCATGGAAATCAACTCTCCACTTGTCTTTACCAAAGATTATGGTCCCTCTCTACAAGTCTTTTATGCCCCCGACATAGGTGGCCCAATATCTCTTAAGAATATACATATAGTTTCTCTCCTTTCAAAAAGACTCCAATTGTATATTTTTTTCACAAGCAAATAATATTGGGCCCTCCTCTATTTGTTTAAGCATCATAGCCTTTTGAAAAAGCATGATTCCCCTTGGATGCATACAAGCAAAGGGCCCATACAAGAAGACTTGGAAGCAAAAGGTTCCCTAGCCTAGTGTGGACCTTCCAAACCGAATTCCTTGGTTCATGGGCGTGAAGAATAGTCCAAATTCATATCAAACATGTTGAGAAGGTCAATTTTTCCTTTTGAAGCATGTCATTCCGAGCTACAGGTAAAAAGTTATGGTCAAAATAGTGTAAATCTGTCAAATTCACAGCAAAAGGGAACTGTAAATCAAGTAAATCAAGAGGGTGAGATCTTATTTTTCCCCCACTCATCTTCTAGAAGAGCAATGAGTGTTCAAGGTCAATTGCATGTGATGGGACCAACCTAAAGATGCTTTCTAAATGCCAAGACAGACAAGTTGAGATACCCCGCAGGAGCCACCCGTAGGGCCTCATGGTGGGGCCCACCTACATTATGCACCCCTATGGAGCCTTCACGGTCTAAAATGATATTTTTGGTGAATAAATAATCCCTTTTATGTCCAATATTCAATGAGTGGTCAAAGGACACTTAACTAGGTCTAATCACTTACTCTAATTAAGTGTAGCATAATCCCACTCCTACACAACTATAAATAGCCCCCCTTGGAGAAACTCAAGGACACACACCTATATTCTCAACTTCATGTTGTTTCTTGATCAATAGTAGAGAAAACCCCAACTCTCCCTCTTTCACATCCTCCCTCCTAACCCTCCTCTTTGGAGGAAGTGCAACTCTATTCTCCACTCTTTCCATTCTACAATCTCTTACTCCATCAACCCAATAAATCATTTGTAGCACCTCAATAACTTGTAAATACATCATGATCTCTCTCATGGTTATGTTAATGATCATGAAATCATCTTCAAAACTTTCAAGTGTCGCAATTCGTGATGGTTAGCCAGCGTCTGTCCTCCCCTTAAAAGGTGTGCGAGAAATCAAGTAAGTGTTCTATTCTCAATTTACCATTGGTTTGTTTCTCCACACTTATTCAATTGGTTTAAAGAAATTTCTCACTCCAACTCTCTTTTGCTTCATTACATATGCATGTGGCTACCTCTCATGGTGATTTTATTTGTGTCACGGCATTGCATAGATGGAGATGAGCTCTCTATGCAAAGTGTGTTAGTTTGATGTAAGTGATTCTCTTGTGTGTTTGAGAGGCAAGTCTTGTGCGCTTGATTTTTTGATGAGTGCTTGAGAGAGGAAGAGTTTGGATGTATTATGGGTATTCTTATGGGGAGAAGGTGAATGCTATTCCACAAATTGCATATTTCATTTTGATGCACGGCATTGGGTTGCATAATCGTTGATGGTGTTCAAGTGTCCAAAGTGTATATAGAGTAACGGGGTTTTCAAAGTGTGTTGCTTGAGTGGGTGAGTGCAAGTGTTATTTTGATTGGTTTCCTTCTCCACTCCCAAAAGAAGGTGGTGCCCCAAGTAGTGTGCGTACCTCTTTATGAACATTTTGTGAGGGTAGGCCCATTGGTTTGGGTTTAGAGGCCCCATTTCAAAAAGCTCGCCCTCAGCGTCTTCTTGAGATGGTATGGTGGGATCTGCCAAAGTCTCTATGTTTGTATCTGCAAAGATAGATCTGCTCCGTGGTGTGACTGGAATAACATACCAAAGTCGTCTTCGATACATACAAGGCACATAAAACACCTATAGGTCATAGAGTAAACAACAACATGAATGTAGTTTTATATGTATCATATAATGTTTTAGTGAGTTGCACATGGACTTTACCTGCTCACAACTACTAGGTTGCACTAAGTTGTCGGTCTTCCCGCGATGAAATTGCCCGGAGTCTACCATATAGAGCCCATTCTCATGTCTCTTAACCTCACCCGCAAACCATCGGCAGTCAAAGAGATATTTGTGAAATGTTCTGAAATCCACTTTGATTATCCTCTCTATTGTTCCACATTCCCTCACCTCTTGTGTTGTCATGTCAAAGTTGCCCATAACTCCACTATCGTGAGTTGTTCGACGCTCATCTATCTTGCGGGTTCAAAAATGATGTCCTTCGGACCACATAGAGTTGAATGTGAAGGCCTGCAAAAACCAATCAGGATAGATGAGAGTGTTGGAGCCTCATTGGTCCAACTATTGTAATGAACCCATCTTGTAAAGCATATCATTTTATGTCAAAGACGTCTTATCATTTTGATCCATTCGTCTGGGTTATGTAAAGATTAATCAGTTAGTCAGGACTCAGATTTGTTCCCACTTCGTAATAAGGAGTAAGAGAACCCCATGCACATTTTTGAGCTAAGGTGACTAAAGTATAAAAGTCACCTTAGAACCATTTTTTGAATAACATTTGAATATTAATTATGTGTCGTACGAGTCTGAGAGAGAGAGAGAGAGAGAGAGAGAGAGAGAGAGAGAGAGAGAGAGAGAGAGAGAGAGAGAGAGAGAGAGAGAGTGAGTGTGTCTTATCCTCTTCGCTATGCGCTTCTCCCTTACCGGATTCACAACGTGACCACACCATCGCGGTAGTCTCTTCAAGAGCTACGCGCCCACGCCACGCATTCACCTTTTCGAGCTGATCGCGATCGATCCTTCCTCGAGCTTGTTTTGCTTGTAAGTAGCACAAACAGTGTCTGTTTTCAATAATCAAGTGCTTTATGGAATGAGAAAGGGATTAGCTACACATAGATACTCATAAACTTAAGTTTCGCCCACTTTTGGATTATGACCTGTTAGTGTATCGCGACTGTATTCGAGATAACTAGGGTTCAAATCTGGTGAGATTAGACTTATAGGTAAGTATATCCTAGTGAGAGGATGGTGCCTAGTAAGTTTGATGCGATTCCGAGTTCATTGGAAGTGTAAACGGTGTTGTGAGCGTTTAGGGATAGAGTGGGTTGCATTCTACCAGGTTTAATGATTGATGCATCATAAAAGTGCGTATGTGTAGATTGGTCTCAGCCTGACAAGCTAACGAGATTGCCTACGTGCACCTACGGGTTAGTCGTGTCATCGGATGATAAGTATGTTGTCTGTGTCGTGCTCGTGAGTATGAACAGGGGAGTAGTTTTGCCCTAAAACATTGGCGCCGCTGTCGGGGACACAAAACCTTAAGTAGGGAGATCTACGTCACTCGTGTGATGGTTAGCTTACTTTAGTTTTGACTAGAGAGAGCTTAAAATTTTAGAACAAGATCCAGGATAGAGTATCCTGAGGTCTAGTGGATAGCCAAGAAGCCTGTGTCTTGCCGAGGGTCTGTGACTAGTTAGATTTAGTTAAGTAGGATAATGTGGAGTTATGGTTTTTGGTTTCGAATGCTTGTTATACTTGTGAAGAAATAGAGTAGAAAAACATTGTAAAAACGCAAAAAACAAACAAAAAGAAGAAACAATAAGGCTGTTTGCTTGCCTTGAAAGCAAAACCCACCCCATATACCCTTGAAGGGGGTGAAAAGAGTCGACATTGAAATTTATGATCCAACACTCGAGCCTTTGTTAAGTCGGGAGCTAAAAGTGTCAAAAGTCAAGTAAGCACCACGTCCACCGAAGAGAGTGTAACTCAGACGGGAGTAAGCCAAAGACTCAGGGGTCAAGTGAGCCTGGAAGAACACCCCGAGAACGAGTTCGGAGAGATGAACCATCTCTCGCCAGAACTGTTAGAAATTATGGATTAGGAGCACCATTGGGAGAGGAACCTAGCCACTACAGAAGACCAGAGGAGGTATATCGACTAGGACGGGGAGATCCCATGATGAGATTTGTAGAACATCGTAGAATTAGACCTTCTTAAGTGCAAAAATGGATAAACAAGAAATATACGGGAAGCAAGGATCCGAGAGATCATGTAGCAGCCTTTGTGCGTGTAATTAGAGCTGAAGAGGTGTTAGACTTTCCTACCCAATTTGCAGGATTCGGTTTAACATTAGAGGATGATGCTGCTACATGGTTTGACTCGATGGAGCGAAGAGACTTTGAGTCGATGGAGGAAGTGCTTGACGAGTTTATCGAGGAATTCTCACAAAGGGGAATAGCTCATAATACAGTCTCACAAATCCATAAATTCAAACAGAAAGATAGAGAGTCTGTGCGAAAGGCAGCCCTCCGATTAAAAAGATATGTTAAGTTCTGCCCCGTAGAAGAATTGCCAACTCAGTCCAGAATTATGCTTATATTTATCCAAGGACTAAGGAATGCAGATCTTCAAAAGGACTTACATATGAAAAGGAGCACGACGTTGAATGATTTAACCAAGGAAGCTCTATACCTTGTGGACAATCGTGCGGTCTACAAAGAGGGTGAGTTCAAGGATCTTGACGATGATTCTTCCTCGCAACAAAGCGGAAGCAAGTCTGCTAAGACAACACTGAAAGGAGAAGTAGCGGTAAGCCAAGAGCAGCTTGTAGAGGAAGTGATTAAAAAGATTAACTTGTATTCCAAACCACAAGCTAAACAACCAAAATGGTGTGCGATTGAACAAAAATGGACAAACCATGGGACGGAGGAGTGTTATTATAACAAGGGATATGTCAGAGAACGACCATATGCTCCGCAAGCTCAGGCGACATCCCCTCAAGTCCCACCAATGCCTAGATATCAAACATGCAACCTACCAGGACCTGTAGGTGTAGAAAGACCACAACCAGTGTTGGGCCAACAACCACCCCTACCAGGATTACGATCGGTCGGCATAAGATACACACCCACAGTAACTGAGTCGGATGAGAAGGCTTTGGTACCTATGCATGCATACTACGACGAGCCCAATGGATATGCGGTGAACTCTGTCTATTATCCACTGGAAGAACCCTCTACACCAGAACCATGGAGCATGATAGGAAATACAAGACCACCAACTGCTGCGCAGGCAGCGGGAGAAGGACGATATAGCCTGGATAAAAGAACACTATTGTTCATAGCCAACGGAGGCATGAGCGGGCAAAGAATTGCACACCAACAAAGAGGAGCTCCAGGAGCACCTCAACAACCTAAAGGACCATGCTACAAGTGTGGTGGATGAGACCATTGGCTGAGGGACTGCCCTCATGACGAAATCATTAGGGTCAACGCATATTGCACGGAGTGTGGAATTACTCACTTGATCCCTGATTGCCCTAAAAACCCGAGCAAAGGAGCAAAAACTACCTTGAATATTCTGGGAGCGCTGCCTTCCAGTGGAGGGTCAGAAAACAAAACTCCAATTCCTGTTAAGGTCTTGACGAGAGCCCAAGCAAGGAAAAATGACAATTAGCCCAAGAGTAACGATGAAAATCAAGAAGAAATCAAGACTGACAAGTCTAGCATCAGTCGTGATAATCCTTGGAAAGAACGAAGAGCGAAAACAAAAAGATGTAGAAGCTGAGCTAACGATAGCTCGAGAGCAACTTAAATAGCAAAGAGAGTCCGACTCTCTAAAATCAACGGAGGGACCAAGAAGTGCAAGCTCAAGAGGGTCGGTATTGGTAGATAAGATCAATGAACCCTTAGATGCAATCTTGCAAGCATATGAAGCAAGATTGAAGAACAGACAGACTCTAGAGCAAATGTGGATGACATATCCATATCCAGAGATAGAAAAACAGAGACTAGAGATGTGCAAACAGCTGATTGAAACTGCACAAGCTTTACTGGAGCCTCCACCTATGGAAGCGGGAGATAGAGTAATCAAACCACCAAATAATGAAACACCTCACAAAACCGAACAAAGGATACCCGACAAGATAGAAAACATTAAATCCTTGTCGCATGTTGAGGATGCAAAAGACATGCCTAATAGCATTGATGAATCACTGAAAGATTTTCCACCATATTCCCCTATTGTGGAAGAAAATTGGCCTGAAGAGCTATGGGAAACGGTGCGAAAAGCTCAAGAAAAATATGAGACAAAAATAGTCGAGTCGGCGCCTTTCTCGGAGCTGAACTTGAATAAGCCTCCATGGGATTTAGACGTTAAATCATTTCAAGGGGATAATGGTTCAGTTGCATCCGAAGATAGCAGACCAGAATCACTCAGAACTTTGCCATCATATATGGGGAACTATGAGGCAAGGTCAGAAATTCGAAGAGTACCTTCTCAGAGAATAGGCGGGTCAAATCAATTGGACACTAAAATCCTGACAGACTTATTGACCACTCCGGTCAAGTGCACAATCACATTGGCAGAATTGTTAAAAATTAGGCCAAGCATGTGGACGGAAGTGGGCAAATGTCTTGAAAAATTTGGCATAAGGAGACCTCTTAAGTTCTTCGAAACCGAGCTTAATGACACCGAACCGAAGAAAGTCAACACTAGACCAGTGCCACTCAACAAGGTAGGAGAGTATTGTGAAGGTGAAGACGGCAACACAACCCTACCAGTTGAGTATAATGGCATAGAGACTAAGGCAATACTTGATAGTGGAGCTGGCATTGCCATTGCGACCAAAATGCTATGGAAAAAATGGGGAAAACCAGCAATACGAACAACTAGAATGAAATTGCAACTGGTGGATGGGCACATAGAAAGGCCTATAGGATTGCTTGAGGCAATTGTGGTATCTTCCTGTGGCATAGAGTACGAACATAACTTTGCCATAGTAGATTTCGGCAAGAAGAACAACTATGAAATTATCCTTGGTAGGCCATTCATGAGGCAACTCAAAATGGTGCAGGACTGGGGGTATGATTATTTGTATCTAAGACATGCTGAAACTACTACACGTGTAAACATGAAAAATCATAGCTACCATGATGTCACGAGAACCCCTGTGGAAGAATTTTACTCAGCCACCATTAGTGGATCAAAAGTCCCAGCGTGGCTTTGTAAGAAAAAGGAGATATGGATGTGCGGGGCATCTCAATGTAGTGAATTTGACCACAATGAAAGGACACTAGAGAGGGTCTTGGAAGAAGATGCATATATTCGAGAACCTTTTCCTGAAGAAAAGCTCGAACCCCTAGAATGGTCTCAAATTTTGGCTACATTGGATGTATGCGTCAATGAAGTCACTCCCACCAAATTTTGTGATGAGAATGGCTACGATATCATACCATACTACATGTTGAGCAAAATTGTGGAGGAGGACGAGAACGATGGAGATACTGAGAATATGAGGATAAATAAAACAGAAATGAAACTTGAGATTAAGATAGTGGGCTATGTGGACATCCCCACTAAAGAAATCAAGCAGGAGAGAGAAGAATTTTATGATTCTTCTGATCAAAGTGAAAACAAGGATAACACGGATGACGAGAAGTCAGAAAATACAGAGGGAGACGACAATCAAGATCAAGACAATAACATCTTCTACAATTTCCCAAACCAAAGTGAGAGACGCCAAAAAAGATACAAGAGTAAACGACACCATATCAGTCCACCAACCAGGCTGAGACCCATGCCGGAGTTTCAGGGTAAGACACATTTCCTTATGAACATTCATGCTGTTGATTGTGCTAAGGATAAAGTGTTAGGAAGATTTCTTAAGGTTGTTGAAGACTCAGGATTTAAGTCCAGACTGTTGAAACCTAGGAAAACCAGCAAAGCAAAAAAAAGAGTTGCAACAGAAAAACTGAATGTCTGTGGTAGTCCAATTATGACGAAAATTGAACGGAAAACGAGATACAATGAGTTGAAACAAAAAATTAAAAATGTATGGACAACTGAAATGGAAAGTAGCGATGGAACGAACGCTAGTGATGGGAGTAAAAAGATAGATGTACCTCCTCACTATTGTAAGTACACCATTCAGGAAAGAAGATTGGTGGTTCAACAACCAATGAGGGAGCCTAAATCAAACAAGTCCTACGATGGGCCAGAGAACGCCAAGAAAATAGACTTAGCAGAGCCAATAGAAAATCCTCGACCTGCATACATTGCCACAGATCTAGGTCGAGAAGAAGAGGACTTACTAATCAAAACACTTAAGGAATTTTGAGATGTATTTGCATGGTCGTACAAAGATTTGAAGGGAGTGGATCCTAACATTTGTGAACATTCAATCCCTCTGAAGTCTGATGCAAAGCCAAGCAAACAAAGTCCATACACGTATAATGAGACATTCGCCAAAAGGATAAAAGAGGAGATAGACAAACTTATGGAGGCTGAATTTATTTATGAGATAGAACACACGGATTGGGTGTCCCCGATAGTGGTGGTCCTAATTTCTATAAAAAAGGAGTCAGAAGAACAGACAAAACACCGAAAGCCAGCAAAACTTCAAAGAACCATAGTCAATCTGTCGAATACGCAACGGACTATATTGGTATGGCGGCCAAAATTGCCAATTCAAAACGGGCCAACAACACAAGAAGGGAGGCCAAAGATGACAATCGAGCAGTTATCTACAACTGTCAAGGTCAAGCCACATCATGCAATCAGCACGAGGAAACAAACAGAATCAACAAAAAAAACTACAAGGATCTATAAGACCCAAGTCATCGAGCCGGAAAGAAAGAATGTTCCACCAAATACGACAATATCGACTTCAAAGGAACCACATACGCCAATTCAAAACCAGTGGAAAACAATCAAACAAAGAGCGGCAGATTTACAACTACTCCTTGCAAAGAAAATCTGCCAGCCAACTCAAGCTACCACAGGAAGCCTCAACAACAAATGCCAATAAGCGTATCGCTTATACCTTCCTCTTGCGCTGCATAAATTCTTTCTACATGCATTGACCGTACATGCATATAGGGCTATATTACAAGGCCTGCATTAGCACGAGTTCAAACCCATGCACAACACATACCCTTGACGATACCTTGTCGTCCGGGAGGACTCCAACTAGGAGGGGGGGAGGCATTCCAAATGCGGACTCATGTCATATATTAGAGGGCAATGTTTGTGAGCAATTTTTCAACCATTTTTGCGTTTTATTGTGTGATTTTGGAAAAAGAATATGCCCTCGTAATTAATCAAAATTGACGACCAAATCATCATTCATGAGCCCCTAGGGATGTGTATAGACTATAAAGAGAGTCAAATCTGGCCAAAAACTGTCTAAAAATAACAAAAAAATAGGCCAAGGTTGACGATAATGAGCGAGAATGTACATAGACGAGAGAAAAGGGAGCTACAAAGTGTTTTGCCTTTCATTGGTATTTTTCTAGGTTAGAATTGCTATTTTCGGGTTATTTTGGGATTTATTTGCTTTATTTTAGCCATTTTCTAGCAAAAATTATAGAAACAAATCCGTAATCCAGATGGAAACACAGAAGAAGAGACGCCTGATCGGAGCAAGGTAAAGAAGACATAGAAAAAATAGGGACTGCAAAGGTGACAGGGCAAAATGACCACAGTCATGAAGGGACCTCCAACAGGAGAAATCTACAAAAATGGTAAAACTGGAGCAACCGAAGTCCAAATCAGGAGGCGAGCCTAAACCGCATCTCGCAAAAAGTTATGGCCACAGGTAAAAGATGGGAAAATTTGGTGTCGGAGTCTCGATTACATATAGAGAGGCTAGGCTAGAAATCCCTCATTTGAGTCATTTTCCATAGTGAGAGAGAGAGAGCTCCCTACAGCAGTTGAGACTTCCAGAAGCTCATCCATCGCGCACGGTCACCAGATCGACATCAGATATGAGAGGTATGCTCGTCAACACTGATTCTAAGTGTTGTTTACTTCAGTTAGTCGCAAAACCTGGTCGGCATCACAATCACAACCTGTGCACACATACGGTAGACCGGTTGTTAGGGAGACCTAGGGGCCACCAAATGGAACCAAAATTGAAAGGTACAATGCCTATAGCTTAGGGATCGAGCCTATGACCTCGGAAAGCGCGAAGGAAGCCGCTGAGAAAAGCCTAATTTCATGGGACCTGCAAAAGGGCAACTAAACCAAGGTGATCGGAAATGAGCCAAAATTCATAGACAGCAAGCCAATAACCTCGACAAAACGAGTGAAGGGTTAGACCATGAAAAAGTTCGTCAAAACGGAGCCTAAAGTCCCTATCTGACGAAAATCGCACAAAGCGTCACGATACTCTAACGGGCCGATCAAGAGACAAAATGACACCAAATTTAACAAGGTACATCCAAAAGAGATCAACTACGAGATGGATAAGTCCACTCAAGAAAAAAGCTCTTCCACTAGGGCAAATGCCGGCAACAGGCCAGAAAGATGTCCAAATGGTCGTTCTTGGTGTTGTAAACACCAAAACAACAACTGACTGCTTGGATGGAAGGTCAAAAGGAAATAAAAGACAGCCGGAATCATACAATGACCAAAAGGAACGGCGACCATCACCTAAGTGGTCTACTTCGACTCCAGGACCAGCTAAGTGCTGCAAACAGGGAGTACACTCTTCTAAATTGATTAAAACTTGATGTGTGTCTAGGAGGGCCTATTAACACCATTGTGGTCAACTAACATAAAACAAAACTGGTAAAACTGACCAAGTACTAGTCTATCGCGATAGACTTGAATTTACAATTAGACAAGTGAAATTTTGACTTTGGCTTCATGAGGGGTGCTAACAAGGAATATTAACCACCATTATCAAATCAAAGTGCAAGAGGGATCTTTTTTGGTCAAATAACTTAGTCTATCGTGATAGACTTGCTACACCAATAATTGGGGGAAAGACTTTTCAAAATTTTAACAAAATAGACTTGGGGAAGCACAAGAAGGCAATACACCAAATTTGGTGATAGGATGGACTCATATGGCAAGCTGAGAAAGACATGTTGACAACTCAGAGTCAGAACAGGAAATCTCAAGGGCAGATAGGTAAAATTCACATGTGAGGGGTCAAGAAACCTTACATCAACTGGGAGAAGGCAGACAGATGATCACAGAGCCAAAAAATGACAAATTGACACTAAGTACTAGTCTATCGCGATAGACTAAGCAAAGGGATACTGGACCATCTTATCAAAATTTTGAATTAACAGTTGTCTTCAACATGATGCAAGAGGACCATCCACTAAGTTTGAGCCCAAAACAACACAAAATGAAGGAGATAGACCAACATCTCCGTGGAAGGAATCTGGAAAAATGGGAGTTGATCCAAAAAGGGGTCACTTGACATTCATTTGAGGTGAAAATGGGATCAGATCATGTGCAAGGTATGGGAAACCAATTGGTGATGGCACAACTGCAAAATAGGTCCCTGATAATAAAAAAAAGTCTAGTCTATCGCGATAGATAGAGAAAAAGTTGCAATGAACAATTTTTGAGCTTGGGCTTATAGAGTGACCTTACATGCCTTGTGAACATACACCACACAAAATTTCAAGGCATTTGGACTTGTCCACCTTCACCAACAACACTAATTTGAAGCCGTCAAAGTCGCACAATGGAAGAACTTGTCTATCTGCTAACATTTTACCTTAACTAATCTGGGGACTAAGAAGGCTCATCTAGATGCATGATTAAGTGGTAATCAATTTAGAAGAGTGGTACTATGTTTGTGCATTAACTGTTAATTGTGAATACAGGATCCATGGATGCTTCTCTGGGAAAAAGAAAAGGCAAGAACCTGGCAACGGAAGGTGCAGTACCCTATGCACTTCTACCCGATTCCGTAAAGCCAGCAGCCACCTGGATACCTACAGATGTGAAACAAGCAGCAGCCTTTCAGATCTATCAAGGTTCATATGTGGATGACAAAAGAAACTTGGTGGATACAGTGATGATCCCCAAGGAGGCAGAGAATTACTTGAAAAGATCACCGCAAAGGTCATGGCTCAAAAAAGCTGGCTTGTGGAACTTTGTATCACTACCACCAGTAGGGATAGATTTCAAGAGGGTACAACACCTAATTGAGACTATCCAAGAAGATGGAACTTGCAGAGTGACACGCATGGATAATGAAGTGATGGAGATCCAGATCACCAAAGAGATCATCAAAGAGGCATTGAAATTGTCAGATCAAGGAGCAAACATGAGAGAAAGAAGGAAAAACCTCACAATCTACTTGCAAAAGTCTAAACTACCTTCTTTCGAACTCATAGCAAACCCGAAAGTAAGAGAACTGACACAGATCTACAGTCAGTGTTTGTTGAGCTACAGCAAACGACCGCCAAGATACACTACACCACACGGGAGCATCTCAACCACACTGACATGGGCTATGGCAATGACCCATGAGTTCTATATAGATCACGCGTCATATCTGTTTGAAGAAATGACAAAGCTAAGGCAGGACATACCAAATTACATTGCAGGAGGAGAAGTCCTGACCAGAGTAATATACCAGGCCATAGGCGCGGCAGATCAGTTGCCACCTGCCCCTCATCAGAACGACTGGCTAGTATTAAGAGAGAATATCGAAGGCAGATCACAAAGGAAAGTACCTGCCTCTATTAACACCATTGGAGGACGCAGGCTAGAAAGAGTAACAAGAAGTACACAAGAAAATATGGAAGAAGAAAGAAGAACAGAAGAGGAAGATGCCCGACTAAATAAGCGGGAAGCGGAAATGGAAAACAACACCAGGTTGCAGAAGATAGCAAAAATGGAAAGGATGCTAGAAGGATTTTCTCTAGAGAGATCTCTACGAGGCGATGTAGGCGCCACTTGGAAACCTTCTAGTAGCACTTACACTCTGAGAACGAAGAATAGAAACAACCCAGCTTTCGAGTTGGACTGGTTCGAGAGGTACATCCAAGAAAGAAATGCTAGGGACGAACCAGAATTGCTACTAGAAGAGGAGGATCTCCAAACTTTGAGAGATCAGTTGAGGCCAACTTCACGAGATCAGGAAACACCGCCACCATCTCCAAGGCCAGATGCAAGTGAGAGGCAATCTAGCCCACTTGCTGACTCTACTTCGCATTCAGAAAGCTCACATTGTGATGAGAGAGTTCATACACCTCCTAGTGAAGAAGAAGAAGAAGAAGAAGAAGAAAGAACGGATGGTCACGCGAACACTGGAACCATATCACAAAGTGATAAAGGCAAGCAAAAGGAGGTGGATCAGACAAAAGATAAAGCTTCCTCCTCTCAAGAAATTGAGCTGGAAGCTACTATAGATGAAGATTTGCAGTCAATGGCGACAATACTAAACCGAACAAGACTGCACAGTCAATGGCTAGCTGATCAGAACAGGTCCAACAAAATGAGGTTACAACAAACCCATGGAAAAGTTCAAAGACTGCAGGAGCAAAGGGAGGACACTCTAAAGCTGATCAGCATCAGAGATGCTGAGATCTTGGGGCTCAAAAGCACAGTGAATCTCCTCAAGGACAATTTACAGGAGTCTGAAGACTTCAATGCCATATGTGAAGATACAATCAACGTATTCCTTGAAGATGTTAGTGACAGAGATGAACACATAAATAAGTTGGAAAAAGAAAAGCAAGATGCGCCGGACACAGTCAAAAGTTTGCAAGTCATCATCGATGACTTACAAATTGAAATCAATGATTTGAGAGCAGTAATAGATATACAAGCAAGGGAAATCGAACGAGCTAGGAAGCAAAAAACGCCGCTACCAACAACACCGGTAGTCCACCCAAAAGAAGAAGTAGCTGCACTGAAGAGGGAGCTGGAGTTGGAAAGAAAACATCGCTTCATGATAGCCGAAAGTGCGCTTAGAGCAGAGGATCAACTACAAAGGCAAATTTCCGACTTACAAAGTGAACAACAACAAGGACCAGCTCCTGACAGTGAAATGGAAAGCATTGTTTCCAAATCACTCAGGGAAGAAAATGAAAACTTGCACATCAGGGTAAAACAGTTAGAGGAGTCTGCAGCTCAAAAAGAAATGGAATTTCAAGCTCTACAAATCAATAGTAGAACAATGGCTGTGCAAATCGCAAGTCTACAAACTGCAAGGCAACACCAAGGACAGGTACGAGTGTACCTAGAACAAGCAACAATGAATTTGGCTGGACTCGCCGAAGTATATGGGGGTCAAGATGAGTACGAGGAAGAATCATATGAACAGGAGGACCTAGATACACAGACTGATCAGACTGGCTCCAAAGACCAAGAAATAGAAGAAGATTCAGTCACGAGATTGGAAGAGCAGAGGCTGGCCAAGCAGATGGAAAAACAATCAGAGATGATATGGTACAAGGCAATGCAACTAGAAAAGGAGTTGCTACAAGGGCTCTCCAGATCAGGCAAAACAGCAGTAGAGCTACAGAAGGAATGGAATGCCCCTATGTTACCATATGCTCTGCTGAAATTTGAAACTCTAACACATCAACGACAGCTCGAAAAAGAAGCACAAGTGCCAGTGTTTGAAGGAGAAGTACAAGATTGAGAACATCAAAACAGAATAGTAGACAACCAGCCAAAATGGAGCCGTCAATGGCTCTTGGATCATCCTAATAACCTGATTTACTTAGTCAACGCACCGTCTGAGCTGAGGAATGACAGAACTTTTTGCCCAACTCTGCGAACATACACCTACAGCCAACATAAAGCACTACAGAGCAGAAATCCGACATGGCTAAATTATCCAGTATTGCTAGGGCCAGCAGAGGGAGAGAGAATATCTGGTTCTTACATGGTGAAAACCCTTCAGGGCACCATTGTAGAATTCGGAGGCTCTCCCGAACTATCCTGCAAGATGCTATGTAAAATAGCTTGAACCTTTTTGGCCTGTCTCACAGTCTTCTCAGAAAGCTGGACGTCAGAGTATATGAATAACGAAAGAAGCATCTCAGAGCTGTCATACGATCTAAGTGGACCACCTACAGAGCCAGTATTGTATGCCTATTCCAGACGGCTAATGTTTCTGCCAAGCTACCATCTACAAACCTTCGAAGAAGCATTTTACACAGGCTTCTTCATGTACAAGTCAAAAATTTTTGGCCCATTAATGGCAAGCGATTCTATGCGATATGATGCGTTTCTACATCAAATCAACCAAGAAAGACAACAACGACAATGAAGACAAAGACGATCATGTCGTGGTAGACATGAATTAGGAGGGGGGGAGTGTTGGAGCCCCATCGGTCCAACTGTTGTAATGAGCCCATCTTGTAAAGCATATCAAATTCCCATTTTATGTCAAAGACGTCTTATCATTTTGATCCATTCGTTTAGGTTATGTAAAGATTAATCAGCTAGTCACGACTCAGATTTGTTCCCACTTTGTAATAAGGAGTAAGAGAACCCCATGTACATTTTTGAGCTAAGGTGACTAAAGTATAAAAGTCACCTTAGAACCATTTTTGAATAACATTTGAATATTAATTCTGTGTTGTACGAGTCTGAGAGAGAGAGAGAGAGTGAGTGTGTCTTATCCTGTTTGCTACGCGCTTCTCCCTCACCGGATTCACGACGTGACCACACCATCGCGGTAGTCTCTCCGAGAGCTACGCGCCCACGCCATGCATTCACCTTTTCGAGCTGATCGCGATCGATCCTTTCTCGAGCTTGTTTTGCTTGTAAGTAGCACAAACAGTGTCTGTTTTCAATAATCAAGTGCTTTATGGAATGAGAAAGAGATAAGCTACACATAGATACTCCTAAACTTAAGTTTCTCCCACTTTTGGATTATGACCTGTTAGTCTATCGCGACTGTATTCGAGATAACTAGGGTTCAAATTTGGTGAGATTAGACTTATAGGTAAGTATATCCTAGTGAGAGGATGGTGCCTAGTAAGTTTGATGCGATTCCGAGTTCATTGGAAGTGTAAACGGTGTTGTGAGCATTTAGGGATAGAGTAGGTTGCATTCTACCAGGGTTAATGATCGATGCATCATAAAAGTGCGTATGTGTAGATTGGTCTCAGCTTGACAAGCTAACGAGATTGCCTACGTGCACCTACGGGTTAGTCATGTCATCGGATGATAAGTATGTTGTCTGTGTCGTGCTCGTGAGTATCAACAGGGGAGTAGTTTTTCCCTAAAACAGAGAGAGAGAGAGAGAGAGAGAGAGAGAGAGAGAGAGAGAGAGAGAGAGAGAGAGAGATGACACACATACACACACACACCCACTCATACACACACACACACATACACCCACACACACACACACTCGCACACACACACTAAACACATTGAGTATATGACCCTTGGTAGACATCCTCGCGCGTACTCCCATTCTTTAGGGCTTATTTGTTCTCCTTGTGCCTTGGCCTTGGTCATGGCATTGTGTATCCACCCAACTGGAATTAGATCAAGGTATTTGGCAAGCTCTTTAGGAAAGGGAGGTGCTTGCCTACCGCCATGTGACCTCTTCCATGCTTCCCTCTCCCTTTCTCTCGTTGTACGCACCTCCACATACATATCCACCGATTTTCCCATGATGGGAGCATTGAGTACACAATGGTTGTTGACTATGGCTTGAAATTCCCTATCCAAAATCAAGAGAGAACCTTTCCCACTTGGAATGTTTGCGTGTTTTTTTGGATCCTCTTCCTCCGTCTTTAAACGAGGCAATGATGGGTCTATTGTGAAAAGATATTGAGAGACATACACAAAAGCTTCTTGTACAATCCAACCCTCTGCCATGCTTGCCTGAACACATGAAACCATTAGTGATTAAAGTAACCAATAAAAAGCGTTGTGAATACAATCCAATCCTAATAAGGTTTAAGCATTAAGATCGATAAATACCTTTGGTTGTGATCGTAGCCTTACAAAGTCTTTCAAGGTCTTTAGGAACCTCTCAAGAAAGAACATCCACTTGGAGTGAACCACACCACAAATGGCTATCTCCTCAACAAGATGGAGCAATAGGTGAACTTGGCTAACAAGGATAGAATGTGGGAATGCATCCTCAATAGCACAAGTTGCTTTAATCGCTAGAAGTAGAGCTGTTGGAATGGTTGAAACTTCGATTTCTTTGGAACTCACAAACCTATAACCAAAAAACCCTTCATAATCTTCATAGTAAAGTTAGTCTTCAAAGTAAAGTTTAGGAGGAGGATCAAATGTGCTATACCTGACAACTTCTCCCACCTTGAATATTGTAGCCTTTACCTTCGTGTCCGCAAATCCACTAATGCTAATTGGAAGCACGAACTATTGCACAAACAAAAAGACTTATTAGTATCCAGAACCCTAAACCACATACACACACACTCACACACACTCACATACACACACACACACACACACACACACACACACACACACACACACACACACACACACACACACACACACACATTACCTGAAGAATCTTGTGCCAATCATGGGATTTGAGCCCATACAGTTGTGTGGATCCTTCTTTCTTAGTTTTAGTGAAGGCACCCTTGAGCGAACGCATATAACCTGTTGGAGTACGGATGGATGCAATGACTTGTTTCATCCGCTCTTGATCCACCCTTGATAGAATCCAAGGTACCTTTGGAAGAACCATCTTCCCCCGAGGCCCCATGCGAGGTGTGGCCGAAGGAGGGAGCCTCCTTATGGCCCTCATGTCCTCTCTAGCCCCCAATGAATCTTTCTTGCCTACTATGTGATCCCATATAGCTTGCCCGACATTTTTGAACACATGCATTGGATCCAATAGGTGTTGGATTTTCAATGAAGCCCAATAGGGTAGTGATAAGAAAATAGAGTACCTAGACATACCCCTAAGTGGATCATTGGGAGGAGGCAATGTGTTGTGATGCTCGTTCCAATGTCTTGCCCAATCGGCCATGGTCCAATGGAGTGGCTCCATCCCATTGCAGGGTGGAGCATAAGATCGATGTGTGGGTGGCAAGAAGCGATGGTTATTGGGGTAGATCACCTTACCAAGTAGAGCGGGTCTCTCTATCACGAGTGAGGGTCCACAAGTTGGGCATGCACTATGTCCAGATATCGATAGTCCTACAAAAACAAAAGACATAACCGCATATAAGTGACCAATGCAAAGACATTAAAGAGCGTCACAAAGTATAAGCTTACCAGAAATCTCTCCAAGCCTGGGGTAATCATGCATGGTCCACATGAGAATGCACTTGATCATTGTGTGCCGATCATGAAGTGGTCTTGATACATCAAAAACATCTATGTCGTTCCATATCTCTTGAAGCTCTTCAATCAAAGGTGCTAAATATACATCCATGTTCTTCACCTTGTGTTTTCCTGGGACTAGAAGAGAGAGCAAAATGTTCTCCTTCTTGGTTGACTCCCATGGTGGAATGTTGTAGTTCACAACAACCACTGGCCAAGTACTCCATGAGGTAGACCGATGCCCAAATGGGTTTACCCCATCACTACCCAGACCAAGCCTCGAGTGACGAGGCTCTTCTCTAAACTCCGGCCATGTCTGCTCAATGTGTTGCCATGCCGGCGAGTCAGCCGGCACTCTCATAACCCCATCGGTGGAGCAATTTGTCATATGCCATGTAAGAAGCTCGCTTGTTCCTTTGGTGCTGAACATGTGCTTGATGCGGGGAATGAGGGGGAAATGACGAAGAACCTTGCGAGGTATTGTGGTTCCTTGCATTCCCTCTTTGTACCTTGATTCTCCACACTCGGGGCAAGCATCAAGCCCTGCATGTTCATTGCGGAATAGCACACAATCATTGACACATGCATGTATGCGATCATAGTCCATCCCAAGCCCTGTCTCACCACGAGGAATCCCAAACTCCGAGCGAACTTTTTCGAGCAATGATAAAATCGAGCGAGTTAATGAGAGGCACTTTATCAAAACACACACAACCAAGAGCTCCTGTAAGTCACTCATTTCTTCACTATCAGTATCCTATTGAATTTTATTTAGCTTTTATGAGGAATCTACTAAGATCCCAAAAGACAATATCGAAGGTCAACTGTAGGCAAGAAGTTAGTGTTGCATCAACTGCTGCATGCTTGTCTCCTCGTGTTTCTTAAAAGAGAGAATCTTAATAAAATCCATTAATATTTTGTTCCCAACTTTTATTAGTCCCCCCCCCCTCTCTCATCATGCATGCAATAAACAAAGACTCTAGAGTCCAGACCCTCTGTTTGCATGCGAAAAGCCTCTCTCTCTCTCTCTCTCTCTCTCTCTCTCTCTCTCACACACACACACACACACACACACACACACACACACACACACAATGTGCAGTACGTCTTTGATGACTCTATGGCAATTCATGTGATGTACCCTCCACACAAAACAACCTTGCTCATTTTAGCAAGGTTGTGTGTCCACCACCACATCCACATCTAGTAGTGCCACCTCCATCTTCAAGCTAAGATCCAACACCAACCAACCCATCCTCAAGCATAGCCTCATATGCCTCAATAGACCACACAAGCCGTAGTACATCTCCGAAGCCAAACCAAAAGACAACACAACATTAAGCCATTGAGGGCATTCTCCCCTTTGAATGTGGCTCTCGGTTGCCACAATGGGGCCTCCCCTGCCATGAGCCCGACTCCCACCTAAGGAGCATTGCAATATTTTGGGGCATCAATTTCCTCTCCAAATAGAGTGGGGTAGGATGGCTGCTCCGTGCAAAAAAATTGAGTGGAGGGGTACCAAACAGGCGGAACCGAGAGAGGAGCAGTTGGGCGTCCCCCTCCGGGCTGATCTCCTCATCCTCTGACTGAGCCATCTTTGCGGCGTCTCCATTAGCTAAGCTATTACGCAATGTGGGGTCCACTCCCTCCCAAAGAGGCTCCCTTAGCCTCCTTGCTCTAAGCATTCTTGCAAGTAGAGCAAACATCAACCCTGCGTAGTTCTCACAAACCCTCTTGAAGACTCTACTCACGTTTTATTCACTACAAAAGCATTGAGTTTTTTTTTTTTTTTTTTTTGTAGTACTCACAATAGTGAGTTATAGATATACTAGATATCCAAAAAGAATTACATGGCCATGCTCAACAAGAGCCATGGCATCAGAGAGGCAAAACCAGACCAACACCATACAGACCATTGGTCAGTACAACAATACAACCATAGATGGTCAAACAAGGGCGGCTATCCTCGACACATAGATTGAACCTAAAAATATCGAGGCCCATAGTCCCCATCGTCGAGATGCTTTGTGAGGTGCCTCCAACGAGAAACCACTTCCACCAATCATCTGTTGCCTCGATTAGCATTCCAAAAAATTTGAAGGAAGCATAGCAACTCCTCGAACCACAAATCCACCAAAGAACCGACCACCTAAAAACATGCAAGCTATTCTTGGTGAGCCAAACACCAACCTAAGAGACAAGCATTGTTGCGCCAGTCAGTGCCACCAAAAGAAGGGCGTTTTCTAATTGCCCCGCTCTTGTCGATTGACGCAACAGAACCAGCACCTGAAATTGGCTGTCCATCTTTCCCCCCAAGGAGGGGTGGGAGGGTAGCCTCTCCCAGGAAGCAAAAAATAAGGAGGCACGGGACGAGGCATGTAAAATAGACAAGGGAGGAACTGCAAGAAACTCACACCTGAAGTTTGCCTAGTCCCTCATAATCTCACCCTTTCCCATCGGCTATGAGATGCCCAACTCGACATGACCCCCAACCGCCTTGTTGTAGACTCACTTTGGAGGCCTCCGTTTATGCTCGTCTCACAGGCCGTAGCTACAAAGCACATCCGCTCCTCACAGCCCTACCTTAGTATCAAAAAAAAAAAACATTTGAGTTTTTTGATTTTTTTAAGGGAGCCTCCTAAACCTACTCACATTTTTTTTTTAAAAAGGGAGCCTCCTAAAGGATCTGCAAAAAACTCAATGTTTTTGTAATGTTAATAAAATGTGAATAGGGGAGAACCCATATCTTTCAAGTGAGTATCTCAGCAGATACCGTTTGGAAAATGTAAATGAAAGGCAAAGGTGCATAAAAGACAAAGTGAAAGGGAAATATCGTGGGCAAGCTGCGAGTTGAAGATGACAAGTGGTGAACGCGTTAGGTTGGAACGACGATGTTTTTTTTATATGCAGTCTGTCATGTGCTCGACATAGAGCCTGTTGCGGCAGTGATCCGGCTCAAGCCAATGATTACAATCTCGTTTTGAGGTCTTCAGTTCGAAGAGCGGTGCCTTCATGGGCATTTTTGTCTCATGCAACTGAAGGAATATGGTGAGATTTCGTGTCAGTAGGTGCCAACAATTTTGGATTCAATTGTTTTGATGATGCTATTTGGAGAACTAAAGGGAAAGGACTAGAGTGGGAACTTTTGAGTAAAAAAGAGAGAGGAAGGCCCATGGAGGAGAGAGAAAAAGAGAGATTGTTTGGGGATTTTTTTTGTTCGCTTTGCTCGCAGTTAGGTCTTTTTTTGAGGCAAAAACTTTTCTCGCGTACGCAAGGAAGAAAGTTGGAGCGAGACGATGGATCCGATGCCAGAGAGATAAGACAGTTTGGCAAATAGATGAGCGTAAGATGGGGGGCTGAGAGGGAGTTAAGGAAATGGGATGCTACGGGGTCATCATTGCTTTTGTCTCTCTCTCTCTCTCTCTCTCTTATTGTCTCACTCGCTAGTAAGGAGTAGCAGGACCATGCCGAGCACAAGGAGCACATATTGAACAAGGGATGAGAATACAAATTGAGTCCCTTGAGTTGTGGTGGGGATGTGTGGTAGATATTGCACAGAGTCTCTCTATCTCTCTCTCTCTCTATCTCTATCTAACTATCTATCTACGTCTTTGTGGGAATTGTCCATTTGTTGGGTTATTGAAGCACTATTGATCGTAGCAGGGCCAGTCAGCTAAGGCAGGGGACAAAGCCAGGTTTGGGAGGGCTTGATGCGGCAGTAGACAAGCTGCACAAAGTATGACAAAAAGGGGAGGTGATGGTTTTGCTCAGTGTGGCTTGCAAGGGCAAAGATAGAGGAAAAGACAAAGGGAAATGTGAGGTGGGGAGGGAGCACAATTGTGCAGTTCCAGGCAAGAGCATGCTTCTAATGGCGACATGCGCAAGGAGTCCAATCTTTGATGCGTGTAAACTATGATCTGTGCAATGGTGCTTTGCAAAACATGAAAATTGTGGTGGTGTCTCCTGGTACCATGGAGGGCATCCAAAAGGAGTATGTCTCTAGTTTTTTGCTTTGATATCATGTGTGTGTGTGTGTGTGTGTGTAATGGAACAAGTAGTGCCAGCATGTGGTAAATGAATGCATATCAAGAGGAGCTAGACAAGGTGGGTGGGTCTGAGCATGGCAAGGTGGACGGCGAGGGACGAAGACGTAGGTGAAAAGGCATGGAGGGGGAGGAGTAGCTGCGTACAGGGGGGCACTCAAAAGGTTTTTTCTTTTTTTTAATCTCCCTCAAAAGGTCTACGTGTGCGCGTTGACACACACCCTTTGAAGAAGATTCTTTTTATACTAAAGAAGAAGAAGAAGAAGAAGAAGAAGGAGAGAGAGAGAGAGAGAGAGAGAGAGAGAGAGAGAGAGAGAGAGAGAGAGAGAGAGAGAGAGAGAGAGAGAGAGAGAACAGGACTAGAAAAATACATTTTCCCTAACCGGTGTAAATAAGGACAAACTTGAATTTTTAACGATTTTTAGGTTAAAATTTGAAGCTTTTGCCAGTAATTACACTAAAACTTGTGTAGATTTTCCTGGTTTTAATAAAGCCAAGCTCCTCCCCATTTTTTCTTTGGGAGCAATTGCCTACACCGCACCACATAGGACAAGATGGGCCCATGCCGTATAAACATTCGCTCGGATTTTGGTTTGATTGGATTTTGTCGCTCGATGTATAGTAAGACTCTCTCACCACCTATCGTGCCTTCCTTCGATTTTCTGGAAGATGATTGCCTTTAGGCATCATCTTGCCTAATAGCCTATGACATAATTAAAGAACACTCGTTATTGCATATAACCACGAAAAAAACTCACAACTAATACTTATTACACTTAAACGTACCTCAATAGTGCATCGACCCCTGCATTGGTCCATCCAAACATTGCTTGAGTTTTCAAGATCTCAAGAGACGCTTGTAATATGGAGTAGGAGCATCCCTCGTAAAGAGTGGTGTGTGCTGCCTCTAGCAATGAATCTTTGGTTTTTTGGGCGGCTTCTTCACATGCACACTCAGGCTCACACTCATTCGCTGCCTCACGTGCAAGAAGATCCTCAACCATATTGTGCAAATGATCTTCCTCCATCTCCATGTGGGGCGGGGTGGTGGGGAGATTCCCATATGTGGTGGATGTAGGATGCGCATGCGCTCGTGTGGACCCACCCACATTGGATGGCGGGTGTGACCCCCCTCCCGTGATTGCTTCGTGGCACAATCTCTCTTTTGTCCTCCTCCCGCCTCCGCCCCCGATCACACTCCAATGGGGAGTGACATCAATGGATGCCAAAACCCTTAGATCGCTAGTTTCCATTCGAGCACGTTTTCTCGGATCGTCCCATAGTCCATAATCATCCACGTGAGCCAAGCATATACGCCAAAGCCGTGCAATCGCACGCTTACATCGCGTACATGGACATGGTAGTCGCTCGCTCAACCATCGAGTTCGTTCCGTGCCAACCGGCGGACCCATGTCATCCCAATCGACCTGTACGCACGACCACACACTAAATAAGAAAAAATAAAATAAGAAAAAGAAGAATCAAGAATGTTGGTACTGACATGACTGCCACTCATTAAAGATAGAGGGGATTGTAAGGTAAAGAGGTGGGTAGAAGAGGTCATCCAGTCGGCGTAACCTTAATGTCTCATCAGAGCTTTTCGCGGTAATACACACGGTAATACGCGTGGGAAAAGATGCGGTAAAATTTACAGCAAAGTTTTTTATATAAAGGGGGCACCTACATGCCCCCGCGAGTGCCAAAATTTCAAAAATGAGCTCCTTCTCTGCGCGGACTTGTTTCCCTCTCCATCTCCAAGCTCTCTCTCCTTCTCCCTCTCCATCTCCAAGCTCTATTACTCTGTTCATCTCCATCCCCACCATATCCAAGCGATCGAGGTCATGACTGTAAGTGCTCGAACTCTCTCTCTTTCTTCTCGTTCTTCTACACACACATACACACAAACACATGCACACACACACAATGCATACACACACATGCACACACACATTGTACACACACACACACACACACACACACACACACACACACACACTATTTTGTGCACAATCACACACTAATGCAAACATTAGTGTGTGCATGCATTATACACACACTAATGCTTGCATTAGTGTGTGATTGTGCACAAATTATTGCGTTTTCACACACTATTTTGTGCACAATCACACGCTAATGCCCACATTAGTGCGTGCATGCGCTACAAGCACACACTAATGCTTGCATTAGTGTGTTTACACACTAATTCATGCACAAGCATACCCTAATGTGAGCATTAGTGTGTGCATGCATTATACACACACACTAATGCTTGCATTAGTGTGTGATTGTGCACAAATTAATGTGTTTTTACACACGATTTTGTGCACAATCACACACTAATGCCCGCATTAGTGTGTGCATGCGTTACAAGCATTATTGTGTGTGTGTATAATGCATTAGTGTATTTCCACACATTCATTTGTGCCCAAGTACACACTAATGCAAGTGTTAGTGTGTGCATACCTCTCTAGCACACACTAATGCTTGCATTAGTGTGTGCTTGTGCACAAATTAGTGTGTCTACACACTAATGCATGCACAAACACACACTATTGTGAGCATTGGTGTGTGAAAAAATTGCACACACTAATGCAAGCATTAGTGTGTGCTTGTGCACTAATTAGTATGTGAAAACACACTAATGCATGCACACACACACACACACACACTAATGCGAGCATTAGTGTGTGCATACGTTACAAACACACATTAATGCTTGCATTAGTGTGTGTGTGCATGCATTGGTGTGTTTTCACACACTAATTTGTGCATAAGCACACACTAATGCAAGCATTAGTGTGTGCATGCGTTACAAACACACACTAACGCTTGCATTAGTGTGTGCTTGGACATGGATTAGTGTGTTTTCACACTAATGCTTGCCCAAGAACACACTAATGAAAGCATTAGTGTGCATGCATTACAAACATACCAAAACATACCTCCATGTGGGTGTGCGATGATGTGGATTGAGACCCCAATGGTCACCGAGAAGCCCAACGGTAGATTAAGGTCCAACACACACACACTAGATTAATTTCTTTGCCACACACTAATGCACACACACAATAGATTAATTAGAAGCACGCACACACACACACACACACTCTAAATGGATGCAAAAAAAATAAGCACACAAACCATTTCTTAAATATGAGATAAAAGGAATCCTATGCAATAAAGAATCTCACTTTGACTAGAATCCAATGTTAATTAAGGTCCCTTTTTTTTGTGAAATTGTAGGATATGGCATCCTCTTCCACGGCCAGCTATCGAACCATAGAGGACTTTCTCGTCGACGACCTCTCTTACGAGGACGCTTGTGATGCTTACTACTCGCAGTCTTCCTCCCACCAGCCACAATCGGCTTTCAATTGTTCCAAGATGCAGTACACGATCCCGACTTCGAGAGGGCATACCGCGCCCAGGGAGAGTGGCTATCCTCGCAGCAGAGTCTTCTAGGGTGGTACACACCCGCACAGTTGGCTGCCTATGGGCTCTCACCACTTGCGACACCGGGCGCGGACACTCCGATCGTGCAGAGTGTGCCTCCCACAGCACCTCCCTCCACCTTATCCTCGACTTTCCCGTCACCCGCACCTCCCTCCACCTTGCATTCGCAGCGATCCACGCCCACACTGTCGAGTTATCCGTCGCCTACACCACCCAACGGTTCGGGCTCGGGCCAACGCTCTTCAGGTGGACAACGCTCTTTCTGTAGTGGTGGCTTACGTTCTCGTCGAGGTAGTGGCTCGTGCTGCTTTGGTGGTGGAGGGGACAGTGCTACAGATTCACCTCCTCTTACACCCCGACCTCCTCGCTCACCCCTTGGAGCTCCACATGAGGATGAGGACCGTGATGCGCCCGCCCCGGACGCTCATGGCTACTACTATTTTATACATCGAGGGGGGGAGGTGGATCTAGGTTCCTCTTTGGGGAGGACATTTTGAGGGCACCTTAACTAGCTGATCCACTCGACATACCAAGATTGCTTTAAATCTTTCAAAGATCACGACCCAGTCGACTTGACATACATTCACACGACAATGCTCATGCGGTTCCCTAATCCGAAAGTGGAAGAGTTCTCTAGGCAGTGGCTCGAGGAGTACGTCAAGAATTTCTTGAAAAATAAGAAGTCCAGTGTGCGGAGGGCGGCAAAGCGAACATTTGAATCTGAGGGTCGCAACTATCGCCTTGGAAATGTTCACGATGAGGAGTGGGAGAAAGCCCATGGAGAGCTGGAGGACGAGAGAGCGGCAGGTGCTAGGACGCACACTCGGAAGGTGGAGGCGAGGGTGCAGCAAACGCCCACGCATTACGGCTCGGGCGAAAAAGCAGCATGGAAAGATAAATTTGTGAGTGCGCGTATTTTCATTTGAATTGATTTAATTTGTGGTAAAAAGGTTAGGTTTTTGATAGTTTTTAATTGATATATAGCAAAATATTACTATGACCTACCCAAGCCGAGAGATCCAGAGATACAGAGAGAGCCACTCCGAATATCAGACATGGTGCTGGCTGTATGAAAACAACAAAATCAATCGCGAAGAATTTGAAAATGCATGTCGTACACTACAGCCTGTAAGTGTGAACTTTTTTTTAAAATGAGTGTATGCAGAATTATGTATCCATTTGTATTAATTAAAGGTTTTGTTGTTTTTTTCTTTTCACTACAACACTAAATGAAGATATCGACGCGCCTATATTGACGGCCATGCCTTTCCACGCGTATATCGACGACATTAGCGGGCGTCGCTATACACATCGCAATGTGCGTCGATATACGTGTGGAAAGGCTTTATTTGCCACGAGTATATCGACGCCAAAAAAATTGGGAGAAAAAAGCGATACCCGCGCGCAGGGGCCATTTTCGCCTGCTCAAGTCTTGGCCGAAACCTGCTGCGCAGGTATTATGTCCATCTCCACCCTCCCCAACCCCTCTCTCTTGCTCTCTCTCTCTCTCTACCTCTACATCGTGTGTGTGTGTGTGTAGGAAAGAGAGAGAGAGAGAGAGAGAGAGAGAGAGAGAGAGAGAGAGAGAGCGGTGTGTGTGTGTGTAGGAAAGAGAGAGAGAGAGAGAGAGAGAGAGAGAGAGAGCGGTGTGTGCGTGTGTGTAGGGGAGAGAGAGAGAGAGAGAGAGAGAGAGAGAGAGAGAGAGAGAGAGAGAGAGAGAGAGAGAGAGAAAATGTAAGAAATTAAAACTAAAGAAAAAAAAATTAAAGAGAGAAATGAAATGAAATGTTATATTAACGTCTTCGAAAGGCCAAAGTGACCTATGAGACATGAGACAAGAAAGTTACAATGTGATGGATCTGATACAAAGTCAGAGTAAGAACATGACAAAATAAAATATTATGGAATCCTAAACTGTTGGGTGTGGACTAAACAGCTAAACGAGCTAGTTGGGATAGGTAGATCTCCTCCATGGTCAGTACTCTGACCGGACGTTGTGCATGTTGAGCCAAAGTGACCTAGCTAATCCTCTGATGCAGCCTCTGTCGATGTTGTGTAGTCCTTCGCAGTCGTGGGCGTCTAGATCTCCCTAGATCAGTCGCTTGTTCGATCATTAGAGAGATAGGGAAGTAGAGAGCGAGAGAGAGAGAGAGAGAGAGAGAGAGAGAGAGAGAGAGAGAGAGAGAGAGAGAGAGAGAGAGAGAGAGAGAGAGATAGGGAAGTGGAGCTCCAGGAGTTATGGCAGAGAAATAGGAAAATAGAGAAATAGAGAGAGATAGAAAAATAGAGAAAGAGAGATAGCGAGAGCGAGAGCGAGATCGAGAGAGAGAGAGAGAGAGAGAGAGAGAGAGAGAGAGAGAGAGAGAGAGAGAGAGAGAGAGAGAGAGAGAGAGAGAGAGATAGCGAGAGCGAGATCGAGAGAGAAAGAGAGATAGCGAGAGCGAGATCGAGAGAGAAAGAACGAGAGATAGGGTACGTAGACAGAGAAGAAACTATGGAACTAAAAGAGACAAAGGGGTTTGCTTGCTACATGCATTGCCATGTACACCTGGAGTGCACGTATGTGTCTACCCATATAGGTTTTGACCAATAAAGACGAGATTGGGCAAGACTAGAGAATGCGAGGTAGTTTACATTGTGAGGAGTATATATATATATATATATATTAAAACAACATTCATAATCATTGTAGATGGCAACGTCATCAACTAACATGGAGGAAAAGATTGCATGCTCGTGCACGCTCTGCAAGTATCAAATCCTGCGCAAGCGTAGGATATGTAATGAGCATGTGCACAAGTACGGAGAGTTTGCTAGAGAAACCGTACAGAATCTGCGATACGACTCCTACGGAACGGGCATTGATTTCCACGACATAGCACCTACATCTGAGAGAGAGAGAAAAAAGATTATACGTGAAGGTCCGACCAATATAGAGTCACGGATGGAAGCAGTCTTTGGATGTGCGCTATTCTACCTCTCTTCGAAAGACAATTTATCAAGGCCACCACCGTTATCTTCCAGATGGCCATCACTTGCGCGAAGGCTAGCTTGGTCACGTCGAATGTCGTCCTATGCATGTACAAGAGTGGCTTTGCCGATGGGAGCAACATGAGGGGCAACCTGTTCCAGGAATGAAAGGTTTGTCCATTCTCCATATGTTGCCGTACTGGGGTGATCTACTAATTAACCATTTGTTGGATCCAATGCATATATTCAAGAATGTGGTAGGTTGCTCCAAGAAATAAACAAGTATTTGAAGGGCAAGATCTCCTGGAGTAAAGTCAGTCAGACGACGTCCATACTACTGTGACATTAGATGAGATGGATGAAGGTATGGCAGAGGAGGTGGTGGTTGCTGTGGAGGAGGGTCCACACATGCTTCGACCCCTCCTCGCTCACGACCCCCGTCTTACCCAGGCACACCTCTCGACACACCTCTTGGCACACCTCGGACACCTTGGGGGGCACACGATCCTAGTGCCTCCAAGCTCTATACTGTACGGGGAGATGGTTCTATTGACATGGATAGAGTCGGGACTGAGATGCGACAATGGATTCTCCAGCTAGTGGAGCTGCAGTTTTCGACCAGCATTCTAACGTCTTGGGATCAGCAAGAAAAGGAAAAAGTCACTTACATAGTGGAGACCATCCTGAGAGAGTACCAGCCTGCTCCGGGTTCTTCCGTTGTTTCGGCGTGGTGGATCAAGGGTGTTGCACGGGACACCATCAAACATCGACGAGATGCAGCTCGGAAGGCTTTCAGGACCGGCTCGCCGAAGCCTTCGGGCATCCCACACGAGACGTGGCTGCAGATCAGGAAGGATGAGTGGATAACGGCCACGCGGTTCAGACAGCAGCGTGAGGCCGCGCAGGTACGACAGATGACTAGGGGGACATCTCATCTTGGCAGCGGAGGCTTCGACACCTTTCGCTATGAGTTTGTGAGTTTCTAATCCAATCTTAACTATGGCGTTTTTGAAAACGCGATGAATCATGTATTCTTATTACTTTGATTTTTGTATAAATGTAGAATCTTGCGATGCATCGAGCTCCATCACACGAGGAGGAGTCAGATGGATATCGCAGAGGTATCTATGAAGCACTGAATGATTTTGAAGCTTCAAGAGAGCCTGTAGACTGGGAGGCCTTACAGTCTCGCTGATCGCTTGAGGTGAGACGTTAATATGTGTGAGTTGATTTAATTAAGTCAGTATATGTGAAGTAATATCAATACTAATTTTGTGAGTTGTCCTATGTGTAGGTTGCGACGCCTAATCATTAGTGGACCAGATTTCATCTATATGCTTTGTGAGACACAGACACGCTTCTGTGTCTCTTTTTTGTACAAACAATTAGTGTTCAGACATTTATTGTTTCCCTTATGGTTATGATTATTGTTATTGTCATTGTATAGACAGTTATTGTTTTTCTTTCTGGTTATACTTATGGTTATTGTTAATTTTGTTTATGGTTATGGTTATCTGCATTATGGTTTTGATCAAAGTGGTTATAGCCGGTTATGGTTTTAAGTTATGGTTATGGTTCGTTATGGTTATGCTTTTAAGTTATGGTTATGGTTCGTTATGGTTATGCTTTTAAGTTATGGCTATGCTTTTCAGTTGGTACGGTTGTCTTTCATTGGCCTTAAATCTCATGTGAGATCCTACATGGATAGCATGTAAGAGGCGTATACATGATATGGTTTTTTTTGAAAAGTTTATGTAAAAACAAAGGGAACTCTGCCGAAATTTCTGCGCGCGGGAGCATGGTTGATATTTTGGTGCTGCTCGCTTTCTTGGGTAGAGGGCAGGAAGTCTGGCTGTGGCTGTGTCCATCTTTTAACTGGGCACAGGCCAAGCTACCTGCCCTCTGCCCAAGAAATTTTTTTTCTGCTATGGTCGTCGCTATGCGCGTCGCTATCCGCATTGCTATGCGCATCGCTAATAGCGACTGGTTTCACAGCGACGCGGATAGCAACGCGCATAGCGACGGGCCGCGTCGATAACACGTTTTTTTGTTGTAGTGTTTCCAGAGTCAGGGAGTCCCTCGAGAGGTCCTAGGATCTGAGTAGCTCAATCCTCCGAGTGTTTTTGGGCCCGTCTTCTTTTGGCCACAATTGTATAGCCCCCATGTATCGCCTATTTGGGCAATTTTGTAATATCCAATATAATTAAAGACTTGATTTTGGCCCAAAGTTTTCTTTTGGCCACAATTGTTTAGCCGCTATGCATTGCCTATTTGGGCAATTTTGTAATGAATAGTTTCTCCAATATAATTAAACATTTGATTTTGGCCTAAAGTTTTTGAGCAATGAAATTGTTGTTTTTTTATTTATTAAATATATAGGGAAAAAAAGGCAAATGACCATTTGGATGGGTCCTACCAAGGACCATCCAAATGGTCATCTGCTTTTTTTAAAAAAATACTCGCGTGTGCGGTAATGATTGCGGTAATGATTGCTGTAACGCCCGCGGAAATAAGCGCGGAAATGTAGCCGGGCCGATTACCGTGTGCATTGCTGAAGGACCATTACCGCGAGCATTGACACTAGCATTACTGCCTTCGAGATTTTTTGACTTGAACTTTTCCTTTGTTTTTGTGGGTCTATCTGAGCGGTAATGTGCTCCAAATGTCATAGTGTCACAAACATACAAAAATCCCTCCAAGACAAATCTGTACCAGAAATTTTACAGTACTAGCCAATATTTTTGCAAAATTACACTATTTTTCATATATTTTAAGTGGAATTTTCTCCTTCTTGCCCTCCCCTCAACCGGCCACTTTGATTTTGCAATCGGCTCAAGGCTAAGTTGAGGCAAACTTTTCCCGAACACTGGATGAGTCTCATCTACACATGTAATGATTCTTGATCTTGGACTAGTAGTCACAAAGTTGACATATGATGACTTTTGATGGAATGTTTGCTTGTGTGCTTCTCTCTATTCTTAGCCAGTGTGAAGAAGCGTTAAATTACTATGTGACAACTTGTACAGGTAATTAGGCCAGCTTATAGGAAATCTCTCACGTCATAACATTTTATTGAGCATTTCTGTTAGTTTTGGTGTTAATGTGTCTCTAGTTTATTTGAAATGTTCTACCACAAAGCCATCTTTATCGTGGCAACTTCTCTAATTGACAACATGTAAAATTTATCGACGTATTTGGCTAAGGCCCCGCCATGGATGGTGTCACTATTGTGGCATTCTTTTCTCAGCCCAATTGAGCAAAAAGTTTGCCATTTTTAGATCCCAAGAGGTATAGGTTAAGTTGCTTTGAAAGCAATATTTGGAGAGATTTGTAACATTTCATACATCACTTGGGTTGGCTTTTGTGTCATTTTTGCAACAATCTGCTCATTAAAAAACATAAAATGGTAAGTTTTGCAACAAAAATACATTTTTATACCAACCAAAAAAGCATAATTCGATGATCATGAAAGCAATGTTTGTGTTCGAGAAAGTTTGGCTCAATTTAGCAGCCAAGAGTCTATTTGAAACTACTGAAAAGGGAAGAAAACATCTATACTCTTTATAATGGAGCTTAAAATTTTTGAGCAAGGAGAAGGCATCCACATGTCACATGTCACACTCTGCTGCATTTTCAAAGGAAATCTTAAGAAATGCAAAAATGAAAGATAGAAAATGAGAAGACTTCTAAGTCTTAGTACTTTGTCTATATTTATAATAGTTTTAGTTCTTGGGAAAGCCATAGAATTTCACTTGTGGCAGGGACTACTTTTGTTTTTTTTAAGCCATTTGAAGGGTGGGTTTACTTTGCATTTTGAAGGAACTTCCCTCCATGTGTCATCTAAGGCTATGGTCATGCGAAGCTTAGTGGTTCGTTATATCAGCCCAAAATTTTATAGTGTGTAGATTTTCATTAGCTTACTATGTTTAAAAGAGCATAATTTTCAAACTACGTCGGTTTCTTGCCGATCAATCCTCTTTCTTTCTCTCTCTCTCTCTCTATTGTTTGCGTCTCACTCTCCCTCACTACTTGCTGCTACCCGTGACGTTTTGGACTGTCGAGCCTGTCTTAGTTAAAATTTTCCAGGCTTATAAACAACTAAGCTTTGTGTGGCCATGTCCTAATGAATCTCCCTTTGTAGGATTGTACAAACCTTCCATGTCATAAATGATCTCTCTCTAACCTTACTGCTCAAAGCTCAATAGTTACACGCATGTATCCGTGTTTTGTCTGTGTGTGTGTGTGTGTGTGTGTGTGTGTGTGTGTGTGTGTGAGAGAGAGAGAGAGAGAGAGAGAGAGAGAGAGAGAGAGAGACCCGTTGCCTTTGTGTGTGTGTGTGTGTGTGTGTGTGTGTGTGTGTATGAGAGATAGAGTTGACATGCCATTTCGTTGAGGTGTTGGAGCATTGCAAGAAGGCCTTCCACATTTGCATTGCAATACTGAAGTGCAACGAGCTCAATGATTCAACCATAGGAGACCAATGATTTTTTGTGGATGTCCTGCACGCATTGTGTGTATGTATGAGAGAGAGAGAGAGAGAGAGAGAGAGAGAGAGAGAGAGAGAGAGAGAGAGAGAGAGAGAGAGAATGCGACGTTTTTGATTGCAAGATTTTGTGTGTGCTGAGAAATAGAGAATGGCCCATGTGATTTATCATGTGTGTGTGTGTGTGTGTGTGTGTGTGTGTGAGAGAGAGAGAGAGAGAGAGAGAGAGAGAGAGAGAGAGAGAGAGAGAGAGAGGCTATCACACCAGCATGAGAGAGAGGGGGGAGGGAGAATAAGCATTGGTTTACAATCAGCAATCAACAAAGCGACGATCAATAGAATCCACAATCAAGAATCATGAATCAACATTGATATCTACAAAATCGAGAATCAACGTAATTGAAAAAATTTTGATCCGACAAATCCAAGGCAAAAGGCGTGTAAGCCCAAGGCAAGAGCGGATCTCAACAGATAGCAAAGGCGGACGACAAGAGGTAACTTTGGAAAATCTTGGCTATTTTTTAGGTCTTTATGCTAAATTTCTTGATCTTGCCTTTGGTTGACTCAGAATTCAAAGGTGAATCTCAAAAGTCATAGGTGGGATTGAAATAAGCCTAGGTTTTTGCAAGCGCTTAAAGCCAAATTAGAATTTTTGAAGCAAATCTAAAAAATTTGTAAGGGGGGTTGCACTAAATCAAGGTGAGACACAATACTTTCTCCCAAAAACTCAAAAAGCTTACATATAAGAAATTTTATGCGCAACTTTATTTTATTTGAAGGCTATTACACTCAATTTCTTTACTTTATAGGTTTTCTCACTTTCAAATCTAAAATTTAGAGATAAATTTCAAAATCTGCAGGTGGGATTACACTAAAGCAAGGACTTTTCAATCATTCAGCTATACTATGTTTTTTCCAAAAACTTTAAAAGCAAATTTACTATATTTTAAGGCTATTGCACTAAACTTCTTTGTGAGGGTCTCCACATGTCCTCCTTGCTGAGTCCTAGATATGTAAAGTAGAAAACTTAGTACTTTGTCTATATTTATAATAGTTTTAGTTCTTGGGAAAGCCATGGAATTTCACTTCACTCATAGACTACTTTTGTTTTTTAAAGCCATTTGAAGGGTGGGTTTACTTTGCATTTTGAAGGAACTTCCCTCCATGTGTCATCTAAGGCTATGGTCATGCAAAGCTTAGTGGTTCGTTACATTAGCCCAAAATTTACGTTAAGGTGTAGATTTTCATCAGCTTACTATGCCTAAAAGAGCATAATTTTCAAACTACATCAGTTTCTTATTGATCAGTCCTCTTTCTCTCTCTCTATATTTTGCGTCTCACTCTCCCTCACTACTTGCTGCTACCCGTGACATTTTGGACTGTCGAGCTTGTCTTAGTTAAAATTTTCCAGGCTTATAAACAACTAAGCTTTGTGTGGCCATGTCCTAATGAATCTCCCTTTGTAGGATTGCACAAACCTTTGATGTCGTAAATAATCTCTCTCTAGTCTTACTGCTCAAAGCTCAATAGTTACACACATGTATCCGTGTTTTGTCTGTGTGTGTGTGTGTGTGTGTGTGTGTGTGTGAGAGAGAGAGAGAGAGAGAGAGAGAGAGAGAGAGAGACCCGTTGCCTTTGTGTGTGTGTGTGTGTGTATGAGAGACAGAGTTGACATGCCATTTCGTTGAGGTGTTGGAGCGTTGCAAGAAGGCCTTCCACATTTGCATTACAATACTGAAGTGCAACGAGCTCAATGATTCAACAATAGGAGACCAATGATTTTTTGTGGATGTCCTGCACGCATTGTGTGTATGTAAGAGAGAGAGAGAGAGAGAGAGAGAGAGAGAGAGAGAGAGAGAGAATGCGACGTTTTTTTGTGTGCTGAGAAATAAAAAATGGTCCATGTGATTCATCATGTGTGTGTGTGTGTGTGAGAGAGAGAGAGAGAGAGAGAGAGAGAGAGAGAGAGAGAGAGAGAGAGAGAGAGAGAGAGAGAGAGGGCTATCACACCAGCATGAGAGAGAGGGGGGAGGGAGAATAAGCATTGGTCTTACAATCATCAATCAACAAAGCGACGATCAATAGAATCCACAATCAAGAATCATGAATCAACATTGACATCTATAAAATCGAGAATTAACGTAATTGAAAAAATTTTGATACGACAAATCCAAGGCAGAAGGCGTGTAAGCCCAAGGCAAGAGCGGACCTCAATAGATAGCAAAGGCGGACGACAAGAGGCAACTCTGGAAAATCTTGGCTATTTTTTAGGTCTTTATGCTAGATTTCTTGCTCTTGCCTTGGGTTGACTCAGAATTCAAAGGTGAATCTCAAAAGTCATAGGTGGGATTGCACTAAGCCTAGGTTTTTGCAAGCGCTTAAAGACAAATTAAATTTTTTGAGACAAATCTAAAAAATTTGTAAGGGGGGTTGCACTAAATCAAGGTGAGACACGATACTTTCTCCCAAAAACTCAAAAAGCTTACATATGAGAAATTTTAGGGGCAGCTTTATTATATTTGAAGGCTATTACACTCAATTTCTTTACTTTGTAGGTTTTCTCACCTTCAAATCTAAAATTTAGAGATAAATTTCAAAATATGTAGCTAAGATTACACTAAAGCAAGGACTTTTCAATCATTCAGCTATACTATGTTTTTTCCAAAAACTTTAAAAGCAAATTTACTATATTTTAAGGCTATTGCACTAAACTTCTGAGTGAGGGTCTCAACATGTCTCTGCTGGTTCTCCTCCTTTCTGAGTCCTAGAAATGTAAAGTAGAAAACTTAGTACTTTGTCTATAATTATAATAGTTTTTGTAAGGGGGGTTGCACAAAATCAAGGTGAGACAGATTACTTTCTCTCAAAAACTCAAAAAGCTTACATATGAGAAATTTTAGGGGCAACTTTATTATATTTGAAAGCTATTACACTCAATTTCTTTACTTTGTAGGTTTTCTCACCTTCAAATCTAAAATTTAGAGATAAATTTCAAAATATGTAGGTGGGATTACACTAAAGCAAGGACTTTTCAATCATTCAGCTATACTATGTTTTTTCCAAAAACTTTAAAAGCAAATTTACTATATTTTAAGGCTATTGCACTAAACTTTTGTGTGAGGGTCTCCACATGTCCCTGCTGGTTGTCCTCCTTTTTGAGTCCTAGAAATGTAAAGTAGAAACCTTAGTACTTTGTCTATAATTATAATAGTTTTTGTAAGGGGGGCTGCACTAAATCAAGGTGAGACACAATACTTTCTCCCAAAAACTCAAAAAGCTTACATATGAGAAATTTTAAGGCCAACTTTATTATATTTGAAGGCTATTACACTCAATTTCTTTACTTTGTAGGTTTTCTCACCTTCAAATCTAAAATTTAGAGATAAATTTCAAAATATGTAGGTGGGATTACACTAAAGCAAGGACTTTTCAATCATTCAGCTATACTATGTTTTTTTCAAAAACTTTAAAAGCAAATTTACTATATTTTAAGGCTATTGCACTAAACTTCTTTGTGAGGGTCTCCGCATGTCCATGCTGGTTGTCATCCTTTCTGAGTCCTAGAAATGTAAAGTAGAAAACTTAGTACTTCGTCTATATTTATAATAGTTTTTGTAAGGGGGGTTGCACTAAATCAAGGTGAGACACAATACTTTCTCCCAAAAACTCAAAAAGCTTACATAGGGAAACTTTATTATATTTGAAGGCTATTACACTCAATTTCTTTACTTTGTAGGTTTTCTCACCTTCAAATCTAAAATTTGAAGATAAATTCCAAAATCTGTAGGTGGGATTACACTAAAGCAAGGACTTTTCAATCATTCAGCTATACAAACTACATCGGTTTCTTGCCGGTCAGTCCTCTTTCTTTCTCTCTATTGTTTGCGTCTCACTCTACCTCACTACTTACTGCTACCCGTGACGTTTTGGACTGTCGAGCATGTCTTAGTTAAAATTTTCCAGGCTTATAAACAACTAAGCTTTGTGTGGCCATGTCCTAATGAATCTCCCTTTGTAGGATTGCACAAACCTTCCATGTCGTAAATAATCTCTCTCTAGCCTTACTACTCAAAGCTCAATAGTTGCACGCATGTATCCGTGTTTTGTCTGTGTGTGTGTGTGTATGTGAGAGAGAGAGAGAGAGAGAGAGAGAGAGAGAGAGAGAGAGAGAGAGACCCATTGCCTTTGTGTGTGTGTGTGTGTGTGTGTGAGAGAGAGACAAAGTTGACATGCCATTTCGTTGAGGTGTTGGAGCGTTGCAAGAAGGCCTTCCACATTTGCATTGCAATACTGAAGTGCAGCGAGCTCAATGATTCAACAATAGGAGACCAAATGATTTTTTGTGGATGTCCTACACGCATTGTGTGTATGTATGAGAGAGAGAGAGAGAGAGAGAGAGAGAGAGAGAGAGAATGCGACGTTTTTTAGTGCAAGATTTTGTGTGTGCTGAGAAATAGAGAATGGTCCATGTGATTCATCATGTGTGTGTGTGTGTGTGTGTGAGAGAGAGAGAGAGAGAGAGAGAGAGAGAGAGAGAGAGAGACAGAGAGAGAGAGAGAGGGGGGGGGGGGGGCTATCACGCCAGCATGAGAGAGAGGGGGGAGGGAGAATAAGCATTGGTCTTACAATCAGCAATCAACAAAGCGACGATCAATAGAATCCACAATCAAGAATCATGAATCAACATTGACATCTACAAAATCGGGAATTAATGTAATTGAAAAAATTTTGATCCGACAAATCCAAGGCAGAAGGCGTGTAAGCCCAAGGCAAGAGCGGACCTCAACAGATAGCAAAGGCGGACAACAAGAGGCAACTCTGGAAAATCTTGGCTATTTTTTAGGTCTTTATGCTAGATTTCTTGCTCTTGCTTTGGGTTGACTCAAAATTCAAAAGTGAATCTCAAAAGTCATAGGTGGGATTGCACTAAGCCTACGTTTTTGCAAGCGCTTAAAGACAAATTAGATTTTTTGAGGCAAATCTAAAAAATTTGTAAGGGGGGTTGCAGTAAATCAAGGTGAGACACAATACTTTCTCCCAAAAACTCAAAAAGCTTACATATGAGAAATTTTAGGGGCAACTTTATTATATTTGAAGGCTATTACACTCAATTTCTTTACTTTGTAGGTTTTCTCACCTTCAAATCTAAAATTTAGAGATAAATTTCAAAATCTGTAGGTGGGATTACACTAAAGCAAGGACTTTTTAATCATTCAGCCATACTATTGCAGCTCAGCAACGGTGGATAGCGGCCACCACTACATCAAGTCAAATCCTCGCCTTTTTGTATTAATTTTTTGCTCTGAAGTCGAGCTTGTAATATTTTTGCTATTCAATTGTAAAGGGTTTATCTTCTGGGGCCATGGGCTTCCAAGTTGTACTGATTCCCAACTCAAGCACACAATTGATTATTGAGCCATGTATCTATGGGAAACCCTCCTCCCACAAGACCTAAGTATAAAGGTCAAAATGAAGGGTTTTGGGGGGATGGATTTTATGAGTTAGAAAAACTCTCTGCGCGGGCACCTTATCTATTTTTGTGTGTGCATCTTCTTTGATTGCTATCTTGTGCTGCACGAGTCGCATTGCAGAACCGAGACCACAGACGCGTTTAGCTCATCGAGCTCTTCGATTCAACGCCAACCATTTGCCACGAGATGCTACTCCACGAGCATCGACCTACGGACTTACATGTGAGTTTTAGGGAGTTTAGGGTAGATTTCAATGAAACCAACCATAGAGTAGGGTAGCTCTCCCTTAGACGCAGCTGTAGAGACCATCTGGGACCGTTTTCGACAACTTTCATTTTGCTGTTAGACAGTAAGCGTGTTTTCTGCCAGGGTGTAGAATTCAGGTTTGAGGGTCTAGGTAGCTTGGGGACATGTAGGAAATTGCCTATGGTGAGTTTCGTGTCAAACCGAGATCATTAGCCCAAGGTTTAGCTTAGTTTCGTAACGTAGGAGGTTCTTGGCAGATTTGGGTATTCCCGCACACACAGGACTTAGAGATCTTAGATGACCATTCCATAGGTATTCGACAAGAGGTTGACACCCTCTTGGTGCGCCTCCATGCCCTAATCGGGTCAGTGACGTCCCTAGTTGACATCTTTATGTGTTGAGTAGGTTCTCGCTTGCTACGAGCGACACTCGAAAAACAACTGGCGCCGTTGCCAGGGACGAGCTACCTAGATTAGAGTGGATACCTTAGTGTGTGGTTATGGCTGTACGGAAAGAATCTTTCATTACTTTGCCAAAGTCGAGGTATCCTTGGCTTTGTTAGTCTAGGATTGGTGAGTTTCTTGCCGCTGTCATTGTTAGTTTAGAGTATTATTGTAGTTTAGTGTAAAAGTTGTGTTTTCAGCAGCATTCAGTAGCTTAAGAGTGTTTGGCTTAGTGTGTGCCAAAAGTGCATGTTAGGTCAAGCACAAAAACATCCAAAAAAGAAAACACCTAAAAACTTCTTTTTCTTAGGATTTAGATACCATTAAGTGTTTTCTTTGTTGTTTTAGGGTTCGAATAAGTAGGACACATGTGTGGAGTGTCCTGGATGTGAAAGGTTCAATTTACTTTGGATTTGCACAAGGTTTGTATGTTTGGTGCTGTAAAGTGACTGAAGTGACCTAGAAAAGCCATCTTGGTGTACAGAGTTGGTATTAGTGTCCAAAAGCACTTAAAATCACCTCTAGTAACCACAACAAGTGTCAGGTACCAAAAAAAGCTGCAATCTGCAAGTCGAGACAGTAAGCGCTCTTACTGTCTCCAGACCTAGATTTGGCCAACTGACCAAGCGAAAGCATGTACACATGTTGTAGGCTCAGTAAGAAGCAAGTTTGTGTAGTTATAATCCAAATTTGATGTGTTTTGGTCTTGTCAAGTGCTTGATATACACAACAAAATCTGCAAAAGTGACCATAACTCAAGCCAGCAAGCCCACAACCCAGGTGAAGACTCCAGAAGGTGGGTATAAGCCCAGGTAAGAGGTTCCTATTGCTAGGAGTGTCAAAATACATCCTGTGAGCACAGAAAGTGCAATACTGTCCTCTAGACAGTAATCGCTCTTACTTTCTCCAGTGCCCAAATTGTGATATTTGGCTTGCCACCTAATCTATACATTGAATGCATGTATATATATAGTTTCTATACTGAGAAATACTTCAAATAGATAGTAAAAGTGTGTAAACTGCTTGCAGGGTGTACTAGGAGCCTGAGAGCACAGCCAGCTGGAAGTAAGGTAGCTTTCCAGGTTAGTGCATCCAAGGTTAAGCACGTTTCATGTTTTTGAGGTCAGGAGCTGTAGTACCCTCAGAACATAGACCACTTAGGGACCAGGTGAGTCAAGTTTCTACGGAAGAGAGTGTCAATCAGACCACCTAGGTATCCTTAGGCCCAATCCCAGAGGATTACATCTCTGACACATCATCAGAAGATCTATACTATCAGACCATGGCAGGGGGACAACCATCAGTGAACTTCAAAGAGGGAGTTAACTTTATGGGAGAATCCTCCAAAGACCATGAGAGACCTCCATCAATCTTGCTGTATGCCTATAACAATGGACAAAATGCCAGAATCTTCAAGGATTCTATGAACCATAGCTGTGTTCAGATTGGAGATAATCCAATCGAATTACAGTATAGGGTCCTGGCCACTTATGATGGAAAAGGAGGTTATATGGATGAACAGGGTGCTTACTACATGATAGTCAAAAGCCCTGATGTCGCGGACAAATGGGGACGAAATGCGTCCAAGACAAAATGCTGATGATGAGGTCGAGGAGAAACCGCCTCTAGAGGAAAACAACAATAGAACCATGTTCAGATCTTTCACCACTAGAAGGCTTATGTCCGACAATCCTCGATGGGGAATTTACAAAGCCTTTCCTGAAGAAACTGCTGCGTACTATGTCAATGAGGATGTAAACGAGAAAGAGGCTACTCCGGATAAGACTTTGTATGTCTACCTCTTGAATGAAAGCAAATTCTTAATCGTAGACAAGTTTGGTCAGGAGTACATGCCGACCTCTGCTGCAAAGATGAGTAGGTATACATACTTAGGGTTACCCATTGTGCACCCTGAAGTAGCAAAGCCCACAGCAAGTGCACCGCCTACAATCCCAGTAAGAAACTTAATGGACGATGACATCCTAAGACCAATCCAAGTAGAGAGGCAACCTATGCAGAATCTTGGTCAGACTAGTTTCTTTGAACCTATTCAAAAACCAGAATTCCACACGCAACAAGTGCCAAACATGAGTGGATATTCGTTCCAAGCGGGAACAAGGAATCCACCACGCGATGAAGAACTCTCCGGAGGAATTCATCGAAGAAATGAGACAAACAGAAACTCAGGTAGAGCTACTCAAACGACACAAAATGTAGCTAGGCCGCATCAGAGAACCACTACTGCACATATAGGGGACACTATACAAGTACTTGGGACACCAACCGTAGGATTCAGACCCCTAAGGCCGCATCAAGTCGCCAAATGCGTGCCGTCTAAATATACAGGATCTGGGGATCCATATGCCCATGCTTCTGCCTTTAGACAAGTGCTGAGAGCAGAGCAAGTACATGACTTCCATACGCAATATGAGGGATTTGGATTGACCTTAGATGGTATTGCTATGACTTGGTTCTAGCCATTAAGTAAGAGCTCATTCTCTGACATAGAGGATCTCTTATCTGGCTTTGTCCAAGAATTCACCAAACGTGGGATAAAGCATGACACAGTCTCACAAATATACTCTTTCAAACAACAAGAGAAAGAGAAAGTAAAGGAAGCCGCCTTGAGATTGAAGCAATATGTGGAGAGATGTCCTCCCAGGGAGATCCCTCAACAAGAAAGGCTAGCGTTGCTCTTCATAGAAGGGTTACTAGACGAGAATCTCAAGAAGGATTTGCATATTCAAAGATGCCAAACATTAGACGAGGCTATCAAAGAAGCGGTATACCTGGTCGACAATTGCAATATATATGGAGAATCCCGAAAGGATTCTGATACCAGGTCAAGCGACTCGAGGGTGACTACAAGTGTTGTGAACACGGGACCAACAACCCCTGTGCGAACCGCTGGAGAAATCGATGCCCTTATAGACAAACTCCTTGAGCGTTTCAACAATGCTGTGTTGGCACCTCAGCATGTGAGACAGCCACAATTACGCTTATGTAGCATCTGTGGAGGGAGTCATCCCACAACCCAGTGTCATGTGATGCAACCTCAGCCACGTGACCAACCTAGACTGCGGCAGCAAAAGTGGTGTGAAATAGAACAAAAGTGGAAAAATCATTCGACGGAAGAATGCTACCACCAAAGGGGATATGTGAGAGAAAGGCAGTACCAACCAAACCCTGTGTACCAGCCACAACAAGGGCAAGCCATTCCTCCATATCAGATGAATAGGGCACCACCACCACCACCTAGATATGCCACAGGACATCCGGATGTTCAGCCAGGGCTGGAAAGAGCGAAACCTGTCCTTGGACATCAACCACCACTGCCAGGGGAAGCCCAGGCAGCAGTCAGGTACGTGTATACAAATCAGCCAATAGAGGAAAGAGCCTTAGTTCCTACACCGCCCTACCACACGGACGAGAACTATGGATGTGGTCAAACTGTAGAACTCAGTACAGGAGGGGGGTAGATGTATGATCCATGGATGTCGAATCCTACCACCAGTTACATTCCACAACCAGACACTTCCATGATGTCTAACGAGGGAGTGACTGTGGGTCAAGGAACTTTGATGTTCATAGCTAATTAGCAGGGAGAAATGAAGCCAAGATCTTATCCTCCAAGGCAAAATTTCACCCCGCAACCTCCTCAACAACCACCAAGACCATTGGGACCATGTTACCGGTGTGGTGGAGATCATTTGATGAACAGTTGTCCAGTGGGGGAACAAAGTATCAAACCTCAGTGTAATCAATGAGGAATTACCCACTTGTATACCGACTGTCCAAACGAAACCGACAATAAAGGAAAAGCGACCATAAGTAAGATTGGAGTGATACCTTCTTCGAGTGGATCGGAGACTGAAGCGACTGTACCTGTCAAGGCAGTTACACGAGCTCAAGCTAAGGGGAAAGAAGGTGAGAAAAAGGATGAAGGCCAAGAGAGAGCTAGTCAAGCTCCTAGTTGAAGGGTAGAAAGACGTAAAATCCGCTCTAAGGAGAGAGCTAGAAATCATCATAAATACAAGACTGTATCTGCTGAGCTTGCAAAAGCTCAAGAGAAATTGCAACAACATCTTTCTGGAGTAGCATCTGATTCTGGGGAAGCAGAACCAAACAAGATAGACAACACGAACAGCCAGGAAAAGAAAGATAAGGAGAGCAGTAGCCTATTTTCAGGTGGATCAGTCTTGGTTGAGAAGGTGTGTGAACCCTTAGATGCTATAATAAAAGCCTATGAAGCCAGGATAGAAACGTACCAAACTCAGGCAAATCAATGGCTGACTTATCCAAATGCAGAGCTGGAGAAACAGAGGTTCGAAATGTGCAAACGATTGATCCAAACAGCTCATGCATTATTAGAAAAGCCTCTTGCGATGCCAGTTGAGGAAAGGATAAGTCAACAACCTCCATTTGACCTAAAATCTGATATACCTGAGGAGGTGAATGTTCCAGAAGCTAGCTTCAAGGAACTAGAAGAGAAATCTGATCCACAAGTAAAGATTGAAGAATCGCGGGCTGAAGAAGAGAGCAAAAGACAAGAGTTGGACCATAGAGTGGCGGAAAATAGCACAGAAAAATCCATCTATAACGAACCACCCATGGCACCTGAAGTCAGAGATGATTGGCCTCATAGATTGTGGGAGCTAATCAGAAACGCCAAAGATGGAAGCATGACACTCAAGTCAGCTCCTCTAGAGGAAGTTGATGTAGAACGCCAGATGCCCGATCTAGATGCTGGGTCGATGTATGGAGACATAGGGTCAGAAAAATCGACAGAGAGCATAGATGAAAATCTTAAGGAACTCCCTGCTTATCAAGGCAAATATGAAGCCAAGTCTGACATTATGATCCTTCCGTCTCAAAGAAAGTCGTTCAAGCCAACCTTAGACTCTAACGCCCTTCATGAGTTGCTGTCCACACAAGTAAGATGCACTTTAACGTTGGCAGAGCTGCTCAAGATACGACCACATATGTGGAAAGAAGTGAGCACATGCTTAGAGAAATTGGGTCTAAAGGATTCGCAAGAGATGCTTGAAGCAGAGTTGGGTGACGATCAAAAGACAAAAGCTAGTGTCAAATCTGTACCAGTAAACAAAGTTAGAGATTACTGTGAAGGTGAGGAAGGCAACACGATACTACCACTGGAGTTCAATGACGTCAAAACCATGGCAATTTTGGATAGTGGAGCAGGTGCAGCCATAGTTACAAAAGATCTTTGGGAGAAATGGGGAAAACCAGCACTCAGAAAGACCAGAATGAAGCTACAATTAGCCGATGGTTATGTCGAAAGACCCTTGGGAATATTGGAAAAAATCATCGTAACGTCATGTGGTATAGAATATGAGCATACGTTCGCAGTAGTTGATTTCGGTGACAGGAATAACTATGAAGTTATTCTTGGAAGACCCTTCATGCGCCAGCTCATGATGATACAAGACTGGGGCTACAACTACCTATATCTTCGCCACATGGACAACATCACAAGGATAAACCTCGAAGATTACTCTTCTCGTGATGTGCAGCGAACACTTGCGGAGGATTTTGACTCAGTCACAGCAGCTAATTCCGAAATTCAAGCATTTCTGGTAAAAAAACCTCAATTATGGATGTGCGGAGCTTCAGACAATGGAAGCTTGGATAGAAATGAGTGCAAACTGGAAAGAAGTGTAGTGGATGATGCATATATTGCAGAGCCATTTCCAGAAGAAGCCTTTGAGCCTTTGGAATGGATGCAGATCTTAGCTACACTTGATGTAAGCACTAACGAGACCACTCCCACAAAGTTTTGTGACAGTGAAGGTTTGGACTTAGTCCCCCTACGCATGCTAAAAGCACTTCACACGATAGACAAAGGCAATGAGGAGACTACAATGGTCAATGAAGTCGATGAGATAGAGAAGAAAGTCCAATGCCTGACAATTCAGGACACAATCTCTATCAGGGACTTGACTCCTTGCTCTTCAGATCCAGAGACGATAGACGACACTGAGTCAAAAAACGAAGGGATCCAATGAGAGTGCCTCTTCATAGAAGATGTAGATGACGAACACTCGAGTGGGAAGCATAGTGAGTCTGAGGATGAAATGAGGATTCCTTTGACGATACCTAGACCACCCCACTATAAATTGCAGTGCTACAAAAGGAAGATCCAGAGAAGATACAAGAAAACCAACCCGATGCCGGAGCTAGAAAGCAAATTACAATTCTTAATGCTAGTCAAGGCTGAAGACTGCATTAAAGATGGGGTAACGGGGATGTATTTCAGAGAAACAAAACGAAGAATGAAGAATCCGCCACCTAAAAAAGAACCTGAGGCTAAAAGCAATATTTCTGCTAAAAAAGCGTGACGTGAACGACGATGAGAGAATTTAGCCAAGAAAAGCTTGCACACCAACGAAGAATGGACCACAGAGCTATCAAATAGCACAGAAGGAAGCAGTTTAGTGCAGGATGGAATCAGTGTTCCTTTCCACTACAAGCAATATACTATTCAGGATAGGCGTATATGTTTGGAACAGCCTGTTCAAGAGAAGAAACAAGTTGGGACATCATATGATGGTCCTGAAGAAGCTAAGAGAATTGATTTGGAAAACCCTGGAGAAGAGCCTAAACCTGCCTACATTGCCACAGATCTTACTCCAGAGGAAGAGTTAACATTAATCGATGCCCTTAAGGAGTATAGGGATGTTTTTGCTTGGTCTTACAAGGACTTGAAGGGTGTGGATCCTGTTATCTGTCAGCACACCATTCCCCTAAAAGCCGATGCAAAACCTAGCAGACAACGTCCATATACGTACAACGAAACCTTTGCTAGAAAGATAAAGGAAGAGATAGACAAACTTATGGAAGCAGAATTCATCTATGAGATTGAACATATGGAATGGGTGTCACCTATTGTGGTTGTCCCCAAAAAGAATGTCAAGTTACGAGTATGTGTCAATCTTAAGAAAGTGAACGCTGCTACAATCAGGGATAACTATCCTCTTCCCATGACCGAACACGTGTTAGAGAGATTAGCAGGAAAAAGAGCGTATAGCTTTCTGGATGGATTCTCTGGTTACAATCAACTGGGGATCAAGCCAGAAGATCAACACAAAACCGCTTTTGCTACAGAATGGGGCATATATGCGTATAGAGTGATGCCATTTGGGCTCACCAATGCACCAGCAACCTTCCAGAGACTGATGAGTCACGCATTCAAGGAGTATCTTCAAAATTTCTTGGAAATCTATATGGATGACCTGTGTGTTCATTCCCTTGCGAGAGATGAACATGTAGTTCACCTTAAGAAAGTCTTTGAGAAGTGTAGAACATATAGAATCTGCCTGAATCCTGAAAAATGCGTATTCATGGTTAGACAAGGGAAGATATTAGGGCACATAGTGTCAAAAAATGGGATATCCACAGATCTTGAAAAGATTAAAGTCATAATGGAATTACCTAGACCTACAAATGCCAAAGGCGTGCAAGCTTTTATGGGCCATTGTGGATACTATCGCAGATTTATCTACATGTATGCTGTGATTGCACGACCTTTGTATGCCCTTATCACTGAATTCAAATGGACTGAAGAATGTGAGGAATCCTTTAGAAATCTGAAGGAAGCGTTGATCACGGCTCCTATTCTCAAGGCTCCAGATTGGACGAAAGAATTCCATGTTCACATAGATGCTTCAGCTATAGAGATTGGGTGTATCTTAGCTCAACCTGGTGATGGTAATATGGATTTCCCAATATCTTACGCCAGTAGACAGCTGAATAGTGCTGAGAAGAATTATACCACCACTGAAAGAGAAGGTTTGGGAATAATATACGCTGTAAAGAAGTTCAGACACTATCTTCTAGCCAATCATTTCACCTTCTTTGTAGATCATCAAGCACTACTCTACTTGGTGAACAAACCATGCAATACGGGAAGAATTGTCAGATGGTTCATCATATTGCTAGAGTTTGACTTCACTGTAGTAGTTAAAAAAGGTACAACCCACCAACGAGCTGATCATCTGTCTCGAATCTTAAGCGGAGAGCCACCAATGGGGATTGATGATGATCTACTTGACGCTTATCTTTTCAATATAGAAATGATTCCTCGATGGAGTCACAAAATCTTCCAAATCCTGTCTATCGGACAAGTTTCAGTAGGGCCTGAACGACTGATGTCACCAGATGTGGTCTTTGAAAGCAAGAACTTCAAGCTGATTAGTGGAAGATTGTATTGTCAAAATGCTGACGGTATATTCCAATTATGCGTTGAGCCAAATGAGATTCCACTATATCTGGCTGAAGCTCACACAGAGGTCATTGGAATACATCACGGATTCCACCAGACTTCTAGGAAGTTGAATCGACTTGGAGTGTATTGGCCGCGGATGAAGAAGGATGTGCACAAGTACATTCAGGAATGTGCACGATGCAGAGCCAAACCACCGGTGGATCATGCCACCTTATACCAAGTGACCATAGCACCTAAATGGAGTCAGTATATAGTCGATTATCTTAAGGGGACTCCATTTCCCGAGAAAATGAGCAAGACAAGGGAATGAGCGATAATAAAGGAAGCAGAAATGTATCAACTGATTGGCAATCAATTGTATAAACGAAACAAAGACAATCAGTTAAGGCTATGTGCATCGGAAAGAGAATACCTGCCAATCCGACAGGAAGCACATGCAGGGCAGGCTGGTGGCCATTTCTCAGCAGAACGCACTGTGCAATTGATTATGTTTGCAGGGATATGGTGGCTGACACTCCTTCAAGACGCGGAGATGTATGTCAAGCGATGTGACGACTGCCAACGTGAAAAAGTTCCTATGCGAAAGGACCATATGCCTCTTAGACCTATGCTAGGAACTAGAGCATTTGCCAAATGGGGAATTGATTTCGTGGGTCCGATCACACCGGCCTATAGGAGTCACGCTGAATACATCATTGTGGCTACAGATTACTTAATGAAATGGGTCGAAGCAAAAGCCACAACTAAAAATGATGCACGCACCGCCGCTCAGTTTCTATATGAAGAAATTTTCACAATATATGGGCTACCCATAGAAATAGTCAGTGATCGAGGAACACACTTTGTCAATGAAGTGATTGAATACTTGCTTGACGAGTTCCTTGTCATACATAAGAAGTCAGCTCCATATCACCCGCAAGCCAATGGCTTAGCGGAGAGCACAAACAAAGTCTTATGCACAGTGCTCACAAAAATAGTGAATAACAATAGGACTGATTGGGACCAGAAATTGCACGCTGCAATTTGGGCATATAGAGTGGCCTATAAGACTGTCCTAAATACAACACCATACAATATGGTGTATGGTCTTAATGCAATATTGCCAATGGAATTCCTAATGCCTACTTTAAGAGTGGCACAAGCACTCGAATGGACAGGTCATGAGCTCATACAACGCCTAGATGACCTAGAGAAACTTGATGAAATAAGAATGAAAGCTGTCATAGGCATCTATGCGCAAAAGCGCAGAATGAAGGAGTTCCATGACAAGCACCTGATAACGAAAGAATTTTAGAAAGGTAATTATGTGCTTGTCTACAAACTCAAACAAAAAACCAAGAAATTGAAGAAGCGAGGCATGGGACCCTATTTGATTACAGATATATCATCTAGCGGGGCCATCAAACTTTCCACATTAGAGGGAGAGGAAATGCCTAATTGGATTAGTGGATGCAGGTTAAAGAAATATCATTTCCTGCTAACTCCAGAAATGCTTGAGAGGGTGCATGCAGCTGGTTGTCGAAAAGCTACAGCCAAATTTATCAAAGAAGAAGCTCAAGAAGAAGCACGACTTCGACAACTCAAACAAAAGCAGCAGCAACAGGGATTCAATAAGCAAAACTGGACTCGGATGTATCAGATTACTCCTTTTGATCTGGATGATGAAGATGTTGATCCTTGCATTCCGATTGAAGTGACCCTGGATAAAGTTCCAACCTATGCCTTAGTGGATTCAGGAGCTCATTACAACTACGTCACATACAGTTTCTTTAATCAACTGAACAGGTGTTCAGTTAGTGCCGGAATTTCGCTGCTGTGAAGCCTTCAATAATGCAATTATCATAACCAAAGGCTGGGCGGAGATACTCTTGTATATCAATGGCTTGCTGTGCACTCATCAATTTCATGTGTGCGATGTTCAAGATGATTATTCCCCCATCATATTTGGTACAACCTGGCAAAGGAGATACAACGCTTATTTGCATTGGTCAGGTAACCTTATGTACTTTCAAGCAGAGGGAAAGGTTAGCAAAGTGTTGTTTGCAAGCGAGGAGGAGGTCCCTCATCAGCAACTACGAGAAAAAAATCAGAAATTCCTTCCTCCACCACCTGCACCTGTTTCAGCAACTGTACAACCATCACAGCCAAAAGAAACTGCTGATGCTGCATGTCAGGTCAGCATTGAAGAACCAGTGTCACAACCTGCACTTCCTCACACCAAAAAAAGGCCTTAACATAAATCCGGAATTCCACAGTTACCTCGCCCAACATACAAGTAAGCTTGGCGGCCAAAACAATCAAATCCACAATCTCCACCGCCAAAGCCTAGCCAACAACTTGTCTAGAGAGCGAAGCCACCACTAGTGCCCAACACATCGAAAACATCCAGCAAATATAGGTGGAATCCAATCAAACCTGCTAATGTCATTACTCCTATATAGAAAACCAAGCAGGTCTGGCGGCCCAAGCAACCCAAGCCAACAGTTGCTCAACCCCCACTGCCAAAAGGCAACCACACGGAAATCACAGCTACTTGACAATCCAAACAGTACACCCGAGCCCACCCACCACCCAGGCAAATCAAAACCAAAATTCCTATTCACTACAAACAAGTTTGGGTTCCTAAACAGCCCACCAAAACTGCCGTTTCGTATAAATGGCAACCCAAACGAAAGATTCCAAACCTGAAACCGGCTACATCCAGGTTGCAATGGAAACCTAAAAAACATCAACAGGTACTCAACACGTCAACATTGGTCAAACCACCACCAGTTCTGACCATGTCCGAGAAACTTAGTCTCTTGAAAGCATTCTACCACTTGGAAACCTCGCCAGCACATGCCCTTAAGCAATCTGCTTAAGACCCCCATCTTGCACAACATTAATTTTTCCATGCACTGACCGAGTATGCATGCATAGGGCTAATTACACGGCCTTGCATAGGCACCAATGTTTTACCCATGCACAACACCACTAGTATGATACAATGTCGTCCGGGAGGACTCCAGATAGGCGGGGGGGAGGCATTCCATATGCGGACCCAAAATGATGATAGGGCAGTGTATTCAAATGTTTTCCGACTTATTTTGTGTTTTATTGCGAATTTTCTTGACCAAGTTTGCATTTTCTGCCCTGAATAGTGGTAAAAAAGGGGAAACTACCACATATATACCCCTGGGTGTGTGTAAATATGTACAAAATTTAGTTTTTAGCTATCTTAAATAAATACAAGATATCGGGACATCCTATGATTTTTCGGATAATTTTTGCAGTGATTTGCTATTTCTTTGCTATTTTTCTCTTTTTATTTTCTAATAAATAGTAATAAGCCGCCAAAAATAAAACAGAGATACAAGAAATGTTTCCTAATATTAGGAAACCCGCAGGAATTTTCAGAATGGATTTCCAATGTCAACAGGTCAGGTTGCGGAAAATGACGGAAACCATATTTTTAATGCGGAAAGGCTCAAAGTGCAAAAGTGATGGAATTTGGCCATACGGTGTCCAAATTGCAAAATTTTTGATCAGTAGGTCATCTAACATGTGAGTTGGGACTAACCATGGGGGTGGTTGCACTTGCACATCCTAAGCTCCAGGTATGTATACCCCAAGCCCTCATTTCTAAGGTCATTTGCTACTTGTCCTTGTGAAAGAGAGCTTGAGAGAGCATATTGCCACCTGCTTCCACATTGCAGTCATGGCTACCATGAGGGGTAAGTACGAATACTTTTCAAGTCATTTAATGCTTGTTTGACTCATTTACAAGCACGTAACAAGCACACACAAGGCTGGGAAGGCACAATCCCGTAGAAAACACAGCAGACTCTAGAGACCACCAAAGGCTATAGGACTTCACAGAGACCTCAGAGATAGGTCTAATAACAATGCCACATAGGCATATGCTAGCCCGGAAGGCCGAGACCAACACAGAGTCAGTAGATGGCTTTGGGAGTCTGGGAAGACACGACACCCAATGTGGATGTCAAAATTGACAAGTGACCACACCAAAAGGGTGTATAGGGCCTAGCTACAATGTCCCAACACAAAACTCCAATTGCATGTCACTCCTGTGATCCCCCAGACAATAAGCACTCTTACTGTCTCTAAGGGATTTTTGGCCAATTTCTCAACTTTGAGCACATATGCACCTCTAAATACATCAATATACATGCATTTGACCCACAAAATCACAAAAGCCCCATCCTTAGACCAAAATCCAAGCTCATCAGTCTGCCAACATCAATCCTGGTAAAGAAACCATGATACCCAATTCCAAGTTGAGAGACAAACTCCACAATTGCTTCTTAGAGCCTCTATGAGCCATCCATAAAGCTACATTCTCAAAAAGTTCAAAAAATGCTCAAGAGACAGTAAGCGCTCTTACTGTCTCCCATGTCCAGACTACTACCAAAGTTTCCAGATAGCTCCTATACATCACCATGATTACATTGGCTAAGCCTCCTACCAAGTAAAAATGCAAAAAACCATCACTTAGCCATTTCAGTCACCAGCTAGCCAACTCTGGACCTACTGTTGCCAAGGAGCATCACACTATCAAAGTCATCACATCAAAAATCATCAAATGATACCTTCCGGCTAACCCTGGCATTACAGATCAAAAAACCAGCTCCATATCACTCTGGAGACAGTAAGCGCTCTTACTGTTTCAATGCTGAGAAGTTCACTTGCACCCCATCAAAAGCTGTATCTAGCCTCATTGCACAACGTTTGTGAAACCACAAGCACTATGCATCAAAATTTCACTAAGTTACCTATTTATACAGCTCACCTACCATTCAGGGTTTGCCATATATCATGGTATATTGCTCCATATTACACCAAAATTGGGGAGTACACTCCACATGCATTGTATTACATGCCTATGCACTCATTGTCGCCTCAAAGTGCCAAAAACACCTACTGGAGACAATAAACACGCTCACTGTCTGGTGTTGCTAAATTGTCAGTTTTAGTGTTTTGGGCTTGCAAGCATGCTTTATACATATATTTTGAGTGTTACTTGCATTTGATGATCATCAAAGATTCAGTTGAAGCTCCTATCCAGCACTCTGACTAGACACTGACAACTTTCAAGTTGGTGGTCTGCTTACAAGGAAAATGCAAGAAGAAAAGAAGCCAGGCCACTAGAGACAGAAGGGACTGTACAGCAAGAGATGCCTCCAGAGAAACCAATATCTGCACTTGCTACAGAGCCAGAGCCTACTACAGCTGAAGCAACAGACAAAGATCTTACATTGAATGAATTGGCAGAGATGTAGTTAAGAGAGCGTATGGAGACCCTCCATGAGAGGTATCATTGGAAGAGCCTACGTTGGGAGCAGCGTATACTACACTTTGCAAATGTCGCTCACCTGACTCCCCAGCAGATAGATGAAGCTCGAGGAGCAGCAGGTGCCGGAGAAAAGTCTTGAACCTACATGGCGACAGAGATGGCTTAAGAAGCATCCATAATTTCTTATCCATCAAGTCCACGCACCTAGATACATTAAAGAAGATCCTACAGTTTGCCCCTGTCCGCGAGCATACACATGGCAAGAGTTTGAGCACCTTCAGAAGGAGCATCCCACTTGGATGAACTATCCACTACTGCCAGCTCCTAAGCCAGGTGACTACCTTACATAAGAATATATGATCAGATCATTGACTGAAGCTGAGGAAATGTACAGAGGTCTCCCAGACCTATCTACAAGCATGCTAAGGAAAATATGTCGGATGCTACTAACCTGTATACAGGTATACCACCAGACGGAGTTAACCGACACTCCCTGGTTGGGTTTTTTGGAGGGTACAAGAGGCCTATACTATGATCTATCCGGCCAACCAGATGAAGTCATTTTGCATGGATTTTTTTCTCGTCTAATGTTTTTGCCCAGCCGCCTACCTCCAAACATTCGAAGAGGCTTTCTACACCGGCTTCTTCTCCTATAATTCAAAGATCTTCAACATCGAAGTCGCAGACCTTAGAGCAAGATATGTAAGTTATACAGCGATTGAGTTGAAGCATGGGATCCAGAATATCCCACTATCAGCCATTGAAAAGGAGAAGAAGGCCCAGTTCAAAGCGGACCTTAAGCTTATGGCAGGGCGCAGATTAGAAAGATGTCCACTCAATTGGACAGATGAAACACCAAGCGCTTAACACACTCCACAACAACCCCATGTCGAGGACGACTTGGTTTAGGAGGGGGGGAGTGTTGCAGCTCAGCAACGGTGGATAGCGGCCACAACTACATCAAGTCAAATCCCCGCCTTTTTGTATTAATTTTTTGCTCTGAAGTCGAGCTCGTAATATTTTTGCTATTCAAATGTAAAGGGTTTATCTTCTGGGGCCATGGGCTTCCAAGTTGTACCGATTCCCAACTCAAGTACACAATTGATTATTGAGCCATGTATCTATGGGAAACCCTCCTCCCACAAGACATAAGTATAAAGGTCAAAATGAAGGGTTTTGGGGGGATGGATCTTATGAGTTAGAAAAACTCTCTGCGCCGGTAGCTTATCTATTTTTGTGTGTGCATCTTCTTTGATTGCTATCTTGTGCTGCATGAGTCGCATTGCAGAACTGAGACCACAGGCGCGTTTAGCTCATCGACATCTTTGATTCAACGCCAACCATTTGCCACGAGACGCTACTTCACGAGCATCGACCTACGGACTTACAAGTGAGTTTTAGGGAGTTTAGGGTAGATTTCAGTGAAACCAACCATAGAGTAGGGTAGCTCTCCCTTAGACGCAGCTGTAGAGACCATCTGGGACCGTTTCCGACAACTTCCATTTTGCTGTCAGACAGTAAGCGTGTTTTCTGCCAGGGTGCAGAATTCAGGTTTGAGGGTCTAGGTAGCTTGGGGACATGTAGGAAATTGCCTACGGTGAGTTTCGTGTCAAACCGAGGTCATTAGCCCAAGGTTTAGCTTAGTTTTGTGATGTAGGAGGTTCTTGGCAGATTTGGGTATTCCCGCACACACAGGACTTAGAGATCTTAGATGACCATTCCATAGGTATTCGACAAGAGGTTGACACCCTCTTGGTGCGCCTCCATGCCCTAATCGGGTCAGTGACGTCCCTAGTTGACATCTTTATGTATTGAGTAGGTTCTCGCTTGCTACGAGCGACACTCGAAAAACATATACTATGTTTTTTCCAAAAACTTTAAAAAGCAAATTTACTATATTTTAAGGCTATTGCACTAAACTTCTTTGTGAGGGTCTCCACATGTCCCTGCTGGTTGTCCTCCTTTCTATAGACATATTAAAGAGCCTTTAAAAATTACATGAAGTACTCCAAATTCAATGCAAATCAATTCTTTCCCAATGCCTTGAAATAGTCAAAATTGTACACCTGACATCGTGTTAACCTGTGTGTGTGTGTGTGTGTGAGTGAGAGAGAGAGAGAGAGAGAGAGAGAGAGAGAGAGAGAGAGAGAGAGAGAGAGAGAGAGAGAGAATCCACCATTTTTCAACAATGTGCAAGCTATAGTATCCAAAATTGTATGCCTGACGACTTGCATGTGTGTTACGCATACGCATGTTCACTGTGTGTGTGTGTGTGTGTGTGTGTGTGTGTGTGTGTGTGTGTGTGTGTGTGTGTGTGTGTCACCATCACCGTGTGTGACACACACGCACACACACACACACACACATAGCACTCTGCCACTAGCAACTAGACAAAGAAAGACAAATAATGAGGTGGGTCACCAAAATTAGAACCAAGACCTTGATTAGGGTAGCTGCTGGTGATCACATATAGGTACAATAGGCCAAGCGGTGGTGCTGTGATATTTAGTAGCAATAACTTGGTTGTGAAGCAGAGTTGAACACGGGAGAGGCACTGCTTTCTTGTGGGGAATGCTTGGTAGTAGCAAATGGGTGCTCAAGGCAATGGGTGTCCATGGGTTTGCTCAAGACACTGAGTGTTTGGGCTGAGGAAAAAGAGTTGATGGCTTAGGTGGGAGCACCTACAGCCATGACTCGACATACTGTATGTGTGTGTGTGTGTGTGTGTGTGTGTGTGAGAGAGAGAGAGAGAGAGAGAGAGAGAGAGAGAGAGAGAAAGAGAGAGACTTTCCTTGGTAACCTGGTAGCCCGTCAAAAGTGACCCCAGAGCGTAGCACCAAAACCTATCTTGCTTCAACCAATAGAGGGTCATGAAAAGCATGTTTATTGGCAAGTCATGGTTTTGATAGCATGGCACAACAAAATCAAGCTGGTATAAATATAATACATTGTTGTTGGTTGATTAGCAAGGAGATATGGGCACTTTGAATTTATTAGAAGTCGTGTGAAGAATGAGTCACTCGCAACCATTTGACTAAAAATACTCCATGTGCTCATTAAGAGAGAGAGAGAGAGAGAGAGAGAGAGAGAGAGAGAGAGAAAGAGACAGAAGGCATAGCTATGCATTGTTATCTTGCTAGAGTGATTCCAAGGACTATAGTTTCATTCTCCTCACACGTGGGCGAGCACACACACACACACACACACACACACACACACACACACACACCTATATATGTCTCCGTGTGTGTGTGTGTGTGTGTGTGTGAGAGAGAGAGAGAGAGAGAGAGAGAGAGAGAGAGAGAGAGAGAGAGAGAGAGAGAGCACACGCCTACTTATATATGTCTTCGTGTGTGTGTGTGTGTGTGTGTGTGTGTGTGTGTGTGAGAGAGAGAGAGAGAGAGAGAGAGAGAGAGAGAGAGAGAGAGAGAGAGATCTCCATGATTTTCTTGGCCGCAGCAACGCGCGGGTCACATACTAGTGTAAAATATACAAGAAAATGGTTCAGAAATCTGGCAACTTAGGAAAATTCTACTAGTATTCTTTCACAGGACCCAAGACGAAACATGGTTGTCTAGGAAAAAAGACTCTGGACCCTGGAGAGCAATGTTCGGAAAAAGTGTGTCTCAGCTTACAATTGTGCCGCTTTGAAATCCGAAATGCCACTTGAGAGCAAGAGGAAAAGGTAAAACCTTGCCTAGATGGTGAGGAAAGTAGAATAGTGTAAAACTATTAAAAATTATCACAATTTTTAAAGATTTCCTTTTGAAATATTCACCGAGAGTATTGTGTAACGCTTTGAAAATGAATTTTTCGGAACACTGCTGGAGCCTGGAGAGTATCTATCTATATATATCTATATCTATAATATTAGAAAGGGAAAATTACCTAAATATCCTTCCAAAATACCCCTCTTATTTCAAAAATTACATTATGTACCCCTCATATTTGGCCCAAAACTCCCAAAATGCCCTTCAATTTTGCCAACATTCCCAAAATTCCCCTAATTAATCTCACAGACATCTCTAAAAACAATTTCTTATGGAACTCTGTATAGGAAGATTGGTTCTACTCAATAGAAGATGATATAGCAAGGATTTTAGATGGTAATGAGGCCACTTTTGCTGAAGCCTAAAATTGTTCACCATTTTTAAACACAGCTGCCTCTATTTGTGAGCTCATTCGTGAATAATTTTGTCTGAGAGGCTAAAAAATAGATCTCCATTGCCATAAACATTAGACTATGCAAAAATTGGGAGCAAAAACGATACAAGGGTATATTGGGAATTTTTGAAATTTGAAGGGTATTTTGAGAATTTTCACATATTACAAGAGTATTTTGATAATTTTTCCTATTGTTATAAAGGGAAAATTACCAAAATACCCCTCTAATTTGTGGAAATTTCCTTCAATTTTCCAAAATTCCCAGTATACCCCTCATAATTCCCAAAATGCCCTTCAAATTTTCCAAAATTTCCAAAATACCCCCCGTTGTGAGTAAATTTATCCAAAGATAAAAAAATTTGTAGCTTTCCATAAGAAGGCTAATTGTCTATCAATACAAGATACTAAAACTAGAATTTGAGCCCGTTATGTAGGCTTTGGAGATGAATTGCTTCATTATTATTATTTTTAGACATAAGAGTTTTTTTTTGAGGTAATTTGTGACAAATTACATGCTAAGCACTAAAAAACGGATCTCCAATATTGTCAAAAAAGAATAAAGATTAGGGAATTGTGAACAATCCAACTAAAATAAATACAAGGGTATTTTGAGAATTTTTGAAAGTTGAGGGGTATTTTGGGAATTTTCACAAATTAGAGGGGTATTTTGGTAATTTTCCTTATTATAAAAGGGGGATTCCTGTCCGCTCCCCGTACACGTGTCGACTTCTCCTCGCTCCGCAGTGTGCCCTGCAGCGCCCCGGCAACCTAGGCGACACAGCGCGACTTAGAGAGAGAGAGAGAGAGAGAGACCGCCGGCCGGCCAGACTAGAGGTCACAGGTTTTCTAAAGGTTGCTCTATCAGTACGGCTCTTTTGGCCGGTCCTCCTTGGTCGATCGTATCATTCTCTCTCTCTCTCTCTCTCTCTCTCTCTCTCTCTCTCTGCGCGCGCGCTTTTAAACCCAACAATTTTTGATGCAAAGGGGAACTGCGAGTGATTATCTACGAAGAGGATGAGATCATGTTACCAATATATGTTCCTCCTCCTCCTCCTCCTCCTTCTGCTTCTTCCTTCTTTTCTTGCAGGTGATCAAGATGGCGGTACAAGGGATCAGCATATAAACATTCTTGCTCAGCTCGCAGAGAGCTGCTCATAATGCTCAGCTACAGCTACGAGTAATTATAGTACGGGCGCTCATGGGTGCGACCGCTGCCTACCCACCGCCGAGTGCTGGCCTGATGATGAAGCATGGAATGCCCTCAACATCTCGGGGCGCCTTCTTCGTCCACGCCCCCCTGCAGCTCCTTGTCATGATGATGATCAGAGCTTCGCATGGCCATCGTGCGCCAACGAGACTGTGCAGAATTGGCAGAATGCGCAGTGGCGCTCTGCGCAACCAGGAGCCATGCAATATCCCAATTTTGAATCAGAGGGAGATCTCTCCTGCAGGCTCCCCTCATCGCCTCACTACGCTCACACTGCCTGCTACCAGGGGGCAGTTCCCGCCTACGCGGTCCGCGTCTCTGACACATCGGATGTGCAAGCAGCCATCCGCTTTGCACTCCACCACAACCTTCGCCTTAGCATCAAGGCCAGTGGCCACGACTTCTTGGGCCGCAGCACCGCCCGCGCTTCCCTCAACCTCTGGATGCATCATCTCAAAGCCATTGCATTTCACGACGAGTTCAGCCCAACAGGCTGCAGCTCGTCATATCTAGAGACGGTTCCCGCCGTCACCGCACAAGCAGGCGTGCAATGGAATGACCTTTACGAGGTTGCGGATGCGCAACGACGAGTGGTGGCGGGCGCCGCCATGAGTGGCAGCGTCAGCACTGATGGGGGCTACATGCAAGGAGGCGGGCACAGTCCCCTTTCCCCTCTTCTCGGCTTGGCCGCAGACAACATACTTGAATTGGAGGTAGTCACAGCTGATGGAAACTTCATCACTGCAAATGCCTGTCAAAATAAAGACCTATTCTGGGCGCGCTTTTCGCGGGGGCGGAGGGGGCACTTACGGCGTGGTCATGTCTGCCACTCACAGAACCTACCCTGCATTAGAGAGCCCTTGGGGCGCCCGATTCTTTGCCAAAGCCAACAACATCTCTTCTTTCCAGACCCTCGTGGCCAAATTTGTCGAGTTCCAGGCTTCTCTTTCACCTGGGCAGGATACTCCTACCTCTCCTTCACCTCCATAACCGCAACTTACTTGCTACCCACGAGCACGGAATCCCTCAGCGCATTCGACGCCATCGCTACCTTCGCAGAGATGCATGCCGATGAGATGAGCTTAAATTTGAGTATTCAAGCATTTCCAAGTTTCCAAGCCTGGCACAAATATGTATACAGATGCGCCGAAGCTGGGGCGAGCTGCACCGATAGGACGGGCGACTACGTACCTCGCGGCTTCTTCCCAAAGATCTTCTACAAAGCGATGGCGGCGCAGAGGTTGCTGCAGCTTTCATGGAGATTCTGGGCACGGGGGTGGACAGAATCATTGGGCTTCTAGTCGCCGGGCGGGCTGTGGCGAAGACAGAGGTGGACAATGCAGTGAACCCATCATGGCGCACCGCATTGTGGCACGTGATAGTGGTGGCAACTTGGACAGCGGAAGAGGATTGCGCGGGAACGCAGCGACACAAGAGCTGGCTGGTTACGAGTGCAAATGGGCTGCTACGGGAGCTCACTCCTCAATCCGGATGCTACATGAACGAGGCCGACTACAATGAGACCCATTGGCAAACCTCATTCTTCGGCAGCAACTTTGAGAGGCTGACGACCATAAAGGAAAAGGTCGATCCTCGCGGCGTTTTCTCTTGCTGGAAGTGCCTGAAGTGTGTAGGAAGCTCGAAGTACATGAGTACTGGGTAGATCAATATCTATTGATCTAACATTGAGTGGTACATAAGTTATGTGTGCTAAGTGGACATCTAGCAGATCCTCAGCATTAAAGGGCACGGGAGCAAAGAGATGGGATCTACGGCTCGGGGTGCGTGCATAAATCTCAAGGAGATCTGAGGGCTCAAAAAAGTGGGGCGTGGGGTGCTGCTCGCACGATTTGAACCCTGGTGAGTGTTGGGCAAGGCGCATGGCTTATCCAACCCCTCGTGCGCATATGTTGACCATGGTGGTCAACAAACGCATGATAAGTCCAACGTGGATAGGTGTGTCCATGTCCAAGTTTACTTTTCGGCGTCTTAGTTTACTTCTGGTGCATCCTACGGCCCTGCACACTTCTGCTTTTGTACCCGGGCTTCTCAGTCGTAGATCCCACCTCTGGGGCTTCATTTAATGCCCCGTGCCCTTTAGTGATGAGGCTAGCAGATGGAGTTCTTAATTCCCACTATTCTTGTAACTTGTTTACTACCAATGCTTGCTCCTTTTTAGTGGTTCACGATAAGTGTTCGGGAAAAATCATTTTTCCAAACATACAAAATTCCTTTCCTTGAATTTGCCAAGAGGAATTTTAAAAAAATTAGGTTACTTTATCAGGTTTTTACACTATTTTTCTCTATTTTGGGACGGAATTTCTCCTTTTCTCCTTGCGCTCAACCGGCATTTTGGAAATTGAAAACGGCACGTATTAAGCTGAGACACATTTTTCCCGAACACTGTTCACGATGTAACCGAAGATGGATTCCCTCACAAAAACCGATCGACCTATAATTTATGCTTACTAGTATGGCAAACCGCCTTCGGCGGCCCCCCCCTCTCTCTCTCTCATATACCAACAATCTCTCTCTTTGTCTTGCACGCACAATCTCCTATGTTGCCATTTCGTTCAAGCCACATTGACCGGATCAAACTCTTTTTGCATGTGGTTGAAACAAGAGCCGAAATTCCTCCCCGCTTTATACACAATATAGATCTCCTTATCTCTTTAGCAAACACCTTGATCCAATATATTATTACAAAAGAACATGAACGTGTAGTTAAAATTTGTTTTTTTTGTGTGTGTGTGTGTGTGTTTTTTTGGCGTGGTGAAGGGGTGTGTGTGTGTGTGTTTGGGACGGTTATTTTTATACAAAAGGGTATGAATCAAACAAGACATACTCAAATTGAACTATTTTGGTCCCACCATTTCAAAATGAAAAACTTTGCAAAACACTAGAAACCCAAAAGTGGTGGGTGACTGTGCAGGAAATTAAAAGCTTTATGTCAAAAGACTTTATGTTTCCTACATAAACATGTTTGCTTGCTTCCAACATATACTTCATTTCTTCTCTTTGTGGTTTCTTTCTAGCCTTCTCTAGTATCTAGCCTTTCTTTCTCCTTAAAGTTTCAATGCAAGAGAAAGAGGAGAAAGAGAGTACATGCTTAAAGAATCGTTGACAACGCTTTAGTTTCCATTTATATATCTTGGTAACTATGAGCTACTCAGGAATATGTATGATCTATTGTACACCCATTAATTAACTTTTTATGTAGATTCCCGCAATATCTTAACTCTTAACACTAGCTTTCTAGTTGTAGTCAATGCACACGTTTCTTTCTATTTACATGCCGTCCTCATCGTCCACATTCTCTCTCACCAGACAAAGCACGCAAGGAGAGACGAATTGGGAGGGGACATTGACAAGCGCCTCTTGCACATGGCTTCCGGTTTGTCTGCATCGTCTTCAATGGTTGTGGCCTTGTTTCGCCTACAACGTTATCACCATCACCTGCAACCCTCAGACGCCTCCTCCTTTACCTCTTGCGCTCACCCTTGTTCTACTTGTAGCAGCAGATCTCCCACCATGAAAATAGTGATGCACAGATCCAGGGCAACATGGTAAAGCCAGAGAGAAATGTCGCCTCCAGATGCGCAACACACACACACACAGAGGTCTTTGTTGCGTCTACTGTCCTGCTCCGTTACAGTGCCGACAACAGCATGCCTGCTGTTAGTATTAAAAAAAAAACGTCTCTCTTGATCGTTGCTACACATGTCATGGATCCATCTCTCTCTCTCTCTCTCTCTCTCTCTCTCTCTTCCACGTGCATGCAGAGCCAGGATTTCCCTTTCTCTATCTCTCTCCTCTCTCCCTAGGATTCCTCTTGATCTTTCTCTCTCTCCTCTCTCTCCTGCACGTGTGATTTGTGCCCTTGTGCATCTCCAAAATGCCCTTCAAATTTTTGAAAATTCCCAAAACACCCTCGCTTGAGAGATTAAATTTCTTCGAAGACAAAAAAAAATTATAGCTTTTCATAAGAAGACTGATTGTCTATCAATTCAAGATGATAAAACTAGAATTTGGCGATCGATTGCTTCATTAATTTTACACACAATTGCATTTTTTGCGAGGTAATCAAGCACTCAAATACGGATCTCAGTTGTCAAAAGAGAATAAAGATAAAAAAATCTTGAACAATCCAATCAAAATAGATAGAAGGATATTTTGGAAATTTTCCTTTTTCATTTTTCTGCATCACACCCCACCATGTCGCAATTCCTTGAACTTTTCACTCCTTAGAGCCCAAGGGCCAAGATACCCCTTAAAACAAATGGAAAAAAGATAATGCAAAATGATAACTCAAGAGATAAGCAAAAGTAAAAGGTATTTACCTTTTTTTATCTCAAGCCAAAGAGTATCTCCTTTGATTTCCTTTAAAACAAATGGAAAAAAGATTGTAGAGACATACTCAATTCAACAATCTAGTCCTTTTTTTAAATACAAAACTCATAATTTGTGAGAGGATTGTATTAAGCACAACATAGAATTTACAAAACAGCCTCAAGCTCAGGTTGAGCCTTGAGATGCTGGATATTACAAACTAGATGTCTATCGCCTCTCACCTAGGCAATTACTTCTTCCAGGTTGACAACATGGCATGGGATGTAGCCCTAAACCAGTCTCCCGAATCTTGCTTGCTTCCGAGCGTATATATCACCACTCTGCTTTTATGTATAATCTCTGAGAATCTTGTTGCTTGAAGGTCTCTCTCAAATACACGGCGGTTCCTCGCCTACCATATATGGTGGAAGAAGAAGTAACCAACAGTTTGAGTGCAGATAAGCAGGGCAAGGATTTCCATCTTCTTGCAAACAAGGAATAGATCAGTCTTAAAGAGCTTGATATATTGGATGTCCTTTGAATTCACTTGCATATTTTCCATGCCAGGTCTTTGATCATCTGGCATTCCATTAAAAGGTGGGCCAGATCTTCTAGCTATCCTGCACCCGAGGCAACGATCGGACCCAATTCCTCTTTCTTGGATCTTTACGCCCGTTGGTAGAGCACCCCACATCACCTTCCAGAAAAATATCTTCATAAATTGCGGCCACTTTGGCTTCCAGATGTTCTCCATGACTTCCCTCCACCGTTCGTCTAGCCATTGTCTCTTCCATATTTTGTTGAGGGATCTAGACCACTTATTCTCATGCATTAATACCTAATAGATGCCTTTAGGATGGGGTTTCCATATAAAAAGACTACTTTCGGGCCATCTCTAGGCGTTCCACTCAAACCCAGATTCACAGATTGGCATTTACAGCCTTGTCCAACTCTTTTATCACTCTGTTTGACTAGCAATATCTTGAAGCCATTTAGTTGATATTGGGTTATTAGCAAGTCAATGGTTTTCCAGTTCTCACTGTTAACGTCCTAGAATTGAGCAAACCGATTTAGACTCTTATTATTCACTTTCCTGGCAGTTTCTATCCAATAGGGGCTTTGTGGTAGTCTAAGAAGTTTGGCGAGCCAGTGGAACTAGTGCAAGATGGAGTTCTTCAAGTACCTAGTTTCTTCCCCCCACTCCAATACCCTAGCTGCTTTTTTGCACTTCATAACGAGTTCCCCTAAGATGCCACCTAGACTTAATTACGCTATACCATGTGTCATAAAATCTAATATCTAACCAACCCAAATGGTTTTCTCATATTAAACTGATCATTTAATATGGGAGAATGAACGGGAACAAGGGTTAGAATATAGACACGTGTTTATGGATCTGTCTCAACACGGAGCTAAGGTTAAAAGGGGTCCAAATGAGAGATGGTATGTTAAAGAGCAATGCTACCTAATCGAGCTTAAAGACCGTAGGATTAGCTTCATTAAAGACCTCCAAAAGTTAGTGCTGAAAAGTCCTTTGACCTTAGGTGAGTTAGGGTTGACCTTGAGGTGGGAATCCTACCCAAGCATGAGGTGCTTGTTGGCTGGTTAAGTGTTAGTGGGAACCTTACCCAAAAGCTTGAGGTGTTTCTCACATGCTTAAATGACTAAAGTTCTTGAAGTATTCAATTCAAAGATAACTCTCAAGAGGCATGACCCTTTCCATGCTTGATTGACTAATTCCTTAAAGTATTCCATTCAACCAAATGACTTAATAAGCATAAAAAACACATGTTCAAATGAACCTCCACATGTGGCCCTCATGATGTGTTTGAATGCTATTGGATAGGTTTTAAAGGGGTCAAATAAGAATTTAGATACATAAAAATAAATAATTAAGTTCTTTCTCTCAAAGAGAAAAAAAGAGAACACATGTCCAAATGAAATAATAATATAATACAAGAGACAGAGAGAGAGGTGGACCAAGCATGAGAGGGGGGGTATACTCTCCCACACACACACACACACACACACACACACACACACACACACACACACACACATTCTCTCATTGTGTGGAGTGAAAAGGAAAGAGCTCCATCTCCTTCTCCAAGCTTGTTGAGAAGTGGAGAGCCTACACCAACAATCTTGGCTATGGAATGAAAATCCAACCCAGGACCATGCTTCAATGCTTAAGCTTCCATCTTCTTCATCTTCATTACTATGCTATTATGCTATGCTAAGCAAGAAGAGTGATGATAAGTGAGGAACTATTTCTTTCTCCTATGGATGATTCTTCTTCCTCTTCCCTACCCTCATTCCCCGCTAGCTCTCTCCACCTTCGAAGTGTTTGAGGCCTTGGGATAGTTAGTGCTTTTTGCAAAGTTTATGTGAAGCTCGTGATGCATGAAGCTTTCCATCTTCATAGCATAACCAAGGTCACAAGGAACACAAAGATTGTATTGTAACAAGTCTCTCTTGATGGGAGAATCCATAATACAAACGCCTTTTAGAGGGGGGATCGGCTTCAAGTAAATCCGGTCCTCAACTATTGTCATGTTCTTTAATATTCTCTCTCTTACAAAAGTATTGTTCATGCCAAGTTAATTAAGTACTATGTTTATGTTGCTACCATCAATTAAGTTCACCCTCCATGTTTTCAAAGTAATCTCACAAACTTAATGCTCACTCTAATTCTCTTAATTCCGCTATTCTCAAAGTTCATAGGCCAGCTCCATTACATTGGTATTAGAGCATTTGTTTTCTCTTTTCTTGCTTAAGAAGCGAGGTCCTTGATAAGCCTGTTAATAGTTGATTTAGTTATTATATTAGGGTAAGTGGGATTGGGATCTATTATCGATTTTGTTGAGTCCACTATGTGGGATATGGTACACACCTCGAAGCTTTGGTCTTAATAATGGGGTGTTTTTAGATTTGTCTACGGCTTTACCATTATTGAGCCATAAGAAGTCCGAAAGGAGCTATCCTGTCATAAAATCTAATATCTAACTAACCCAAATGATTTTCTCATATTAAATTGATCACTTAATATGGGAGAATAAACGAGAACAAGTGTTAAGATATAGGTGTGTGCTTATAGATCTATCTCAACACGGGGCCAATAGTAAAGGGGCCCAAAAGGGAGATGGTCTATCAAAGAGCAAGGCTAACCAATGGAGCATAAGACCTTAGGGTTAGCTTCATTGAAGACCTCCAATAAATGTATGTAAAAAGTCCTTTGACCTTAAGTAAGCTAGGGCTGAGCTTGAGGTGGGAACCCGGCCCAAGCTCGAGGTGCTTGTCCTGCTTGAGGTGCTTGTCGTGCTTGAGGTGTTTGTCATGCTTGAGGTTCTTGATTAAGATGCTTGAGGTGCTTGACTGGCTCCATGCTTGAGGTACTTGACTTGCTGCATGATTAAGGTACTTGAGGTGCCTTGAGAAGCTTGCCTGAGATGCTTGTGGGAACACCCCCTAGTTCAAGTGCTTTGTCATGCTTGATGAGTAAGGTGCTTGATCACCTAAAGTCAAAATCATTCCTACAAGAGGGGGGGCGAGCCCTTTTCCTAGGAGCTAGAGAGAGAACACCCACTCACACACACAAGGGAAGCCCCAACTTGAAGAGGCAGCAAGGACACATGTCAGGCCCCTACCCATGTTACCTTCATGTGTTGCTTGAAGCCTATTGGCTAAGCTTCAAAGGGGTCCAATGATAAATTACTTGAATTATCTAATTGATTTTTCATTTATCAAGTCCTCTCTCTCAAAGGGGAAAGGGGGACACTTGTCCCAAGGCTACCCACGTTGCTTGTAATGGCTCCTGCTTGTGATTGGCTAGGCCTGGAGGAATGAGCTTCAAGCATGAGCTACAAGGGGGGGTCGACCCAAGCTAGCTAGGGCCTTGCTGGAGGGGTATACTCACCCACACACACTCACAATCACTCTCATTGTGTGCTATGCAAAGTGCAAGAGCTCCCTCTCCAAGCAAGTAGAGGTTGAGAGCTTACACCAACACTCTTGGCTATGGAGTGCAAATCCAACCAAGAGCCATGCTTCAATGCTTAAGCTTGCCATCTCCTTCTTCTTCATTACTATGCTATTATGTATGCTAGCAACAAGAGTATGATAAGTGAGGAACTAATTCTTTCTCCTACGAAATGTTTCTTCTTCCTCTTCCCTACCCTCATTCCCTGCTAGCTCTCTCCACCTTCGAAGGTGTTTGAGGTCTTGGGACTGAGGCTTGGGATAGTTAAAGCTTTCTTCAAGTTTATGTTATGTTTGTGGTGCATGAAGCCTTCCATCTTCATGGCATCACCTAGGTCACAAGGAACACAAAGACTGTATTGTAACAAGTCTCTCTTTATGGGAGAAATCATAATACAAATGCCTATTGGAGGGGGGACCGGCTCCACATAAATCCGGTCCTCAATTGTTGTCATGTTCTCTAAACTCTCTCTCTTGCAAAAGTATTGTCTATGCCAAGTTAACTAATTGCTATGATTATGTTGCTATCTTCAATTATGTCTACCCGCTATGCTCACAAAATCATTTCTTGAAAGTACTCTCGTTAAATTCCGCTATTCTCAAATTGAATAGGCAAATTCCATTACATATCCTCCCTCGGAAATTCTTCTATGCTAGACCCACCCCACTACTCTCTATAATTAACCAATGCAGTCCGTGGGTGTAGATACTTAAGTGCTTATTTTCAAAGGCTAAGAGGAGTAGCAACTAAGGTTTTGAGTTGCCAAAGAATACACTAAGTAAACACATAAGTATAATTAGCATGGATGACAATAGCCAAGAGAGTAGAATGAACATTGATAACTTTGATTTTGCACATGAAGGTGCTAATGATGATCCCCCATGTTTATCAATTATCTTGTTACTAGGTTGTATCAAGCTATGGGCAATCCTACTTTGCAAGCCGAAGTTATTCAACAACTTCGTGCTTATGGGATCTCCCTTCCTCTCCAAGAGGAGAGAGAGCTTAGGAGGCCTCTTGATGAGACCCCCAAAAGAAGACTCTCTCCCATACGAGAGGAGGAATCCAAAGAACAAGAAAGTAATGAATCCCTAAGTTCCTCTGAAGATGTGGCTCCACAAAGACGACGGTCTAGACGATCGCCAACTCGTCCCAAGAGGAAATGGTCAACACACAGTCCTTCTCCTTGTCACTCTGAAAGGAAGAGAGGAACTAAAGGAAGAGAAGGTCAAGAAAGTTGTCACCCTCTTCTCCTCCTTCTTCACCTTACTCCTCTCCCAACGAGATCTATGTCTATTCTCCTAGAGAATACAAGAGGGGAGGAAATCGCAAATTATACCCTGCATGGCAAAGACAACAAAAGCTCAAGAAGCTCAAGAGGGAGAAAAGAGTATCTCTTTTCTCACCTATGATGGCACCTTTGGTGCCACTGACAAAGTATTGGCCTTCATCTAACAATTTGATGCGGCCTTTGGAGACGAGGGCTTCACGGAGTCCTCCAAGCTACGCCATGTAGCTATGCACTTCCAAAAATTGTCTCATCAGTGGTGGGCTAGCCTTTGTGGCAATGGTGAAGCCCCAAAGACATGGAAAACTCTACAAGTTTCCATCATGAAGCAATTCCTTGCAAGCGATGCAAAGGACACAGTACTTACCAAATGGCGCAGTTTGAAGCTTCTCTCACATGAGTCTATTCACAAATATGTGGACAAGTTTTGGGATTTACATCTCAAGGCTATTGTCTTCCAAAAGATAGACTTTGCCGAGAAAAAGCAACAATTTTGTGAGGGATTACCGGAAGAAATGGCCGAGTATTTCAACGCCCAACGGCCTGGTTCTATCACCTAAGTAATCCAGCACACCATGGTTTCTTACCGCATCAATTTCCAACAAGGGGCTAGACAGAATGTCAAGCCCATGGAAAACAAATACAAAAATGATGCAAAGAGGAAAACCAATGCCCAAAATTTTTCCCAAGGCACTTGCTATAACAACAACAATAGGTCCAAGGAGAAGGGAGTTTACAAAGGTAAAACAAAACTCTCTCATAAAGATCTTGAAGCTTTTTGCAAGGACCATAAGTGTTTTAAGTGTGGGGAGCAAGGACATAGCTATTGTTCTTGCCTCAGCTCGCAATGAGACTCCTTGGGCTTCCACCATCGAAGCTCCAAAAGAGGATTCTCATTGAAAAGAAAAGGTAAGGGAGCATGATGCCTTCATCTTGTTTGACCCTGTCTCTACTCACAACTTCATATCAGTGAAGTTGGCCACCAAGTTGGGCATTCAAGCTTTCGAGATAGGAGATATTGTAACGGGTGACACAACTTTCAAGGGACAGTAAGCCTCCATAACTCCCTTGATTGGGAAGTTGAGGCTTCATGTCCAAAGCTATGTCAAAAAAGAAGACTTTTTTTATCTCTCCTCTCCAACATGAGGATGCTACCCTAGGGTTGCCATGGTTTGATCGCATGGCTGCCAACATGACGTTCCCTGAAAGGAGAATCTACTTCACCTACAGGGGAAAGAACATGTATATGGATGCTAATGAGTCTGATCGTACTATACCACTTCTAAATTCACTAGCTTTTGATAAGTCAATGAAAAGCTCGATCTCTGCGTACATGATTTTTGTCAAAGAATCCACTAATGACGCTAATGGTTTATCAAATGAAAATGGAGAGTTAGACTTGTCTAACTTTCTAAAAGGATTTCAAGATGTGTTCATCGATAATATCCCTATGGACTTACCTACAGAACGAGGAGATGATGACCATCAAATTGAGCTCCTATCAGGAAGGTCACCGCCTAACAAGCCTCCTTATTGAGTTTCCCAAGCTCAACAAGAGGAGATTATGAGGCAAGTATAATAATTGGTAGACAAAGGGATGGTGAGGCCTAGATCCTCTCCCTTTTGTTCTCCAATCCTTTAAGTGCAAAAGAAAGATGGTATATAACGCATGCGTGTGGAGTCTCGACTATCGTGCACTAAACCATATCACTATCAAAAACAGATTTCCCATACCTCGGGTAGAAGATCTGTTTGATAAGCTATAAGGCTCTACCTTCTTTAGTAGGATTGACCTTAAAAGTGGTTATCATCAAATAAGGGTAGTGGAGGAAGATATCCTGAAGACCGCGTGTCGTACAATGTCTGGTCTTTATGAATATCTAGTCATGCCTTTTGGCTTGACCAATGCACCTGCCACATTTAATCGTTTGATGGGAGAAAATATTTAGATCCTACCATAAGTTCATTGGAGTGTTCTTTGATGATATCATCATCCACTCCAAGTCCTTGGAGGAACACACGCAACATCTCCAAGTGATTTTCCAAGCATTGAGGGAGAACAAGCTTTTTATCAATCAAAAGAAAAGCAAACTTTTCCTTCAAGAGATTCAATACTCAGGTCATATTATCTCTCAAGATGGTATCCGTATGGTACAACCCGAAGCTATCCTTCGGCATGGTAAGATTATCCGATAGTATCTTATTAAATTAAAAAATTATCCATTTGAAGATGCTAGATGGATGCAAGGAATACAGCTTAAGGATAGTATGAACCTTTTCAATGCTTACAATGCTGCACTAGAGCAAGCAAAAGTAAATGCTTTCTTAAGGAACAATGTTTTTGTCTTATAAGAATATTCCTCTTTTGTACACAAATTTAAATAGTATGCATGCTTAGAATCATGTTTGTGATGACGACGTCACTCAAACACCAAGTAGAATTTGTCACTCTACTTTGGGAGTATGATATGGACTAAAGAGTAGACATGCTTGCTGCACCTACATCTCCCAAGCACCAAATGGACTAGTGATCCATTCTGGAATGATGTCGCAGGGTAAAAAGGGATCCTCTACCCCCTAAGAAACGTAGATTAATGACTAAGACTTTATCTCTTCTACCTCATAGTTGAAGACGACTATGATTTCAAGAGAGAGGTAATGTCATAACATCTAATATCTAACCAATCCAAATTATTTTCTTATATTAAACTGATCATTTAATGTGGAAGAATAAACGGGAACAAGAGTTAGAATATAGACATGTGTTTTTGGATTTGTGTCAACACGGGGCCACAATACGGGGCCAAGGTTAAAATGGGTCCAAATGAGAGATGGTATGTTAAAGAGCAATGCTACCTAATCGAGCTTAAAGACCGTAGGGTTAGATTCATTAAAGACCTCCAAAAGTTAGTGCTGAAAAGTCCTTTGACCTTAGGTAAATTAGGGCTAACCTTGAGGTGGGAATCCTACCCAAGCATGAGGTGCTTGTTGGGTTGCTAAGTGTTAGTGGGAACCTTACCCAAAAGCTTGAGGTGTTTCTCACATGCTTCAATGACTAAAGTTCCTGAATTATTTAATTCAAAGATAACTCTCAAGAGGCATGACCCTTTCCATGCTGGATTGACTAAGTCCTTAAAGTATTCCATTCAACCAAATGACTTAATAAGCATAAAAGACACATGTTCAAACGATCCTCCACATGTGGCCCTCGTGATGTGTTTGAATGCTATTGGATAGGTTTTAAAGGGGTCCAATGAGAATTTAGATACATAAAAATAAATAATTAAGTTCTTTCTCTCAAAGAGAAAAAAAGAGGACACATGTCCAAATGAAATAATAATATAATACAAAAGAGAGAGAGAGAGAGAGAGAGAGAGAGAGAGAGAGAGAGAGAGGTGGACCAAGCATGAGAGGGGGGGGGGTATACTCTCCCACACACACACACACACACACACACACACACACACACACATTCTCTCATTGTGTGGAGTGCAAAGGTACGAGCTCCATCTCCTTCTCCAAGCTTGTTGAGAAGTGGAGAGCCTACACTAACAATCTTGGCTATGGAATGCAAATCCAACCCAGAACCATGCTTTAATGCTTAAGCTTGCCATCTTCTTCATCTTCATTACTATGCTATTATGCTATGCTACGCAAGAAGAGTGATGATAAGTGAGGAACTATTTCTTTCTCCTATGGATGATTCTTCTTCCTCTTCCCTACCCTCATTCCTCGCTAGCTCTCTCCACCTTCGAAGGTGTTTGAGGCCGTGGGATAGTTAGTGCTTTTTGCAAAGTTTATGTTAAGCTCGTGATGCATGAAGCTTTCCATCTTCATAGCATCACCAAGGTCACAAGGAACACAAAGGTTGTATTGTAACAAGTCTCTCTTGATGGGAGAATCTATAATACAAACGCCTTTTGGAGGGGTACCCGGCTCCAAGTAAATCCGGTCCTCAACTATTTCATGTTCTCGAATACTCTCTCTGTTGCAGAATTATTGTTCATTCCAAGCTAATTAAGTACTATGTTTATGTTGCTACCATCAATTAAGTTCACCCTTCATGTTTTCGAAGTAATCTCACAAAAATGCTCACTCTAATTCTCTTAATTCCGCTATTCTCAAACTTCATAGGCCATTTCCATTACACCATGCCGGGCTAAGAGTTTGTTGTGAAACTCTACTCCTTTCCACTTCCCATCTTTTGAACCAAGTTTAGTTGTATCTATCATATCCTTGGTCATGACAGCCCAAACTTTATCCTTTTTAGCCAAGGAGATTATAAATTTGGCACACAAGGCCTCAGCATGGGCAACTGGGTTAAAAATTTTGAGACCTCCTTGGTCCACTGGTCGAGCAACTGACTCCCATTAGGAGAACTTTGGACTCACTTTGGGGTCCTATAAGAAGTTCCACGTCATCTTAGAGAGATAAAATAAAAATGTTATATAGGATATTCTAGGTGATGCTTTTTTGCACCAACAAACAACCAGAATGACATTCATTGGTAGCTACCACCTTCTTTTCTTGTCCTTTGTTCTCTTGTCAGAAATCTAAATGAATGTATGACTAATGATTTGAAACACCAATTCACAAGTGTTCCCTCCAAAAACATAAGCTACAGAACTCTATCAACTCTAAACATGGGACTATAGTGATTTTAAATGCAAGCTTATAACCCTTCGCTTCCAAAACTTGAGATATTTCGTTAGTCATAGTGTCTGTTTGTCACTCTATCGACTCTAGGAATAGACAACACTTCTTTTTTGATGAAAACATCAATTTGAACTTGCAATACAACACTTACCCAAAGAAAGAACACATGCATCATCTTCACATTGATGTATTGCAAGAGTACACACCATTGCAGAAACGTAGGAAGGAGTCTTTCTAATCCCAACAAGAGAAAGAACTCAGAAGGAAAAACAAGGAACATCATTTGGATTTGTGGACCAATTGGTCTATTTACCCAAAGGATCCTACAATAAATGCAGCACCTCCCTTTACTAATATCATTAACTTTTTACATTTCACAGGCGATGGTAAGGATGACTATTGGGATACACTGAATATTTGGAAATGCGAGGATTGAATGCGAAAAAGCAACTAGGCCTCCTAGCGATGGAGAACATGCAACTGAAGAAAATTAATGAAGCATGCGCTCAGAATATTTCGTCAAATCAAAATGAGATCCATGCAACATAGAGAATATGAAGATTGGTAGTGACGGCCTAAAAAAATGAATACGAGGTTTAAGGTAACTCAAAGTTTGTTTCTACTTTTTTGAGACCCTCGTGGCCAAATTTGTTGAGTTCCAGGCTTCTCTTTTGGATTCTGGAACCTGGACAAGATACTCCTACCTCTCCTTCACCTCCATAACCACAAATTACTTGCTACCCAGCGCGAGCACGGAAGCCCTCAGCACATTCGACGCCATCGCTACCATTGCAGAGATGCATGCCGATGAGATGAGCTTAAATTTGAGCATTCAAGCATTTCCAAGTTTCCAAGCCTGGTGAAAATACGTATACAGATGCACCAAAGCTGGGGCAAGCTGCACCGATAGGATGGGCGACTACGCAGTGCTTGCCTCACGGCTTCTTCCCAAAGATCTTCTACAAAGTGATGGCAGCGCAGAGGTTTTCTACAGCTTTCATGGAGATTTTTGGCATGGGGGTGGACAAAATCATTGGGCATCTACTCGCCGGGCGCGGGCTGTGGCAAAGATAGAGGTGGACAATGCAGTGAACCCAGCATGGCACACCACATTGTGGCATGTGATAGTGGTGGCAACTTGGACATGGGACAAAGATTGCGCGGGAACGTAGCGACACAAGAGCTGGCTAGTTATGAGTGCAAATGGGCTGCTATAGGAGCTCACTCCTCAATCCGGATGCTACATGAACAAGGCCGACTACAATGAGCCCCATTGGCAAACCTCCTTCTTTGGCAGCAACTTTGAGAGGCTGACAACCATAAAGTAGAAGGCCTGTCTATCTGTTGCTCTATCGACTCTAGGAATGGACATCACTTCTTTTTCTGATGAAAAACTCAATTTGAACTTGCAATCCTCAACCCCTTCATCTTCAACACTTACCCAAAGAAGGAACACATGCATCATCTTCATGTTGATGTATTGCAAGAGTACACATCATTGTAAAAACGTAGGAAAGAGTCTTTTTAATCCCAAATGGAGAAAGAACTGAGAAGGAAAAACAAGGAACATCATTTGGATTTGTGGACCGATGGGTCTATTAACCCAAAGGATCCTACAACAAATGTGGCACCTCCCTTTACTAATATCACTAAACTTTTACATTTCACAGGCGATGGCAAGGATGGGCTATTAGGATACACTGAACATTTGGAAATCCGAGGATCGAATGCAGAAAAGCAAATAGACCTCCCAACGATGGAGAACATGCAATTGAAGAAACTTACTGAAGCATGCAACCAGAATTTCATCAAATAGAGAGACAATCCAAAGCCTTGAGAAGAATATCACAAGTTTGTGTATGAAATACACCGTGCTTGGGAGTCAAAAAAAAAAAAGAGATTCATGCAACATAGAAAATATGAAGACTAGTAGCGATGGCCTAAAACAACAAATACGAGATTTAAGGTAACTCAAAGTTTGTTTCTACTTTTGTACCATATATATACTTTACACTTTCTTATGATTGATCATGACGCATGGTGCTTTCTTTGCAAGTCTTTGATACATCCAAACTCGAATAGAGCAAGTTCCAATGCCGGAGTGGATTACAGTAGTCTAGCTCCAAAACAAGCAGTTGAAGAGATGAAAACTCTTAAAAACTTTGATAAATTTAAAGGGAGGCTCCTTACCTCCTTCATGAAGTAGAATCAACTGGAGCCAATGGAAGTGCAAGCAATACTTGATGAGAGTGGCATCTCGCATATGGATACATGGCACTCTTCAAAGCATTAGCTAAAAAGAGGATCATATCCATCACATGTAAAGACTACACGTTGACACTTAAATGATGAGGTGTTTGAGAAACTTGAATCACCATTCCATACTGAAGCAACATTTATAGGCAAGGGAGGGAGAGAGGTACAATTTAATGAGCATAACAACATCTTTGTTGATCTTGAAGCATTGCAAAGGTATGTAGCTCACTTCTTTGATATGAGTCAAGTGGAGTGCAATAGGGTTCTCAAGTTTTCTTTGAAGCTCGACCAGTGAAAGATCCTAAAGAACAGGAAGCTAGAGAGAGTCACCATTACCCTCATGAATATAGCTTTGGATCCATCAATAACCAAAGAGGACCCACGATGCAGTTAAAAAATAATATTCTGACGCTATGATCATTTGAGATATACTTGGTTTAATCTATAATAACAAAAATATTGCATAAATGTTTCTTGGCTTTATGTTCCTTTTTTCACATGCAGGTTGATGAAGAAGATTTTGAAATCCTCCATTGGGTTTTTAGTCAAACCCAGATTCCTTCTATCATCAGTGAGACCAAAGAAATGGAGGTGTTCTTTCAGTGGAGTGATTTGCATTGGTGACTAAAAAGTCAAATGGCACATGACAAGTGATTTAAAGACTCTTAATTGCATATACAACATAACACATTGTGCATCTGTGGGAAAAATTCATGTTCATACTGCATGGCCGATGCACAATCTCTTGAGAGTGTGCAATGGAGTAGAGCTCCCCCAACAGACATCTTCAAGATAAGGTTTTTTAGGCAGTGCTTGATATTCCTTTGTGTGAGTTCACGTTTGTACACTCCATGCACTTTGTACAATAATTGAAAAGGTGGTTCATTTGTACATATGTTTTGCATGGACCTTAAAGCCAGTGAGCGAGTCAAAAAAAGTCATCAAAGCATTAGAGAAAGTTCTCTCAAAGTACATTGGTCTGCATGGAGGAAATTTAAAAATCAAAGAGGACCCTAAGATGTCTCAAGGTCGTTACAAGGTACCAAGGAAAGCATCGATAGGCCGCATGAAGGCCAAAAGTTTTCTTGGGTTTAGCCTCAAAGAGTCTAATAGAGAGGAGAAGAGAAACCTGTTCAACAAATGGAAACAGTTACATAGAGTGGCTAAAGACAATGATCGTGGTGGGGCGATCCAAAATCACAAGAAAAATGTGTGGAAATCACTTGATAAAATCTTCCACTATGTTGAGCAGCATTCGGGGGATGAAAGTAAGCTCACATCATTTCAAGCAGCCTTGCTGAATTTGAAGAAGGCGTACCTAACAGGGTGGGGTGGGCACAATACCTAGCAGGGTGGAGTGGGCACCATATCACTCAGTACATGGAGAGTTAGCATGTTCTATATGCAAACAATATATGCTCCATAACTCCCTACTCTACTCACCATTTTGATTTATTCCAATGCAGCATATACTATTAACCGTGGTCCATATTTTGCCAAGACATATGGCTCATTATCAATAGGGTCAACACAAGGCATGGAAAATACCCACTACATGGAAAGATCACGTTACTTTAAGCACATCAGACATGAGGAGGCAAAAATAGAGCCAATAGCCTACTAGAGTTACACCAATGAACTTATAGACGGCTTATACATAGAGCAAGGTAGAAGGAGATTCTTAAGAGCAAAAAAATTACATGTTCTTTACAACTCATCCACAAAGAGAAGAAGCAAAGGGCTTTGGTAAACTCAAATGTGAGGGAGCACCATGAGACGTGGCGATAGTCACGAGTCCAGAGTGGGAGAATATGGGCCTAATCCCGTTGTTTTTATTCTCTTCATTGCACCCCCTTCTTCCTCACTATGTAACTCTTTGACGTGCACACCCCTTAGCCAAAATCTTTCCTATGTTGATGACAGAATCCCCGCAGGAATCAAGCGTCTTCTGTCCCTTAAAAATAGCCTTTTGTTGTATGGATCCAGTCTCTTCGGGTCTTCGACTCTTGCCGCCAGGGCATGAGCTATGTAGGACATGAAATAGGGGGCCTTGAGTGCTTGGCACCCATACCCGATGCCAAACATGCATAGAGAAAACTATTTCTCTATCAAAATTATCCTTTTGGTGTTCAGTGGCACGGGGTACCCACCACACAATCTTGTAATAACTTTCATTGCAAACAAAGGGAACTTTGCGTTGTCCTTGGAGTATTTCTTGTGGTATATTATGATCTACAAAATGATATTAAAACATTCATGGATTATTATCGAGATGCGTACAATAGAGTCAAGTACTTGAATTGTTTCTACAAACCTTTTCATGGTTAAAATGTCCGGTGTAGTGAGACAATGCCGCATCCTTGCCTTGCACTCCAGTGACAAGTCCTTGCCTTGAGCCTCCTGCTCTTCTAAGGAAATTATTGTCATACACAAGCAACTATCAACAATCCGATTGATATCCTTGCATCAATTTGATCTTAAGTTACCCAATATGGGGAAGGTGTACATGGGTTGGTATAATACTCAAGAAAGTTTGAACTCTCCTTTAGAGCTTAAAAATTGTTGATTAAGCCTTGGGGAGAGCATGGCAGAGAATGGTTCAGTTGCAGAACACCTAAATGACTTTAACACAAACATAAGTCAACTTCGATCGGTGAAAATCAATTTCGATGACGAAGTGCGAGCTCTCCTTATACTATCATCTCTACCAGATAGTTGGGACAGCCTTGTGACGGCTGTAAGTAATTCTATCTCTGGCACAAATACTCTTAAGTTTGATGATGTTGTGGGTGTTCTCCTAAGCGAGGAAATGCGAAGGAGAAGCATAATAGAATCATCAAGTGCTGCACTATCAGTGGAAACAAGAGGAAGTCCTAAGGAGAGGTTCAAAAACCAAAAGGGTCGTGATCGCTCAAGACTGAGCAAATCACGCACAAAGTCAGTTCTTGAATGTTGGAACTACGGCAAGAAGGTCCACGTCAAGAAGGATTGCTGGTCCAAGAAGAAGAAGGAGACTGAGTCTCAAGACAACAAGCCAACATCAGAGGCCAATGTGGCAGGTAAAGTAGAGCAAGATGCTCTAATTCTCTCATTAGAAAATGTGTCTAATTCCTGGATAGTAGATTCCGGGGCTTCATTCCATGCGACACCACACAAGCAACATTTCCAAGATTACACCAAAGGTAATTTTGGGTATGTATACTTGGGAGATGATGAAGCTTGTGAGATTGTCGACGGTAAAGGTACAGTTTCTGTGAAAACTGCTAACGGAAATGAATGGAAGCTTAAAGATGTTAGGCATGTTCCTTCTCTTCGGAAAAACTTGATCTCTACAGGACAATTGGACAATGAAGGTCACAACATTGCATTCGGAAACAAACGGTGGAAGATCTCAAAGGGATCTTTGGTGGTTGCCAAGGGAGAAAAGGTCGGTACACTTTACTTGTATACTACGAGCACGCAACCTTCAGCTTGTGTAGCAACTACAGAAGTTGACAGTGCGGTGTGGCACTACCGGCTTGGGCATATGAGTGCCAAAGGAATGCAAATCCTTCAAACAAAGAAGCTTCTGCCAGGTTTGAAAGAAGTGGACTTAGAGTTCTGTGAAGATTGTGTTTATGGTAAACAAAAGAGGGTAAAATTTCAAAAATCAGGAAATGAAAGAAAAAATAAAAAACTTGAGCTGGTTCATTCTGATGTTTGGGGTCCTGCAAGTACACCATCACTTGGTGGCTCATTGTACTATGTAACATTCATAGACGATGCGACTAGAAAAACATGGGTTTATGTCATGAAGAATAAATCCGATGTATTTTCCATATTTCAAAGGTGGAAAGCCTTTGTGGATAATGAAACATGTACCAAGGTTAAATGCCCCAGATCCGACAATGGAGGTGAATATTGCAGCCAAGCTTTTGAAAGCTTTTGTGCTAGCAATGGAATTCGGAGGCAAAGGACAACCCCAAGGACACCTCAACAAAATGGGATTTCGGAAAGGATGAACAGGAAAATCATGGAGCGAGCACGAAGCATGCTGCTACATGCAGGCCTACCGCTTGAGCTTTGGGCGGAAGCTGTAAGTACGTCCGTGTATTTAATCAACCGGTCACCCTCAATGGCATTGGATGGGGGAGTTCCAGAAGAGGCATGGACAGGTAAACCAGTGAATTATGCATTTCTCAAAGTGTTTGGGTGTGAGGCTTTCATGCACATAGATAGAAGCCTAAGATCAAAGCTAGATGCAAAGTCCAAAAAGTGTTTCTTCATTGGCTATGGAGAAGGTGACTTTGGGTATCGCCTATGGAATTCTGAAGATGGTAAAATCTTAAGGAGTAGGGATGTAATTTTTAACGAACTAAATATGTACAAAGATTACTTGGAAAGAAAACAAACAAAAGAAATAGGTGATGAGTACATGGAGCTTGAGGACGGTGAAGACTCAAGGACTGCAAACAGTGACAATGTGCAACAACGTCAACCAAATGAGGAGCCTCAACCTATTCCCCGAAGATCTACAAGAGCAAGTAGACCTCCAGAAAGGTTTGTTCCTTCCTTCAACCATCTCTTGATCTCAGATTCTGGAGAGCCAGAATCATACGAAGAAGCTATGCAACATGAATCCAAAGAAGAATGGACGAAGAGCATGCAAATGGAGATGGACTCACTACATCGCAACCAAACATGGGAGTTGGTTGAGTTGCCTAAAGGTAATCGGGCACTTCAAAATAAATGGGTGTACAAGCTGAAGGAAGAAGAAGGTGGGAAGAAAAGGTACAAGTCTAGGCTTGTGGTAAAAGGGTTTTTTCAAAAGAAAGGTATTGACTTCAATGAAATATTTTCTCTTGTTGTAAAAATGAACTCAATTAGGCTTGTCTTAAGCCTTGTGGCTGCTCATGATCTAAATCTCGAGCAAATGGATGTAAATACGGCATTCCCTCACGGTGACTTAGAGCAGGAAATCTACATGCTTCAACCAAAGGGGTATGAAGTAAAAGGTAAGGAGAAAATGGTTTGCAGATTAAAGAAGAGCTTGTATGGTTTAAAGCAAGCATCAAGACAATGGTACTTAAAGTTTGATCGATGGATGTTGGATCATGGATTCATAAGATGCAACTCGGATCACTGCGTCTACACGAAGAATTTGGGAGATGGGAAATTCATCATCCTAATGTTGTATGTTGATGACATGTTGATTGCAAGTGCTAACATGCAGGACATCAAAGACCTAAACGAGGAGCTGTCTAAATATTTTTCAATGAAAGATTTAGGTGCTGCAAAGAGGATACTTGGTATGAAAATATCAAGGGACAGGACGAAGAAGACAATAAAGCTATCTCAAGAAGATTACATCAAGAAGGTACTAGAAAGGTTTGCAATGCAAAATGCAAAATGCAAAACCAGCTTCTACACATTTGGCTGGTCATTTCAAACTAACAAAGGATATGTGTTCAAAGACACAAGAGGAGATAGCCTATATGTCTAAAGTTCCATATGCTGCAGCGGTAGGTTCTCTAATGTATGCTATGATCTGGACAAGGTTAGACATTGCACATGTAGTGGGAGTTGTGAGTAGATTCATGGACAACCCAGGTAAAGAGAATTGGCAAGCTGTGAAGTGGATACTTAGGTATCTAAAAGGGACAACAACAAATGCTTTGTATTTTGGAGGAACTGATATTTTTCTAGAAGGGTATGCTGATGTAGATATGGCAGGTGACAAAGATACTCGAAGGAGCACTATTGGCTATGTGTTCACAATTGGAGGCACAACAGTAAGCTGGGCTTCAAAGATGCAGAAAATGGTTTCACTTTCTACCACGGAAGCAGAGTATGTAGCAATGATGGAGGCAAGCAAAGAAATTCTGTGGCTTCACAGATTCTTAGAAGATCTTGGATTCAAACAAGACAATTGTGTCTTGTACAGTGATAGCCAAAGCGCTATCCATCTTGCGAAGAACTTAGCCTTTCATTCAAGGACAAAGCACATTGAGGTGAGATATCACTTCATACGCACTCTTTTGGAAGAGGGACATCTAAAGCTAGGAAAGGTGCATACAAGTGAAAATCCTGCAGACCAGACATGTTTACAAAGGTGGTCAACAAGGAGAAGTTGAGCTTTTGCTCATCCTCAATCGGCATTCAAGGATAAGAAGCCAGGATGGAAAGCAGTCACAGGTTTGGTTTTGAGATCAGTCTCCAAGTGGGAGATTGTTAAGTATGGAGCATGATTTACCTTGTAATCTTCTATGGTGAAAGCGCACATTTGTAAGGCTCCCATTTATGAGGAGAAGACATCGTGCGTGAAGGAATATCACTTGCCGAAAACCAAAATTTTCATGGCAAAAAATGACTTGCTTTGATACTAGTTGTTAGGGAATATGACGTAGCTAAGTAGATAATTGAGTAGTTTACTTAAAGGAGAGAGATAATTTTCACACATGAGAGATTGTAGAGAGAGAGAGAGAGAGTGCACACACGATATACGTGGTTCACCCAAAGTAGGCTACGTCCATGGGAAAGCAACCACTCAATGGCTTTAGTACTTCAAAACAAGAAGTAGATTACAAAGGGATTATACCCTTTTGGAGCTCCCGTCTTGCTTCACTCTCACCACCTCACATCAACTTCACAATGCTTCACAATCCGTTTCTATGTGTAGAAAAGGCTGTCCACAGATCACCGGCCATTGACTATCAACCACCGGCCAACCGGTTGGCCGTTTTCCTACCACTTTCCGGCCATAATATTTCAACAAAAAGGAATATTCCGACGAGCATGGCCGTAAAATTTTTTATTTTTGACGAGTGATTTTTCTTCACGCTGGCTTCTTCTCATAACGGGGGCCTTATAAATGTGCATTTTCAATACAAAAAATTACAAGGGGTAAATCAGGCTCCATACTTAACATTTCTAGCTATGACTTCATAAACATCTGCACTAAAAGCGACCATTTGGGCAATGATCTCAATACTGAAAGTCTAGCCCACAACAAGGCATGGATTGCTCTTATCCCATAAATCAAGAATCTCAATTGCACGATTATTTTGAGATGCAGACCAATGAAATTTTCCCCTCGCCGGAATATTCCTTTTTTCCGGAATATTATGGCCGGACGGTGGCCGAAAAGTGGTCGAAAAACAACCGTCGGTTGGCCGGTGGCCGGTAGTCAATGGCCGGTGGCCGGTTGTCGGAAGTCAATGGCCGGTGGGCCGGTGGCCGAATTCAATGGATGGTGGCCGAATTCAAAAGTGGACTTGTCTTCTCAAGGGCGGCCACACATGGACGGACTGGAGGGTCCGATTTGGACTTATCTACACAAGGGCGGCTACACATGGCTGCCTCTCATGAGAGACGGCAGCCCTTTTGGCCTATAAAAGGAGGCCATTTCTACACACATTTCATAGGTGAAGTTGATGCAACAAGGTGAGTGTGAGGTGGTGAGAGTGAAGCAAGGCGGGAGCTCCATTAAGGGTATAATCCCTTTGTAAACTACTTCTTGTTTTGAAGTACTAAAGCCATTGAGTGGCTGCTTTCCTATGGACGTAGCCCACATTGGGTGAACCACGTATATCGTGTGTACTCTCTCTCTCTCTCTCTCTCTCTCTCTCTCTCTCTCTCTCTACTCTATAATCTTGTGTATGTAAATCTGTCTCTCTCCATTAAGTAATCTACTCAATTATCTATTTAGCTACGTCTTATTTCCTAACAAGGCATTTATGAGAAATATTTGTTAGTTGTTCTACATGCCCTAGACACATGGAAGCACTGTGTATTGGGGACTCCATTCATTTTATGAACAGACCATCAAAGTGTCAAGTACTTTATGACACAAACAAAGCTTTTCAACAAAAAAATGAGGTGGTCAAATTTTCTTTTGCAATTTAATTTCCACATTGCTCACATTGCTAGTAAGCACAATCAAGTGGCTAATGCACTTTCACGACGACCAAAAGCTAATGTTGTGTCAATAGCAACTCACAATGGTCTATCTTCTATGATAGACGAGTATGCTACTGACCCTAACTTTAAAGACATAATGTCAGCCCTTGCATTGGAGAAGAAAGAGGAACCATTCACCTTTCAGGATTGTTATGTTCTCCATGGCAATAGGCTATGTGTTACCCACTCCCTTCATGAGAAATTCATGTATGAATCCCATGCTCCTCCCTATGTGGGGCATAGAGGTATTCAACCTACTCTTTGAGGAGTAGAGACGTACTTTTATTGGCCCACCATGAAAGTGGACATACAAGAGTATTTTTCAAAATGTGTGGTATACCAGAAGACCAAGTATGATAGAGGAAAGCAACCTGGATTACTCCAGCCATTGCCAATTCCTAATTCACCATGGGAGAGTATATCCATGGATTTTATCTTTGGATTACCCAAGTCTATCCATGGGAATACGAAAATATGGACAATAATCGACAGGTTTAGCAAGCAAGCACACTTTATCCCTGTCAAGAAGACTATTAAGGCACACCAAATGGCAACTCTCTTCATATCCCAGATTTTCAAACACCATGGATTTCCAACATCCATCATGTCAGATAGAGATCCTAGAATGACCAGTAATTTCTAGAAAGGTCTCTTCGAAAATCTAGGTACAAGATTGAATTTCGCTTCGGCCTATCACCCACAAACGGATGGCCAAAGTGAGATAGCCAATCTTACAATTATTGATCTACTAAGAGTTATGTTAGAGAAGTAGATCAATGCTCACAATGGGAAAGGTACTTACCTCTTGTAATGCGTATAATAATACTATCCATACTTCTACGGGAAAAGCACCTTTTGAAATCATAGAGGGAAGACCTAAAAGTCCCTTGCTACTTAAAGTACATGGGAAGATTTTCATTGCCGATGAGTATAGCCGTGACCTGCAAGCATCTCTTCAAAAGATTAAGGAGGCTATATCCATCTCCCAAATAAGGCAAAAAGTTGCTGCTGACAAGCACATAAGGGCCTTAACGTTCAAAGAAAATGATTGGGTCTTACTTAAGTTTCCTAAGGCTCGATTGAGGCAAACAGCAAAAATCCTACGGGCCATCAAAAGTATTATGCTAAACTAGTAAAGGTCCTTTTCAGATTCTGAAGCCAATCAATGAGATGGCTTATCAACTCAAGTTGCCTAACCATTGGCTCATACATAATGCTTTTCATGTGAGCCTACTTAAGCCCTACAAAAGAGAGCCTCCAAATGAACCAATTATTGAAGACCCTCCCGAAATCGAAGACCAAGAAGAGGTGCTACAACCCGAAGCTATCCTTCGGCATGAAGACTAGGTACTACGACATGGTAAGATTATTCGACGGTATCTTATTAAGTTCAAAAAATCCTTTTGAAGATGCTAGCTGGATGCCAGGAATCCAACTTAAGGATAGTATGAACCTTGTCAATGCTTACAATGCTACATTAGAGTAAGCAAATGTACATGTTTCTTTTCAATGATCAATGTTTTGTCTTATAAGACTAATTCTCTCTTTATTGTGCACAAATTTAAGTAGTATTCATACTAAGTATCATGTTTGGGATGACGAAGTCTCTCAAACACCATGTAGAATTTGTCACTCTACTTGGGAGACTAACCAACCCAAATGATTTTCTCATATTAAAATGATCATTTAATGTGGGATAATAAACGGGAACAAGGCTTAGAATATAACATGTGCTTATGGATCTATCTCAACACGGGGCTAATGGTAAAGGGTCCCAAATGAGTGATGGTGTGGCAAAGAGCAAGGTTAACTAATGGAGCTTAAAAGACCTTAGAGTTAGCTTCATTAAAGACCTCCAATGGTTAGTGTTAAAAGTCCTTGACCTTAGGCGAGCTAGGGCTAAGCTTGAGGTGGAAACTTGACCTAAACTTGCCTTTGACCTTAGGCAAGCTACGGCTGAGCTTGAGGTGGGAACTCGACCTAAGGTGCTTGTCATGCTTGATGACTAAGGTACTTGAGGTACTTGTCATACTTAATGAGGAAGGTGCTTAAGAAGCATCCCATGCATGGGGGGTAAGGTGCTTGAGTCAAAAGAGACCCTACAAAATTAATGAGGAAGGTGCTTGAGAAGCTTCCTATGCATGAAAATCCCAAAGTTAGGGGAATGTTTGACCTAACCTTCCACTCACCCTAAGGGCACCCCTTTTCTCAAAGGGCACATGGGACACATGTCAGACTCTCCCTAAGCTTAACCACATGGTGTGCTTGAATGCTATTGGTTGGGCTAAAGAGGGCTTCAATGAGCTTCTAGTTCCATCCAACAAATTTCTAGATATTTTCAATCTCTCTCTCTCTCTCTCTCTAAGGGGTAAGGAGGACACTTGTCAAAAGACTACCCATGTACTTGACTGTATGATGCATGTGATTGGCTAGGGGGAGAGGGGTCTAATGAGCTGGAAGCATGTGGAAAATCTACAACTCGCCCCAAGCAAGCAAGGGGGGTTCTGGGGGGTTAAACACCACTCACACACTCATTTTGTGGATCATTATCACTTGTTGAAAAAGTTGAGGAACTCCACCTCCTTCTCCAGGCATGTGAGAAGTGACAGCCTACGCCAACACTCTTGCCTATGGAATGCAAATCCAACCAAGAGCCATGATTCAATGCTTAAGCTTTCCATCTTCTCCGTCTTCATTACTATGCTATTATGTATGCTAGCAAGAAGAGTGATGATAAGTGAGGAACTATTTCTTTCTCCTATGAAATGTTTCTTCTTCCTTTTCCCTATCCTCATCCCCCGCTAGCTATCTCCACCTTCGAAGGTGTTTGAGGCCTTGGGACTAAGGCTTGGGATAGTTAATGCTTTCTACAAAGTTTATGTTATGCTTGTGATGTATGAATCTTTCCATATTCATTGCATCACCTAGGTCACAAGGAACACAAAGATTGTATTGTACGAAGTCTCTCTTGATGGGAGAAACTATAATACAAATGCCTATTGGAGGGGGGACCGGCTCCATATGAAACCAATGCTCAACTATTGTCAGGTTCTCTTAACTCGCTCTCTCTTTCAAAAGTATTGTTCATGCCAAGTTAACTAAGAACCATGTTTATGTTGCTACCATCAATTAAGTTCACCCGCTATGCTCACAAAGTAATCTCTCAAAAGTGCTTCACCTAATTTCCTAATTCCGCTACTTTCAAAGTCCATTTCCATTACAAGTTTGTTGTGGGTCATTTCAAATGGTGGTAACTAAGATACAGGGGTGGAAATCAAATAAGCCTAGTGGGAAAACAACCAGATCTTCTAGGAAGTCAAAGAAACAAGCTTTGATGAATATCACATTAGAAACTAGTACTTTAGATGCAGGTACATCAGAATCCACAAAGACTAAATCTTTGTTATCAAATCCAAATAATTTGAGCAAGCATGTGGAAAAGGCAAAAAAAATCCTCATTGGTGGGCTAGAGAAGTGAAAGCTATCTATAAACATCAAAAGGCTCGAATCCTTGGTGATGCTCCTTTAGAGGCTATAGTGGCCATCTCTAGAATGGCAAATCTCAGAGCTCAAGAATTATTTAAAAAGCAACCCTATAGTAACTTTCTCAAGCATTTAAGGGCCCAATACAACCATTACAATAAGCCATCAAGATCACCGTCTAAAAAACTAAAGGGACATCCAACTTGAGTAGACAAGGATGTTAGCTATCATTATATTTTGTTGCTAATATTTTTTTTAGCTCTTTGATGATGATTGTTGAATCTCAATTGATGATAGTTTGTCTTCTCTATAGAAATTTATTACAATTGCAAAGACATCCACAAGGATTATTTTTGCACAAAATCAATCACACTTGGTTGCTTGTCCAAGGGATATCTTTGATACATGATTGGCTATTATTAGAGCTATTGAGAGAGGAGAGTTGCAAGGAAAGAGACCAAACCCTTCACATTTTAGGAATTTGTGTGGTTTCGATTTTACTGATGTTCAAATTTCTCAACAAAAACTCAAGGAAGGCTCCTTAGTGCTTTCCAAGTGACTCAAGTGATGCAGTTACCATATATGAGGGAGTGGGTGATGCAAAGAAAGTAGAACATAGTGTTACAATAAAAGTTAGTTGGTAAGTTTAATGAAGCTAACTCTTCCAAAAAGATGATAGATTGGAAGGAGATTGCTACGATCTATAACATCATCGATGATATTTATCAATAAATATTGAAGACTTGTATTCCATGGGTAAAGACGCAGCTCCATATTGGAGTTCGCAAGATTGAAATTCCCTCTTATGTATAAGAATACATAAGATGGCTTTTCAAAAGTAGCAAAGAGGAAAATGTTTTAGATTATGTTCCTTGGAAAATTCCAACAGTTAGCCTAGAGATAAAAGGTGAAGCCAGTTTATCTTGTTTATTCATAGTAATGGGCTTCCTATGGGATTATCTGTCTTGGATAGCAAAGAGGGTTATGCACAAGATTTGCAATGGATTCTTGATAGATTTTCTCAGCTCATAGGAGGTGTTTTGGTAATCAAAGGTAAAACAATATTACCTCAGTATGTATTTCTAAAGATTGTGAAAGTTGTTCGGCTTTGAAGGCTACATCCATTGGGTGGTATAAAATGTTGATAGGTGCCATTCATTTTTTTTATGATGCACCGTGCATTGGAGCAATGCAACTCTTTAGTGTACTTGTATACATTGGCAAAGCAAGCACATTCAAAGGGTTTGATACTTTTACTAGCACAGATGGTTCGATATTAAATGTAGGTCATTTAGGTACTGAATATGACAAAGTGAAGACAATGGAACCCTCGGCTTATAAAAAAAAACTAAATGAAACCAAAAATCAACTTAAAAAAAAACAAAATTTGTTCGAACAGAATTCTAAATGGTATGATTGTACACATGTCCCTAGGGGCTCATATATGGCTTTTGTCCCCATACTCCTCTTGTAACGTTATTATAAGGGCATATACTCTGAATTTTGTCAAAAAATTATCGCAATCAAACGCAAAAATTCATGCAACTCACAGAAAATTCCCCTCTAATATTAATAATATTAGGTTTGCATTTAGAATGCCTCCCCCCTCCTATTTGGAGTCCTCCTTGATGACAGGGTATCGCATAGGGTGAATCAAAAATTGGGCCAATGCAGGCCTTGTAATGTAGCCCTATTAGGCATACACATTCAATGCATGGAAAAGATTTATGATGTGCAAGATGTGGGTATAAGAAATTTGTTTATTGGCATTTGCTGGTTAGGCTTCCTAAGTTGCGTTATACAATATACAAGAAACATACAATACATCATATAGATGCGTATTTTACATGACCTCATATTCTACGAGCGTATTATATGGTGACACATCAGCAAAAACAAGTAACGTATTTTCTCCTAGTTTTTTGATCGAAGTATCTTAATATTTTTTGATCAAAAGATGTTTAGGACAAAAAAAAAAGCGATCGAAAGATGTATTGATTAAAATAAAAGCATATATACCGGCAACACGTCTTGTTGAGACTAGCGTCCCTCACAAAAGGTACTCCATGTCAATAGTAGACAAAAAAAAAGAATTTTGTTATAATTTAATATATAAAAATTCATAATGTTTTAAATTTTGATTAAATCTAATTTAATGTTTTGTTAAAATTTTATTAATTATTTGTTTTAAAATCAAATTTTGTAAGCTTTGTATGTTGTGTAGAGATCAAACTCTCACTCATACAAGGTGTTTATATTTTAGGAATCATTTGCTACATGCTCAGTTTACTGACATGTGGAAGTGAATTAGTGATATAAATTAGAGATTACCGTTGTGTGCAAAGTGTACTCTCACATGAGGTTATCTGTCAGCAAACTATAATAGAATAGAGGTAAGTTTTATCAAAGTAATTTCGATTTTGACGTGCACATACTTTCTCACTTCAAAGTGAACATAGATGGAATTTTTTTTTGTCCTGTGTAGAGCCATCACACTATGCTCTCACTGGATTCAAAATTTAGGAATCTCATGTCCGAATACATTGATATTACATTATCTTTATTTGGATTGCTATGTCTATCATATTGTGTGATCGTACACGTGCATCAAATGCTGATATATAAGATTTCAAAGATCTATCGTGGAGTGTGAGAACTTCATATTCGCACTTCAGATAGATATGACAATCATCAAAGATTTCAATTAATCCTCATTTCCAATGAGAATCAATCGGAATATTTGATCAATATTACCGATTATCGCAATGTGTGAAAGCTTTAAGCTTGCACTTTAGATAATTTAATTGATATAGTGCAATGAGATGATGAGTTTTGTTTGTATTGTTTTAAATAACTGATTAAAAGTTTTGATTATCGTAATGTGTGAAAGCCAAAAGCTTGCACTTTAGATGAATCGATATAGTGCAATGTGATTGAAGTGTTTTGTTTGAAGTGATGAAGTTATTTAGCGCAGCAAAATATAACTTGATTGACATGAGTTTATTGAAGAATGCAAAGACTATTATTGTTTATTGTTCATTGATAATGTAGCGTGAGACTAATAATGTGGACAAATTTGGATCACTATATTGATCTATAGAGCATTGCTTGTGTCATTTGTTGCTTTGGATTGATTTTGACCTCAAAATTAACAAGTGGATTTGTTGATTTGGCAATTTAAATCTGAGCACACCAAGCTCTACAAGTTGTCCCTAAGTATTACTCAACCTACTAATTCTCTCTAAAGCTTGCAAAAATTAGAGAACGTGAAAAGAGGGGTGTTGGAAACAATACATGATACCAATTGTTGGAATTAGGGTTACAGGGATGCACACACAACTTGGAGACTATGAAGAAGCTTAAGGCACACAACACAGAGTGTATTGCTTAGTGCAAAAATAGAAAGATAAGTTAGCCCTAAAGTGATGAGCGTCTATATTTTGCATGGGAAAAAACTCTTAGTGAGAGAAAAAGTTCTCCAATGGTCCTACCTGTGTTCACACACATCAATACCACGTATATTATAACAATTCTTTTAGAATAGCCTTGTTTTTCTTTGTGCTTGAAGTTTTGAATATTTTGTATAGGTTTTAGCACTTTACAAATCACTTGAGTCTAGAATAATGAGATTAAGGAGGTATATTTGTTCCTACCTATTAGGCATCCCCACACCAAAGATGGGTAATACTTATGATAGGATGATTGGACTGCACACATCCACACATATTGGCATGGGGGGGGGGACATAAGAAGGTGAATTTTTTAGGGAGGCAGGTAACTGCAAACCAATTACCCTATCTTGTGTTGACACATCCTTAATTTCCAAAGGTGAAAATGAAGAACAATTCTTAAACGAGCTTTGGTAGCGTTAAGTTTAATATCATAGACTTGTGCTATTTGCGGCTCATCATTGTCCTCTTATGCTAAACTGAGGGAGATGGGAGTGGAGAAAGAAGTCAAGATTTGTGTGGAGGGCGGAAGTGAGCACCAATGGTAGGTGAAGGTGATCCCATGCGACCACCTGTAGTTTATGGCACTCTCTGGGGGTTGGGCAAAGTTCATTGCTGACAACAAGCTCAAGATTGGAACTGAGCTCCATCTAACATGGAAGGGGCCCCAAGATGTTGTGATCCGGATCCAAAAACACAACCATTGGCCTTGTGGTATTACTACTACTGTTGCTGCTAACAAGAAATGTGAGGTCTCTTGGGACTCTGTGTGTGTGTGTGTGTGTGTGTGTGTGTGTGTGTGTGTGTGTGTGTGTCTTTGCCCTTGAGTTTGACATTCTTCTAGAGGTCTCTTGGGACTGTGGGAGATTGTGAAAATCTCTTGTGTGAGTCTTGTCCTCCTCCATCAATGTCCAGGTCCAAGTGGTTGGAAAGAGACAAGATAGCTCAAGCGCAACGAAAGAGGACCAGAAATAATTCATCATTTCAATCATCAGTTGGTTGTAGACCAAAAATCGTTACAATGTCATAGCCCACTCTATGGGCACCGTTTAGAAAGGAAAAGATCAAAAGTGCTAGGTTGGGTTAAGGAATTGTTTTGCTTGCGACTCTCAAGGTGGGTAAGTACATTGCCTTTAAAATCCCTTTTGTTTTGCTCTTGTGGCACTTCCATACACTTCAAGAGTTGTTTACAAGTATGCCACATGGAGTAGATATCCATGGCTTTACTCCAGGGAGGGGGATTAGTAGATATGCATTCTGGGGTAGCCCATGGAAAATCTCTCTCGCTCTGCTTTCTAGTTTCTATTTGCAAGCTGCGGAGAGGAGGAATTCATGTTGTTGTTTTGGTCTTTGTACATGACCCCCAATCCATAATGCTTGCATAGACCCCCTTCTATCCAAAGTGAAGCATCATGTTGCGGGAGTGAAGATCATTGTGGAGATAGTTGTGCCTATGTAGATACTTGAGAGTTTGAAGAAGAGCGTTTATTATCTACAAAATGTTAATTTTGAATTACTGGTTACATAATCACGAATGGCAGGTTGACTACCATCTACAGTGCACTCTCTTATCCACCACTGCTCTACATGGCCGCCATTCCAAAAACGTGAAATGAGCATTGGACGCTCTATGTGGTGGGCCATGGCAAGTGGATAAATAATGTTGCAATGAGCGATGTCCAAAGCTGTGGCTTTGTCCTTGACCTGCTGATCCACTATGGGTCCATACAAATAGACTTTGAAGATATTTTCCGGATACAGTATCTCTTTGCAAGGTGTGTGACACCTACACGCTTCACATGTGCCCATCTCCCTTCTCCTAGCTGCGGATCTTGTATGTTGAAGATTGCAATTTCTGGCAAAATATGTAATACAGAGGGAGATGAGAATGATTAGGAGCGAGAGTGGCACTAGCTGGAGACTCTATTCTAACCGTACTTTTTGGCTTTGTAGTAGCAACGAAAGAGCTGACTTCCACTCTAGCGTGCTTTGTTGCTCTTTCCAGCATTCCCTTGCTCTTGAGCTCAGTATACAACTGTTGCACAAGTTGTATGCGAGTAGGTGGGCATAGGTATGCATCTCCCCACTCTTAGGTAGATAAATATATCCCTCACATTTCTATGTAGTAAGAACAATGATGTGACTTAATCCAATCCTTGATGAATTGAAGTGTGTGGAACTCACAACACAAACATCAACAATTTCATATGCATGCCAAATATCGTATGTATCTACATCCAAGACAACACCAAGTCATCTAGTGATGAACAATGACGTGTCTTTGGAGTTCAAAACACAAGAGTAACCAGTGCATCATAGAAAGATGAAGAGGGCATAAAATATGCATGTCTCCACTTTTTGTTTGACGAACAAAAATCTTGTGTGTCTGTGTGAAACAAACAATAATTTGAGCTGATCTAAAATTGAGCAACATATAGGTCACTCTAGAGTGAGAGGTATAGCATCATGCCTACTGCACTCCACCAGTCGACCACTAAACCCTAAACTCAGCCCTGTGGTGAGAGATAGACAACTGCCCCACACGAGTGATAATCTAAGTCTATCCTAAAACCCTTCTCTACAGTGAGCCAAGTGGCTACACAGCACGAGAAAAGTGACTAGTTTCTACACACTTCTAGAGTGAGACGGATGGCTACACACCACGAAGTGGCCTATAACCTACAATCCAACTCTCTGGTGAGAGTAAAACAAGTGTACCACACGAGTTTGGCACAACACACAAAAACAAGTTAGAAAAGAGGAGAACAAGGAGATAATTTTTGATCAAAAGATATTTTGATCAAAAAGAAATAAAACAGCTATATGATGATTATACCTGATTTTGGCATATAATAACGTTTTATATGTATATTTATTTTCGGTACGGGCATATAAATGCAACCCGAGAGGCTATACATACAATTGTGAGTGGAGTTGTATTATCTCATAAAAGAATATACAATCACTTTAAGCATAGTTTGTGCATTCAGGAGCCAAAAGATACAAAAGCATGTAAACCTAGTCCTTTTTTTAGCTACTACACCTATATAATTCAAAAAAACTTGGAAATTCCTACCACCCCCAAATTTTTGTACCTACAAGTATCGATATACACCTCAGTATTTATGATAATGTAGCATCAATAGGCATCAATATATGCATTGCTATATAAGCATAATGATGCAGACATTGACATTTTGGTTGTGACAATGATATCGACACCCCAAAAAGGAAAAACCAAGTTCATATTTGTCGATATAGGCATCATAAGTGTAAAGAGCCCCTTGTAGTGAAATTTGTCAATTTGTATTTTCACAATGTTGTTGCAACCAAAGAAGATTGATGGAAGAAAGCGTTAAAAGCAGTGTCAAGGGTGCTTATAGATGTGTGTCAGAATGTCAAAGCATGTGCGTATAGATGTGTGTCATAATGTTGATTTTCTACAAGAAATCAACAATGTGTTGATTGCAAAAAAAAAAATCAAGAATCACATCCCCTTAGACAAGAAGACATTTCCTTGGATAATGAAGATTTGTGGAATGGCTCTTTTTTTTTTGGGTACAAAACTCACAATTGTGAGTGAATATATTGGAAATGCCATCGAGAATAATACAATCTACCTCAAGCATAAAACTTTGGGGAGAAATTGTGGAAGGGTTGAATAAAGCTTGTTTGTGCCATTCGACAAGCTGATGAAGGGGAACCTTTTTTCTTTCTTGTTTTCTTTTGTAAGAGTGGCATTAAGTAAGCATTTTCTATGTGTATGTAGATGTGAGAAGGGGGGGAGGGGGGGAAAAAAACACACCCGATAATACACACATGCCTTTCTATAGCTCATGTGGAATCATAGCACCCTGATCCTCTCGAGAAAACACATCAAACAACAAAACTTTGCTACAAATACTCGTATGCACACACCTAAGCACATAGTAACACACAAAATCACAACTTATTGCATTCCAATTGGCTTCATAACTCTTCAATTCTCACACACAATTGGCTTGGGGGGCTTGCACACAGCCTACACATGTCGATGTCATTGCACAAGAGAAGAGAAGAGAATTAGAAGTAATGAGAGAGATGACACCATAGATGATGCAATCAAAGTTTGCTTCTTTCCCAAGTGATTGGCTATGGTGGAGCATACATAGAAAGGCTCTCTTAAATCTCCCCGTAGCCTGAAAAAAGAGCAGGTTACAAAAACTAAATGTCTCTCAAACGGTGCAGAATTAGCCTATGTGCGCGAGACACAAAAATATTCAAAATAGTCTTTCCCTTCAGAATATTGTTTTCCTTCTTTGACGTGGTCCATTTTTACAGAAAATGAGTTTGCAAAAAATTTACACAATGGGACTTTTTGGTGTCCCTCATCTAGTCAAGTTAAGTCACTCACTCACTTTCTTTTTTAATCACTAACCATATGGCCTTCACTACCCAACTTGCCTTGCATGGCCTAAGAGGCTTTTCACATGAAAAAACTTTTTAAAACATTGAAATCGTCTTGGCTCGCATAGTCGCATAAATCATACACATCTTGAATTCGTTGTCTGCACTGGGCCTTCACGTATGCATTTTGAAGAATAAGGATTGAGGTAGAATATCGTCACTACATCTTTTGGATACATGTTGTCTTTCACAATTGTTCCAGACTTTGTGTCACAACTTTGGTAGTAATCAAAGATATATTAAAAGATTGAAACCTCCTATGAACCCATGTTCCAAGGTCTCATAAGCCTACATGCTACCTCACCACTTAGCTATATATGCAGAACTTGTGTCCAATTGGAGCAGATAGGTAGGCCCAAAATACCTCCCATGTGTGTCATATGAATATGAATACTTTGTATGTCAAACGTGAGAGTGATGTATTTCTCATCAATCATTTTGTATGTAGATGATTTGTTGGTTATTGGTCGAAATGAGCACACAGTGCTGAATTGAAGGCTAAGTTGAATGTCACTTTCAAGATGAAAGATTTGGGGCTTTTGCATCATTACTTAGGAATACAATTTAAGCAATGTGATTGAGGGATTCTTTTGTGTCAAGCAAGATACATAGAAACATTACTATGTGAGTTTGGACTTGAGGCCTCTAAATCTATTGCTACTCAATGGGAATAGGCTTGAAATTTAGACTTCATGATGTTGGAGATATTGCTAATGTCATACGGATGCCTTGTTTATGTATGCAATACAAGGCCAAATAATAAGTTACAGTCCCACATGTTAGCAGATTGATACATAGCCCAAGGTCTAAGCATTGGTAGGCTATTAAAAGGATCTTTAGCTACTTTTATATCTTGAGTTATTTTATCCCAAGGGGGGATCATTTCCTGCAAGATTTGCATGCTCTTTTGGACTCGGATTGGGTTGGTCATGACACACGAGTGTCCACAAGTGGTTTTTCTTCATGCTCGACAGTTCATGTATATTATGGTCGAGCAAGAAGCAACCTATACACTAACAATCAAAGCACATTGGCAGTTGCGAGGAACCCAGTCTTTCATACTCACACAAAGCACATTTAGGTGCATTATCACTATGCAGTATCTCTACTGTGTGTCTTAAGCTTCTTCATCTTTTTGGCCTCTAAAGGCCTTAGCATCCATATGGATGAAGGTCGTCCAATTTTTTGTGTTTGACAAGTGTCCTTCAAAAAGTCTTGAAATCCTTGAAGAGCATTGAAAAGAAATCCGTTCTCATGATCTTTCCCAATGCTACATTTACTTTATTTTGGAAAGGATGCAACAAATTTGGAGTTTCAACATATTAATTTTTTAAAAACTTTTAATGTTTTCAAACCACAAATCATTTTAAACTTAAGAACAGGGCTTGTCAAAAGCATTTTTCCTAACCAAAAAAATTAAAGGCACCTTTAAAAGTTTACAGGTTGTTAGGTCAAAATATTAAATTGGTCGACTTTTACATTAAAACTTATAAATATTTATAAATGTTGATCAAGGCCATCTCATAATCTAGCTAAGATTTGCAAGTCTAACTAGTAAAAAAGTACTAAATCCTGGGTTTTTTCAAACACTATTTAAGAAATAAACTATGTTTCACAATTTTACATTAAGGACTAAATAAAAGGTTTCTTTTAAAGAATATCCTCTCTCTCTCTCTCTCTCTCTCTCTCTCTCTCTCTCTTTCACACACACTCATGAAGATCATTATGAGCTTTTTCCTTTCTAAAAATAGTCACCTTTTTTCCTTTCGAAGCCCTGTGAATACTTCATAACTCTACTTCTAATAGTATTTTATATATCTACAAGACAATACACAATATACTAATCAATTCCTTAAAAAAGCTAAAGTTTAAAAGGAACAAAGTTCTAGTGTGTCTTATTTTTATTTTTATCATTTAAAAGAAGACATCTCCTCTCCATATATATATCTTAGATCTTATAAGTTAGTTGCTCAAAGAAGAGCAAGCAAATTTTGAGAAAAGTGTATTTTTAGCTTATGATTGCGTTGCTTGAAAATTAATTAAAGTCAGTAAGAAAGGAACAAAACCCTTAAATTTTAAGAAAACTAGTAAAACGGCGCCCCCAAAGGTCCATCTTACCTTCAAACCCCTTGTCCTTGACAAATTTCATAAAAGCAGATCAAGAAAACTACTTCTCTCTCTAACACTCTCTCTCTCTCTCTCTCAACTCGAAGTGAAAGTTCTATCCATAAATTCTCTCTCTCACACTTGCTGGTTGCGACTCTTACTCTCACCCGATGTAGTCGTTAAAATTAATCCCACTCACCAAATGTTCCTAAGAGCGTTGCATGTTAGGTGGGCAGGAATCCCCCTCTCTATATCTCTTTTTCTCCTCTCTACCTCGCTCTCTCTCTCTCTCTCTCTCTCTCTCTCTCTCTCTCTCTCTCTCTCTCTCTCTCTCTCCCCCCCCTATCACCATATCTATCTCTCCTTCCTTCATTTATCTCTCTATCTTTATCCCTATTTCTCTCTCTCTACCCCTACCGGCGGGTCTCGCTCGATCTTATCAATGGTACAATGGTGAGGCCTTCGACGATGGTCAACCACTCTCTCTATCTCTACATGCCTCGATATACAACCACACGACACATCACGCTCTCTCTCTCTCTCTATGGTGTGAGTTGGTAAGCACCGTTCTAAAACACAGTATGCCAACCACTCTCTGCGCCTCGACCTGCAAACTACACAACACAGGACTCTCTCTCTCTCTCAAGCTTTGGTCTCAGCATTGGTAGAGCCCCGTATCACCTCAAAACAACGCATTTAAGGTTCTTTTCCCCCCTTTATTCGCCTACTTCACTATTGATGAGGGAGCTGCAGAACAATGCCTCAATTCCTCCTCCTACTAGTTTTTAAACTTGAGCTCGCTCTGTGTTTTATTGGCTGCAAGCCCAGGTCACGCCCGTAAGCAGACTGTTTTCTCCACATGGGGGGAGAGGAAACAACGACAGCAATGGCAACCACCTCTCTCTCTCTCATGCCAATTTAAAGTTTTCCATTTCCTTCTTTCTACTCATCAATCGTTCTCTTTGTCGCTTCCCCTGCCAATCTCCGCCCCGCTATAGCCTCCACTCTTCTAGAATTAGGCACCTTCCTTCTTCCCTTGTTTAAACCCTCAATTCTTGCTCGTTCTTGCCTCCAAAACTCTCTCGCAACAACATACATACATTGCATTTCGCATGCAGCTCTCTCTCTCTCTCTCTCTCTCTCTCTCTCTCTCTCTCTCAATATTGTTATGGAACACAAAGATCTTCTTCTACTCTCTCATATATGAGACTTGCAATCAGTGTTTGTGAAAAATGTGTCTTGCCTTAATATCGTGCTGTTTTCAATTTCAAAAATGACGGTTGAGAGTGAGGGGAAGAGGTGAAACTCCACTCCGAAATAGAGAAAAATAGTGCAAAAACCTTCGGTGGGTCACATGATTTTCCATGCGGGGGTCCTCGTTCAAGATGTATGAGTGAGAGATGCCAAGTGTATGATCATTGTCGATCAGAAAGAAAGTAGAAGCACATGGGCCATGGTCCAAACCCAACTCTATCACCATACCCATGTACACTCTCTACACCACTGTAGACTTTCTCTCCCATCGTATTACAAAAAATTGCATCTTCTCTCTCTCTCTCTCTCTCTCTCTCTCTCTCTCTCTCTCTCTCTCTCTCTCTCTCTCTCTCTCGTGTTCATCGAGTCCTACCAACTGGGCATTGCACAAAGCCATGGAATGGGTGACTATAGGAGCTACACAAAGGGGGGAACAACGCTATCTAAAGCACATGGAGGATCTTGTAGAGCAAGGCAAGAAACTGTTGGTGGGTAGGAAGGTAAGAATGTGCTCACGTGTGCAATGTAAAAAAAGGTTGCATAGAGAGCTTACATTTTTGGACCTTTGAGTTTATTGCCCTCCAGTCCAAATCTATGCCAAGGTGGTGATCCACCTGATCGTAACCAACACACGCATGCAAGCGTAGGTGTTGTCTTTGGCGATGACACCAATGAAACATACGATTGAGTCGCTTTCTCTCCCATCGTATTACAAAGAATTGCATCTTCTCTCTCTCTCTCTCTCTCTCTCTCTCTCTCTCTCTCTCTCTCTCTCTCTCTCTCTCTCTCTCTCTCATAGAGTCCTACCAATTGGGCATTGCACAAAGCCATGGAATGGATGACTATAGGAGCTACACAAAGGGGGGAACAACGCTATCTAAATCACATGGAGGAGCCTATAGTAGCAAGGCAAGAAACCGTCGGTGGGTAGGAAGGTAAGAATGTGCTCACGTGTGCAATGTAAAAAAAGGTTGCATAGAGAGCTTACATTTTTGGACCTTTGAATTTATTTCCCTCCAGTCCAAATCTATGCGAAGGTGGTGGTCCACCTGATTGTAACCAACACACGCATGCAGGGGTAGGCGTTGTCTCTAGCGACGACACCCATGAAACATATGATTGAGTCGCTTTCACCACCATTAGGAAATTTCGGAGGTCATTTGGAGGGCCATATGAAGGAGAGAGAAAAATAGAGCGTGTCCAATGAGCAAGAGGGCTACGTTACGTAGGAAAGTACGTGGAAAGACTCAAAAATTAGGAAAATACCCTAAAAACTTTCATGAATCTAGGATTGTGGCATTGTAACTTCCTTGCTTTTACCGAGTTGTTATGTGCGTGTGTGGTCCCACTGCTGATATTCTCTTATGGTCATTAACGTAGTGGAGGGTGACCATTAAGCCCGCACAAGATATTGGAATTCTAAAACACTTTCCCTCCATAGAATGCGTTCAAAGTGAATCTCCCTCCACTAAAGCTTTTCTCTGAGAGCTATGGTTTCCACGTCTTCTCGCCCAAGAAGCTCTAGATGTTTATGGTCTCTCACACCAACTACCAACAGCTGCACTTTTCCTAGAAGGCCAAGTAGTAGCATAACCTCAATTACAATATCAACTTCAATAAGTGCAGAGAACCAATGGGTTGGACAAAGGATAAACAAAGGTTCATGGGTCCTCATGCAACCAAGAAGACCCAAGAGTTCTAGTGCTATCAATTTTTACCGCTCAGCATGGAAGGCCAGAGTGTTGGATTTCAAAGTTGAAATCGGCAAAAGATCTGTAAAGGAAGTTCTTGTTCAGCATGTGTTCACCCATCCAGACGTGATAGCAAACAGTGGAAATGTGTCAGATATACATCAACCACGTTGTAATTGTAAGTATTCTTGACATTTGAACTGCATTTGATTTGTCATTTCACTTATTGATACTCTTATTATAACTTTTCTTATATATTTTGCAACGTTTATCCCTCTTCTTATGAGCAATGTCTCCATTCTTCACATCTCAACTACATTAGATTTGTCATTTTGAATTATTGATACTCTTAGTTTAACTCTTGTTATATATTTTGCAAATGTTTATCCCTCTTCTTATGAGCAATGGGAGCCTGTGGAGTGCATAATAGGCCTCTTCCTTGTTGTTCATGTCCACATTGGTTCTCTACAGTATTCAAGGAGAAGCAGCAAAAGCCTGGCTGATGAAGGAATATTTTTCTATGACCACTTCTACCAACTCAGCCCGGGGAATAAGAATGGCATGTTGGTGAAAGTGCCTCTACCAATCGATTGGAACATTGTGGATAGGCTAGTTCCTGAGGAAACAATGATGGAGGCAATGCGAAGTAAGATCTACAAGGATATACAGAGGTCTCTACGTAGCTCTATTCCCACGAAACTAGTTAGAATTGCAAACTTTTGTCCTGCTGCACTGTTCATAGAGTTGTTTCATAAATACAATATACGTGTTACGAAAACTATGTTCATGTGCAAGTCATTTCAGAAGTCATCCTGTGACAAACTTCTTGACAGAGGATGGTATGTAAAGGAAGAGATTGGCATACGGTGCGAGGTCGCGCTTGACACTCTAGTTGTCAAGTACATGATTGCAAGCCAATCACTGTTAGTGTCCTTTTGGTATATGCGATCACAAATGCTCAGAGGTAAGTACATTCCTATGGACCAGGTTTCTGCAGGTTTGGAAGATAATCCTGCCGTGGATGTGGAAGTGATTGATAAAGAGCATGGCCTAATGTTGGTGGTTACAATATTGTAAAGGGAGCTATGCAGTCTTCTGCAGTTGCGGCACGACATAATTGAAGAGTCAATGGACAGGGAGCTTTCAGATTTTTCCTTTTTCCTAGCAGGCCGTAAGCTGATGCGGCGTAGGGAAAAAGATATTTTGTGCAAAGAGTTGGATGGTCGGGTTGAAATAGTGTCAATGTAACAGAGATTCTTGTGAACCCAAGTGTATACGAATGAATTTCAACACATGAAGTTTTTTGAGCTCATTTGTCAATTGTGCTCTGTGAATATAAGTGTTCTTGAAATACATTTCTTTAGCATGTCAAATCTCTCTCTCTCTCTCTCTCTCTCTCTCTCTCTCTCTCTCTCTCTCAATGTTAGGCAAGACAAAGACATGATAGAAGAGTCATCTTAATTCATTAGAAAATACAAACTCGTCCGTGAACAATGAACTGAGATACAATTTCTGTAAGTATGGAATCAAAATGTCTTCAAGGTAAAAATCAAAGGAATGCCCCTCGAAAGAGGGTGGTGAGATAGTTGTTCCTGGTGGATTTAGTTCTCCCTTTTCAGGAGTATCATCAATCAATAGTGTATTATTTGCATCAAAGGGTACATTGATTTGGCTAAACGGTTTGTACAAAAGAGGTACATGTGGTTTTTTAGGGTGGTAGTGGCCCTCGACGGTAGCACATTTTCTTTGATCATACAAAAAGTCAAAATCTGACGTGTGAGCGCCGCATACACCGCAAACTATTGTAACTAGTGGTGACAAGTTTTGCCTTTGCATTGAAGACCATACGGCAACTCTGAAGCGCGAAAGAAGAAACTAAATAAATTATTTGGTTCCTGGACGAACCACGACTCGACAAGTTCCCATCCGAAATGTTTGCAAATTCTTGAAGGGGTCTGCTATATCCAAAGGCACGCGCATCAGCAACAATCCATTGAGATCCAAGATAATCAACCTCTATAAAAGTTGACAAGTACATATAAGTAGTTAGAAGCTGAACATATTTTGCCATACTTGAATAGACATTACTGGAACAATCGTATCTACAGGTAGCAAGGGTCCATACTGGGTCTCTATAGTGTTGTTGTCTTTGTTGCTATCCTCTGCTTTAGCTTCATCATTCACATCTTCATAGTCATCATTCACATCTTCATCAAGGGTCTCCCCCATGGCTCTTTCTACCTCATTCAAGGTTTCCTCCAAGGTCTTTTCCTATGCCTCTGTTGGCCGGCTTGCATCATCCATATCCTTTTGCTCATCCATATCCTTTTGCTCATCCGTATGCGTGCTTTCCTCATCCATCCTTGCCTCATCCATATCACTTTGCTCATCCCTAGGCCTGCTTTCCTCATCCATATCCTTTTGCTCATCTGTAGGCCTACTTTCCTCATCCAGGGTTTCATCCATGGGCTCTTTTGGCTCCTCCACTGGCTTACTTGGCTCTTTCATTGTCTCCTCCATAAGTCCCTCTGGTTGTACACTAGCACCTTCCTTATGCTCATTTGACCTTTCTTCATCCTCAGCTCTTTCATCTTCGGCTGGTGCGACCCCCTCGACCTGTTGTGATTCCACTGTATCTGATGTAGGGGTTTGTCATGGTGGCACGTCATGTATTGTCATATCAATTGTGCGGTCGTCCAAGCCGCTATCTTCAGGTTCTCTGGGGCTCGACATAGTAAGCAGGTGTTGTATTAGACTTACCCGACATCTTTGCAAATAATCATATGTGTAGTTTTTTAAAACACTCTGCAAAATTGAAAGACCACATGGTGAGAAGTCTTGTATAAAGAAAACCAAAACTGACTGAATGCATTGCCAAATGGTTACCTTAGTCATGAAAGGTTTTAATGCAAAGTAGCTTTGCAAGACATATTCCTCATGGAGAAGAAATCTCCAGCCGCAAGAATTTCCATCGGTTTGATTTGGGATAGGTACATCTTTGATTGGGGCCTTGTATAGTTCATACCTTCCACATAGCTTGCCATAAGCAAGCAACAACCTCTTTATACAACTGCACAAAGTAGTATCAAGATGTTAGCTTAAGGCTTCAAATTTACATGGATATCTAAAAGAAACACTTTCTGATACATAACACTTACAGCCTCATTTTAGGGTGGGTTCTTTTTATTGAATTGAACACCCACACTGCTGGTTTGTCAACATCAAGGAATATGAGACTCCAGTGATGGTTGTTCTCATATGGAAAGATGATGACAGTTACTTCCAGCATAGCACAATGGAGAAACCAACTCTCAAATGTGCCAGATGGATTGTCCTTCTGTCTAATAATCACTGACATTTGTGGATCAAGAAGAAACACCTCCGTGTGGGTGTGCGATGGAAGTTGACTTTTGATCAAGTTGCAGAGAGTGTACCTGAGTTAGTACACCTATGATCTGAGTTTTCAAAGTTAGCAAGATAGTAACACTTACTTAAGACAAGCATAGATAATTGTGTCTGAGATCTGAGCATCTGGATTCAGCAATAAATTAATGTCCACTTTTTCCAGAGCCAGCTTTCTGGATCCATCTATAAATGGTATCTCTGCAAGCAAACCATCCTTCATTGAAAGTAGAGTTTCTTTGTTGCTTGCCTCTATGGACAGGGTCACATTGCATTCTGTTTGCCTCTGGGACTCCACTGCTACTTTTTCTTTCTCCTTAAGCTCTGCTTCCCTCATCTCCTCTATTTGGCGAGTAATCGTCTCTTGCCCTTGCCCTTGTATTCACATCATGTGTGACATCTACAACTGTGAGTTGTGGCAATAGCTCAGGGGGGTATAGCAAAATTTCCCTCATTTCTTATCCCTGCAGACATTGGGGACCAGCAGTTTGTCATACCTCCACCTTATCCTTTTTAGTGTCTCATTATCTTTGTCCATTACAGTCACCCTGTGGGCATGGGCTGCTACAATGGTCATGTCACTAAAGTACTCAAGCAGGAAGTCCTCTGCTGCTTCTTGTAAAGCCATCAATGCCACCACTTTCCACCTTTTAGTGCCCCAAGTAGCTTCTTCACATATGGACCTCACCATCCTCTGAAAGGGTAGCTTTGGGATGCACAAATCTACACATTTCTGTGCCTTCCTAATTTCTCTAAAAAGTCCCATGTAGCTCTGTAACTTCTTCACCCTTGGACCTTTCCGAATTTTATTTGGTTTTCCAGGTCTCTTCTTTGGGGTTGCAGATTTGCTACTGGCCTTAGCTGCTAATCCTGGTCCCTTGCCTGCCTTCCTTGCAGTGGCCTTTGTTCTAGCCATTTCACTGTATAACAATTGAGGACTCTCTCTCTCTCTCTCTCTCTCTCTCTCTCTCTCTCTCTCTCTCTCTCTCTCTCTCTCTCTCTCTCTCTCTCTCACACACACACACACACACACACACACACACACACCACAACTTACCCCATTTCTAACGGCGCGCGTGAAACATATTTTGAGCCCAAAATACACCTCCGCGCGCCGTTAGTATAAGGGAATAGAAAGACTCTCTCTCTCTCTCTCTCTCCCCCTTCCCCAGTCGCTCCACTTTTTCTTCCTCTCTCTATAAAACACACACATACACACATACATACACACTTGTGGATACACTCCATCTCTCTCACTCGTTCTACTTGCGTTTGCACAGTACTAAAGGCGCGCAAAGAGACATCCAAACCGGAGGTGGCTGTCTCCGCGCGCCTTTAGTACAGAGAGAGAGAGAGAGAGAGAGAGAGAGAGAGAGAGAGAGAGAGAGAGAGAGAGAGAGAGAGAGAGAGAGGTAGTGTGTATGTGTAGACGTCTATGTGTGTATGTGTGTGTGTTTGTGTGTCTCTCTGTGTGTGTTGTATTTGTGTGTGTGTGTGTGTGTGTGTGTGTGTTCTATTTGTGTGTGTGTGTGTGTTGTATTTGTGTGTGTTTGTGTGTGTGTGTGTAAGAGAGAGATAGATATGAAATATATTGTGAGAGAAAGAGAGAGAGAAAAAGAAACAGAGAGAGAGAGAGAGAGAGAGGGAGAGAGAGGGAGAGGGAGAGAGAGAGAGAGAGGGACGTTTCAGAAACATATATGCTAATAGAGAAAAAGAGAGAGAAGCACAGCCTGACCTTTTGGAAAGAGAGAGAGAGAGAGGGTGAGGGCCAAACCTTCTAAGCACGCAGACGTGCGCTCTGTCGAAGACGGGTCAACTAAAATTTGCACGTGCTTTTGGTCGGAGACGTAGACAACGGCTCGACCTCTCTTTCTCTCACTCTCTTTGACGCGGTGTGTCACTTTCTCTCTCATCCCTTTTATATGTAATGTACGAAAGTATCCGGCCCCAATAAATGACCGCCGTGCCGCATCATGCAATTATATTCTAATTTTTAGTAACACGTGGGGCCCCGCCGTGGGTATCCGTTTTAAGTGTCATTTTGTGTGTGTGTGTGTGTGTGTGTGTGTGTGTGTGTGTGTGTGTGTGAGAGAGAGAGAGAGAGAGAGAGAGAGAGAGAGAGAACCATAGAGAGAGAGAGAGGTAGGTCTCCTGATGTACTAAAGGCGCGTGGAGAGAGCTGCAGCCGGTATTTGCTTGTCTCTGCGCGCCGTTAGTACACTGACACACAGAGAGAGAGAGAGAGAGAGAGAGAGAGAGAGAGAGAGAGAGAGAGAGAGAGAGAGAGAGAGAGAGAGAGAGAGAGAGAGAGAGAGAGAGAGAGAGAGAGAACAAAGACTTGTCATGTTTCCTGATGAATAGGATTGAGGTCCAGTAGGCAGAAGAGGCTAAAACCAGACCCAGAGCTTGTGCCAGGATTCGAGCCTTTGCAGGCTCAGCTGCTTAATGCTTTTGCCAAAAGAACTGTTGACTTTTGTCAAGACATTGATGAAGAAGAGTCAATTGGTGAAGATGAGTCAGAGAAGTCAGCAGGTCAAGAGGATCCCTCACCCTACAAGGGTCCCTCACCCCCTACAATACTTGTCAAGAAAAATACAAGAAAGAGGAATATAGACTTCTCAGATGATGCAGATCTCCCAGAAAGTAGTCCCTGTGCAAGTAAAGGTAAAGCTAAAGAGGTTGTGCCTTCTCTAGAAGACCCAACTGCAACTAATGAGAGGCTGTTCGATTTTGCAACATCTTGTGGTGCTGGGGACAAATATGATCTAGTTCATTCTATGTTTAACCCAAAATTTGATATTGAAGACCTTTTAGCTCAGCACAGTGAATTCTTGCAGTCCTATAAAGATAAATTTGAAGTGATGGTGCAAGTAGGGAGGGGTTTTCCTGCCCAGTATGACTATTGTAAATTTAAATGACTGCGGTGGAAAGGGACAGGGAGTGAAGAAGTATAGGGAATTACCACCTGCTTGCCAACATTCAGCCTGCCCTTTGCACCAAAAAGAGTGCAAACTTATTCAGGAATCCTTTGGCTTTATGATTTACCTGAACAACCTGTTTGGATTCCTCATGCAGAATCCTGATGAGGTGTTAGAGAAGCAAGATGCAGCAACAGACGAAGAATGCGAGGAGACAACACATATACAAGAAGTCAAGGAGATTGAAGATACAGTCGACCTTGAGGTTGAGGCAATCGAAGTACAAAGAAGTAAGATGCTCTCTATGAAAACCACAGAAATCAAACTACCCTTGGATGTCAGTAACTTCACTGAGAAGCATGCTCAGATGATGTTGCCTGTTGTGCCTGACTTCAGGATTGGAGACATGACCTATATCTTTTTACATGATGTGCAAAGCATCGTTTATTTAAGGGAGGACTTCTCCCTGGCTATCATTTCCAGAGTCCAAGAGGAGAGGAGTGGATTTGTTTCAGAGGATAGTAGTGATGATGAGGCAATGGAAACATCCAGCAATCCAATGGAATGCCTCCGAAGATGCTTTGAGAAAGCTGAAAAATACAAGGAGACACTAACTGATGAAGCCACCTTCCAAGCAATAAGACAAAGCCTAAGACCATCAACAAGTCGCAAAGAAGTGGAGGACTGGTTTAACCATTCAAGTCAGGGTTCAACTACATCTGTAGACCTGTGTGGCAGGAAAACCTCTTTCTGCAGGATGAGAGCTTCAAGGTAACTCTCTCTCTCTCTCTCTCTCTCTCTCTCTCTCTCTCTCTCTCTCTGTGTGTGTGTGTGTGTGTGTGTGTGTGTGTGTGTGTGTGTGTGTGTGTGTGTGTGTCACTTTACTCAGACATGATATGTACAGTCTTGGATTGCTGACAAGGATGACTTCCTTCAACGGCGGACTCGAGAGTATCATGGAAGGGGCGGCCCTAGCACAGTACCTTTCAAAGCTTTGCGAGTCGCCGATAGTAGTTTTTCACAATTCCATGTCACAAGAGGGTTCAATAGAAACTTACACATTAAAGACACTATCACGCTTCTTGGGTGGACCCGTGCTGACCAAAAGTGTAGATAAAGTCATTCTTGTGGACAAAGTGTTTGCAAGAGATTGTTTTAGTTACTGCCCGGGCTATACAGGTGGTCGGGCAGCGTATTACTACACTTTCACAGCAATGGAACTAGCTCTTGGCAGACAAAACCCAGATGAACTTTTAGAGTATGGCAAACATCTCATGATTCGTTACAAGGGTGATGTGCCAAAAAACAAAATTGAACCTTCAAAATCTTGATACACTTCAAGTAGCAATTGTATAAGATCATGTATTACATAAATTTTGTACAATGTCATCCACTCAGAGTATCTTTCTCCACTTGTGGTTCACATACACCATTGTCTCTCTCCATCTTCGTTGACTTTCACGAGCACCGGAGTTGTTGTATACCATTGATCTTTTAACTTTTTGTTGTTGTAAATGTCTGATGGCTTGTGCTGTTGCTGAAGAGGCCAAGACTTCTTTTGCCAGCATTCGATGAATGATTCTACAATAGAACCATTCAAATAGTTCTCTCAAACTGTTAGCCTTGATTCGAGATCCACCATGTCGTGTGTGCCTGAAATAAGCATTTCTCGCCATGTAATGAGACTTTTCATCCCTTGGGTATTCCATATTGTCGGGTTCCCATACTTTTGTATAAAATATGGTAAATGATTGAAAATGATGTGTTGGATATGAAAACAAATTACTTAGAATGTTTTACATTCACATAGTTACACATAAAAGAGAATCAAATACACAATAATACCATGTAGTGAGTAATCTAGGTGTCTGTCCATGCTGTCTTGAATGATTTTTTGAGAAGGTTGAGATTCTCCTTGAACTTGTTCATATCACCTTGTGACCAGTCATCTTTGTCGCACATCAAAAATAGGATGTCTATTGATCGCCAAACCTCAGCCTTCGCGTTACGAGTAGTTGGTTCTTGATCTTTGACTGCAATATGTAGCTTTTTCCAGCTCTGATACTCTACCTTGCTAACATAAGATGTGTTATATATTTTTCCATGTTTTGTTAGCTTCAGATCTCGTACTCCTTGGGGTTTAGATAAAAACCTCCGTGCCTTCACCCCACCGATGGATGGTTTGCATGGGACATCCTTCTCAGCAGTTGATCTCTTTTCATCCCGCTGGATTTTCACATTGCCACCATGAAGCCCCATATCCGACAGTACCAATTCTAAGCACTGTAGGGCTACTTGTCGCTCTGCTGAGTTCTTAATTTTCCAAGCAAACCCGATATATAAGTGGACCAATTCCTCCACAATTCTACAAAGGGCATGCATTGTACAGATGTGGACATTCACAAGTGGTACTTTCAAAACCGGTCGAAAAGCAGGGTCCTCAATGTGACGTGTTGGAGCTTTTCTCCACCACTTTGGGTCCATGACCTTTGCAGGCTCCATGCAGAACAAACACGGCGACTTTGCCATTGCATCCATTCCACAATTATACACGCACTTTAATGTTTTCAGGTCACCTGCAAGATGCCGCTAAACTTGAAAGTCTCCCCTTCCATCTAGACGTAGTACCTCTCCCTGGTTAGTTTGTCGATCAATCACCTTCGAAATATTAGTTCGATGGAGCACCCAATATAGAATCTCATGATCTTCTTTCTTTAGCCTGCAACACAATATAAATGAGACTTAAGTAGATGTGAATATTTGAGCTTAGCTGAGAATCTCGCTTACCTCAAACGCACCAAGCCACCATATGTTAGATTCTAATTGAACACTAAAATACAAAGGATCATCATTGGGACACTTTGAGAGGGCTCTATTCATTAAAGTAATAGTAACACGCTCGAGCTTTTTCTCTTTAACAAGCTCACACTCATCCAGTTTTAAAACAAAATGTAATACCCCTCGTGACTCTTCAAATGTGATGTTGTAAAACTCCACCATTCTCTTCGGTAACATCTGCAGGTCCATAAAAATATTATTGAACTCATCATATGCCATGTTTGCTCCATGGCCACTGTAAGTTGCTTTAATATGAAAGGGATGTCCAAGATAGTCTCCCTATGCCTCGTTAAGCTGAAGCCTCTCTTTCCAAACACTTGAGGCTGATGGTAAAAGTTTGGATTTTATACCCTTCTTAACAAAGATGGATGAGACAGATTTTTGTATAGCCGAATATCCTCTTTTGCTTACACCAAGTGAATCAAGTGTGCCTTGTATCTCTTTTGCAGGCACTAAGTTCTCTGAAATAAAGCGGTCCACTACATTTCGTTGTAGGACCTTAAACTTCTTGTCATGTACTATATCTACTGCCAGGCTTCTACTTATAAGTGGCTTCAATCTCTTTCCTATATTGGCTTTGGGGTCAATGTTTTCCTTGTCAGGATAGATTGAATCTCTACATGAAGACAATGCATAAGTAAATAATAGAAAATTTACTATTTAGGCACATGAAAACAATGCATAACAAGAAAAAACAAAAAGATTACTTAAATAAGACAATTTAGCCAACCAAGAACCATCACCTCAATGCTCGGATTCTTTTCTTGAGACCTCCGGATGCAACCTGCAATGTTTCAAGATTGCGCAATTTCATCTTTCGGATACGACCACCCAAGATGGTGTCCTTCATTTGACAACTTCGTACCTTTCCTTTCAATTCATGTACCTCTGTTTTGTGTTGCAAAATGGTAACCTGCTCTGTAGAATGTAAATGTGAAAGACGAACAATCTCACATTGTTGAGCTTGGAGAATGCCCTTATAAGTTTCAGCTTCCCTTGTAAGAGATTTACAATAACCCAGAAGGCCCTTTTCTCCATCACCAGCAAAGGTCAATAAGCTTGTAAGATTGACAAACGGTGGAGATGCATTTTTCATTGGATTCTTAGGATAGAGAGAGCCTCTCGTCCAGATATCTATGTGTTTAGCTCCCTGAGCTCTGAGCGTGTCTATGGATGCGGGAGGTATATGTGTGTTTGCTTTACTACGCTTAATTAATGGTTGGTACTCATTGTCCAAATCAATGTGAAGGTGATATTTGGCTTGTTTCTGCGTAACATTTGTGCCATTTGAGGAGTGCGCCATTAGCCAAATTTGCAGGTTTAATGGAAAGTGAATAGGCGGCTGCTCCTTCGGCCCTCCATGTTAGCCTTATTCCCTCCATGTTGACGAGGTTCATTCAATGCAACTGAAAAGAAGATTATCCCTCAATCATTACGAACTAATGTTCAGAAGAGTAAGGAATCTACTTAAAGTACACTTTTTGAACTTTTACCATGAAAGACCCACCTCTATTATTTGCCATATTTTCTAGAGAGAGAGTGCAAAAAATACATTTTCTTAGAAGGCCCTCCAAATGACCTCCGAAATTTCCTAATGATTCAAAAATGACAATTAAGAACAAAAGAAATGGAAAAAAATCTGCCTGGATTCAGAGATTAAATGACTGTGTGCGATAAAGAGAGAGACTTTCTCTCTCTCCTTCCTTTCGAATTCCGGAGTAGGCCTTCGCCTACACCACTGCATGGTCAAGACTCAGGACTCGACTCAATTTAGCTCACTCGTCTGTAGTGCTCGAGAAAAATGTGTCAGCTTAATATTGTGCCGTTTTCAAATTCAAAAATGTCGGGTGAACGCAAGGGGAAAAGGAGAAATTTCCTCTTGGCAAATTCAAGAAAAGGAATTTTGTATGTTTGGAAAAATGATTTTCCCGAAACATTGCTCTCTCTCTCTCTCTCTCTCTCTCTCTCTCTCTCTCTCTCTCTCTCTCTCTCTCTCTCTCTCTCTCTCTCTCTCTCTCTCTCTCTCTCTCTCTCTCTCTCTCTCTCTCTCTCTCTACGTGCGTCAATGTTGAGAGTCAATACAGTAGCCCTACGGCATGGCTCGAGACGCAGCATTCAAAGCGGCCCTACGGCACGTCTCTCTCTCTCTCTCTCTCTCTCTCTCTCTCTCTCTCTCTCTCTCTCTCTCTCTCTAGGAGCTACACAAAGGGGGGAACAACGCTATCTAAAGCACATGGAGGAGCCTGTAGCAAGGCAAGAAACCGTCGTCGGGTAGGAATATAAGAATGTACTCACATGTGCAGTGTAAAAAAAGGTTGCATAGAGAGCTTACATTTTTGGACCTTTGAGTTTATTGGCCTCTAGTCCAAATCTATGCCAAGGTGGTGGTCCACCTGATCGCAACCAACACACACATGAAGTGGTAGGCGTTGTCCCTGGCGACGACACCCATGAAACATACGATTGAGTCGCTTTCACATTCAAAAATGACAATAAGAACAAAAGAAATGGAAAAATATCTGCCTGGATTCAGAGATTAAATGACTGTGCACGATAAAGAGAGAGACTTTCTCTCTCTCCTTCCTTTCGAATTCCGGAGTAGGCGTTTGCCTACACCACTGCATGGTCAAGACTCAGGACTCGACTCAGTTTAGCTCACTTGTCTGTAGTGTTCGAGAAAAATGTGTCAGCTTAATATTGTGCCGTTTTCAAATTCAAAAATGTCGGGTGAAGGCAACGGGAAAAGGAGAAATTTCCTCTTGGTAAATTCAAGAAAAGGAATGTTGTATGTTTGGAAAATTGATTTTCCCAAACATTGCTCGTCTGAGGTCTCTCTCTCTCTCTCTCTCTCTCTCTCTCTCTCTCTCTCTCTCTCTCTCTCTCTCTCTCTCTCTCTCTCTCTCTCTCTCTCTCTCTCTCTCTCTCTCTCTCTCTCTCTCTCTCTCGCCTATCAGTCGCCTACTGTGTCACCGGAGCTACAGTCTATCTGTTCACATGGTCTTTCGTGCCACTTGCAGGATTGAGGTACAACTGACGCGTGGCAGTGGGGGGAGCCGGAATTCCCTCCCCCATTATCTATTAGTATAGATAGTATTAAACTTATATGTTTCATGCTAGATTTTTGACCTGCGTATGAGCGAAGCAGAGTAGGGAGACTGAAAGGGGCGGGTCTCTACATGTTGTAATGTTGTGCACCAAGGGCATGCAGTGGTTTCTTTTTGGGTTACTCTACGAGGGTGTGCTCCAATGGAGGGGCCCAAATCATGTCTCCTCCTTTCTCATCCTACCTTCCCTCACTTTCTTGTCTTGTTGGCATTCTATTGGTGATGTGGTCTGCTTCATTTTTGACACCCGTTTTCTTTGGCCCTCGTCTAATATCTCCCCTGATGGAGGTTTGGTTCTTGGAGGCAATAGGGACCATGCCGTGGCATCCTCTGTGGCATTATCTTTACATGATTTTTTGGTGATGAAGTTCATGACTCCCCAATCTCTGAATGTAATCTCGATATCTTACGGTTGGGTGGCTCATGAAGTCGAGAATACATTGTAATAAGTCCCAATTCATTAAAGGGGGAGACCATCTTAGCTAGCTAGCCTTACATCTTTAAGGACTTATTATAATGTATTCTCCACCAACACATTTCTAGAACAACATTTGAGTCAACGTCTCACAATTCTCTTGAAACAGTAGCGCATTCTTGGACTGCCAAATAGCTCTCAAAACCATGGCTCCTACTATGCATATGTTAGTCAGAAGAGCCAAATCATCAATGGACCTGGAGCCCATAGCAAGGTTGTGCCTAAGAAACGGATCTCCTAGATGTGTGTGCACTCTCTTGTAGATTGCGCCCGTCAAATCGTTGATTTTTGGACATCCCCAGAACACTTGCGAAAGAAATTCATTCGGGTGCTTGCATCTGGTGCAGGTACCTTAGTCAAGACCTCTAGCTTTGGCTTTGTCTCCGCTCAAGATGAAGACAAACAAAGCTCTTCAAAGAAAGAATTTATCCTTTTCTTCACATTTGGCCCTCCAAATGTTCCCAATCTCCATTCTATTTAGCTCCCCGTCCACTTTTTGGACCAAATCTTGTTGAGCTGATCAATCCACTCTTCCGCAGAGCATAGCTTTTTGTAGATAGTCTTAGTCTTGGGCGAGCTAAACAATCTCTCTCCAGGCCACTTCCAAGCTTTCCAACCACGTGGTGTGGATCAAGGAGGAAGGGTTAGGATTGATACCTTTTCTAGTAGCTTTTTAAAGAGGACTTCCTCCTTGAGCGAGAGGTTGCAACAAATCTTCAGATGTGCTAGGGTTTGCCAATCCTCTTTTTTATCATTCCACATAGCATCCAAGGTGTCAAGGCCCTTGTTGTTAGATTCTTGAAAATTTCTAGCCAATGATTATCAAGGCTCAAATCTTACACAATGGGTCCCCACGGAGACCAGTGTCTAGCCGTCCCTTTCTAGTATCTAATCTCCCCTATCCACTTGAGTGCCACGGCAGCTTTACAACATTTTTCAATAAATTTCTAGTAAAACCACCCACTTGAGCCTTCACTCTAAAGGGGCGGGAAGCAATATGTTCTATAGGTTGAGATTGGACCATAAGCCATCTATAGATTTCATGCGGGCTTCCGTTACCATTTCCCGTGCCATGACAACCCAACTCTCATCAAAATTGGTGAGGGTGCAAAAAAAATAGAACATAAAGCTAGGTCATCAGTAATAGGGTCAAGTATGCCCAATCCACCCTGAGCTTTCGGTTTGCCGATAGTCAACCAATTTCCCCATTGCTAGGATCTACTTGCAATCGGCTTATTTCTCCATATAAATTCCTTTATTGGCTTCAAAAAGGAACTCCCATTTTTCTGAAATAGTCGTAGGAGTGGCAATGTGTAGGTTATATACAGGATGAACAAGGTATCAATTATCGTAGCTCTGCAGTGGAAGGGAATCAGGATGAATTTCCAGTGCTTCATTTTATTTTTTATTTTTTCATGAACCCAATCAAAGGCAGTCTTGTGAGTAATATCTTCCCCTACATGCACCCTAAGGCAGCGGAAGATGTTGCATCTCTTCACAACCTCTCCAGCCCAACCTACAGCATCAAAGTTGTCACCTTTTGTCAAAGAAATAAGCCTTGATTTTTCTACGTTGCATTGAGACCCCGATGATGTGGAAAACACCTAAACAATATCCAAGGCTTACCCAACATTGCTATCATCCGCTTGGAGGAAGAGGAGTGAGTCACAATTGTTGGAAGAAGCGGCAACAAGAGTATAGATTCAAGGGATGTAAATCTAGGATGGCAAACAACCGATTATGAACATGTTCATAGATGACTCACTACTCTTCCTCCAAGCGGATGATAGCAATGTTGGGTAAGCCTTGGATATTGTCTAGGTGTTTGCCACATCTCACAATTGTGAGTGGAGTCGTATTATCTCATAAAAATATGTACATTAAACTTTAAGCACACTTTGTGCCTTGAGGAGACAAAAGATACCAAAGTGTGTAAGCCTAGGCCTTTTTTAGCCACTACACCTATCCAATTCTAAAAAACTTAGAAATCAAGAAACCTTCAAGTATTCAAAAGAAACCCTACGATAGCCAGGTTTGAAGACATCGTACAAGAGAGCAGGGGATGGGATATCTCTATTGGAAAACACAAAGAATGGAAGCGAGCACTGTTTGTTTTCTAAAGCATTTTAACATGCCAAAAAACATAGAAAGCATTTATGGATGGGTAGGAAAATGAGTTTACATGAACAATGAGCCCAAGAGACAAGTCTCTTTCCAAAAGGATGTCGAACAAGCATTCAGGTAATTTAGCTTCACAATGGGATAACTCTTTGACAAGTGTGCAAATGTCTCATAGTCGTGGAAACTCGCAAGCAACCACTCTCAAATACATTGGAAGTCCAAGCTTCAATTTAATATTTTTCATAGCGAGGTAACCACTGAGGTTTGGCCAATAGTAGTCTTAGAGGGTGTACTATGTAATCATGTTAATGTATAACGCGAGTTTGAAAGGAGGGGTTTTAAAATGCAAAAAATTTAGGCAATTTAACAGAGAAACATTAAAGTAAGGGGTTTTTATATTCAATTTTGAAAAAATTTCCTAAAATAAAGGGTCATTTTATTCATTTAACACTAGAATGGTAACAGGACACTTTTATGTCCTTGGACACTTTTGTGTTCTATTAAGTGACCATTTTGCTTGAATTATTTGAAGAGTATGAAAATTAATTTCTAGGTGCTATATATCCACGAAGTTGCCTTATCAGCTGAAAAAAACTTTGCATTTTGTTTTGAGTATCGATCTCACCATTAACCTTACTCTTGCACAACATTTTTGAACCTAAACTATGTGAAAAAACGGGTCTTGTTTTTGGCCTTTTTTCAATTTTTGGCAACTATACTACTCTAAACTTCATGTTTGTGAGGTTTAGATGGCTAGAGGTTAGGCCTTCATAGTTCTCAACATGTTTTGATGCTTGTAGGGAGAGCTAAGTGTTAAAATTGAAAGTTATGACCGATTTATAAGAATTGCATAATCCTGGTTTTTGCCCAAAATTAGCACTTTTATGATTTTTTTGGTGGCTTTCTTGATATCCAAATTCAATTTTGATTGTGTAAGTGTAATGTATAACATAAAGCTAATCTTCCTTGAGTTTTGGGGGACCTAATATGCTATATAGCATAGTATATGATGATGGTTGAGTTTTTTGATATCTCAAGAATATGATACATTTTAGAGTAGCAAGTATAACTTTCTCAATATTGCTAGTTTCTTAGGCCAATTGTGTGTATTTTGTAGGTAGTAACCATATCTAATCATAGACTACAAACTTGGCTAGATATTGAGTAGTTTTTATGGGTTTCTAGAGGTCATAATGCTAAACCCAGTTTTTTCATGTTTGTTGTATTTAGCACTTTATCATTGCCCCTAAGGTTCCAATTGTAAGAGATCCATTATCCTTTTGACATGCTCCATGGCTCCTTTTGAATCCAAAGGCCCAAAGGAAACTAAGAAAACATGTATATAGTATCTGTATTGAGCGTGACTATAGAAACTTTGATGATAGGTCCACAGAATGGCAAAAATGCAACTTTTTTGTACCTATTTTTTTTGACCAAAAAAACATTAGTGAGGTAAAAGCAACCATATGTTTTGGTCACCAATCCATTGAAGTTAACGGAGCATTTTATCTCATGTCCTACAAAAATCTCCAGTCTTATTTATATGCAATCAACCGTAAGAAATTGTTGTTTTGGGCAAAATGCTGGTCCATCAACTTTGGAGGCTTGTAGTGACCAAGGGATGAGAAAAATTACAAGTTTCTCATTTTTTCCATATGTAGTAGTTATTGAACTATAAGCTCATGAAAGGATTTTTTAAAATGAGTGGATCTACTATGGTTTTGGAAATTTTTCCCAAAACCCTGAAAGGACACTTTTATGTCCTATTAGGTTACCATTCTAGTGTTAACATGTTAAAAGAGGAGTTTTTTTAATACCCTACAAACGTACGTTATATAGGGGATACTGAACGGTGAAAACCCCGAGTAAGCACTGCCAATATCCCGATTTGTAGTGTAAATTTTTGGTTGAAAATGAAAAACCTTGATTGTAAATCAATGGGACCTTGATTTAAAGGTGATTGTTAAGGTAAAAACTTGAGCATTTAAATTACACATCCCGTTGAATACCCTAGATTTTGGCATAAATCACGCTGCACGGTTGTGTGACTAGTTTGTGGTGGAAAAATATGGCCAAGAAATTTTTATTTTTTTTAGCACTGACAATGAGGTTTGATTATTGATCCTTGTCCCCGATATAAAAGCCTCTGACCTAAAATGAAGGCACGATCCTGACTCCTAACAAAAAAACTTCACATCATTGATAATTCATAAGAATCAAAAAGAATCTCTAAAGTCTAGTCAAATCAAACAGAAGGATTGATAACTGCTTGTTTGAACTCATATATGAAAGTGACAAATATATCAGGTATTGATTTACACACCATGTTATTTCACACACTTTGCAAATGTTAAAGGTAAAATTTGATTTTCTGTAGAAAGTTTTCTCTCTCTCTCTCTCCCTCTCTCCCCCCATAGGTGCCTTCTAGGGTTGATTTTTTATGGGCACCCTTGCCCGTCAAACTTTAAAGATTTCATAGATTTTTAGGTATTTTAGTGTAGAGTAGCTCACATTTGTGCGCATTAAAAACGAGCAAAATACTCAAAACCGGATAAAATAACCATCTAAAAGCAACCCTGCTTGTACCCTTTGTCTACATCCTTCACCCACCTCCCCTATTTCATCTCACTATCTTTCAAGTTGAGTCTCAAGGTCTCTCTTCCTTCTCTTGTTTTCTCACGTAATTTTTCATCTATCCTCTCCCTTCCTCCATCTCCTTTCTTTGTATCCCTCCCCTATTTCTTCTGACCATCGACTCTCAAGTCGAGCCTCAAGGTCTCTTATTCTCTCTCTTATCTGCTTTTCATATATTCCCTTTGTTCCTCTCTCTCTCTCTCTCTCTCTCTCTCTCTCTCTCTCTCTCTCTCTTTGTGGCTCCATTCAGGGTTGAGTTTTTAACAAGCACACCCTTGTCCATCACACTTGAGAGATCTCATAGATTTTTAGGTATTTTAGTGTATTATTTAAAGAGTATCTCACATTTGTACCCGTTAATAACGAGCAAAATACCCCAAAACAGGTAAAATGTATGTCTGAAAGCAACCATGTCTGCATCCCTTTGTCTACATCCATCACCCCCCTCCCCTATTTTACGCCATTATCTCTCCAAGCAAGTCTCAAGTCTCTAATTCACTCTCTTATCTACTCGAGTGATTTTCTATCTATCCACCTCCTCTCTTTGTATCCCTTTCTTATTTGATATAAAGACCTTGCTATCACATCTCTATAAATGGGACCATATTTGCAGCCGCCTCACAAGCGCCTTTGTTGCTTTTTGCGAAGCCATCATCCTTGTGACAAGAATTGACACGGCGTGAGAGTACATGTGTGCACATTGTTTTGTGAATATGTATGTAAAGAGAGAGAAAAAAAGATATATTAACATCTACTATGAGAACAATATTAAATTATATCTATGGTTGATGTCATTCCATACGAGACGAGGGAAAATAAGAAAAAGATAAAGTACCATCTAAAACTAAAAAATCAATGTGATATGGTAGATAGATTATCCACCTCACAAGCGCCTTTGTTGCTTTTTGAAGCTATCATCCTTGTGACAAGAATTGACAGGTGTGAGAGTACATGTGTGCACATTGTTTTGTGAATATGTGTGTAAAGAGACAGAAAGAAAATATATATTAATGTGATACTAGTATGTGACCCGCACGTTGTTGCGACCAAGGAAACAATGCCTCTATTCTCATAGGGCTATCTTCTCCTCCAAGTGGAACACTATCAATACTCTCTTCCTACACGTAGAGTCTATCGCATTTATAAAAGTGATGCATGACACGACCTTTTAATAGATGTTGTAAAGCATTCTTTGATACCAAGATTGGAAGCATCTCATAGACATTATTTTTCATGAGTTTCTAGCCCTTGTTCAACAAACTTAAGAGTGCTCTAATTCTATTGGGGAGGGGGGGGGGGTCTATAGAGAGAGAAAGAGAGAGAGAGAGAGAGAGATTCCTCCTTTTGGTCTACCTTGATTTAGCAATGCTACCAAGCTTGATTATAGAGATTAGATAAGTTAGCATGGTGTGAAGAGATGAAAGCTAAGAGAAGTCAATGTAATAATAAAACTTTTTTTTAATAAATGGAGTGGGTTCTAGAATTGGTTTCAATGGTAGGAATGCAATTGGATGCAATGTCTCTGCTCCACTCTCTTACTTGCTTCTATCCTTTTATGGATGTATGTATACATATATATCTATATGTCCACATAGTACACACACACACACACACAGAGATATATATATATACATACATATATATATATATGCTTGAAGCGAAAATTTATCACATAGGTCTTCAGACATCTTGATATGTTCCAATTATGTCTATATGTACACATAACGTGTGTGCGCACACACACACAGATATATATATATATGCTTGAAGGAAAGATTTTTCACATAGGTCTTGAGGCATCTTACTATTGTTCCAATACAAAAACTATGACATTCAAAGTTTCTATGCTCCCCTCGTCCCCCCCCCCCCCCGCCCCCCAAACCCTCTAGTTGAAGTGACGATCCCAAGTGGACATTTAAGAAGGAGAAGCGACCTCTTTTTTCTCATTTTTTTGAAAAGAAAAGTATAGATGGCTATGATTGGTGTGCATCTCTCTCTCTCTCTCTCTCTCTCTCTCTCTCTCTCTCTCTCTCTCTCTCTCTCTACCATCGGTTGGATAGATCTTTGAGATCTCATTTGATGTTCCTACAACATTTCAAATCCTCCTTTTATCAAGACATGTGTGTACTTGTGTGTGTGTGTGTGTGTGTGTGTGAGAGAGAGAGAGAGAGAGAGAGAGAAGATGAAACAAAAATAACTTTATTTTTACTCATGTTGTGAGATATATCTTTTGGGATTGTTCCGATGGCATTAAAATTACGCGCGAACATTTTGTTCTGTCTTTATCTCTTCTCCTGCGTCATTTGTTGGACTTTGCATTTCAACACATTTAATACGGCACTAAAAAATTGTCCTCTCTCTCTCTCTCTCTCTCTCTCTCTTTGATTTTAGATTGAAACCCTTGCCTGCCAAAATTTAAGGAATTTATAGATTTTAAAGGATGGCCCACATGTTAACTCTTAAAAATAAAAAGAACAAAATATTCAAGAATTGGTAAAAATTCCATTAACTGGAAAATGTCTCTAGCCATTTGGGGTGTTCTCTCTCGTTGATTTTAGATTCGCACCCTTGCCTGCCAAAATGTAAGGAATTTATAGATTTTTAAGCATGGTCCACATGTTAACTCTTAAAAATAAAAAGAAAAAAAAAGTTCCATCAACTGGGAAATCTCTCTACCGATTTGGGGTGTTAATGTGAGGGTTGGTCTTTGTCGGACACTTAATCCATTTTTTACGGGTGAAAAACTTTAGCTATCTTTTAAAAATACACTAATGCCAAAAAATAATATCTTGAAAATTTGAAAAGTGCGTAAGCTCATAAATGTACATGTGTATGCACACAGGCAATGTGATGGTCTCTCTCTCTCTCTCTCTCTCTCTCTCTCTCTCTCTCTCACACACATACACACCACGCGTAACGATCCCTGCATTTACATGTCATGCATGTCCTGAAAGCGAGACAGCGTAAGTCGACATTAGGCGAGGCTTTTTTCTTTTTCTCAAGCTCTTTAAAGAAATACATGCTTCCAATTTTTTTTAAAACATATCAATATTGGTCTTCAAAAAAGGCCCTTGAAAAGATAAAGCCAAATATATGTTCAAAAATTACATTTCCATTAAACAAAAAAAAAACACTAAAATTCTTCTTTTTTGTTATATCTTCAAAAAGTAAATTCACATTAAGTAACAAAACCTCCACTAAAGTTATCCCCTTTTTGTTATGTACAATTAAACTTCAACATTTATTTTATGTAGAATAGAAAGTTTTTTGACTTTACATTTGAAAAAAGGCTTGTCAGTTCGTGCATTCTACAGGCTGTCATTTCTTACAACCTTATCCTTTACTTTTGCATTTTAGATTAGATGTTTTATAAGGTGTTTTTTGAAATGAACCAGGGAGTGACATGTGGATGCCCTCTCCTTCCTTGAAAATTTTAAGCTGCATTATAAAGAGTATAGATGCTAGATAGATTATCCATGGTGCCTTTCATAATGTGGTCCAAAGTCGTACCATTGAAGTGTCAAAAAACAAGTCTTTGATATTTCTCATCAAGGGCTTATGATGGAAGCAGTGCTTTTATGGTCATCGATATGGCTTTGTTGGTGTAACTCCAATGTGTTCTCTTCGTAATGACTAATAGAGTGGCTATGTATCTGTGGCATTGTTTATAGAGTCTGATCTACAAAGGAAATTTGTTTTTCCCCACTTTATATATTCTTTTGGATTTATTTTTGGCCTTTGAAGGCCTTCATACCCAAGGGGCCAAGGTCATTCATATTTGCTTGTTTGACAAGTGTCCCTATCTATACTAAGGATAAAGGGGGAGGGAATTCCGGTTCCCCCCCCTGCCACGCGTCAGAACCTGCTTCAACCGGCGGGTGTGGCTTGCAGCTTTGGGAGCACAGTGACGCAGCGGCAAACCCGCCGGCTATACTAGTGCAACTTAAAAGGCTTGTGAATGAATACAAAGAGATCCATCCTTCTTACTATATATGAAACGCCTTGGAAATTTGGGCCAAAGAGGGCACCCACATGTCTCCCTCTCGCTTCTTCTGCAGCACAGTGAAGACACTATTAATGGCCTCCGAAGACCTCGCAAAAAGATGCGCTCTGCAAGGCTGAAAATTCGTTGTCGATGTGATCTACGTGCGCATGCGTGCGCCTGTCTGTAGATACCTGTTAGGGCTGCCTCTCTCTCTCTCTATCCATGCTCATCTGCAGAGCCAGTACACTGCGCGCAGGAGCTCTCTCTCTCTCTCTCTCTCTCTCTCTCTCTCTACAGTGGAGTCATCGGCCAGTTTCGGCCACCTCTATCCACGCTGACCTGCAAGCCGGAGACTCACGAGTCAGCAACGCTCTCTCTCTCTCTCTCTCTCTCTCTCTCTCTCTCTCTCTCTCTCTCTCTCTCTCTCTCTCTCTCTCTCTCTCTCTCTCTCTCTCTCTCTCGGTACAGTGGCACCATTGGCCAGTTTTGCATTGAGCTTAGTGAGAGTGTGTGTGTCACTGCGTGTGTTTGTGCAGGTCAACAACTCGCAGAGCGCAGTACTGCCTTTGCCAGTTTTGCATTGCACTGAGAGTGTGTGCGTGTGTTTGTGCAGGTCGACAACTCGCAGAGCCACTGTACTACATCAAGTGTGTGTGTGTGTGTGTGCGCGCGGATGCTCGTGCGGCACTGTGGGTGTGGGTGTGCGCATTGGAGGGCCAGTGGTGTAGTCAAGACTCAAGAGAGTGTGGGCTTGGGTGCGTGCACTGAAGGGACGTTGTATATTGAGCAGCGACTCCTCATTGTCTAGAGAGAGAGAGAGAGAGTTTGAGAGGGAATGGCCCATCGACCAGCGGCTGCTTCCCTCCTTGCCTGAGCGACTCCTTGCCTTCTGGGGGTGCTTGGAGCTGAGCCGCCAGAGACAGGTTTAGTTTATGAGAGAGAGAGAGAGAGAGAGAGAGAGAGAGAGAGAGAGAGAGAGAGGTCTCCTTACACTCCAAAATACAGTGTACCCCGGCTTTTTTTAACATTGGTGTGTCCCCACGCCATTCTAAGGCAGGCAATCCACGCCAATCGACTTTCTCAAAGGTTGTCGCTTGGCAAGCAACAAAAAAATACAAGGTGAGAGCGAGCATCGTTTGGCTGGCAAAGACAACGAAGGCGAGCAATTGTGGGCACCAAACATCGCTCTCAACCGTCATTTCTCAACAAGCAATAAGAAATCAAGGCAGGAACAAGCGAGCGGTGAAGCCGAGCAAATCGAGCGGTGGTGGGTGGCGAAGGCAAGCGACGCGGGCAAGGAGATGAGCGTGCCCGGATTACGAGCAACAACAAACAATCTTTGGCTACATTCGAAGGTTTTTTTACGGTAAGCTTTTCATTCTCATGTGCAACCACCTTGAGGTGTTCTCATTATCAAACTGACACTTTGAAAATTCAACTCCTGTGTCGGACAAAGGGGTGTGTGAGTGCAATCCCATTAGACATTGCACAAAAATAAAAAACAGCAAAAATCCATCTTCTAATTAAAAGCAATTGAGTTCCCTTTAACACTATAAATAAATTTTTTTAAAACTAGAAATTGGAAGAGCTTGGACAGATGGAAAAATTAGAGCATTTACCAGTTAAAATTAAAATTTGTATATTTCGGCACCGTTCTTCTAGGAAAGCTCGGAATCTGCCTAAGAATTTGCTTTTTTTTTTCAATAAAAATAAATTTAAATTTTGATAGTATTGATATAGAAAAGCTCGGAATCAAGCTAAGAATTTGCAATTTTGGCCATTAAAAATAACATTAAAAACCAGAGATGCACTCGAGCGGCGAAGGCGAACAATGTGGCGAAGGCGAACGATGGTGGGTAGTGAAGGCAACCGGCGAGGATGGGGAGACTAGAGTGCAAGGTAGGAGCGAGCAATGCTTGGGTGGTGAAGGAGACAAAGGCGAGCGGTGGTGGCCACCAATTAACACTCTCGACGGCCGTTTCTCGACTGACAATAAAAAAAAAATCAAGGTGGGAACAAGTAATGCTCGGCGGCGAAGCCGAACAAAGTTGAGCAAATATGGGTGGCGAAGGCAAGCGATGAGGGCGAGGAGACGAGATTGACCGGATTACGGGCAACGAGCAATAGCCCTTAGCTACATTCGAAGGTTTTTTTTGCGTTAACTTTTTTGTTTCTCGTGTGCATTTACCTTGCGGCCTTCTCAATGTGAAAATGACACTTTGAAAATTAGAATTCAACTCCCCTACCAGGCAAAGGGGTTTGTAAGTGCAATCCCATTAAACATTGCACGAGAATGGAGAAACTCAGAGCCAATTGCCATTAGAAAAAACATTAAAAACCATAGATACACTCGGGTGACGAAGGCGAACACTGTGACGAAGGTGAGCGATGGTGGGTGGCCAAGGCAACCGACGAGGACAGGAAGACGAGAGTGAGCGGATCGCAAGCGGGGAATCTACCTAGGAATTTTCACTTTTAGCCAATAAAAATAACATTAAATCTCGATAGTATTCTTTTGGGCAAGCTCGGAATCTACCTAAGAATGTAATTTTGGCCATTAAAAATTGGAGATGCACTCGAGTGGTGGGGGCGAACGGTGTGATGAAGGCAAGCAATGGTGGATGGCAAAGGAAACCGATGATAGTGGGGAGACGAGAGTACAAGTTGGAAGCATGCAACGCTCGGGTGGCGAAGGCAACGGAGGCAAGCGGTGGTCGTGACCAATCAACGCTCTCAATGGTCATTTCTCTGCAAACAATAAAAAATCAACTTGGTGGGAGCAAGCAATGCTCGGTGGCGAAGCCGAACAAAGATGTGTGGTGGTGGGTGGCAAAGGCAAGCGACTAGGGCGAGGAGACGAGATTAATCGGATTACGGGCAACAAGCAACAACCCTTGGCTACATTCGAAGGTTTGTTTTGCTATAACTTTTTTGTTTCTCGTGTGCGGTTACTTTGAGGTGTTCTCAATGTCAAAATGATACTTTGAAAATTAGAATTCAAGTCCTATGCCAGGCAAATGGGTTTGTGAGTGCAATCCCATTAAACATTGCATAGGAATGGATAAACTCCGAGCCAATTGCAATTAAAAATAACATTAAAAAGTGGAGATACACTCGGGTGGCGAAGGCGAGTTAACCTAGATATTAACCGGTTTTTCAAAGAATTCTTAAATTTTAACCTATTTTTTTAAAATCTCAAACCCGTTAATTTATTCTACGACGTAGTGAACCAAAGATATCGACATACCTCGGTCCTCAACTAGCTCATGATATATTGCAAATCTCAAAGAAAGAACAAAGCCAACACCATTATCTGCAAATAGAAAATAACAGATTACTGGTAACTGTAAGCATACCTTGAGTCTTGATCTTGGCTTTTCTCGTGGTTTTGATCATGAACTAGTCATTGTGAGAGAGGTAGCTATGAGACAATCGACTGTAGAGGCAATATTAGGCTTGCAGCTCCAACATCAGGTGTAGGTTGTCTCAACCCTCAAGGCTTTCGAGTACCAACCCTCACACCTTGAAACATTCCCTCTGCAACCCTCAGGCCTCGTGAGTTGTGGGTAGCCCTTAGCCCTCAAGCGACAGTTCATGTATATCATGGTCGAGCAAGAAGCAACCTATACACTAACAATCAAAGCACATTGGCAGTTGCGAGGAACCTAGTCTTTCATACTCACACAAAGCACATTTAGGTGCATTATCACTATGCATTATCTCTACTGTGTGTCTTGAGCTTCTTCATCTTTTTGGCCTCTAAAGGCCTTAGCATCCATATGGATGAGAGTCGTCCAATTTTTTGTGTTTGACAAGTGTCCCTCAAAAAAGTCTTCAAAACCTTGAAGAGCATTGAAAAGAAATCCGTTCTCATGATCTTTCCCAATGCTACATTTACTTTATTTTGGAAAGGATGCAACAAATGAGCTGAAGTTTGAACATATTAATCTTTTAAAAACTTTTGATTTTTTCAAACCACAAATCATTTTACACTTAAGAACAAGGCTTGCCAAAAGCATTTTTCTTAACCAAAGAAATTGAAGACACATTTAAAAGTTTGGAGGTTATTAGGTCAAAATATTAAATTGATCGACTTTTACATTAAAACTTGTAAATATTTATAAATGTTGATGAAGGCCATCTCATAATCTAGCTAGGATTTGCAAATCTAACTGGTTAAAAATGTACTAAATCTATGGTTTTTTCAAACACTATTTAAGAAATAAGCTATCTTTCACAACTTTACATTAAAAACTAAATAAAAGGTTTCTTTTAAAAAATATCTTTTTTCTCTCTCTCTCTCTCTCACACACACATTCTCGTGAAGATCATTATGAGCTTTTTCCTTTCTAAAAAATAGTCACCTTTTTGCCTTTGGAAGCCCATGTGAATAACTCTACTTCCAATAGTATTTCCAATAGTATTTTATATATCTACAAGACAATACACAATATACTAATCTATTCCTTAAAAAAGCTAAAGTTTCGAAGGAACAACTTTACTTCCAATAGTATTTTATATATCTACAAGACAATACACAATATACTAATCAATTCCTTAACAAAGCTAAAATTTAAAAGGAACAAAGTTGTAGTGTGTCTTATTTTTATTTTTGCCATTTAAAAGAAGACATCTCCTCTCCATATATATATCTTAGATCTTATAAGTTAGTTGGTCAAAAAAGCGGAAGCAAATTTTGAGAAAAGTGTATTTTTAGCTTATGATTGCGTTGCTTGAAAATTTAATAATGCCAGTAAGAAAGGAACAAAACCCTTAAATTTTTAAAAAATAGTATTAAACTTATATGTTTCATGCTAGATTTTTTACTTGCCTATGAGCGAAGCAGAGTAGGGAGATTTGAAGGGGCGGGTCTCTACATGTTGTAATGTTGTGCGACAAGGCCGTGCAGTGGTTTCTTTTTGGGTTACGCTACGAGGGTGTGCTCCAATGGAGGGGCCCAATCATGTCTCCTCCTTTTTCATCCTACCTTCCCTACCTCCCCTCAGTTTCTTGTCTTGTTGGCATTCTATTGGTGATGTGGTCTGCTTCATTTTTTATACCCGTTTTCTTTGGCCCTCGTCTAATATCTCCCCTGATGGAGTTTTGGTTCTTGGAGGCAATGGGGACCATGCCGTGGCATCCTCTATGGCATTAGTTTTACATGATTTTTTGGTGATGAAGTTCATGACTCCCCAATCTGTGAATGTAATCTCGATATCTTATGGTTGGTTAGCTCTCTTAATAGCCGATGTGAATGTAATCTCGATATCTTATGGTTGGTTAGCTCTCTTAATAGCCGATGTACTCCAGTGATACTCCAATTGTGGGTGATGGTTCTCTTGTAAAAAAAACTTTACCATGGCTAATGTTGAGCATGGGGCTATGTACCATTATTATGTACTCTTTTTGTTGGAGAAAGTGCTATCCTTTTATATAACAAACAAATTTGAACGACCTTCATCCATATGGATACTAAAGCCTTTAGCAGGCCAAAAAAATTGTTGAACAAGTTGAAAACTCGCGTCGGCATTTTAGACAAGAAGTTAAAGAGGAAGACTCGGGAAGTCTTGAGTCTTTCTTGTCAAACTCACAAATTTGAGTGGAGAAATTAAATTGAAAACCAGCAGACCATACAAACATCATACATACTCACCACAGTCACGTGAAGGAGTTGCAAAAAGAATTATGTCAGGTTGGCACGAGAGCCACCTCACTACACAACAACGCAACATTAGACAAAAAAAAATAAGCCAAGTACATCGGCTAATCATGGAGCCATCAATCCCTAACCTAACATTTTTATCCGAATAAAGGGGGGAGTCTAAGAGCTCCATCACCTGCAAGATCTAGAAGACTGTACCACCATGGATGCCATGGGTATATTTGAGCTGCCACCAAGAAGAGACCCTCAAAAGGCAAGCACCAGTAGACCTTGACCACAAAAAAGAACCGTACAAAGCAAGTTATAGAAGAGCACATCAAACCATAAGACCCATAGCCACAACCAGTATAGTAGCACCCTCACAAACCATCACCAATGGAAGAGAAGGAGAGGGTGACACAACAGTCTCCCTGCTACCACTAGGACAACATGTGCCCCCACCCTTCCACAGCCTCTTTCTCAAAGTAAGCAACAAACTCTCAAAATGGAATTCTTGAGTCTTTTTTTTTTTGCCAAGCTCATAATGGTGAGTAAATTATATTGACATCCTCAAAAAATTATAGATTCTTGGCATGCTCGTGTCAAGCCATGGCATCTCCAAGAGACCATAGATACATCAGCTGGCAAGGGAGCCACCCCGCAGCAAGGTAGGGACTGTGCCCTTATCGATCTATAACGATCGATACCAATTATCATGTTCCATTCATCACAATTCTTATGTTTCCCAAAGGCTAAGATTGCACCCCTGCTTTGTTGTATTATCTCTATGAAGTTGGTTGATTTCATGGTGTTATCGAATACCCAACGGTTCCTAGCCTTCCATACCTGTTTGAAGTAGAAAACTCTAACTATTTGTGTTGCAATAAGCAACTCGTGGCACTTGAAAACCTTCCATCACAAAAAAGATTGTTCTTTTTTGCCAAACTCACATAGTGTGAGTGAATAGATTATAAAAGCAAAAAAATGCACAACAATCTCTTCTCAATCCAAGCCACAGAAGCAAAGAGTACATCCAGCAAAAAACCTTTCTTCCAAGTCCCTTGAACCCATTTGCATATCTTACATGCCAGACCGCTGAAGGAAGTCTTGAGTCTTGATGAAGGGACCATTTATAAAAAATTGAAAGGGAATTTCCGAGCTCTCCTCAATGAAGGAACCCAATTACAAACTAAAAAATATGTTTCTCTTTGTTTTCTAAAGCTCTTTTGTTTTTTAAAGTGCTCAGTTGAGGTTGAATTGATTAATCATTAGAAAGTAACAAAGAGCCTTAGCATATCCTTTGCACAGGGTTGTCCAAGAAAAAATTCATTAAAGGGGGAGACCATCTTAACTAGCCTTACATCTGGGAGCTCCCTTTTTTAGGCACAACCTTGCTATGGGCTCCACGTCTATTGATGATTTGGCTCTTCTGACTGACATATGCATCGTAAGAGCCATGGTTTTGAGAGCTATTTGGCAGTCCAAGAATGGGCTACTATTTCAAGGGAAATGTGAGCCGCTGACACAAATGTTGTTCTAGAAATGTGTTGGTGGAGAATACATTGTATTAGTTAAGATGGTCTCCCCCTTTAATAAATTTGGACCTTTAATAAATTTGGACTTATTACACAGTATTCTCCACCAACACATTTCTAGAACAACATTTGAGTCAGCGGCTCACACTTCTCTTGAAATAGTAGCGCATTCTTGGATTGCCAAATAGCTCTCTAAACCATGGCTCTTACTATGCATATATTAGTCACAAGAGCCAAATCATCAATGGACTTGGAGCCCATAGCAAGCTTGTGCCTAAAAAAGGGAGCTCCCAGATGTGTGTGCACTCTCTTGTAGATTGCGCCTGTCAAATCGTTGATTTTTGGACATCTCCAGAACACTTGCGAAAGAAATTCATTCGGGTGCTTGCATTTCATGCAAGTACCTTAGACAAGACCTCTCTCTTTGGCTTTGTCTCCGCTCAAGATGAAGACAAACAAAGCTCTCCAAAGAAAGAATTTATCCTTTTCTTCACATTTAGCCCTCCAGATGTTCCCAATCTCCATTCTGTTTAGCTCGTCCTCCACTTTTTGGACCAAATCTTATTGAGGTGATCAATCCACTCTTCCGCGGAGCATAGCTTGTTGTAGATAGTCTTAGCCTTGGGCGAGCTAAACAATCTCTCTCCATGCCACTTCCAAGCTTTCCAACCAAGCGGTGTGGATCAAGGAGGAAGGGTTAGGATTGATACCTTTTCTAGTAGCTTTCTGACGAGGACTTCCTCCTGGACCGACAGGTTGCAACAAATCTTCAGATGTGCCAGGGTTTGCCAATCCCCTTTTTTATCATTCCACATAGCATCCAAGGTGTCAAGGCCCTTGTTGTTAGATTCTTGGCAATTTCTAGCAAATGGTTATCAAGGCTCAAATCTTACACAATGGGTCCCACGGAGACTAGTGTCTAGCCGTCCGTTTCTAGTATCTAATCTCCTCTTTCCACTTGAGTGCCACGACAGCTTTAAAACATTTATCAATAAATTTCTTGTAAAACCACCCACTTGAGCCTTCACTCTAAAGGGGGGGAAGCAATATGTTCTATAGGCTGAGATTGGACCATAAGCCATCTATAGATTTCATGAGGGCTTCCCTTACCATTTCCCGTGCCATGACAACCCAACTCTCATCAAAATTGGTGAGGGTGCAAAAAAAATTAGAACATAAAGCTAGGTCATGAGTAATAGGGTCAAGTATGTCCAATCCACCCTGAGCTTTTGGTTTGCTGATAGTCGACCAATTTCCCCATTGCTAGGATCTACTTGCAATCGGCTTATTTCTCCATATAAATTCCTTTATTGGTTTCAAAAAGGAACTCCAATTTTTTTGAAATAATTGTAGGAGTGGCAATGTGTAGGTTATATACATGATGAAGAAGGTATCAAGTATCGTAGGAGTGGCAATGTGTAGGTTATATACAGGATGAAGAAGGTATCAAGTATCGTAGCTCTGCAGTGGAGGGGAATCAGGATGAATTCCCAGTGCTTCATTTTATTTTTCATTTTTTTATGAACCCAATCAAAGGCAGTCTTGTGAGTAATATCTTCCCCTACATGCACCCTAAGGCGGCGGAGGATATTGCCTCTCTTCACAACCTCTCCAACCCAACCTATGGCATCAAAGTTATCACCTTTTGTCAAAGAAATAAGCCTTGATTTTTATACGTTGCATTGAGACCCTGATGATGTGGCAAACATCCAGACAATATCCAAGGCTTACCCAACATTGCTATCATGCGCTTCCTCCAAGCGGATGATAGCAATGTTGGGTAAGCCTTGGATATTGTCTAGGTGTTATGCCACATCTCACAATTGTAAGTGGAGTCGTATTATCTCATAAAAATATCTACATTAAACTTCAAGCACAATTTGTGCCTTGAGGAGACAAAAGATACGAAAGTGTGTAAGCCTAGGCCTTTTTTAGCCACTACACCTATCCAATTCTATAAAAAACTTAGAAATCAAGAAACCTTCAGGTATTCAAAAAGAAACCCTACGATAGCCAAGTTTGAAGACATTGTACAGAAGAGCAAGGGATGGGATATCTCTATTGGAAAACACAAAGAATGGAAGCAAGCACTGTTTGTTTTCTAAAGCATTTTAACATGCCAAAAAACATAGAAAGCATTTATGGATGGGTAGGAAAATGAGTTTACCTGAACAATGAGCCAAAGAGATAAGTCTCTTTCCAAAAGGATGTGGAACAAGCATTCAAGTGATTTAGCTTCACATGGGATAACTCTTTGACAAGTGTGCAAATATCTCATAGTCGTGGAAACTCGCAAGCAACCACTCTCAAATACATTGGAAGTCCAAGCTTCAATTTAATATTTTTCATAGTGAGGTAACCACTGAGGTTTGGCCAATAGCAGTATCAGGGGGTGTATTATGTAATCATGTTAATGTATAACGTGAGTTTGAAAGGAGGGGTTTTAAAATGCAAAAATTTTAAACAATTTAACAGAGATACATTAAAGTAAGGGGTTTTTTATATTCAATTTTAAAAAAAAATTCTAAAATAAAAGGTCATTTTATTCATTTAACATGTTAAAAGAGGAGTTTTTTAATACTCTACGAACGTATGTTATATAGGGGATACTGAACGGTGAAACCCCCGAGTAAGCACTGCCAATATCCCAATTTGTAGTGTAAATTTTTGGTTGAAAATGAAAAACCTTGATTGTAAATCAATGGGACCTTGATTTAAAGGTGAAAACTTGAGCATTTAAATTACACATCCCGTTGAATACCCTAGATTTTGGCATAAATCACGCTGCACGGTTGTGTGACTAGTTTGTGCTTGAAAAATATGGCCAAGAAAATGTGTTTTTTTTTTAGCACTGACAATGAGGTTTGATTATTGATCCTTGTCCCCGATATAAAAGCCTCTGACCTAAAATGAAGGCACGATCCTGACTCCTAACAAAAAACTTCACATCATTGATAATTCATAAGAATCAAAAAGAATCTCTAAAGTCTAGTCAAATCAAACAGAAGGATTGATAACTGCTTGTTTGAACTCATATATGAAAGTGACAAATATATCAGGTATTGATTTTACACACCATGTTATTTCACACACTTTGCAAATGTTAAAGGAAAAAATTGATTTTCTGTAGAAAATTCTCTCTCTCTCTCTCTCTCTCTCTCTCTCTCTCTCTCTCTCTCTCTCCATAGGCGCCTTCTAGGGTTGATTTTTTATGGGCACCCTTGCCCGTCAAACTTTAAAGATTTCATAGATTTTTAGGTATTTTAGTGTATTATTTGAAGAGTAGCTCACATTTGTGCCCATTAAAAACGAGCAAAATACTCAAAACCGGATAAAATGCCCATCTAAAAGCAACCTTGCTTGTACCCTTTGTCTACATCCTTCACCCACCTCCCCTATTTCATCTCACTATCTTTCAAGTTGAGTCTCAAGGTCTCTTTTCCTTCTCTTGTTTTCTCACGTAATTTTTCATCGATCCTCTCACTTCCTCCATCTCCTCTCTTTGTATCCCTCCCCTATTTCTTCTGACCATCGACTCTCAAGTCGAGCCTCAAGGTCTCTTATTCCCTCTCTTATCTGCTTTTCATATATTCCCTTTGTTCCTCTCTCTCTCTCTCTCTCTCTCTCTCTCTCTCTCTCTCTCTCTTTGTGGCTCCATTCAGGGTTGAGTTTTTAACAAGCACCCTTGTCCATCACACTTGAGAGATCTCATAGATTTTTAGGTATTTTAGTGTATTATTTAAAGAGTATCTCACATTTGTACCCGTTAATAACGAGCAAAATACCCCAAAACAGGTAAAATGTATGTCTAAAAGCAACCATGTCTGCATCCCTTTGTCTACATCCATCACCCACTCCCCTATTTTATGCCATTATCTCTCCAAGCCAGTCTCAAGTCTCTCATTCACTGTTTTATATGCTCGAGTGCTTTTTCATCTATCCACCTCCTCTCTTTGTATCCCTTTCTTATTTGATATGAAGACATTGCTATCACATCTCTATAAATGGGACCATATTTGCATCCACCTCACAAGCGCCTTTGTTGCTTTTTGCAAAGCCATCATCCTTGTGACAAGAATTGACACGGCGTGAGAGTACATGTGTGCACATTGTTTTGTGAATATGTATGTAAAGAGAGAGAAAAAAAGATATATTAACATCTACTATGAGAACAATATCAAATTATATCTATGGTTGATGTCATTCCGTATGAGATGAGGGAAAATAAGAAAAAGATAAAGTACCATCTAAAACTAAAAAATTAATGTGATATGCTAGATTATCCCATGGTGCCTTTCATAATATGGTCCAAAGTCGTACCATTGAAGTGTCAAAAAACAAGTCTTGATGTTTCTCATCAATGGCTTATGATGCAAGCAGTGCTTTTATGGTCATCGATATGGCTTTGTTGGTGTAAGTTCAGTGTGTTCTCTTCGTAATGACTAATAGAGTGGTTCTGTATCTGTGGGATTGTTTATAGAGTCTAATCTACAAAGGATTTGTTGTTTCCCACTTTATATATTCTTTTGGATTTATTTTTGGCCTATGAAGGACTTCGTACCCAAGGGGCCAAGGTCGTTCAAATTTGCTTGTTTGACAAGTACCCTATGCAAATGAATACAAAGAGATCTAGCCTTTCAAATGATGTTCTCCAAAAGTGCTCATTTTTTGGGATGCTTCAGAAAGAAAGGCATGTAGAGAGCAAATAAAAAACAATACACAGGAGTTTTATCCCATGATATGAGATATTGATAAAGGGTCCTTTAATTTAAGGATTTTATAAAAAAAACTATTTTATTAAATTGTTTCATTATTTCCTATGTTTATCAAGTCTACTCTTTTTTATGAAAAAATATATTAAAAAATGATTTGATTTTTTTCCAAAAAACTTATTGAAAAGACTATTTAAATATTATAGAGTTTTTTTTATTAAACATCAAAAAAATCTACAGTAGCCTCAAGCTTATATCTGTTACCATATACATGTGGTAGTGATGTGTGTGAACACACTAGGACCGCCGGGGCATTTTTTCCCTCTTTAGGAGGTTTTTTCTCCCGTGCATTGTATATACGCCCATCACTTTAGGGCTATCTATCTTTCCATTGCACACTAAGTAACAAACTCTCTATTGTGTGCCTTGAGCTTCCTTCGTCTTCTTCAAGCTGTGTGTGTTTCTCTGCAACCCTAATTCCAACAATTGGTATCAGAGCAGGTCACGCCCTCTCGGGCTTAGTCGCCAGCTGCTCCAGCACACGCCTGCTGACTTTCTTCGATTTCAGTGAGCTTTGGCGAGCGTTCGCAGGTCAACAAAAATTTTGGGTAAACTCGAAGAGCGTGGTCTGCTCAGAATTTTGATTTGGGCTCATTTTGGCATCCGTTTCCACGACAGGCAGTACTGCACAGGCTATTTCGTCATTTTGTGCAGAATTTTTGTCAGTGCAGTTTTCTGCATAACAGGTGCCTTATAATCTTCTACGGTTTGTGCTATATAGCACAGGTTGTTCCCGCTCCGTTTCTCCTATTTTCGGGCAATTTTCACATCAGGTGCAGCATTTACCATGGCTGACAACAACAACACAGATGTGTTCAAGATGTTTGCTGCTGAGGACAGGTTGGATGGGGACAACTACCCTATGTGGGCTTATATGATGCAACATGTTCTTGTGTCAAAGGGTGTTTGGAACATTGTGCAGGGCATTGATATACGTCCTGGTTCTGAGGATGTAGGCGATGTTGAGGATGTTGCAGGTCTTGCTGCAAGGATTGCAGCTGTTAGAGTTGTTTTGCCTACGGCAAAACAAGCTCGTTGGGATGTTAAGGATGCGCAGGCTCATGCATTGATTGAGTTGTCTGTGAAGCGCACCATTGTTCCTCACATCCGTTCAGCAAAATCTACAAAACAGGCTTGGGATATTCTAGCAGGTCTTTATGCAAGCCGCAATGAGGCTAAAATTGCTTTGCTGCGTAAAGAGCTGGAGTCGAAGATTATGCATGAGGAAGATGATATGGACACTTTCCTTGCTAGTGTCAAGGATATCAATGAGCAGCTTATTTCTGCAGGTGAAGTTATTTCAGACAGTTCCCTTGTGTAGACTGTTCTTGATGCCTTATCAGATTCCTACCAGACTTTTGCTAGTACTTGGAGACTTATGACCCAAGGAAATCCTGAAGTTGTCAAGTTTGATGCATTATGCACATTGCTGTTGCAAGAGTCACTTTCCAGAAAAAACAGGACTAGGCAACGTGCAGTTGAACAGGCTTTTATTGCTTCTCAAAGAAAGGGTGGTAACAGTAATGTAGCCACTTCTTATGGTTCTGCTACGAGTGGCAAAAATTCTGTTCCTAATGCTTCTGCTGGCAGCACTTCGTCTGGCACTTCTGGTGATAAGGGCAAAAAGAAGATGCGTTGCCATTATTGTAAAGCCAATGATCACTTGATCAAGTCGTGTCCTAAGTTGAAGGCCAAAGAGGCTAAGAAGAAAGACGGTGGTTCCACTCCAAATGCTGGTTCCACTACAAATGCAGCCATTGTTGAGCCTTCTGTGAAAGGAGACTGTGTTGCTGATGTTGATCCAGAATGGGCTTTTAGCACAGAGTGCACTTACAATCCTGCTGTTCATGATGCATGCTTGTCAATTGCTGCAGATTCACATGTGTGGTATTTCGACAGTGGTGCTACAAAGCACATTACCTCACATCGTGAATTGTTTACCTCTCTTGAGTCTGTCCCTCATGGGAATTCAGTCAATTGTGCCAACAACGCCTCTTATCTAGTTCAGGGAGTTGGAAAGATTGTGCTCACTGCTGCTAATGGCAATTCCTTCACACTTGTTGATGCACTTTATGTACCTGGGATCAAGAAGAATCTCTTGTCTATATCCACACTTGCTAGGCTTGGACTTGTAGTCAAATTTGTGGATGACAGATGCACAGTTCATGATCTCAATTTTGGTGATGAAATTGTTGCATCTGGGCTTTTGTGTCGTGGTCTGTATAAGCTCACTTTGTATGACAAGTGTGGATAAAATTTTGCAAATGCCGTTGTAGATTCAAGGGCTATTTCAGATGCAAAACTTTGGCATGCACGTTTTGGTCATCTGAATTTTGCCAGTTTGCTGCGTTTGCAGAAATCTAATATGGTTGCTTCTTTGCCGCCTCTTGAAGCACCTGTCAAACATGTTTGTGAAGGCTGTATTTTGGGTAAGATGCAACGTTCTAAATTTCCAAAGGATGGTTCAGTTCGGGCCACATGCAGGTTGCAGCTTGTGCATAGTGATTTTTGTGGGCCCATGCAAACTCCGTCCTTGGGCAATTACCTGTACTTCGTGAATTTCATTGATGATTACTCCAGGCATGCATGGGTATTTCCGCTTAAAGCGAAGTCCGAAGTTTTTATGTGCTTCAAACAATTTCTGGCTATGGCTGAAAATGTCTCGAAATGTACTATGTTTTGATCGAGGGGGGGAGTATATGTCTCATGAATTTAATGCATTTCTGGCTAGTCGTGGGATAAAACACCAATGTACAGTGCCTTATACACCTCAGCAAAATGGTGTTGCTGAGAGGAAAAACAGGTCACTGACGGAAATGGCACAATGTATGGTCAAAAGTCAAGCTTTGCCGCATTCTTTTTGGCTTGAGGCCATCATGTGTGCCACTTATGTACTTAACAGGTGTCCTACGAAAGCTTTGCAGTCTATTACTCCATATGAAGCATGGCATGATAGAAAGCCTTCTATTGAGCACATGTGTGTTTTTGGTTGTTTGGCATATGCTTTGGTGCCACAAGTGCAGCGCAGAAGATTGGATGATAAGGCTGTCAAATGTATTTTTGATGGTTATAGTGCTGAAAGCAAAGGTTACAGGTTGTATCGTCCGCAAACAAAACGTATTCTAGTTTCACGGGATGTAGTGTTTGTGGAAGATTCTATTTAGCCCTTACTATCATGTACTAGAGACAGTAATGTAAGCTCACAGGACATTTATGACACTTTGTTGCCTCTTTTCAGTGGTGGAAATACGAATGTAAGTTCCAATGAGGCAAATGCACAGCCTATGGGGGTTTTTGAAAATGTTTCAGATCAGCCTATTACTGATGCAGATGTACATGATGTACTTGATGAGGAAAGGGCTGAAAATGAGCAAGCTAGAGGTATGCCAAAATGGCTGGTGCACACTTTGCGACAGTAAATTGGATGCACCTTTGTCTAGTCGTACTCGTTCTGTCTCTCGCCATGCACCTTATGCATCAGATTGTTATGCTTTGGCTGTGTCTAGTTTACATGATGTTGAGGAGCCTCTATCTTTTGATGAAGGACAGAATTCAGAAAATTGGATGGCTACCATGCAATCAGAATATGATGCACTTATAGAAAATGACACATGGACTTTATGTGATTTGCCTCCTGGCAAAAAGGCCATTGGTACGAAGTGGGTTTACAAGTTGAAACGCAAGCCGGATGGTGAGATCGATCGCCATAAGGCTCGACTTGTTGCAAAGGGTTATGCACAGCAAAAAGGCATAGATTATGGAGAGACTTTTGCTCCCACTTGTCGTATGACTACTGTGCGTTTTCTATGTGCATTGGCAGCTCATTTTGGTTGGGATGTACATCAATCAGACATTGTTACTGCTTTCTTGAATGGTGACATATTTGAGGAAGTTTATGTAACGCAGCCTCGCGGTTTTATCATAAAAGGACAAGAGGACAAAGTGTGCAGATGTAAGAAGGCTTTGTATGGGTTGAAGCAATCTCCTCGTGCTTGGTATGAGAAAGTTGACACTAATTTGGTCAAACAAGGTTTTTGTAACAGTCCAACAGAAAGCACATTGTATGTAAAGCGTGAGGGTGATGTACTTCTCATTGTGGTTCTTTATGTTGATTATTTGCTGATCACTGGACCAAATGAGAGAAATATTGATGAATTTAAGGCTGATTTGAATGCTACTTTCAAGATGAAAGATTTGGGGCTGTTGCATCATTATTTGGGTATACAGTTTAAGCAGTGTGATGGTGGTATCGCCTTGTGTCAGAAACGTTACATAGAGACATTGCTATGTAAATTTGGACTTGAGGATTGCAAACCTATTGCCACTCCCATGGAAATAGGTTTGAAGTTAAGTCTACATGATGATGGCGATCCTGCTGATGTCACTCTTTACCAAACTGTTGTTGGCTGCCTCATTTATGTATGCAACACGAGGCCGGATATTCAGTTTGTAGTCTCACAGGTCATCAGATTTATGCATAGCCCAGGGTCTAAGCATTGGCAGGCTGTCAAGAGGATTTTCCGCTACCTTAGTGGCACTTTACATCTTGGCTTGTTTTATCCCAAGGGGGATCATTGCCGCCAGACTTACATGCTTTTTCGGACTCAGATTGGGCTGGTTGTTTTGACACGCGAATGTCCACAAGTGGTTTTTGTTTCATGCTTGGCAGTTCATGTATATCATGGTTGAGCAAGAAGCAACCTATTGTGGCCACTTCGAGTTGTGAGGCTGAGTACAGGGCAGTCGTCACGGCTACGGTTGAGTGTGTATGGCTTAGACGCCTTATGGCTGATTTGGGTGTTGGATAGGACATTGTCAACACTATATACGCTGACAGTCAGAGTGCATTGGCAGTTGCAAGGAACCTAGTTTTTCATGCTCGCACAAAGCACATTGAGGTGCATTACCACTATGTCAGGGAGAGGCTTTCAGCAGGAGACATCAGCTTGGCTTATGTGCCAACATAGGACAACCTTGCATATCTTTTCACAAAGGCATTGTCTCGTGAGAAGCTTGAAGCTTTCCGCAAAGCTTTGGGCTTACTCCCCTTTGTGGACTGATCCTGTCCTCAAAGCATGGCACTTCCCTTTACTCATGTGCCAGCTCTCGTTCACCGCATCACTCCAGGGGGGGTTTGTTACCATATACATATGGTAGTGATGTGTGTGAACACACTAGGACCGCCGGGGCATTTTTCCCCTCTTTAGGAGGTTTTTTCCCCCGTGCATTGTATATACGCCCATCACTCTAGGGCTATCTATCTTTCCATTGCACACTAAGTAACAAACTCTCTATTGTGTGCCTTGAGCTTCCTTCGTCTTCTCCAAGTTGTGTGTGTTTCTCTGCAATCCTAATTCCAACAATATCGAGCCTTGAGGGGCCGTTTGAGACATCAGAAGGCTTACACAGCATGAAGTAACGGCGAGCCATTACCCACGCACCCTTACTCGTTGCAAGAGGTCAAGACCGCTAGAGATATCTGGCTCCACTCATCCGAATTATTCTTTTTTCCCATGACACTAATAAAGTCATTGATTTCGTGGATAATGTCCTTGAAGCTAGCTGCCATGGTATCATTCTCAAAAATTCGAAGGTTCTTAGCTTCCCACAAGTGTTGAAAATAGCGGAATCTGACAGTTTGAGTACATATCAGCAGCACTTGGCTTTGAATTCTAGGTAAGAGGAGGACCCCTCAATAGTCACTTTTTTGCCTTTTGAAGGCCCTTGTGAAGACTTCAGCTTGTTTGTTCACGAGTTCATATATCTAAAATTTAGATTTTTAAACAAAGAGTCTAAGACGTCTCTGGCCCTCATACCCTATTGCCCAATTTAGCAAGCCCCTTGAAGAGGCATTGATTTGTCCCATGTATATCATTGTGTACAATGCATCTACATATGTAATGCTTCTCGATCTTGGACTTGTAGTCACAAAGTCGACAAATGATGACTTTTGACGGAATGTTTGCCCGTGCGCTTCTCTCTATTCTTAGCCAAATTCCAATGTGAAGAAGTGGTAAATTACTATGTGACAACTTATACAGGTCACTAGGCCAGCTTATAGGAAATTTCTCACGTACCATTTTATTAAGCATTTTTGTTAGTATTGGTGTTAATGTGTCTCTAGTTTATTTGAAATGTTCCACCACAAGGCCATCTTTATAGTGGCAACTTATAATGAGTGTGGGCAAAGCATATGGGACTCCTTTAATTGACAGCATGAAAATTTATCGACATATTTGGCTAAGGCCCCGCCATGGATGGTGTCAATATTGTGGCATTCTTTTCTCAACCCAATTGAGCAAAGAGTTTGCCATTCTCAGATCTCAAGAGGTTTAGGTTAAGTTGCTTTGAAAGCAAGATTTGAAGAGATTTGTAACATTTCATACATCACTTGAGTTGGCTTTTGTGTCATTTTTGCAACAATTTTGCTCATTAAAAAACATAAAATGGTAAGTTTTTCAACAAAAATACATTTTTATACCAACCAAAAAGTTCATAATTCGATGATCATGAAAGCAATATTCACTACAACAAAAAAAGGTGTCATCGACGTATATATCGACGCTTAACGTCGCTATCTGCACCCGTGTAAAATTATCAAAATCTGCGTCGATATATGCGTGGAAAGGCTTTATTTGCGACGCAAATAGCGACGCAGTTATAGACACAGATAACGATGCAGATTCCGACGAAAATATAGATGCAGATATAGACGCATATATCGACGACCATAACAGAAAAAAAAAATATTGGGCAGAGGACAGGTAGCCTGGCCTATGCCCACTGAAAAGATGGACACAGCCACCACGCAAGACTTCCTGCCCTCTGCCCAAGAAAGCAAGCAGCACCAAAATCAACCGTGCTCGCGTAAAAATTTTGACAGAGTTCCCTTCGTTTTTACCTAAACTTTTCAAAAAAAAACCATATCATGTATACACCTCCTACATGCTATTCATGTAGGATCTCACATGAGATTTAAGGCCAATGAAAGAAATGAAATGAACTTTGTGCAAAACCATAATCGTACCAACTTAAAACCATAACCATAACGAACTTAATTTGTGCAAAGCCATAATCAAATTAAAACCATAACCGGCCATAACCATATTGATCAAAACCATAATGCAGATAACCATAACCATAAACAAAACAATAACCATAAGCATAACCCAAAAGTTAAATGCAACCGGATTTGACCTACGGCTTGTGTATTTGGCGTTAATTCAAACCCATTGACCTACGGCTTGCCATACACGCTCTTGACATTGCTTTAAGACTACTTAATGGACTACGGATGGTTTCGGTAGGCATAGAAGCCATTTCCGAAGTCCGTTTGCATTTTTCCATAGAAAAACGCCATCGGATTTGACCTACGGCTTGTGTATTTAGCGTTTCTTCTATCCGTTCGACCTATGGCTTGCCATACGCGCTCTTGACATTGCTTAAAGACTATCTAATCAAATACGGATGGTTTTGGTGACCGTAGAATCAATTTCCGAAGTCTGTTTGCGTTTTATCGTAAAAAAACGCAACCGAATTTGACCTACGGCTTGTGTATTTGACGTTTCTTCTGTTCGTTTGATCTACGGCTTATCATACACGCTCATGATATTGTCTTAAAACTACTAAATGGACTACGGATGGTTTCGGTAGACGTAGAATTAGTTTCCGAAGTCCGTTTGCATTTTTTCGTAGAAAAACGCAACCGGATTTGACCTACGGCTTGTGTATTTGGCGTTTCTTCTGTCCGTTTGACCTACGGCTAGCCATACGCGCTCTTGACATTACCTAAAGACCACCTAATCGTCTACGGGTGGTTTCAGTAGGCATAGAAGCCATTTCCGAAGTCCGTTTGCGTTTTTCCGCAGAAAAACGCAACCGGATTTGACCTACGGCTTGTGTATTTGACGTTTCTTCTGTCCGTTTGACCTACGGCTTGCCATACACGGTCTTGACATTGCATTAAGACTACTTAATGGACTACGGATGATTTCGGTAGGCGTAGAATCAGTTTTCGAAGTCCGTCTGCGTTTTTTCATAGAAAAATGCAATCGGATTTGACCTATGGCTTGTGTATTTGGCGTTTCTTCTATCCGTTTGACCTACGACTTGCCATACGCGATCTTGACATTACCTAAAGACTACCTAATGGACTATGGATGGTTTCGGTAGGCATAGAATTAGTTTCTGAAGTCCGACTGCGTTTTTCTGCGGCTTGTGTATTTGGCGTTTCTTCTATCCGTTTGACCTATGGCTTTCCATACGCGCTTTTAACATTGCCTAAAGAGTACCTAATGTTAGGAAATAAGACGTAGCTAAATAGATAATTGAGTAGATTACTTAATGGAGAGAGACGGATTTATATACACGAGATTATAGAGTAGAGAGAGAGAGAGTACACACGATATACGTGGTTCACCCAATGTGTGCTACGTCCGTGGGAAAGCAGCCACTCAATGGCTTTAGTACTTCAAAACAAGAAGTAGTTTACAAAGGGATTATACCCTTAATGGAGCTCCCGCCTTGCTTTACTCTCACCACCTCACACTCACCTTGTTGCATCAACTTCACACTATGAAATGTGTGTAGAAATGGCCTCCTTTTATAGGCCAAAAGGGCTGCCCTCTCTTATGAGAGACAACCATGTGTAGCCGCCCTTGTGCGAATAAGTCCAAATCGGACCCTCCAATCCGCCTATGTGTGGCCGCCCTTGAGAAGACAAGTCCGCTTTTGAATTCGGCCACCGGCCATTGAATTCGGCCACTAGCCACCGGCCATTGACATCCGACCACCGGCCACCGGCCATTGACTTCCGACCACCGGCCATCGGCCATTGACTACCGGCCACCGGCCAACCGACCGGTTGTTTTCCGACCACTTTCCGGCCGCCATCCGACCATAATATTCCGGCGAAAATTTGCCCCTGATTCTTGTCCGTGAAAATTTTGGTTTCCGGTGAGTGATTTTCCTTCACGCACAATGGCTTCTCTTCATAATGGGGGCCTTACAAATGTGCACTTTTACCACAGAAAATTACAAGGGTAAATCAGGCTCCATACTTAACAATCTCCCACTTGGAGACTGATCTCTCCAAACCAAACCTGTGACTGCTTTCCATTATGGCTTCTTATCCTTGAATGCCGATTGAAGATGAGCAAAAGCTCAACTTCTCCTTGTTGACCACCTTTGTAAACATGTCTGCAGGATTTTCACTTGTATGCACCTTTCCTAGCTTTAGTTGTCCCTCTTCCAAAAGAGTGCGTATGAAGTGATATCTCACCTCAATGTGCTTTGTCCTTGAATGAAAGGTTGAGTTCTTCACAAGATGGATAGCACTTTGGCTATCACTGTACAAGACACAATTGTCTTGTTTGAATCCAAGCTCTTCTAAGAATCTGTGAAGCCACAGAATTTTTTTGCTTGCCTCCTTCATTGCTACATACTCTGCTTCCGTGGTAGAAAGTGAAACCACTTTCTGCAGCTTTGAATCCCAGCTTACTGCTGTGCCTCCAACCGTGAACACATAGCCAATAGTGCTCCTTCGAGTATCTTTGTCACCTGCCATATCTGCATCAGCATACCCTTCTAGAAAAATATCAGTTCCTCCAAAATACAAAGCATTTGTTGTTGTCCCTTTTAGATACCTAAGTATCCACTTCACAGCTTGCCAATGCTCTTTACCTGGGTTGTCCATGAACCTACTCACAACTCCCACTGCATGTGCAATGTCTAGCCTTGTTCAGACCATAGCATACATTAGAGAACCTACCGCTGCAGCATATGGAACTTTAGACATATAGGCTATCTCCTCTTGTGTCTTTGGACACATATCCTTCGTTAGTTTAAAATGACCAGCCAAAGATGTAGAAACTGGTTTTGCATTTTGCATTGCAAACCTTTCTAGTACCTTCTTGATGTAATCTTCTTGAGATAGCTTTATTGTCTTCTTCGTCCTGTCCCTTGATATTTTCATACCAAGTATCCTCTTTGCAGCACCTAAATCTTTCATTGAAAAAGATTTAGACAGCTCCTCTTTTAGGTCTTTGATGTCCTGCATGTTAGCACTTGCAATCAACATGTCATCAACATACAACATTAGGATGATGAATTTCCCATCTCCCAAATTCTCCGTGTAGACGCAGTGATCCGAGTTGCATCTTGTGAATCCATGATCCAACATCGATCGATCAAACTTCAAGTACCATTGTCTTGATGCTTGCTTTAAACCATACAAGCTCTTCTTTAATCTGCAAACCATTTTTTCCTTACCTTTTACTTCATACCCCTTTGGTTGAAGCATGTAGATTTCCTCCTCTAAGTCACCGTGAGGGAATGTCTTATTTACATCCATTTGCTCGAGATTTAGATCATGAGCAGCCACAAGGCTTAAGACAAGCCTAATTGAGTTCATTTTTACAACAGGAGAAAATATTTCATTGAAGTCAATACCTTTCTTTTGAGAAAAACCTTTTACCACAAGCCTAGACTTGTACCTTTTCTTCCCACCTTCTTCTTCCTTTAGCTTGTACACCCATTTGTTTTGAAGTGCCCGCTTACCTTTAGGCAACTCAACCAACTCCCATGTTTGGTTGCGATGTAGTGAGTCCATATCCACTTGCATGCTCTTCGTCCATTCTTCTTTGGATTCATGTTGCATAGCTTCTTCATATGATTCCGGCTCTCCAGAATCTGAGATCAAGAGATGGTTGAAGGAAGGAACAAACCTTTCTGGAGGTCTACTTGCTCTTGTAGATCTTCGGGGAATAGGTTGAGGCTTCTCATTTGGTTGACGTTGTTGCACATTGTCACCATTTGCAGTCCTTGAGTCTTCATCGTCCTCAAGCTCCATGTACTCATCACCTGTTTCTTTTGTTTGTTTTTTTTCCAAGTAATCTTTGTACATATTTTGTTCGTTAAAAATTACATCCCTACTCCTTAAGATTTTACCATCTTCAGGATTTCATAGGCGATACCCAAAGTCTCCTTCTCCATAGCCAATGAAGAAACACTTTTTGGACTTTGCATCTAACTTTGATCTTAGGCTTCTATCTATGTGCATGAAAGCCTCACACGCAAACACTTTGAGAAATGCATAATTCACCGGTTTACATGTCCATGCCTCTTCTGGAACTCCCCCATCCAATGCCGTTGAGGGTGACCGATTGATTAAGTACACAGACGTACTTACAGCTTCCGCCCAAAGCTCAAGCGGTAGGCCTGCATGTAGCCGCATGCTTCGTGCTCGTTCCATGATTGTCTTGTTCATCCTTTCCGAAATCCCATTTTGTTGAGGTGTCCTTGGGGTTTTCCTTTGCCTCCGAATGCCATTGCTAGCACAAAAGCTTGGCTGCAATATTCGCCTCCATTGTCGGATCTAAGGCATTTAACCTTGGTACCTGTTTCATTCTCCACAAAGGCTTTCCACCTTTGAAATATGGAAAATACATCGGATTTATTCTTCATGACATAAACCCATGTTTTTCTAGTCGCATCGTCTATGAATGTTACATAGTACAATGAGCCACCAAGTGATGGTGTACTTGCAGGACCCCAAACATCAGAATGAACCAACTCAAGTTTTTTATTTTTTCTTTCATTTCCTGATTTTTGAAATTTTACCCTCTTTTGTTTACCATAAACACAATCTTCACAGAACTCTAAGTCCACTTCTTTCAAACCTGGTAGAAGCTTCTTTGTTTGAAGGATTTGCATTCCTTTGGCACTCATATGCCCAAGTCGGTAGTGCCACACCGCACTATCAACTTTTGTAGTTGCTGCACAAGCTGAAGGTTGCGTGCTAACAGTACACAAGTAAAGTGTGCCGACTTTTTCACCCTTGGCAACTACCAAAGATCCCTTTGAGATCTTCCACCGTTTGTTTCTGAATGCAATGTCGTGACCTTCATCGTCCAATTGTCCTGTAGAGATCAAATTTTTGCGAAGAGAAGGAACATGCCTAACATCTTTAAGCTTCCATTCATTTCCGTTAGCAGTTTTGACAGAAACTGTACCTTTGTCGACAATCTCACAAGCTTCATCATCTCCCAAGTATACATACCCAAAATTACCTTTGGTGTAGTCTCGGAAATGTTGCTTGTGTGGTGTCGCATGGAATGAAGCCCCGGAATCTACTATCCAGGAATTAGACACATTGTCTAATGAGAGAATTAGAGCATCTTGCTCTACTTTACCTGCCACATTGGCCTCCGATGTTGGCTTGTTATCTTGAGACTCTGTCTCCTTCTTCTTCTTGGACCAGCAATCCTTCTTGACGTGGCCCTTCTTGCCGTAGTTCCAACATTCAAGAACTGACTTTGTGCGTGACTTGCTCCGCCTTGAGCGATCACGATCCTTTTGGTTTTTGAACCTCTCCTTAAGCCTTCCTCTTGTTTCCACTGATAGTGCAGCACTTGATGATTCTCCTGTGCTTCTCCTTCGCATTTCCTCGCTTAGGATAACACCCACAACATCATCAAACTTAAGAGTATTTGTGCCAGAGATAGAATTACTTACAGCCATCACAAGGCTGTCCCAACTATCCGGTAGAGATGATAATATAAGGAGAGCTCGCACTTTGTCATCGAAATTGATTTTCACTGATCGAAGTTGACTTATGTTTGTGTTAAGTCATTTAGGTGTTCTGCAACTGAACCATTCTCTGCCATCTTTAGATTGAACAAGCGCTTCATAAGAAATACCTTATTGGATGCCGATGGTTTCTCATAGAAGTCGTCAAGTGACTTCATCAAGTCCTCCGTAGTCTTCATCTCCGAAAAATTGAAGGCCACCGTTGACACCAAGCTTAACCGGATTGTTCCCAGTGCCTTTCGATCAAGGACAATCTATGCTTCATCTGCCATTGTTGCGGGCTTCTTTGCAAGACTGCCTAGTGGCAAATAGAGGTCCTTCTGGTAGAGATAGTCTTCAATCTGCATCTTCCAATGTTGGTAGTTTTTGCCGTTGAACTTCTCAATCTTGAGCTTCCCTTCCTCCGCCATAACTCCCACTCAATTCAAGGAATCATTTCCTTGAGATAATTTAGCTACGAGCAAACCTTGATATGATACCAGTTGTTAGGAAATAAGACGTAGCTAAATAGATAATTGAGTAGATTACTTAATGGAGAGAGATGGATTTATATACACGAGATTATAGAGTAGAGAGAGAGAGAGTACACACGATATACGTGGTTCACCCAATGTGGGCTACGTCCACGGGAAAGCAGCCACTCAATGGCTTTAGTACTTCAAAACAAGAAGTATTTTACAAAGGGATTATACCCTTAATGGAGCTCCCGCCTTGCTTCACTCTCACCACCTCACACTCACCTTGTTGCATCAACTTCACACTATGAAATGTGTGTAGAAATGGCCTCCTTTTATAGGCCAAAAGGGTTGTCCTCTCTTATGAGAGACAACCATGTGTAGCCGTCCTTGTGCGAATAAGTCCAAATCGGACCCTCCAATCCGCCCATGTGTGGCCGCCCTTGAGAAGACAAGTCCGCTTTTGAATTCGGCCACCAGCCATTGAATTCGGCCACCGGCCACCGGCCATTGACTTCCGACCACCGGCCATCGCCCATTGACTACCGGCCACCGGCCAACCGGCCGGTTGTTTTCCGACCACTTTCCGGCCGCCGTCCGGCCATAATTTTCCGTTGCCCCTGATTCTTGTCCGTGAAAATTTTGGTTTCCGGTGAGTGATTTTCCTTCACGCACGATGGCTTCTCCTCATAATGGGGGCCTTACAAATGTGCGCTTTTACCATAGAAAATTACAAGGGTAAATCAGGTTTCATACTTAACACCTAATTGTCTACGGATGGTTTCAGTAGGCATAGAAGCAGTTTCCGAAGTCCGTTTACGTTTTTCCGTAGAAAAACGCAATCGGATTTAACATACGGCTTGTGTATTTAACGTTTCTTCTGTCCGTTTCACCTACAGCTTTCCATACACGGTCTTGACATTTTCTTAAGACTACTTAATGGACTAAGGATGGTTTCGGTAGGCATAGAATCAGTTTCCGAAGTTCGTCTACATTTTTTCGTAGAAAAACGTAATCGGATTTGACCTACGGCTTGTGTATTTGACGTTTCTTCTATCCGTTTGACCTACGGCTTGCCATACACGCTCTTGAAATTGTCATAAAACTACCTAATGGACTACGGATGGTTTCGATAGGCATAGAATCAATTTTCGAAGACCGTCTGCGTTTTTCGGTAGAAAAACGCAATCGGATTTGACCTACGGCTTGTGTATTTAGCGTTTCTTCTGTCCGTTTGACCTACGGCTTTCCATACGCGCTCTTGACATTGCTTAAAGACTACCTAATCGTCTACGGATGGTTTCAGTAGGCATACAAGCAGTTTCCGTAGTCCGTTTGCGTTTTTCCGTAGAAAAACGCAACCGAATTTGACCTACGGCTTGTGTATTTGACGTTTCTTCTGTCCGTTTAACTTACGGATTGCCATACACGGTCTTGACATTGCCTTAGGACTACTTAATGGACTACGGATGGTTTCGGTAGGCGTAAAATCAGTTTCCGAAGTCCGTCTGCGTTTTTTCGTAGAAAAACGCAATCGAATTTGACCTACGGCTTGTGTATTTGGTGTTTCTTCTGTCCATTTGACCTACGGCTTGCCATACGTGCTCTTGACATTGCCTAAAGACTACCTAAGTGACAACGGATGGTTTCAGTAGGCATAGAATCAATTTCCGAAAACCGTCTATGTTTTCTCGTAGAAAAAACGCAACCGGATTTAAGCTACAGCTTGTGTATTTGACGTTTCTTCTGTCCGTTTGGCCTACGGCTTGCCATACACGCTCTTGACATTGCCTTTAACCTACTTAATGGACTACGGATGGTTTTGGTAGGCGTAGAATTAGTTTTCAAAGTCCGTCTGCGTTTTTCCGGTGAAAAACGCAACCAGGTTTGACCTACGGCTTGTATATTTGGCGTTTCTTCTGTCCGTTTGACCTACGGCTTGCCATACGCGCTCTTGACATTGTCTAAAGACTGCCTAATTGTCTACGGATGGTTTCAGTAGGCATAGAATCCATTTCCGAAGTCCGTTTGCGTTTTTTTTCGTAGAAAAACGCGATCGGATTTGACCTACGGCTAGTGTATTTGACGTTTCTTCTATCCGTTTAACCTACTGCTTGCCATACACGATCTTTACATTGCCTTAAGACTACTTAATGGACTACGGATGGTTTCAGTAGGCGTAGAATCAGTTTCCGAAGTCCGTCTGCGTTTTTCCATAGAAAAACGCAATCGGATTTGACCTACGGCTTGTGTATTTGGCGTTTCTTCTATCTGTTTGACCTACGGCTTGCCATACGCGCTCTTGACATTGCCTCAAGACTACCTAATGGACTACGGATGATTTCGGTAGGCATAGAATCAGTTTCCGAAGATCGTCTGCGTTTTTCCGTACAAAAACGCAACCGGATTTGACCTACGGCTTGTGTATTTGACGTTTCTTCTGTCCGTTTGACCTACGGCTTTTCATACACGCTCTTGACATTGCCTTAAGACTACTTAATGGACTACGGATGGTTTTGGTAGGCATAGAATCAGTTTCCGAAGTCCGTGTGCGTTTTTCCGTAGAAAAACGCAATCGGATTTGACCTACGGCTTGTGTATTTGGCGTTTCTTCTGTCCGTTTGACCTACGGCTTGCCATACGCGCTCTTGACATTGCCTAAAGACTACCTAATGGACTACGGATGGTTTCGGTAGGCATAGAATCAGTTTCCAAAGACCGTCTGTGTTTTTTCGTAGAAAAACGCAACCGGATTTGACCTACGGCTTGTGTATTTGACGTTTCTTTTGTCCGTTTGACCTACGGCTTGCCATACACGCTCTTGACATTGCCTTAAGACTACCTAATGGACTACGGATGGTTTCGGTAGGCATAGAAGCCATTTCCGAAGTCCGTTTGCGTTTTTCCGTAGAAAAACGCAACCGAATTTGACATACGACGTAGAAGCCGTTTATGAAGTCCGTTTGCGTTTTTTCGTAGAGGTGAGATTTGAGCTTCGAATGTATTTTGAGTTGGTCAAATGAAGTCAAAGAAGCTCTAGAGGAGTGCCACATGTCGGCCGGTTATTAAAAATGCTAGAGGAGAGTGAGAGAGAAGCTCTGTGGAGCACTATGATGGTTTTTTGAGCAAGCAATGAGCCACCATCTTTGCCTTTTGTGTTGTGTCGCTCCTCCCTTCCCCTTTTCTTCTTCTATTCTGCTCTTGTACTAGCCGCGGCGCCGACGGAGCATGTGTACGCCCGGGCCGCTGGTTCTTTGCGCGCGCGCGCTCGCACACACACACAAAGAGAGAGAGAGAGAGAGAGAGAGAGAGAGAGAGAGAGAGAGAGAGAGAGAGAGAGAAAGTAAATGTGGCCAAAGCGGCATTACGCACGAGGTTTCTACATGATTTTTGCAAGGAAGTGTCCCTGCTCGACATGGACACCAAGCTAAAGGCTTTGAAGCAGGATGTGGGCAAAGATTTCAATGTGTTCTTGGATCATTTCGAAGCTTGTCTTCCTTCTCTCTGTTTCTCTTTCTTTCTCTATTTTTCCCTCTCCCTTTTCTTATGTTTAATTTTGTTTCTACTCTATTTTTTAAACTACTTTTTGTTAATGTATTTAAAGCTTTTTTATTCTATTTTTGGATATACAAAACCCTAAAACTAATACCCTAAAATTAATTTCAAGAAACCCTAAAATACAATTAACAATAACAAATTTGAATATAAAATTAAATAACAATAACAAATTAAAATTAAACAACAATAAAAATTTGAATTTTAAAATTAAATAACAAATTTAAATATACAATTAAACCAAAACTAAAATTAATGTGTGTGTGTGTGAGAGAGCAATGAGATTGTGCACTCACATACACTCGTATGTCTGCACAAAGCTTCCGGAGTAGCTTCCACATCTGCAAACACACACACACACACACACACACAAAAATAACCAAAAAACAAGGACAATAGGCTTACCTGCAGCAAGTAGAGAAGATGTGATGGCGTTTGCACAAGCCCGTAGTAGTCCAAAGGTGCAGATCTGGCCGCGAGTTGAGCGAAGAGAGAGAGAGAGAGAGAGAGAGAGAGAATGAGTTTTTGGAAACGCGTAGAAAATAAGCCCACGGTTTTGTTTTTACCAATCGGCGTCAGTACACGCTACTGTATACGCGTCGGTATACACTACTGGATACGTGTCGATATACACACTTCTCTCTCTCTCTCTCTCTCTCTCTCTCTCTCTCTCTTTCCTACACACACACACACACACACCGCTCTCTCTCTCTCTCTCTCTCTCTTTCCTACACACACACACCGCTCTCTCTCTCTCTCTCTCTCTCTCTCTCTCTCTCTCTCTCTCTCTCTATCTATCTATCTATCTCTTTCCTACACACACACACACACACACACGATGTAGAGAGAGAGAGAGGGGGGGGGGGGGGGGGGGGGGGGGAGAGTGACATAATACCTGCGCAACAGGTTTCGGCCAAGATCTGAGCTCACGCGTTGCAGGCGAAAATGGCCCCTGCGCGCGGGTTTTCCCTTTTTTCCCCCAAATTTTTTTACGTCGCAATGTGCGTCGATATACCCGTGGGAATGTCTGTCGATATACACGTGGCAAACAATGCCTTTCCACGCGTATATCAACGCACATTGCGACGCATATATCGACGGATATATGGACGGGTTGCAATTACGTCGCATGGAAAGGCATGGCCGTCGATATATGATGCGTCGATATGTTCATGTTATGTTGTAGTGATTTGTGTTCGAGAAAGGTTAATTTGCCTCAATTTAGGGAAAAGGGAAGAAAACAGGTAAAATATATCGGAAAATGGCTCAAAAATCCAACAAATTTGGAAAATTCCACTAGTACTTCTTCACAGGATCCAAGCGGAAACATGGTTGCCTAGGAAAAAAGACTCTCCACTGTTGAGGACCTGGAGAGCAATGTTCGGGAAAAGTGTGTCTCAACTTATAATTGTGCCGCTTTGAAATCCGAAAATGCCACTTGAGAGCAAGAGAAAAGGTAAAACCTTCCCTAGATGGTGAGGAAATTAAAATAGTGTAAAACTATTAAAAATCATCACAATTTTTAAAGATTTTCTATTGAAACATTCACGGAAAATATTGTGCAAGGCTCTAAAATGAATTTTAACACTGCTAGAGCCTGGAGAGTATCTATCTATATCTATAATATTAGAAAGGGAAAATTACCTAAATATCCTTGTAATTTGTGGAAATTCCCAAAATACCCCTCTAATTTCAAAAATTCCCAATGTTATTTGGCCAAAATTTCCCAAAATGTCCTTCAATTTTCCCAAAAATCCCAAAATACCCCTAATTAACCTCACAAGCATCTCTAAAGACAATTTCTTTTGCAACTCTTTATAGGAAGATTGATTCTACTCGATAGAAGATGGTAGAGCAAGGATTTTTGAAGGTATCGAGGCCACTTTCATTAGGAGATTTCGGAGGTCTTTTGGAGGGCCTTTTGGAAGAGAGAGGAAAATAAGCTCCTCCAATGAGAGAAGAGCCTACGTTACGTAGAAAAATAGATTGATATTAAAAAAAATATAAAAGGTGTCCCTCTCCTCATTTAATAATCTAGTGGTCCTTGAAGACGATCACTCTCTTTCATTTAATGCGAGCACCTTTTTCAGAAGGTAGATGCGGTGCATTTGATACGGCTTACGTCATCACTAGAACTCAAAAAGTTACAAAACTATCAAGTGGTGGAAGATTTTGAAACTTTTGATACTGTCAATGCGTCCGGAACGCCCAAATATCCTAGAAATGAATGTCCAATTGCCTCGCTCCGACATCCAAAGAGGCAAAAAATGTCAAAAACCCCTAAAGAAACATTTTACTAACGGCGCGCGAGGGGGCATTCCAAAATTTTGGAATGCCTCCTCGCGCGCCGTTAGTAAAAAGCCCCTTTTTTCCTCTTTTAGGGAGCTTTTTGAGAGGAAAATATCAAAAAACCTCTTAAAAGGGGCTTTCTTGAAGGATAATTGTCCAGAAATCACTAAAGGAAGCTTTGTACTAACGGCGCGCAGAGGGGCATTCTAAAATTATAGAATGCCTCCTCGCGCGCCTTAAGTAAAAAGCCCATTTTTTGGGGTTTTTTGACATTTTTTGCCTCTCTGGATGTCGGAATGAGACAAGTAGACATTCGTTTTTAGGGTATTTTGGCGTTCCGGACGCATTGGTGGTCTAAAAAGGCTCAAAATCTATCACTATTTGACAATTTGTGACTTTTCAACTTTCAATGATGACGTAAGCTGCATTGAATGCGCCGCACCTGCCTCTTGAAAAAGACGCTCTCATTAAATAAAAAATGACCGTTCTCAAGGACGATTGGGAATATAAATCTACTTTTTAGAGTGTCTGGTTGTCCTTTTGGACGTACTCACTAGGTGCAAGTGCATTTTAAAAAAAGTTTCTAGAGAGAGAAATACAATTTCTTACAAGGCCCTCCAAATGACCTCCGAAATTTTTTAATGAGATCATAGTGAGGACACTTTTGCTGAAATTGTTCACCATTTTTAAACGCAATTGCCTCTATTTGTGAGCTCGTTTGTGAATAATTTTGTTTGAGACGCTAAAAGATAGGTTGCCATAAATATTAGATTATGCAAAAATTGGGGCAAATCCATCCCAAAATGATACAAGGGAATATTGGGAATTTTTGAAATTTGAAGGGTATTTTGAGAATTTTCACAAATTACAAGAGTATTTCGGTAATTTTCTCTATTATAAAAGGGGGATTCCACTCCTCCATACATGTGTCGACTTCTCCTCGCCCCGACAATGTGTCTGCAGCTCCCCGACCACATAGACGACACAACGCAACTGCAATTAGAGAAGAAGGAGAAGAGAATTTTAATGTCATAGCTAGGAAACCATCCCGAGAGAGAGAGAGAGAGAGAGAGAGAGAGAGAGACAGGGATTTCAAAATGACGTGATCACACTATAATTTCAGGTTAATAACAATAGAAATGCAAAATAACAAATATTTTGTTAATTGACATTCATCTTTTTTTACCTCCACAGAGACCTAGAGACCGGCTCGTAGCCCACCGGGCCCGCCGGGCTAGTGAATCTTCCCGGCGGTCACGCCGGGTAAAGCTATTTTCCCGCCGAGCTCGCCGTGGCTATATAAAGGTGACGCTGGTGCTTGTCTTTTCACAAAAGAGGTACATTGAAAAGTCTTCACCAAACTTTCTGGCAGCTTTCCACATTCTCAAAGTAGTGTAGCAGTAATTTTTTAAACCCTTCCTTAATTTATTGATGTTTTTTGAGTTTTTTTGCGTTAAAACTTAAAGGTTTAAAATTTCTTTTATCAAATCATCGTACGTGGATGCACTGGCATATGGTTGCAATTGCGGCTAGGTGTGTCATTGCAAAAGCGTACGATGATTATGTTTTATACTGCTCCCAGTCATTCATGCTTCGGCACATGGTTGCAATTGCGACTAGGTGTGTTGCTGCTAGAATGACAGAAGCATTTGTTTGAAAGAAGTAACTGTGCGTGAATGCACTGGCACATGGTTGCAATTGCGGCTAGGTGTGTCATTGCAAAAGTGTAGGGTGATTATGTTTTATGGTGCTCCCAGTCATTCATGCTTCGGCACATGGTTGCAATTGCGACTAGGTGTGTTGCTGCTAGAATGACAGGAGCATCTGTTTGAAAGAAGTCACCATGCGTGGATGCACTGGCACATGGTTGCAATTGCGGCTAGGTGTGTCATTGCAAAAACGCAAGATGACTATGTTTTATGTTGCTTCCCTTCATTCATGCTTCGGCACATGGTTGCAATTGCGACTAGGTGTGTTGCTGCTAGATTGACGGTAGCATCTAATGCATGAATGTGTGCTCAAATAATTTCATAATGCTTCATATGCTTGAATCTTGAAAGAAGACATCGTGCGTGGATGCACTGGCACATGGTTGCAATTGCGACTAGGTGTGTCATTGCAAAAGCGTAGGATGACTATGTTTTATGTTGCTCCCAGTCATTCATGCTTCGGCACATGGTTGCAATTGTGACTAGGTGTGTTGCTACTAGAATGACAGGAGCATCTGTTTGAAAGAAGTCACCGTGCATGGATGCATTGGCACATGGTTGCAATTGCGGCTAGGTGTGTCATTGCAAAAGCGTAGGATGACTATGTTTTATGTTGCTACCAGTCATTCATGCTTCGGCACATGGTTGCAATTGCGACTAGGTGTGTTGCTGCTAGAATGACAGGAGCATCTGTTTGAAAGAAGTCACCGTGCGTGGATGCACTGGCACATGGTTGCAATTGCGGCTAGGTGTGTCATTGCAAAAGCGTAGGATGACTATGTTTTATGTTGCTCCCAGTCATTCATGCTTCGGCACATGGTTGCAATTGCGACTAGGTGTGTTGCTGCTAGAATGATAGGAGAATTTGTTTGTAAGTTGTCGTACAGTGAGGCATTGGCACATGGTTGCAATTGCAATTAGGTGTGTCACTGCAGAAGCGTACGAGATCTATGGTCTATATTGCACTTTTTCTTTCACGTAGAAAAGATCCAAATGCAGTGGCACATAGTTATATTTCATAATGTGTTGTTTGCAATAATACCATTGCAGGCATAATGGATCCTTCTGCTGCTTCAATGATAGAGTTCAAAAAGAAAATTAGACAATTGTTGATTACGATCGTCAGTGCACTAGATCCCGACGATATAGCGCAGATTGTTGCAGATGAGTCTAGATTGCAATCATTATACAGTGAGATTGCCATCAAAATATTGTTGTTATATCCAGACGAATCAATAAACTCATTACTGAGCAATTGGGTGGGAAATTTGCCCAAGGTGGCCTCTGATTTGAAAGAGGAATTCCCTCAAGAAGTAGACAAGGGTAAGCTAGAGCATTGGAGCACTAGATGCAGAGCTGAAAAGGAGAGGTCAAGGCGAGCATCCCACATAGACACACAGTTTGGCCTAAGCAAGAAAATGTGAATGGTTGTCACCAGAGTTGTGGGGAGCAGACAAGTTGGAGAACCGTTTATTGAGGAGGCTGTCATTGAGGGAACATCGGGTTCTACTGCTTCTGCCAGTCACCTGGAGAGCAGTATATACAATTCTAAATGTAGTATGACTCTGGGCATTCCAAATAAGTCCATTAAGAAGATCAAGAAACTTGGGTCAGGGGCTTATGGCACAGGGTGGCAAGTTCAAATCAAAGGGATCAGTTTCCTTCTTGCAACGAATACTTATTGTGACAAGGAGTTCAAAGGACAGGCCAAGCATCAGTGGAAAAGCTTTGCATCAGAAAGTGGGGTAGATCTCAACCATAGAGGGATTGTGAGGAGCATTGCCCACTCTGTAACGTTGCCATGGTTTCTGATATTCCCCTACTTCAATGGGGGAAGTTTAGGTGATCTTATGGAGACAGTGCCCCATCCACATGGCTCTTTCACGACGCTTGTAGCGCATCAAGAGGGGAAAGGAAAGATCCCTACAGACTTTAAATGGGAGCAGCCCTCTGAAGACCAAAAAACACGTATCAAGAGCCTGTGCAATCATGCTCCCTCGTTGATCCATGCCTTGGTGAAGGCATTGTGATTCGCACATGACGAGGGAGTGATCCACAATGATCTCCATCCATGGAACATCATGTTGGACTTTACCAAGGATCTCACTCCTCGTATTGGAATAATTGATTGGGGATTGGCTCTGCGTGTTGGCTTAGAGACACAAAAGACCAACAATACCGATGAAAACTGGCAAAAGCTTCATCCTTGGCAAGCTCCTGAGTTACTAGATGGCAATCACCCGTGCCCATGGACCAAGGCCACAGATGTGTACGCCATAGGATGGGTGATATGGCAATTTTGTAAGTTTTGTGGAGAGTTCTCTGACTACTACAGCACAGATTGGTTCAAACATAAGGTTTCAGTGGAGGTACAACCCATATCTAGGATTGTTGTGGAAGGTTGGGTGAGGAAGAAATCCATAGAGAGAAAGACCTTGGCACTTTTGGACGAAGAATTAGAAAGATTTGAAGCCCAGCCAGAACGATGCTTACGCCCTCCCTCTGAAATGAGTGTAGCCTTTTTTTGATGGATATATGATGTACTTTATGAAGCAGGGTTTTCTGAGACTTTGGACTTATAAAAGCACTTTTAAAATTTGGGTTTTATGCGCCATGGATGATGTATGAGTAATAAAAACACTTTGTTATATCTCAATAGACAACAAATTTTCTATGAGTTTTGTTTTTTCTCTTAAGTTTCAAGCAATAAGCCACGTGGAATCACTGATTGTCATTCATTGATTTAAAAAATGGTGCTTACTCTTATATCAATTGATTGTCGTAAGATGGTGGTTATTCTTATATCAATTGATTGTCGTAAAATGGTGGTTACTCTTATATCAATTGATTGTCGTAAAATGGTGGTTACTCTTATAGCAATTGATTATCATTAAGTTTGTATGCCGTAACTAAAGTATAGTGTTTAATCAGGATATGGATAATGATAATCAAAGGGCTAAGCGCGCTTTTGAGCGTCTCAGATCCATGTGTCAAGGCGGTGGAGTGAATGACACCGCTCGAATTGCAGCTCGTTGCTCCCAGTGGACTTCAGCTCAAGGACACCTCATATGACAGTTGAGGACATTCGCAGCAGTGCAATCACCATCACACGGCAAGAGATGTCATTGGCACTAGAAGGTGCATCAATGGAAGTGCACCAAGTTAAGGAGGAGCTTCAAACTCAACTCAGGCAAGCATCACAAGCTACACAAGGCTCTCATGCAGAAGCAACCCTAAATAGAGACTTGCAAAGGGAGGTGAAGGTGCTATCTTGCCATGTAAAAGAGTTAGAGGTGACTATAAAAAAACAAAATGCTGCCACATTGATTGAGCACCCAACATCTATTGAGGCCCCTCCAGCTTCTGGTGAGCACAGTGGTCCTTGCCCCATATGTAGATCATTCTTTCATGAGTGGTGTGGTCACTTCAGCTTGCCATGCGGACATATGTACCATATATCATGCTTGATGAAAAGCATGATGAATAACTTTCACTGTGCTATATGTGAGTATGAGATATCCAAAAAGCTATATGCAATGTTCAAAATGTCTGAAGACTATAATAAGCTTAAAGGTCAACGTGAACAGGAGAATGAAGATATTCTCACAAATATTTCTCTATCACTTGGATAGTTTTTGTAACATTTGAAAACATTTACTCGTTATCTTGCGAGAATTTATTAGTGAATTGTGAATTGTCTTCACTTCAACTTCAATTATGATATGTGATAATGCAAAGATTTGTTAGGGCTTTGTATATTATGAAGCATTAATAGTGATTTGAGGCCTTGTAAAGGTTTTTAAGGGTTTCGTTTATTATTAAGCAAATGTTTAAACCTTAAACTAAATATATAAAAAAACTTATAAGATAAACAGTTTCTGAACTTAAACAGAAGTCACTCAATGGATTCGATAATCTATTAATTAAACCACCGTCGCTTGCTGCGAGACGGGTCAAAGTTGGTTCAATTTCCAAATTCTCTTCAATCTCTTCTAAAGTACATGTAGTTTCTACTTCATGAGATTCCCCTTGCAGCTCACTGTCTTTGTCCACCTCATCATTGGTTACATCATAAGTCCAGCGCGACATCTCCTCTTTGTAGTTCTCAGCTTGCACTCTTGCCAATAGCCGATGGTTGCAGTACATATACACCAATTTTTCAGCTCTTGAATTTAGAAGGCGGTTTCTGATGGTGGAATGTACATATTTATATGTACTCCAGTTTCTCTCAGAACTTGAATTGGACTCACATTGGGCTAGGATTCTAACAGCTAGGCGTTTAAGGGTGGGTGCACTACCACCATTCATTATCCACCACTTTCACGTTGGTTGCTCTGTGGCAAGTTTCTGCACAAATTCTGTACGAAACTTACCCTCTTTGAGTTTAAACTTCGTAAGATTAGTAACAGCTGATGCATGCTCATCAGGATCAGCATAAAACCTGCCTATTACATCATAGAAGTCTTCCAGCACCTCCTCATCAAGTTTGTCTATTTCCATTGCCCAATACTCTGGATCCAATAAGAAAGCTACGCTGTGTAGTGGACTATGTGCTCCAACCCATCGACCATGCACATACTTTCTCATAATTTCTCTCCTCTTTTGAGTGAATGGTGTCTTCCAAGGCTTCACAATTGGCTCATGGGGCTCCTCTGGATTTGCAAGGCTTTCTTGAACACTCCACCAAGCCATCCACACCTTACCTATGTTAGGCAAGCCAGAATCCAGTTGGCGTAATGCGAGCATAATTGGCATCATGACATTGTGCACATCCACCACATCATCCCAGAAGTGGCGATCAGCTAGTAGATCTCTGATCACCCCTATTTTTCTTTTTATCTTCTCCCTTTGACCGGTCTCCCATTCTAAAAAAGTGGCACAAACAAATGTCTCCATCAAAGCATTCTTATTTTTTATTAGTGATTCTACCGTATAGTAGTTGGTGCAAAATCTAGTTTCGCACGGCAGTTTTAACATCGTAGACATCCTCTGATGGTACATGTCAAGAACCCTCTGACGCTTCAAAAAAACTTGACTATTAAGCGAGCAGTGTCTACTATCCATTTGAACTACTCTATGTCATTACTCTTGTACCAATCTTGCAATACCAAGTTCAAGTTGTGTGTATTGCAACCAGCACTATATAGGTGAGAGAAGCGACTTTCAAGTATCCTACCTGCAACCCTACAATTTTTGGCATTGTCCATGATTACTTGGACAACTTTTTCTTTTCCAAGTTCCTCAACTGCGTCGCCAATGATGTCAGCTATAAAATTGCCAGACTTTATTTGACCAGAGCTATCCACAGCTTTAATAAAACATTCACCACGAGGACATACAAGCATGATGTTGATCAATGGCCGCCTTTGAACGTTGGACCAACCATCACTAACTATGGTGTATCCAGATTTTTTCTGTTGCATTTAATATTACCCTTTGAATATCCTGTTGTGTGCTTGTGTAACATTTATCCAACAGTTGGTTTCTCATATGGTGATATGTTGGAGGGGTACATCCAGCACCATACTCCCCAATGCGTTTCCAAGCTGACTTCCATGCATCATAGGTGACAATGGCCAATGATCCCCCAATGAAATAGACGGCTTTAGCTAGTGCAAGTTGTGCTTCTTCTAAGGCAATCGTTTTGAAGCTCGTCTGTAAGCTAACCTGTCTACTTTTTGACGATCCTACCTGAAAGTCGGGAGATCCATGGTTTGGAGGTGTAGTTCCATCGATATGAGAAGTTGGTTCTCTGCTTTGAGTGCTTCCATTGGTGGGCGTTACACCCAATGATCCCTCGTCCTGGTTTGATCTTATCGATACCAGGGTGTGATGGTCGAAAGTAGAGATTTTTGATCTTTTGCTCGTGGAAATTAGCTTACCAATTAAAGCTTTTAAGCGCATAACTGCTTCTTCTGCACCTAAGCCCTTGCACTTTCCTCCTTGGATTCTGGTATTGCCACCTAGCAAATGATCCCTTATTCTTGGACGTGCTCCTCCAGATTTCTCTTCCGCCACAAAAGTTACATTTCCAATCTTGATACTTATTTAAATTTGTGGCAAAATTCCACTCGGGTCCTAGACTTTTTCCACCTGCCTTTCGCTTGCCCGGCGAAGTGGTGCCCTGCGAAGCAGGACCTGACATCGAGGTAGGAGGTTTCCTCAAGGAAGCCAGGCTTGAGACACCATCACCACCACTCACATTCCCGATGGAAGACATACTTATTGGATGCCTGCAATACCAATAAACATAGCTCAGTATGCTATCTCTTCTTTCAAGTATTATTCAAACCAAACATTAGTGTTATAATCAATATCACACACAAGCGTAGTAGTGAATCCTGAAGGGAATAAACCTCAATCTACTCAAACATGAGCAAGCAAATACAACGGTGAATCAAATATGTGATCAGTTCATCCCAAAAGTAGAGATATCGACCCAAAGATTCATCTTCCTACCTCCTTTCATGAATCAGTCCAGTCCAAAAAACAACTAATAACTCATGATTGGAGCTCTAATCGAAATAGCAAGCAAGTACAGCGGTGAATCAAACATGTGATAAGTCCATCCCAAAAGTAGAGATATCGACCCAAAGATTCACCTTTCTACCTCCTTTCATGAATCAGTTCAGTCCAAAAAAGAACTAATGACCCATGATTGGAGCTCTAATCGGAATAGCAAGCAAATACAACGGTGAATCAAACATGTGATCAGTCCGTCCCAAAAGTAGAGATATCGACCCAAAGATTCACCTTTCTATCTCTTTTCAAGAATCAGTTCAGTCCAAAAAAGAACTAATGACCCATGATAGAAGTTCTAATCAATATAGCAATCAATTTAGCAAATATAACGGTGAACCAAACATGAAATCAGTCCATCCCAAATGTAGAGATACCGACCCAAAGATTCACTTTTCTAACTTCTTTCAAGAATCAGTTCAGTCCAAAAAAGAACTAATGATCCATGATCAGAGTTACATTAAGTTTTAATTTTTAAAAAAAACTATTCATTTTTTTACCTTTAGTTTTTCTTCTAAATTTTAAAGGATGACCAAAAAGAGGTGATGTGATGTGATGTCTATAAAAGGGTTATATAGAGCCGTCAAATATGGAGGGGATACACGACGGGCCCGACAGAATTCTTGCTTGTCCCGTCGGACCCGTTGGGTTTCATATTAAATCCGCCGGACCTGTCGGGATTGTTGGTTGTTTCGTCGGTTCTACGTTTTCTACCGGTTTTCGTAAGTCATGACATTAGATATGTTATTAACATAAAAAAAATAGTGATAATAAGAACAATAATTAACATTTAACAAAATGCGTCATCGCGTAATTAAAATCCCGAGAGAGAGAGAGAGAGAGAGAGAGAGAGAGACGGTCAGACTAGAGGTTACTGGTTTTCTAAAGGTTGCTCTAACAGTACGGCTGCTATTGTCCTCCTCGATTGATCACATCATTTTTTTTATTTTTTTATTTATTTCACCATCAACACGGGAAAGGAAGTAGAAAAAAACTATACACATATCATATATTTATATATGTACATTGTTGTACATTACACCCTCGAGGGGCAACCGTGGGACCTTTGAAGTGTAACCCCAAGGTTGAGGGTTAGAAGCTCACAAGTTGCATTCTCTTGAGTGTATTCTCCTTCCTTATTGGAGGGGTGGTTCCCACGGTTGATCACATCATTCACATGGTCCTTCATAAGTTGAGAATTATCTCTCTCTCTCTCTCTCTCTCTCTCTCTCTCTCTCTCTCTGCGCGGGCTTTTAAACCCAACAATTTTTGATGCAGAGGAGAACTGCGAGTGATTATCTACGAAGAGATGAGATCATGTTACCAATTTATCTTCCTCCTCCTCCTCCTTCTTCTTCTGCTTCTTCCTCCTTTTCTTGCAGGTGATCAAGATGGCGGTACAAGGGATCAGCATATAAGCATTCTTGCTGATCAGCTAGGAGAGAGCTGCTCATCATGCTCAGCTACAGCTACGAGTAATTATAGTACGGGCGCTCATGGGTGCGGCCGCTGCCTGCCCACCGCCGAGTGCTGGCCTGATGATGAAGCGTGGAATGCCCTCAACATCTCAGTCGGGGGGCGCCTTCTTCGTCCACGGCCCCCTGCAGCGCCTTGTCATGATGATGATGATCAGAGCTTCGCAGGGCCATCGTGCAACGAGACTGTGCAGAATTGGCAGAATGCGCTGTGGCGCTCTGCGCAACCAGGAGCCATGCAGCATCCCAATATTGAATCAGAGGGAGATCTCTCCTGCAGGCTCCCTTCATCGCCTCACTATGCTCACACTGCCTGCTACCAGGGGGCAGTTCCCGCCTACGCGGTCCGCGTCTCTGACACATCGGATGTGCAAGCAGCCATCCGCTTTGCACTCCACCACAACCTTCGCCTTAGCATCAAGGCCAGCGGCCACGACTTCTTGGGCCGCAGCACCGCCCGCGCTTCCCTCAACCTCTGGATGCATCATCTCAAAGCCATTGCATTTCACGACGAGTTCAGCCCAACAGGCTGCAGCTCGTCATATCTAGAGACGGTTCCCGCCGTCACCGCACAAGCAGGCGTGCAATGGAATGACCTCTACGAGGCTGCGGATGCGCAACAACGAGTGGTGGTGGGCGCCATGAGTGGCAGCGTCAGCACTGCTGGGGGCTACATGCAAGGAGGCGGGCACAGTCCCCTTTCCCCTCTTCACGGCTTGGCCGCAGACAACATACTTGAATTGGAGGTAGTCACAGCTGATGGAAACTTCGTCACTGCAAATGCCTGTCAAAATAAAGACCTATTCTGGGCTCTTCGCGGGGGCGGAGGGGGCACTTACGGCGTGGTCATGTCTGCCACTCACAGAACCTACCCTGCATTAGAGAGCCCTTGGGGCGCCCGATTCTTTGCCAAAGCCAACAACATCTCTTCTTTCCAAACCCTCGTAGCCAAATTTGTCGAATTCCAGGCTTCTCTTTCGGATTCCGGAACCTGGGCAGGATACTCCTACCTCTCCTTCACCTCCATAACCGCAACTTACTTCCTACCCAACGCGAGCACGGAAGCCCTCAGCGCATTCGACGCCATCGCTACCTTCGCAGAGATGCATGCCGATGAGATGAGCTTAAATTTGAGCATTCAAGCATTTCCAAGTTTCCAAGCCTGGCGCAAATACGTATACAGATGCGCCGAAGCTGGGGCAAGCTGCACCGATAGGACGGGCGACTACGTAGTGCTTGCCTCGCGGCTACTTCCCAAAGATCTTCTACAAAGCGATGGCGGCGCAGAGGTTGCTGCAGCTTTCGTGGAGATTCTGGGCACGGGGGTGGACACAATCATTGGGCATCTAGTCGCCGGGCGGGCTGTGGCGAAGACAGAGGTGGACAATGCAGTGAACCCAGCATGGCGCACCGCATTGTGGCATGTGATAGTGGTGGCAACTTGGACAGCGGACGAGGATTGCGCGGGAACGCAGCGACACAAGAGCTGGCTGGTTACGAGTGCAAATGGGCTGCTACGGGAGCTCACTCCTCAATCCGGCTGCTATATGAACGAGGCCGACTACAATGAGCCCCAATGGCAAACCTCCTTTTTTGGCAGCAACTGTGAGAGGCTGACAACCATAAAGGAGAAGGTGGATCCTAGGGGCGTTTTCTCTTGCTGGAAGTGTGTAGGAAGCTCGAAGTACGTGAGTACTGGGTAGATCAATATCTGATCATTGAGTTGTACATAAGTTATGTGTGCTAAGTGGACATCTAGCAGATGGAGTTCTTAATTCCCACTATTATGACATGACATTATATTATTCTTGTAACTTGTTTACTACCAGTACTTGCCCCTTTTTAGTGGTTGACGATGTAACCAAAGATGGATTCACTCACAAAACCCATCGGCCTCTAATTTTATCCTTACTAATACGACAAACTGCCTTTGGCGGCCCCCCCAGGACTAAGTGGCACGCGTATGGGAAGGTGGGATCTGCGGCCGGGGGATTGTGGATCGTAGATCTGGAATGCGGGTACCCTAGATTACTTCTGTTAAAAATAATCTAGGGTATCCGAGTATTGAAAGTAATCTTGGGTACCCACGTTTGCAGACGTCGGTTTTGAACTCGTGACTTCACCCACGAGAGGCAGATACCCTAACCATTACGTCATGTGCGAATTGTGAAACATGGGGGCCCTAATTTACTTAAAACATGTATGTACAACCAAAAGTAATCTAGGGCACCCTAAATTACTTTCGACGTCGTCACTGAGATCTACGGCCCACAATCCTCCGACCGTAGATCCCACCCTCCCATGTCCATACCACTTAGTCCTGAGGGCGGCCCCCCTCCCTCTCTCTCTCTCTCTCTCTCTCTCTCTCTCATATACCAACAATCTCTCTCTTTGTCTTGCACGCACAATCTCCTATGTTGCCGTTTCATTCAATCCACAATGACCGGATCAAGCTCTTTTTGCATGTGGCTGAAAGAAGAGCTTAAATTCCTCCCCGCTTTATACAGTATAAATCTCCTTATCTCTTTAGAAAACACCTTGATCCACTATATTATTACAAAAGAACATGAACATGTAGTTAAAATTATTATTATTTTTATGTCTGTGTGGGTGTTTTTTTTTTGTTTTTTGGGTGTGTGTGTGTTTGGGATGCTTATTTTGATACAAAAGGTATGAATCAAATAAGACATACTCAAATTGAACTATTTGGTCCCACCATTTCAAAATGAAAAACCTTGCAAAACACTAGAAACCCAAAAGTGGTGGGTGAATGTGCAGGAAATTAAAAGCTTTGAGGTATTGGAATGTCAAAAGCCTTTAAGCCTTTATGTTCCTACATAAACATGTTTGCTCCGTTCCAACATTTACTTCATTTCTTTCTTTCTAGCCTTCTATGATTCTATACTCTTTCAAGGAAATTTAGGGTGTCCACATGTCACTCCTTGGTTCATTTCAAAAAACACCTTACAAAATATTTCATTTAAAATGCAAAAATGAAAAATAAAAAATGAAGGGTAAAAGATTGTAAGAAATGACATCCTTTGCAGAATGTAAGAACTGATAAGCCTTTTCAAATGTAAAGTCAAAAGACTTTCTATTCTACATAAAATAAATTTTGAAGATTGATTGCACATAACAAAAAGGGGATAACTTTAAAGGAGGTTTTGTTACTTAATGCGAATTTACTTTTTGAAGATATAACAAAAAAAAAGAATTTTAGTGAATTCTCTCTCTCTCTCTCTCTCTCTCTCTCTCTCACACACACACACACACACACACATAAGTAATGCAGCGGTCTCTCTCTCTCTCTCTCTCTCTCACACACACACACACACACACACACACACACACATTTATGGTAAATAATGTGGATAACTACCCCTGCATTTGCATGTCATGCATGTCCTTAAAGCAAGATAGCCCAAAGTCGACGTTAGGCGAGCTTTTTTTTTTTCTCAAGCTCTTTAAAGAAATACATATTTCCAAAATTTTCTAAAACATGTGGGCCATGCTTAAAAATCTATAAATTTCTTAAAGTTTAGTAGGCACGCACGGGTGCCATTAAAAAATCAAACAGAAACACACACACACACACAGAGGACAATTTTTTAGTGCCGTATTTAATGTGTTGAAATGCAAAGTCCAACAAATGACGAAGGAGGAGAGAGAAAGACAGACAAGATGTTCGCGTGTAGGAACAATCTAAAGTGACTTTAAAAGTTACAAAACAAGTCTTCAACAAAAGTGAATATCTATGGGGAGGATGAGGAGGAGAGAGAGAGAGAGAGAGAGAGAGAGAGAGAGAGAGAGAGAAGATAAAGAACAAGAAAATTTTTAATTCCGTCGGAACAATCCCAAAAGATATATCTCACAACATGGGTGAGAATAAAGTTCTTTTTGTTTCATCTTCTCTCTCTCTCTCTCTCTCTCTCTCTCTCTCTCTCTCTCTCTCACACACACACACACACACACACACACACACTCTCTCTCGCACGTACACACGTCTTGATAAAAGGAGAATTTGAAATATTGTAGGAACATCCACTGAGATCTCAAAGATCTATTCGATGGTAGAGAGAGAGAGAGAGAGAGAGAGAGAGAGAGAGAGAGGATGGGTCTCACACCTCGTTGTTTGTAAATTTTCCTTACCAACTACGCTAGCTATGCTTGTGCTTAGCAATTGTTGCAACCTGTGAGTGCAATGGCTGACACCATGGTGAAGGGTGGACATTTTCTTGGTTTGGGTACCACTATTGCAACTTTCTCTGACAAGGCATGTGTGCCTCTGACGATTGAGTTGCCACTACAAAATTTGACACTAATGGTGGGCCAAAAGCCTTGGATATGGTGCCGACGAAGCCATAAGTGGTGATTCACTCATCAACTACGTCACCCATGGCTCTAATATTGGTTGTTAGAATGGTGTATGTGGTGCGGGATCTGGTGATTCGCATTATCGACTCTGTCTTAGTTGGGATGCATCCAATCGTCAGGCAACTCTTGCCTCACTTCTTGCCAAGAGAGAAAAGATATAAGAGGAGCTTCATTAGGTTGAGAAATAGGTTTGAGACCTTGAAACTACCGTTAGCCAAGTTGGGAATGTGCTAAAAGGATTTGAATGTTTCCTTTAATCAACAAGCAATTTGAAACAACCAAAAAAGTTTCAAATGTTTCAAAAACGGTTTGAATGTTTCCTTTCATCAAAATTAAGGTGTAAGCAATTTGAAACAATAAAAAATGTTTCAATATGAGGATATGTTGTTTTCCTTATTAATAGTCATGTCAACTGTGGTTGAGGAGCATACATTTGGTCGTGATTCTGATGATAGAATGGATGGCATTGGTCAAGCTGCAGGTTAACTAGCCTACAAGGCATGGACCAAGTTAATATGCAAAGCGTAGGTGGACACAATCCAAGGATGGTAAAAGGATCAAGCATGCAAGTGAGCTAGATTTTGATGATGATAATGACATTGATCGTATATCCCGGTAACATTTTTTGGTGGAAACTTTACTACATGTGTAGCATTCACTCTTCTCAATCAGTCATGGGTTTGGTTGATGTGTAGGGATCATATGAATATATGGATTTGGATTATATATATGATTCGACAGCTTTTGTGGTTCTGAGTGGATGGTATGACTTTAGCATCAAAGGTGGGTGCTCACGCACAAGGCATGCAAGATACTTGATGCTCCAGAGCTCATCATATATAACAAAGAAGAAATTAATTGTCAATAATAAGATGATGATGATGATAAGTAAGTTCTTCTTTGGATATGGCTTCTAAATGAGTGTCTCGAAGATAGCGCAAACTTTGGTATGACTTCATATGGCTGTGCCTATTTTGCTGAAAGTTTACCTTATGGTGATCAGTGTCACTTATAGTATGAATACAAATAGTTGAGTATCCAATTTTTCATGTCAGATCCAGTTTGTCATGACATGAGTGCTCAAACACTTTTCTCAAACACATGTGCATGTGTGCACGCATATGTGTGTGTGTGTGTGTGTGTGTGTGTGTGTGTGTGTGTGTGTGACACACACACACACACACACACACACACACACAGAGGTGGGAAAGAAGAAGAAGAAGAGATATTATAACATTGTAGGAAACATCTTAAAATGTTTTGAAGGTCTATCCGACAAATCTTGAACTTAAAAGTTGTAGAGAGAGGCATGTGACATTGGAACAATCCTAAGAGACCTTATATATATTATCTGACAAGTACTAAACTTTCTTTTTGATAGCAAATCACACTCATATGGTGCGAGATGACAAATTGCATCCTTATGAGTACATAGGGTCGCTTGGTCGCACTTGAACCCATGACCCGGGTCACGGAGGTCAAGTACTCAACCAGCCAAGCTAGCTCCTTTGGAGAAGATGTGTAGAAACAAGTGCTACGCTTAAAACATGTTACAAGAGAGTTGGAAGATCTAACCAACAAGTTCTGAACTCAAGATATATATATATATATATATATATATATAGAGAGAGAGAGAGAGAGAGAAGAGATTATACAATCTTAACCATTGGTGACCCTTTGGTGTACATGAGTTTATGCAATGGTTTGTAGGTCCACCTTAATTTCTTTATTCTGTTGTGTTAATATGATCGAATAAATTAAAAAAGTGTTGAATGTTTAAAACAACTTAATACACATTAATGTAACATCCATTATTGAAGCATAAGTTTGTCTCATAATACTAAAAGCCATGTTCATTTTTACCGCAGCAACGCGTGGGTCACATACTAGTCTCTACTATCTAGCCTTTCTTTGTCCTTAAAGTTTCAATGCAAGAAGCCGCCCTCGGGTAAGAGCGGTGAGCGAAAGGTTTCTTTTACTGTTGCAAAACAGATCACTATTGTTTTGGCGATGGCGTAGTGCTCTAAACCCTCTCGTGCTTGCCCTGCCACCACAGGGCAGGATGTCCGCGCCATCACTATCCCAACGTCCCCTCATGCAACTTCAAGCAACCTCTGCCAACGCGTGAGATGATGTCAATCCTTTCGCTCACAGGACATCCCTCCTTCTCCCCAACGCCCCTTTTGGACAGTTGGCTCCAATAGCCCCCCCTCAAGTCTTATCAAGCTCAGACCCCCTTATTTCCAAGATCCTTCCCCGAGACCTCGCTGATCAGCTCATGCAAGCCTTGTCTGGCAGGCACCAACTCCTGCAAAACAGAGCTCGTTTTGATGGCGACGAATCTCTCAAAGGCCCACCAAGAGGAGATCAAAAGCCTGTTGGACCAGCTGCCGGAGGAAGCCTACATTCGGAACCTCAACATGGAAACTGCCAAGGACATTCTCACCCTGGCCAAGGAAAAGCTACTCAAGGTAAGCTATCAGTCATGTTACCTTCTTCTCAAGTCAGGAAGGTCGAAAAGGACCTAGAAAGTCAAGCCCTTGTCGGTCTGCTGGCGGGTCCTCGACCCCGAGTGGATATGCTTAAAGCATGGATAAAGCAACAGTAGACAGCGCGGGGCATTGAAGTGGATTCCATTCAATGCCTTCCCAAGAACCACTTCCTTTTTGTTTTCAGAGATCAGGCTATGGCGTTTCAAGCTCTAAGTTATGGGCAATGGGTTATCCGCAACTCTCCTCTTTGCCTATTTCGGTGGAACAAAGAATTTAACCCCGAAACCTCTGCATCAAGGAATTACCGGTTGAATTCCCTAATCTCCCTCTGCACCTATATAGCCACCTTGGTCCCATTGCGGGTCAACTGGGTAAAGTGTTAGGTGGTCGTCCAAGGCAAGACTGGTACAACCCTGCATGGCACCTGCAGGTGCTTGTAGAGATGGACATCTCTAGCCCAGCCAATCTTCCCCCTTTCATCGAGATCCAGATTGATGATGGGGAGGTTTTTGACCAACCTATCGATTACAAATACCTCCCCGACACTTGTTTCCTTTGTGGTAAACAAGGACACTTTGTTAGGGCTTGCCCGCTCAAAGCCCCTCCCCCCGCCCCGTCCACTAACACCCAGGCTCCCTCAGACCCAGTAACTAACCAGGCTGAACCACCCCGTCTAGTCAATGGTCAGCATCAACCCAAGCCTCGGGCTAACCAGTCTGGTAACAAAGCCAGCACGGCTAGGAGACAAGAATGCAAAGGAAAATCTTCTAATAGGTTCGCGGTCCTGACAAGGCTCCATGAATTTATGGACTCTGATTCAGAAGACTCTGGAGATTTCATCCCTCCCACTCAGCCTCAGGGGCCAATAGTAGATGCTCGGTTAGAAGAAGAGGTTAACAACATGGACAGCCAACCGCTCCCAGACCTCAACAAAGAAAACAGACCGGTGGTCGAGTCTGCTTTGATTTCCCTCGCCTTGGGTCCAACCCCTATGGAAGTGCTGAAAGACAACAAAAGAAATCATGCCAATGTGGCTCAGACTCCGCCACGCCAATCAGGCAGCGGTAAGAACAAGCGAGCCTCCAAATGAAAGTGCTTTCTTGGAATGTAAAGGGTTTGACTGACCCCCTCAAAGTCAAACGCATAGCTTCATGGCTCAGGAACAACCCGGAGGATTGTATTGTGCTCCAAGAGGTTAAGACCTCTGGCCCCGAGCTTGAACGAGCCTTAGCAAATGTCTCTAAGAAGCACTTCTGGCTGGTGGACTCTCACCCCCACGGGTTGGGAGGATGCATCATTGGCGTTCCTGAATAATTCAAGTCCACTCAATTGTCTACTGCAAGCGGGCACAATTTGTGCTCGGTTGTCCTCCCTCATCCCTATAATGCTAGACTTGTAGGTGTCTATGCTGGGGGATCTACTTCAGAACGCACCAAGATGTGGAACACTCTTGCAGACCTTAACGAACCGATTATCCTTGTGGGCGACTTCAATATGGTCGAAGCTCTGGAGGACCGTTTCCTTCATAAAGGCATCACCATTCGAGGGGTCGAAGCTCAAGCATGGGACTCTCTCAAGTCTGATCATCACTTATGGGATGCTGGAACCACATGGGAGTTCACCTGGCAAAATTATGGAAAGGGGGAACTGGCTACGAAGGCTCGGCTGGACAGGTGCTACATTGAATTGTCTATTGCTAATTCCTTCTCCAGGGTCAAGGCTAAACCTAAGTATAACACTTGCATCTTGGACCATTATCCATTAGTCTTTACTCTAGATGACATGGATTCCAAAGTAAGGAACAGTTGGTTCCATACTGATCCTTCCCTGTTCAAACTTCCTATTGTTCAGGAGGCTATTTCCCACATCTGGGGTCATGCATTTTCTGTGCATCGCTCCCCAGCCTGTGCTTGGAGTAATGTTGTTAATGATACCCAACAAAAACTTATCCTCTTCAAAAAAGAGGTTTCCCTGATCAGGAAAAAGAAAAGAGACAGGATGTATGACGAATTAGCCGAGCTAGAAGCTTCCCCTCCTTCAGTGGCTACCCAAATGGTCATTTCTTCACTTCGAAGCCAGCTCAGAATTCAAGAGGAGGTTCTTATGGCCCACTCTTCAGTCTTCTTTAAGCCATGGTGGGCCAAAAAGGTCGATAGACCTACAAAAGAGATGTTCGTATCCATTAGAAAGAAAAACGTCAGAGAACGTGTCCCTCACTTCAAAGCTGCCCAGCCCATTGAGTCGGATGAGCGGAATCTGGAATTTATCTGGGCCCATTTCGAGTCTCTTTTTAGCCCTGTTGAATTGTTTACTGGAGAAGCAGTAGAGGCTCGAATTGAAACCCTCTCCTGCAGGCCTAAAGTCATTCCTCCAAATGAAGCAGTGAGGGTTGAATCTCCCCTGTCTATCTCAGACATCTACCAGGCTATAGAAAATCTCAAGCCCAATAAAACTCCCGGGTTGGATGGTCTTCCTTCGGAATTTTTCCAACAATTTAAAGAGCTAACTTCTCCCTTTCTGCTTGCAGTCTAGGAAGATCTCTGGTCCATAAAGCTATCCCGTGTGCTATCAACATCGGAGTCATCAAGCTTCTTCATAAAAGAGGTGTCAAAGATTACCTCTCCAATTGGCACCCTTTGACCATGTTGAACACAGCTTACAAGATTCTTGCTAAGGCTGTGGCCAATCGGATTACCATCTTGCTCATGCACTGTATTTCTAAGGAACAAAAGGGATTCATTAAAGGGAGGAAAATTGTGGAGGCAGTGATCTCTATGTGGGAAGGTTTTGAACACGCTTCAGAATCTAGACAAGACTTTGTTTGTCAAGATAGACTTTGACAAAGCTTATGATTGGTTGGAATGGTCATTTATTCTCAGGTGTCTGGAAGCCATGGGCTTTGGTAATAGGATGGTTCTTTTTGTTCAAACTCTTATGGGTAATGCAAGAGCAAGGGTATCTCTGAATGGAAGCTTGTCTGAGGTGTTCAACTCTGGCAAGGTCTGTTAGGCAAGGTTGTCCTTTGGCCCCGCTTTTATTTGCCATAGCTGCTGACTCCTTAAATTTCCTGGTTAAGGATAAAATGACTAAAGGCCTCATCAAGGGTATTTCCATTCCAGGGTCTGAAGTTCACCAGTGTCTCTCCCAGTTTGTTGATGACACTAATGGACTTCTAGCAAATGAGGAAGCTACTTTAGCAAAGTTTTGGGCAGTGCTACAAATTTTTCGTCTGGCCTCTGGATCTCGGATTAATCATAGCAAAACAGGGATCTTTTCCTAGACAACCATTCCTGACTGGATCACTCAAGCTGGCTGTAAGGTTATCAAGGAAGGAGAAATATTTCGTCTTCTTGGGATCCCTATGGGGTTCGGTGTCTCTCTTAAGGCTAGGTGGGATTGGGTGTGCAACAAATTCCAATCTAAGCTCAACAGGTGGATTGGTTTCCAACACTCTCTGGTTGGCCGGGTAGTGGCCATCAACCACTTCCTCAACACTTATGTATTGTTTTGGGTGTTGGAGACCTCCCAACTGCCATCTGCTCAGAATTTCGAAGATATGTAGGAATTTCTTGTGGGCCGGAGACCCGTTCTCATTAAGAAGGCAGCCAAGGTCGCATGGGATATCTGCACCCTACCTAAAGGTTCAGGAGGACTGGGAATCCAAAATTTAAACCATATAGCAGACAAGATGGCTATCAAATTGGTGGTTACCGCCCTATCCCAACCTGAGGAGGAATGGGCTAGACTCCTCTTTAGAAAGGTTCACAGGTTTTTCATCACAGACCGCCCAGCCTGGACTCACCTCACAACAACCTCAATCTTCTTCGGGAAGATTACCATTTCGGCAGTTGGTTTCAGACCTGCTAAGGTCAATTTTCAGTGCATGGAACAGGCATAGAGAGAATATCCAGTTGAATAGTCTTTCCAAGTTCAAGTACTCAGTCCCCCCCAATGACTCCATCTGGTGGCCTACTATAGGAATTCCCCAGATTCCTGACTCTCTCCAGAGGAAAGCTCTTACCCTCCACAAGAAGGGACTTAAGTGTTGGAAGAATCTTTGGGACCCGGTGACTATGGACTGGTTGTCTGACATTGACATCTCTCTAAGATTTCGGACCCAGCCTTGGGACATACAACTTATCAGGAGCAAGATTAGGGCTTTCCCTCAAGACCTCAGATGGACTCTCCACAACCCGCTCTCATTGAACTTCAGAGCCTTCACATGGCGAGGTAGACTGAAGCTCTCCAACCCTACTTTGAAAATCAACACCTTGGCCTCTTCCCTTCATGTCACTCTGAACAAGAGATGGCAGGTCAACTATTCCAAGAAACAATGGGAATTCAAGTTCCGGAACATATGGTCCCCTTCAATCGAACCCAAGAAGTCAGTTCCTGTTATGGTTAATCTTTCACAAAGCTTTGTGGACTGGCAAGAGGGCTCTTCAAGCCTAGATGAGCAATGGGATTTGCTGTAGATGTAGCTCAGGGATAGAGGATACCTGTTATCTGTTCCTTTCTTGTCCCGGCAATAAACTGCTCCTGTTACCCCTGATTCAGACGCTAGGCTTTTCCCCTTCTTGGCATCAACTTCTTTTGGGTGACCATGCTGGAATTCTCATAGTTTTCTGGAACAAAACAAGAGCTGAATTTTTATGGTTGATGTGGCAACAAAGAAATTGTAAAATGTTTGATGTAGCTTACCAGACTCCATGTTTGAATACTCTGTTCTCCTCTCTTAATGAGCAGGATGTGCAGATTGCTAAAGACCAGGTCACCTTGTATAGGACGAAGAAAGATATCCTCAAGGACTCCAAGTATTTCTATAATCGGGTATGTTCATGGGGTGAGACTGGCAGTGATTTAGAAGTCAAAATGCTTTCTCGGAATGATTGGGAACACGAAATCGACATTGAGATCGCCCAACTCAAAGACCGGATTAACGAGGACTACTGCTACTTGGAGAGACTCCAGGCAGAGATCGACAAATGTGCCGGCCTTTAGTTTTTTGTATGGTCTTGGGCTGGGAGACTATGTCTATGTCCCATGAGTATTTTGAACCGGGCTGGAAGCCTATGTATATGGTAATGCTTGCTATCAAGGCATGGCTCTGTGAACATCATGAACTTCATGTACTATTTCTGCTCTTCTAATTAATTTCCTCGCGCTTATGGTAAACCAAAAAAAATAAAAATCGTTGACAACGATTTAATATGTGCCTCTAATCTTTCTTCCATTTCTTTTATATAAAATCTAGAAAGATGCTTGGATTGGGAAATGGAAAAGGGATTGAATAACAAAAGGACGGGGGATGCCATGTGGGAGAGAGAGAGAGAGAGAGAGAGAGAGAGAGAGAGAGAGAGAGAGAGAGAGATACAGAGAGAGTTTTCCCGTGTGGGAACATCAAGGCAGAGAGAGAAACTACGATGTCGTGAGTCACGAGGGGTTGGATTTTTTTGTCAGGTGCAGGCTGTGTGTTTTCTCCTCATTGGCATTTCTCTGCATGCTATGAGACTGCACCTTACGTGTTCTGGATGATCAAATGTTCGATTGGCTTGATTTCGTGAAGGTTCCAAGTCAAGGATTTCGCTCGGTCTTGCTTGTGCTATCGATGTAGATGAGGACAAAGTGATAAAGTATGGTGTTGAAAAGATTGGGCATATGGTAGAAACATGCAGGCGAAAGGGTTACGTCATGTTTGGAAGAGAGGGTGCAATGGGGCAGGTGCATCGGAGCTTCGAGACGAGAGATAGGCATAGACGCGGGGCCATGAATGCGGGATGGCAGATCCACCCACAACACGAAGTTCTCTCTCTCTCTCTCTCTCTCTCTCTCTCTCTCTCTCTCTCTCTCTCTCTCTCTCTCTCTCTCTCTCTCTCTCTCTCTCTCTCTCTCTCTCTCTCTCTCTTTGCATGTGAAGGGTGCCCTTGAATGGTTGTTTGCATAGCGTGGCACCAAAACAAGAAAAGGGGGTGCAATCGGGAAGAGCCGTGTGTGCGAGGGTGTTGAGGAGTGTGGGAGTAGAGTTGTGCCAACTTGTTGCTGTTGCTGGTGCATATGTTGTGGATGATTAAAGACAACCAGGGTCCAATAACCATTATGGTGATCAAAGAGCAGTAGGCGCTACAGATAGTGGGAACAAGTGAAGAGAGAACAGAAGCGTTGTCGTAGTCGATTGCGAACAACGACGATGCAGGCAAAATTGGAGGCAAATTTGCATGCAGGAACGATCTCCATCCCCTTTTGCTTCAAGTTCAGAGATTCGAAAGGTATCGAATCTGCATAATTAATTAATTAATTTGACAATAGACCCAGTATGTCTCTACTAGTTTCCAATTATATATCTTGGTAATTATGAGCTACTCAGGAATATGTATGACCTACCTGCTAGGTCTGGGTCTATTGTACACCCAATAATTAATTTTCTACGTAGATTCCCGCAATATCTTAACTCTTAACACTAGCCTTCTAGTTGTAGTCGGGGTACTCGCTTCTTTCTATTTACATGCCATCCTCCTCGTCCGCATTCCCACTCACGAGACACAGTAGGCAAGGAGAGACGAATTGGGAGGGGACACTGACAAGCGCCTCTTGCACATGGCTTCCGGCTTGTCTGCATCACCCTCAATGGTTGTGGCCCTATCTCGCCTACAACGTTATCACCATCACCTGCAACCCTTCGACACCTCCTCCTTTACCTCTTTCAAAAATAGTGATGTGCAGATCGCAGGGCAACATGGTAAATCCAGAGAGAAATGTCGCCTCCAGATGCGCAAAACACACACACACACACACACAGGTCTTTGCCGCGTCCATTGTCATAAGAAGACCTGTAGAAGAAGAGTAGTTGTCTATCAATTCAAGATGATAAAACTAGAATTTGGAGATGGATTGCCTCATTAATTCTAGACATAATTGGATTTTTTGCGAGGTAATCAAGCACTCAAATACGGATCTCAATTGTCAAAAGAGAATTAAGATCAAAAAATCTTGAACAATCCTTTTTCATGTATCTGCATCACACCCCACAGTGTCCCAATTCCTTGAACTTTTCACTCCTTAGGGCCCCAAGGCTAAAGATACCCCTTAAAACAAATGGAAAAAAGATAGTACAAAATGATAATTAAAGAGATAAGCAAAAGTAAAAGGTATTCACCTTTTTTTATCTCAACCCAAAGAGTATCTCCTTTGATTTCCTTTAAAAAAAATGGAAAAAATATTGTAGGGACATACTCAATTAGGGCCATTATATTTATATTGGGTCTACTAACTTCGCAAAAACAAATTAATTTATCTCGAAGATTCTGACGGAATCTGCAAATTTTGAAGGAAAGAGCTAGGCATGTCGCCATCATGGGCTCCCCCTTTGTGCCATCGCGCCTATCCGAACTCAGAGCCGCCATTGATGCTCATCCACCTCCTGCATAGCACTATGGCCAACCACCTCATACCCACAATGCCAAAGCAATGCATGGCCTGTGATTGTGCTCCCCATCGTTCCTTCTTGCCGACTATGGCATCATTGATGCTATCCACACACAACCCTTCCACCTGCATAGTGCACCCCCATATTTGAAAGGACACTCATCAGCCTCCTCGATAGCACTGTGGCCAACGACCTCATACCTACATAGTGCGCACACCCCCCCTCCTCACCTGCATATCCCTCCACACCCCTGCCTTTGTGTGCGCGAGAGACGTCTCTGGAGAGCTATTGCTTTCACCTACACACCCCACCTCGGCCTCCCTCTACCTGTGAGAGAGCAACCCATCGCCCTAATTATCTCCTTCTCCCTTCAATAAAATTAGACAAAATGGGAACAAGTCGCGCCTTCGTCCCTTGCCGCTACCGTTGGAATCCATCACACGTGTGCATTCTCAAGATGGGAGCCTGGTCATGTCATCATATCTATTTGCTGCCACCTACGTACCTCATCAGGCACCCATGCTCCTAGCTATGCCACATTAATCTCATTTGCATTTCCCTTCTCCAAAGCCTGTTTGCGTTCAAAATATTGTCTCTTATTCAAATTAACACATTAAAGCAAATTGCATGCAAACTCAAATATGTCCTTTTGCTTTCTCATTTTCCCCAAGGGATCTACTTAGATTCCCATCAAAACTAATGAATACAAAATCAGAGAGACATACTCAATTTAGCAATCGAGTCGGTTTTTTTTTAATAGAAAGCTCATAATTTGTGAGTGGATTGTATTAAGCACAACATAGAATTTACAAAACAGCCTCAAGCTCAGGCTGAGCCTTGAGATACTAGATATTACAAACTAGATGTCTATCGCCACTCACCTAGGCAATTACTTCTTGCAAGTTGACAACATGGCATGGGACGTAGCCCTAAACCAGTCTCCCGAATCTTGCTTGCTTCCGAGCGTATCTATCACCACTCTGCTTTTTGAGCCTTGAGATACTAGATATTACAAACTAGATGTCTATCGCCACTCACCTAGGCAATTACTCTTGCAGGTTGACAACATGGCATGGGACGTAGCCCTAAACCAGTCTCCCGAATCTTGCTTGCTTCCGAGCGTATCTATCACCACTCTGCTTTTATTTATAATCTCTGAGAATCTCCTTGCTTGAAGGTCTCTCTCAAATACACTGTGGTTCCTCACCTACCATATATGGTGGAAGAAGAATTACCCAACAGTTTGAGTGCAGATAAGCAAGGCAAGGCTTTCCATCTTCTTGCAACCAAGGAATAGATCAGTCTTAAAGAGCTTGATATACTAGATGTCCTTTGAATCCACTTGCATATTTTCCATGCCAGGTCTTTGATCATCTGGCATTCCATTAAGAGGTGGGCCAAATCTTCACTAGCTATCCTACACCCGAGGCAACGATCGGACCCTCTTTCTTGGATCTTTACGCCCGTCAGTAGAGCACCCCACATCACCTTCTACAAAAATATCTTCATAAATTGTGGCCACTTTGGCTTCCAGATGTTCTCCATGACTTCCCCCCACCGTTCGCCTGGCCATTGTCTCTTCCATATTTTGTTTAGGACTTTAGACCACTTATTCTCATGCATTAATACCTAATAGATGCCTTTAGAATGGGGTTTCCAGAAAAGACTACTTTTGGGCCATCTCTAGGTGTTCCACTCAAACCCAGATTCACAGATTGGTTTTAGAGACTTGTCCAACTCTTTTATCACTCTGTTGACTAGCAATATCTTAAATCCATTTAGTTGATATTGGGTTATTAGCAAGTCAATGGTTTTCCAGTTCTCACTGTTAACATCCTAGAGTTGAGCAAACCGATTCAGACCCTTATTATTCACATTCTTGGCAGTTTCTATCCAATAGGGGCTTTGTGGTGGTCTAAGAAGTTTGGCGAGCCAGGGTAACTAGTGCAAGATGGAGTTCTTGAAGTACCTAGTTTCTTCCCCCCACTCCAATACCCTAGCTGCTCTTTTGCACTTCGTCAGCAGTTCCCCTAAGATGCCACCTAGACTTAATTAGGCTAGACCATGTGTCCTAAAATCTAATATCTAACCAACCCAAATGGTTTTCTCATATTAAACTAATCATTTAATGTGGGAGAATGAACGGGAACAAGGATTATAATATAGACATGTGTTTATGGATCTGTCTCAACATGGGGCCAAGGTTAAAAGGGGTCCAAATGAGAGATGGTATGTTAAAGAGCAATGCTACCTAATGGAGCTTAAAGACCATAGGGTTAGCTTCATTAAAGACCTCCGAAAGTTAGTGTTCAAAAGTCTTTTGACTTTAGGCAAGCTAGGGGTGACCTTGAGGTGGGAATCCTATCCAAGCATGAGGTGCTTGTTGGCTTTCTAAGTGTTCGTGGGAACCTTACCTGAGGTGTTTCTCACATGCTTAAATGACTAAAGTTCTTGAAGTATTCAATTCAAAGATAACTCTCAAGAGGCATGAACGTTTCCATGCTTGATTGATTAAGTCCTTAAAGTATTCCATTCAACCAAATGACTTAATAAGCATAAAAGACACATGTTCAAATGATCCTCCACATGTGGCCCTCTTGATGTGTTTGAATGCTATTGGATAGGTTTTAAAGGTGTCCAATGAGAATTTAAATACATAAAAATAAATAATTAAGTTCTTTCTCTCAAAGAGAAAAAAAGAGGACACATGTCTAAATGAAATATTAAAATAATACAAGAGAGAGAGAGAGAGAGGTGTGGACCAAGCATGAGAGGGGGGTAATACTCTCCCACACACACACACACACATTTTCTCATTGTGTGGAGTGCAAAGGCAAGAGCTCCATCTCCTTCTCCAAGGTTGTTGAGAGGTGGAGAGCCTACACCAACAATCTTGGCTATGGAATGCAAATCCAACCAAGGACCATGCTTCAATGCTTAAGCTTTCCATCTTCTTCATCTTCATTACTATGCTATTATGTTATGCTAAGCAAGAAGAGTGATGATAAGTGAGGAACTATTTCTTTCTCCTATGGATGATTCTTCTTCCTCTTCCCTACCCTCATTCTCCGCTAGCTCTCTCCACCTTCGAAGGTGTTTAAGGCCTTCATGCTTTTTGCAAAGTTTATGTTAAACTCGTGATGCATGAAGCTTTCCATCTTCATAGAATCACCAAGGTCACAAGGAACACAAATATTGTATTGTAACAAGTCTTTGTTGATGGGAGAATCTATAATACAAACGCCTTTTGGAGGGGGGATCAACTCCAAGTAAATCCGGTCCTCAACTATTGTCATGTTCTCTAATATTCTCTCTCTTGCAAAAGTATTGTTCATGCCAAGTTAATTAAGTACTATGTTTATTTTGCTACCATCAATTAAATTCACCCTCCATTTTCTCAAAGAAATCTCACAAAAATGCTCACTCTAATTCTCTTAATTCCGCTATTCTCAAAATTCATAGGTCATTTCCATTACGTTGGTATCAAGCCATTTGGTTTCCCTTTCCTTGATTAAGTAGAGAGGTCCTTGATAAGCCTGTTAATAGTTGATTTTGTTAATTATATTAGAGTAAGTGGGCCTGGGATCTATTTCGGTTTTGTTGAGTCCACTATGTGGGATATGGTGCACACCTCGGGAGCTTTGGTCTTAATAATGGGGTCTTTTTAGACTTGCCTACGGCTTCACCATTATTGAGCCATAAGAAGTCTGGAAGGAGCTATCCCTCGACAATTCTTCTATGTTAGACCCACCCCACTACTCTCTATAATTAACCAATTTGAGCCGTGGGTGTAGATACTTAAGTGCTTATTTTCAAAGGCTAAGAGGAGTAGCAACGAAGGTTTTGAGTTGCCAAAGAATACACATAAGTATAATTAGCATGGCTGACAATAACCAAGAGAGTAGAATGAACATTGATAACTTTGATTTTGCACATGAAGGTGCTAATGATGATGCCCCCATGTTTATGTTATGAGCACATATAGAGCTAGAGGAGAGGAAGAGGAGGTGCTCACAATGTACAAGAACTTGGATTTGATGATAAGCTTAATATTGATTATAAGACTTAATACTGTATTAAGAGAGATAGATACAAAACATGGATTACATGACTTGAGTACAAGACAAGGTTTGATTGCAAGGACAAGACTTGAACATAAGACAAGAACTAGAAGAGAGTTTTCCTCATAGGAGCCTCATAACTGGTGTTGGAAAGACTGAGGGGCTTGTGGCCCAAGACCCCTATTTATACTAGTGCTTGAGGAGGTTACTTGAGGAGGCTAGAACTTTCTAGGTTCTTATTGAGGAGGTTAGAATCTTCTAGAACCTTCTTGATTCTTCTTCAACTTTCTAGAGCTTTCCAAAAACTTCTAGATTCTTCCAGAATCTTCTCCAAGCTTCTAGAAACTTCTTGATCCTTCCAATTCTTCTAGAACCTTCTAGATCCTTCTTCAACTTTCTAGAGCTTTCGAGAAACTTCTAGATTCTTTCGAAATCTTCTTCAAGCTTCTAGAAACTTCTAGAATCGCTTTTATACTTTTAGAACCTTCTAGAATCTTCTAGATCCTTCTAGAATCTTCTAGATCCTTCTAGAATCTTCTAGATCCTTCTAGATTCTTCTAGAGCCTTCTAGTGATGATGTAGGCGATGACATAGGCGATGATGCAGGCAGCGACTGACTCTCAAGCATCCATGACATTACCCCCTCCTCTAGCGACGAGTTCCACGAGGAGCAGTGGTGTTTCTTGAGTTGGGCTTCCATGGATGTTGTTGATGGAACTCTTGGACTTTGAGAGATGCATGTTGTAGATTGTGTGCTGGCTCCCAGGTTCGTTCACTAACATCATACAGCCTTTCCAATGCACCAAGTACTGTAACCTGCCACACAAAACTCGAGAATCTAGGACTTTCTCGACCTCATATTAGTCATGTCCTTGAATCTGAGGAGGTGGTTGTAGGGCTCTTCCTGGGATCTTAGATGTGTGACAAGATTCTAGGACTGAGACATGAAAGACCAGATGGACTTTCATGGATGAGGGCAATCGGACTCGATAGGTGACTGGATTGACTTGACGGATAATTTTAAACGGGCCAAGCCTTTGATAATCAAGGTTTGGACAGGGACAAGATGAACGCAGATCATGTCGGAGGAGCCACACTTTATCCCCTTCTTTGTATTTTGGATACTGCATGCGATGGAAATCAGCACTTTCCTTATACTTGGATTGAGCTTCTTTGATATGAATTGTACGTTCTTTGTGAATTGCAGATAATTGTTGTGTAAGATGAATAGCAACTGGATTCTTGACTTGATAGTGTCTGTGGATATCCTGTTTGGGATGTTGACCATAATTAGCAAAGAATGGAGTGTGATGGGTGGAGGCATGAAAACTGTTATTATAGGAGAGTTTTGCTAGCGGTAGGAGCTCGACCCAATTATCTTGGTGATAACTGATAGTACAGCGGAGATACTGTTCCAAAACTTGATTTACTCTCTCTGGTTGTCCATCGCTTTGCGGGTGATTGGCTGAGGAGAGGTTGATTTGTACTCCGAGTAGCTTGAATAAGATTTTCCAAAAGCTAGAGATGAATTGTGGGCCTCGATCAGAAACTATGTCATCCGGTAATCCGTGATAACGATATATATGTTGTAGAAAGAGTTTGGTCGTACCTTTGCTAGTGATGGTTTTAGTGGTTGGAATGAAGTGTGCCATTTTTGTAAACCGATCCTACTAAAATGGAGTCAAATCCTTGTGACAAGGGTAGCTCTACAATGAAATCCATGGAGATGGATGACCATGGTTTGGTTGGAATGGGCAAGGGATGCAGTAGCCCATGAGGACAATGACGAGGGGCCTTTGATCTATTGCAAGTGTCACAAGTGCTTACATACTCCTTGACAAGCTTCCACATTTGAGGCCACCAAAAGTCACGGGAGAGAAGCTCAATTGTCTTATTAACCCCAAAATGTCCTGTTGATGGAAGATCATGTCGTTGATGAAGTACCTCCAAGCGTGTTGGTCCTGGCGGAATATAGAGAAGACCCTTATAATAAATTAGTCCATCGATTTCTTGAAAGTCCTCATTACCCTCTTGTCCTTGTAGTTGTTGTGTAATATTCTGAGCAAGTGGGTCTTTGGCAATTTGTGTCTTCACCTTAGAAAGAAAAGTAGAATCTTCACGAGCTTGGCTCATGGTGACGTTTAGCTTAAGCTGCTCAGGTTTCAAAATCACTGACTCTTGTTGATCAAATGTTGCATCGCCTTCTCTAGGTGGAAGGTAGGATCTTCTTGATAAGACATCTGGCTTAGCTTGTTGACGGCCAGTCTATAAGAGATAAGAAAATCAAACCTTGATAGGAGACCACTCCACCTGGCTTGGTGACAATTCAAGACGTGGGATGTCATGAAGTATTCCAAATTCTTGTGATTTTTATAGACAGTGATCTTATGAGGAGCTCCTTCAAGTAGGTGACGCCAAGTGTCAAAGGAGTCGATGATTGCTAAGAGCTCTTTGTCATGGACTTCATAATTGATTTCTGCACAGCTGAGAACTTGCGGGAGTGAAAAGCCACTTGATGTACTCGACCATCCTCTGCTACTTGGGATAGAATAGCGCCAAGGGAAAAATCTGAGGCGTCTGTTTCTAGGATGAAAGGCTTTGTAGGATCTGCGTGAATTAGAATGGGTGCGGTCGTGAAAGATTGCTTGAGAGTCTGAAATGCTTTCGCAGCCTCTGAGTCCCAGACAAACTTATTATGGCCTGTCAACCTTGTGAGTGTTGTAACCACCTTGGAGTATCCCTGTATAAAGATACGATAAAAATTTGCAAATCCGAGGAAACATTGAACATCTCTTACCGAGGTGGGTGTCTCCCAATCAAATATGGTTTGAACCTTCTTTGGATCCATGGAGATTCCCTTTTTAGAAATTACATAACCAAGAAATTCCACCTTAGATTGGTGAAAAGAGCACTTCTCCAACTTTGCATATAGCCCTGATGCACGAAGCTTTTCAAGCACTAATCGTACATGGTGCTCATGCTCTTCTTGATCCTTGGAAAATATCAAGATATCATCCAAATATATTACCACAAAATAATCCAAATACTCCCAAAATATATCGTTCATCAAATGTTGAAAAACAGCTGGGGCATTTGTGAGACCAAATGGCATGATGGTATATTCAAAGTGGCCATACCTTGTCCAAAAGGTTGTCTTCCATTCATCACCTTCTTTGATTCTGACTAGGTTGTAAGCACCACGAAGATCTATTTTTGTAAATATTCTTGCCTTTCCAAGGTGCTCAAGAAGCTCTGGGATCAAGGGAAGGGGATAGCGATTCTTGATGGTGATCTTGTTTAGGCCCCTATAATCCACGCACATCCGGAGAGTTCCGTCCTTCTTTTTTACAAAGAGTATTGGAGCTCCTACTGGGGACTTTGAATGCCGTATGAACCCCTTACCAAGATTCTCATCAATATTTTTCCGTAAATCTACCAATTCATCTTGAGATAGCTTGTATATTGGGCCAAAAGTGGGTTGGGTTCCCTCCTGAAGCTCTATAGCACAATCATAGGGTCGATGCTCCGGTAAGAGGTCTACATTATTCTTTTCAAAAACATCATTGTAATCTTGATATTGACGTGGAAATGCCTCTATGATTTTTATTATCGACGTGTCGGTTGGTGTTGCAAATATTAGGAAAGCTGGATACTTTTTGGTTGCACGCATGAAGACCTTGGCTCCAAGATATATAGGCCTATTATGCCTTCCCTTCTTCTTTTGGACTTTTCGTGGTTCAATTCTTTGAGCCCTCTAATCGATGTCATGATTATGTAATTCAAGCCACGGTAGCCCAATAACAGCTGGGCTGCTTGGGCTTTGTATAATTATTGAACGCTATTCATGTTCCTGCAATGTTACTTCTATGGGGCGAGTTTCATACCTGACATCCCCTGAAGCGAGGGGACGACCATCAATGACTTCTACAATTGCTGGATTAGACTTCTCCACAAGTAGTATGCCTTGTTCTTTTGCAAATTCTTTGTCCATGAAGCACGTCGTTGCGCCTGAATCTAGTAATGCTTCACCATCCATGTGCCTACTCGGCATATGGATCTTGATTGGTAGCATTAAACTTGAAGTGAAATCAGCGGGAAGAAAGAGACCTTTTTTTGCTTGTCTTTTGTCCAACCGGTCGGTCTCTATTGGGGTTGGAAGTCCATGTTTTCTGAACACGTTGAGTCCATTGCACCATGAACCTTCATTCTTCTCTTCCTTGGACACTGTTGAACTATGTGCCCCTGCTCTCCACAATACATACATAAGCCATTAATGCGTCGCCTTTGCTTCTCCTGGGCTGAGAGAGGTTGAAACTGTGCTGAATCAATTTGCATGGGCTCAATGCTTGATTCATGGCCCTATTAAGGTGTGTAGCCATTTTGTGTCACTTCCATTTGGGGTCGCAATGGTGCCCCAAGACGCCTCTCTTGTCTCCTCTCAAATAGTCGATTATCACATATTCCATTGCTTGAGAGATGAACTCGCTTAGAGTGTGAACCTTTGGCATAGTCAATAAAAGATCTTTTACGTCATCCTTTAATCCCCACCGAAATTGGCTAATGAAATATTCCTCATGCCAAGTCAGATCACAAGTGAGCTGTTGAAATTTGGATGCAAGTCTTGATCCTTGGGTGGAGATTTCTAAGTTTGGTTTTAGCAACCCTTGCTCTATCAGTATCCCCAAAGGTTGCAGAGAACTCCCGCACAAAAGCTTCAAAGTCATGAAGAAGAGGAGATTCTTTTTCAAGTAAGGGAGCAAACCAAGAGAGAGTCATACCCGAGAGGAGGGTCCCAATAAGGCCTACTTGAGAGGCATCATTTGGATAGCATTCTTGTTGCATTCGAATGAAGAGACGCACTTGTTGGAGAAAACCTCTAAACTTTGATCTAGTCCCATCAAATTTTTCAGGCATGCTGACCTTAGGCTCCTTCTTATGTTGTTGAGAATAGCTAGATCTTACAGCTTGTGCTTGATGTGTGCTTGTCTCATGAAGCTCTTGAATTTGACGTTGAAGATTTTGTAACACCGGTCCCAAGATTAGGGGTTGCCCTGCTTGAAGTTGAGCGTTACTCTCGCGAAGTTCTTGTAACTGAGCTTGGATGCTTTGCAATGCGTTGATGACACTTCCATTGTCAGCTCCATGATGGCTTGAGAAGATTAAGAGATGTTAGTCTTGCCAAACTGTTATGAGTGCGTATAGAGCTAGAAGAGAGCAAGAGGAGGAGCTCACAATGTACAAGAACTTGGATTTGATGATAATCTTAATATTGCTTATAAGACTTAATATTGTATTAAGAGAGATAGATACAAGACTTGGATTACAAGGCTTGATTTCAAGGACAAGAATTGAACATAAGACAAGAACTAGAAGAGGGTTTTCCTCATAGGAGCCTCACAACTGGTGTTGGCAAGACTGAGGGGCTTGTGGCCCAAGACCCCTATTTATACTAGTGCTTGAGGAGGTTATTTGAGGAGGTTATAACTTTCTAGGTTCTTATTGAGGTTAGAATCTTCTAGAACCTTCTTGATTCTTCTTCAACTTTCTAGAGCTTTCCAAAAACTTCTAGATTCTTCCAGAATCTTCTCCAAGCTTTTAGAAACTTCTTGATCCTTCTAGTTCTTCTAGAACCTTCTAGATCCTTCTTCAACTTTCTAGAGCTTTCCAAAAACTTCTAGAATCTCCTTTATACTTTTAGAACCTTCTAGAATCTTCTAATAATGATGTAGGCGATGACATAGGCGATGATGCAGGCAGCGACTGACTCTCAAGCATCCACGACAGTTTATCAATTATCTTGTTACTAGGTTGCATCAAGCTATGGGCAACCCTACTTTGCAAGCCGAAGTTATTCAACAACTTCGCTTATGGGATCTCCCTAAGAGGAGGGAGAGTTTAGGAGGCCTCTTGATGAGACCCCCAAAAGAAGACTCTCTCCCATACAAGAGGAGGAATCCAAAGAACAAGGAAGTAATGAATCCCTAAGTTCCTCTGAAGATGTGGCTCCATGAAGATGACGGTCTAGATGATCGTCAACTCCTCCCAAGAGGAAACAGTCAACACACAGTCCTTCTCTTTGTCACTCCAAAAGGGAAGAGAGGAAACAAAGGAAGAGAAGTTCAAGAAAGAGGTCACCCTCTTCTTCTCCTTCTTCACCTTACTCCTCTCCCAACGAAAGCTATGGCTATTCTCCTAGAGAATACAAGAGGGAGGATATGGCAAATCATACCCTGCATGGTGAAGATCACAAAAGCTCAAGAAGTTTAAGAGGGAGAAAAGAGTATCTCTTTTCTCACCTATGATGGCACCTTTGGTGACATCGACAAAGTATTGGCCTTCATCTAACAATTTGATGCGGCCTTTGGAAACGAGGGCTTCACGGAGTCCTCCAAGCTACGTCATGTAGCTATGCACTTCCAAAAATCGGCTCAGTAATGGTGGGCTAGCCTTTGTGGCAACAGTGAAGCCCCAAAGACATGGAAAACTCTACAAGTTTCCATCATGAAGCAATTCCTTGCAAGCGATGCAAACAGACAAAGTACTTACCAAATGGTGCAGTTTGAAGCTTCTCTCACATGAGTCTATTCACAAATATGTGGACAAGTTTGGGGATTTACATCTCAAGGCTACTGTCTTCCAAAAGATAGACTTCGCCGAGCAAAAGCAACAATTTTGTGCGGGATTACCTGAAGAAATGGCCGAGTATGTCAACTCCCAACGGCCTGGTTCTATCACCGAAGTAATCCACCACACCATGGTTTCTTCCCGCATCAATTTCCAACAAGGGGCTAGACGGAATGTCAAACCCATGGAAAACAAAGACAAAAATGATGCAAAGAGGAAAACCAATGCCCAAAATTCTTCCCAAGGCACTTCCTACAACAACAACAATAGGTCCAAGGAGAAGGGAGTTTACATAGGTTAAAACAAACTCTCTCATGAAGAGTTTGAAGCTTTTTGCAAGGACCATAAGTGTTTTAAGTGTGGGGAGCAAGGACATGTCTATTGTTCTTGCCCCAGCTTGCAATGAGGCTCCTAGGGCTTCCACCATCGAAGCTCCAAAAGAGGATGCTCATTGCAAAGGAAAGGTAAGGGAGCATGATGCCTTCATCTTGTTTGACCCTGGCTCTACTCACAACTTCATATCAATGGAGTTGGCCACCAAGTTGGGCATTCAAGCTTTTGAGATAGGAGATATTGTAACGACTAACACAGCTTTCAAGCGACAGCAAGCCTCCGTTACTCCCTTGATTGGGAAGTTGAGTGTTCATGTCCAAAGCTATGTCGACAAAGAAGACTTTTTTCATCTCTCCTCTCCAACATGAGGATGCTATCCTAGGGGCGCCATGGTTTGATCGCATGGCTGCCAACATGAAGTTCCCTGAAAGGAGAATCTACTTCACCTATAGGGGAAAGAACATGTATATGGATGCTAATGAGTCTGGTTGTACTATACCACTTGTAAATGCACTAGCTTTTGATAAGTCAATGAAAAGCTCGATCTCTGCGTACATGATTTTTGTCAAAGAATCCACTAATGATGCTAATGGTTTAGCAAATGAAAATGGTAGGAGTCAAGAAGACTTAAACTTGTCTAACTTTATAAAAGGATTCCAAGATGTGTTCATCAATGATATCCCTATGGACTTACCTCCAAAACGAGGGGATGATGACCATCAAATTGAGCTCCTATCAGGAAGCTCACCGCCTAACAAGCCTCCTTATCGAGTTTCCTAAGCTCAACAAGAGGAGATTATGAGGAAAGTACAAGAATTGGTAGACAAAGGGATGGTGAGGCCTAGCTCCTCTCCCTTTTGTTCTCCAATCCTTTTAGTGCAAAAGAAAGATGGTACATACCGCATGTGTGTGGAGTTTGGACTATCGTGCACTAAATCATATCACTATCAAAAATAGATTTCCCATAGCTCGAGTAGAAGATCTGTTTGATAAGCTACAAGGCTCTACCTACTTTAGTAGGATTGACCTTAAAAGTGGCTATCATCAAATAAGGATAGTGGAGGAAGATATCCTAAAGCACCGCGTTTCGTACAACATTTGGTATTTATGAATATCTAGTCATGCCTTTTGGGGAGAAAATATTTAGATCCTACCACAAGTTCACTGGAGTGTTCTTTGATGATATCATCATCTACTCCAAGTCCTTGGAGGAACACAAGCAACATCTCCAAGTGATTTTTCAAGCATTGAGGGAGAACAAGCTTTTTCTTAACCAAAAGAAAAGCGAACTTTTCCTTCAAGAGATTCAATACTCAGGTCATATTATCTCTCAAGATGCTATCTGTATGGATCCGTCCAAGTTAGAGGTAATAAAAGCATGGCCTAATCCAAGGAATCTACATGAGCTAAGAAGTTTTATTGGTATGTGTGCATACTATAGACGCTTCATAGCAAAATTTTCTCAAATAGCAGGACCATTACATGATTTAACAAAGAAGAACGTTAAGTATTCATACACTGCTAAGGAGCAAAAAGCTTTTGGCAAGCTCAAAGAAAAGCTTACCTCTCAACCAGTCCTCATGCTTTCGGATCTCTCAAATCCATTTGAGGTCTAATGTGATGCTTGTGGTGATTGCCTTGAAGCAGTCTTGCTTCAAGAAGGGCATGCCATAGCATATGAGAGCCGAAGACTCAATACGGATGAATAGGTCTTGCGCATTTATGAGAAAGAGCTTTTAGCTGTTCTACATGTCCTAGACACATGGAAGCACTATTTACTAGGAACTCCATTCATTTTACGAACATATCACCAAAGTCTCAAGTACTTCATGACGTAAACCAAGCTTTCCAAAAAATAAATGAGGTGGGAAATTTTTCTTTTGCAATTTAATTTTCATATTGCTGGTAAGCACAATCAAGTGGCCGATGCACTATCACGACGACCAAAAGTTAATGTTGTGTCTATAGCAACTCATAAGGATCTATCTTCTATGATAGATGAGTACGCTATGGACCCTGACTTTAAAGACATAATGTGAGTCCTTGCTTTGGGGAAGAAAGAGGAACCATTCACCTTGCAGGATGGTTATCTTCTCCATGGCAATAGGCTATGTGTTACCCACTCCCTTCGTGTGAGAAAGTCATATATGAATCCCATGCTCCTCCCCTGCGGCACATAGAGGCATTCAACCTACTCTTTGAGGAGTAGAGACGTATTTCTATTGGCCTACCATGAAAGTGGACATACAAGCGTATGTTTCAAAATGTGTGGTATGCCAAAAGACTAAGTATGATAGAGGGAAGAAACCTGGATTACTCCATCCATTGCCCATCCCTAATTGACCATGGGAGAGTATATCCATGGATTTTATCTTTGGATTTCCCAAGTCTATCCATGGGAATACGGAAATATGGACAATAGTTGACAGGTTCAGCAAGCAAGCACACTTTATTCCTGTCAAAAAGACTATTAAGGCACACCAAACGATCTTCATATCTCAGATTTTCAAACACCAAGGATTACCAACATCCACCGTGTCAGATAGAGATCCTAGAATGACCAGTATTTGGAAAGGTCTCTTTGAAAATCTAGGTACAAGATTGAATTTCTATTTGGCCTACCACCCACAAACGGATGGCCAAAGTGAGATAGCCAATCTTACGATACTCGATCTACTAAAGACTTACGTTACAAAAGTAGATCAACGATCACAATGGGAGAAGTACTTACCCCTTGTAAAGTATGCATACAATAATACTTTCCATACTACTACATGAAAAGCACCTTTTGAGATCATAGAGGGAAGACCTAAAAGTCCCTTGCTACTTAAAGTACATGGGAAGATCTTTGTTGCTGATGAGTATAGCCGTGACCTACAAGAATCTTTTCAAAAGGTTAAGGAGGCTATATCCATCTCTCAACAAAGTCAAAAAGCTATTGTTGGTGATAAGCATAGGAGGGCCTTAATATTCAAACAAAATGATTGGGTCTTACTTAAGTTTCCCAAGGCTTAATGAGGCAAACAAAGGGCAAAAATCCTACGGGCCATCAAAAGTATTATGCTTAATTAGCAAGAAAATACTATGGTCCTTTGCAAATATTGAAGCCAATCAATGACATGGCTTATCAACTCAAGTTGCCCAACCATTGGCTCATACACAATGCTTTTCATGTGAGCCTATTTAAACCGAACAAAGGAGAGCCACCAATAGAACCAATTATTGAAGACCCTCCAAAAATCAAAGACCAAGAAGAAGTGCTACAACCCGAAGCTATCCTTCAGCATGGTAAGATTATCCGATAGTATCTTATTAAATTAAAAAATTATCCATTTGAAGATGCTTGATGGATACACGGAATACAGCTTAAGGATAGTATGAACCTTATCAATGCTTACAATGCTGCACTAGAGTAAGCAAAAGTAAATTCTTTCTTAATGAACAATGTTTTTATCTTATAAGACTATTCTTCTTTTGTGCACAAATTTAAATAGTATGCATGCTTAGAATCATGTTTGTGATGATGACGTCACTCAAACACCAAGTAGAATTTGTCACTCTACTTTGGGAGTATGATATGGACTAAAGAGCAGACATGCTTGCGGCAGCTACGTCTCCCAAGCACCAAATGGACTAGTCATCCATTCTGGAATGATGTCGCAGGGTAAAAATGTATCCTCTACCCGCTAAGAAACATAGACTAATGACTAAGACTTTATCTCTTCTACCTCATAGTTGAAGACGACTATGATTTCAAGAGAGAGGTGATATCATAAAATCTAATATCTAACCAACCCAAATGATTTTTGCATATTAAACTGATCATTTAATGTGGGAGAATAAACGGGAACAAGGGTTAGAATATAGACATGTGTTTATGGATCTGTGTCAACACAGGGTCAAGGTTAAAACGGGTCCAAATGAGAGATGGTATGTTAAAGAGCAATGCTACCTAATGGAACTTAAAGACCACAGGGTTAGCTTCATTAAAGACCTCCAAAAGTTATTGTTCAAAAGTCCTTGACCTTAGGCAAGCTAGGGCTGACCTTGAGGTGGGAATCCTACCCAAGCATGAGGTGTTTGTTGGCTTACTAAGTGTTAGTGGGAACCTTACCCAAAAGCTTGAGGTGTTTCTCACATGCTTAAATGACTAAAGTTATTGAAGTATTCAATTCAAAGATAACTCTCAAGACGCATGAAATTTTTCATGTTTGATTGACTAAGTCCTTAAAGTATTCCATTCAACCAAATGATTCAATAAGCATAAAAGACACATGTCCTCCACATGTGGCCCTCATGATGTGTTTGAAATGCTACTGGATAGATTTTGAAGGGGTCCAATGATAATTTAGATACATAAAAATAAATAATTAAGTTCTTTCTCTCAAAGAGAAAAATAGAGGACACATGTCTAAATGAAATATTAAAATAATACAAGAGAGAGAGAGAGAGGTGTGGACCAAGCATGAGAGGGGGGTAATACTCTCCCACACACACACACACATTCTCTCATTGTGTAGAGTGCAAAGGCAAGAGCTCTATCTCCTTCTCCAAGCTTGTTGAGAAGTGGAGAGCCTACACCAACAATCTTGGCTATGGAATGCAAATCTAACCAATAACCATGCTTCAATGCTTAAGCTTGCCATCTTCTTTATCTTCATTACTATGCTATTATGCTATGCTAAGCAAGAAGAGTGATGATAAGTGAGGAACTATTTCTTTCTCCTATGGATGATTCTTCTTCCTCTTCCCTACCCTCATTCCCCACTAGCTCTCTCCACCTTCGAAGGTGTTTGAGGCCTTGGGATAGTTAATGCTTTTTGCAAAGTTTATGTTAAGTTCGTGATGCATGAAGCTTTCCATCTTCATAGCATCACCAAGGTCACAAGGAACACAGAGATTGTATTGTAACAAGTCTCTCTTGATGGGAGAATCTATAATACAAACGCCTTTTGGAGGGGGGACCGGCTAAATCCGGTCCTCAACCATTGTCATGTTCTCTAATACTCTCTCTCTTACAAAAGTATTGTTCATGCCAAGTTAATCAAGTACTATGTTTATGTTTCTACCATCAATTAAGTTCACCCTTCATGTTCTCGAAGTAATCTCACAAAAATGCTCACTCTAATTCTCTTAATTCCGCTATTCTCAAAGTTCATAGGCCATTTCCATTACACCATGCCGGGCTAAGAGTTTGTCGTGAAACTCTGCTCCTTTCCACTTCCCACCTTTTGAACCAAGATTAGTTGTATCTATCATATCCTTGGTCATGACAGCCCAAAACTTGATTCTTTTTAGCCAAGGAGATTATAAATTTGGCACACAAGGCCTTAACATGGGCAACTGGGTTTAAAATTTTGAGACCTCCTTGGTCCACTGGTCGAGCGACTGACTCCCATTAGGAGAACTTTAGACTAACTTTGGGGTCCTGTAGGAAGTCCCACATCATCTTAGAGAGATAAAATAAAAATGTTATATAGTATATTTTAGGTGATGCTTTTTTGCACCAACAAACAGCCAAAATGACATTCATTGTTAGGTAGCTACCACCTTCTTTTCTTGTCCTTCATTCTCTTGTCAAAAATCTAAATGAATGTATGATTGATGATTTGAAACACCAATTCACAAGTGTTCCCTCCAAAAACATAAGCTACAAGAACTCTATCAACTCTAAACATGGGACTATAGTGATTTTAAACACGAGCTTACAAGCCTTCGCTTCCAAAACTTGAGATATTTCGTTAGTCATAGTGTCTGTTTGTCGCTCTATCGACTCTAGGAATAGACAACACTTCTTTTTCTGATGAAAACATCAATTTGAACTTTCAATACTTAACCCCTTCATCTTCAACACTTACCCAAAGAAAGAACACATGCATCATCTTCACATTGATGTATTGCAAGAGTACACACCATTGCAGAAACGTAGGAAGAAGTCTTTTGAATCCCAACGAGAGAAAGAACTCAAAAGGAAAAATAAGGAACATCATTTGGATTTGTGGACCGATTGGTCTATTTACCCAAAGGATCCTACAATAAATGTGACACCTCCCTTTACTAATATCACTAACTTTTTACATTTCACAGGCGATGGTAAGGATGGACTATTGGGATACATTGAACATTTGGAAATGCAAGGATTGGATGCGGAAAAGAAAATAGGACTCCTAGCAATGGAGAACATGCGGCTGAAGAAACTTAATGAAGGATGCGCTCAGAATATTTCATCAAATAGAGAGACAATCCAAAGCCTTGAGAAGAAGATCACAAGTTTGTGTATAAAAGACATTGTGCTTGGGAGTCAAAAAACAAAATGAGATCCATGCAACATAGAGAATATGAAGATTGGTAGCGATGGCCTGAAAAATGAATACGAGCTTTAAGGTAACTCAAAGTTTGTTTCTACTTTTTTGAGACCCTCGTGGCCAAATTTGTTGAGTTCCAGGCTTCTCTTTTGGATTTCGGAACTTGGGCAGGATACTCCTACCTCTCCTTCACCTCCATAACCACAACTTACTTGCTACCCAACGCGAGCACGGAAGCCCTCAGGGCATTCGACACCATTGCTACCTTTACAGAGATGCATGCCAATGAGATGAGCTTAAATTTAAGCATTCAAGCATTTCCAAGTTTCCAAGCCTGGTGCAAATACGTATACAGATGCACCAAAGCTAGGGCAAGCTACACAGATACGAAGGGCAACTATGCAGTGCTTGCCTCGTGGCTTCTTTCCAAAGATCTTCTACAAAGTGATGGCAGTGCAGAGGTTTCTACAACTTTCATGGAGATTCTGGGCACGGGAGTGGACAAAATCATTGGGCATCTACTCGTTGGGCGCGGGCTATGGCGAAGATAGAGGTGGACAATGCAGTGAACCCAGCATGGCGAACCGCATTGTGGCAATGTGATAGTGGTGGCAACTTGGACAGTGGACGAGGATTGCATAGGAATGTAGTGACACAAGAGCTGGCTGGTTACGAGTGGAAATAGGCTACTACAGGAGCTCACTCCTTAATTTAGATGCTACATAAACGCGGCCGACTACAATGAGCCCCATTGGCAAAACTCCTTCTTTGGCAACAACTTTGAGAGGCTGACAACCATAAAGGAGAAGGTATATCTGTCTATTGTTCTATCGACTTTAGGAATAGACATCATTTCTTTTTATGATAAAAACATCAATTTGAACTTGCAATCCTCAACCCCTTCATCTTCAACACTTACCCAAAGAAAGAAGACATGCATCATCTTCATGTTGATGTATTGCAAGAGTATACACCATTGCAAAAATGTAGGAAGGAGTCTTTCTAATCCCAACTGGAGAAAGAACTCAGAAGGACAAACAAGGAACATCATTTGTATTTGTGGACCCATAGTTCTATTTACCCAAAGGATCCTACAACAAATGCGACACCTCCTTTTACTAATATCACTAACCTTTTACATTTCACAGGCGATGGCAAGGATGGGCTATTGGGATACACTGAACATTTGGAAATGCGAGGATTGAATGCGAAAAAGCAAATAGACCTCCCAGTGATGGAGAACATGCAGCTGAAGAAACTTAATGAAGCATGCACTCATAATATTTCATTAATAGAGAGACAATCCAAAGCCTTGAGAAGAATATTACAAGTTTTTGTATGAAATACACTGTGCTTGGGAGTCAAAAAACAAAATGAGATTCATGCAACATAGAGAAATGAAGATTGGTAGCAATGGCCTTAAAAAATGAATACAATATTTAAGGTAACTCAAAGTTTGTTTCTACTTTCGTACCATATATATGCTTTACACTTTCTTATTATTGATCATGACGCATGGTGATTTCTTTACAATTCTTTGCTACATCCAAACTCGAATGGAGTAGGTTCCAATGCCGGAGTGGATTACAGTAGTCTAGCTCCAAAATAAGCAGTTGAAGAGATGATAACTCTGAAAATTTTTGATAAATTTAAAGGGAGGCTCCTTACCTCTTTTATGAAGTAGAATCAGCTGGAGCTAATGGAAGTGCAAGCAATACTTGATGAGAGTGGCATCTCGCATATGGATACAAGGCACTCTTCAATGCATTAGCTAAAAAGAGGATCATTGCTGCCAAATCCATCACATGTAAAGACTACACGTTGACACTTAAATGATGAGGTGTTTGAGAAACTTGGATCACCATTCCATAATGAAGCAACATTTATAGGCAAGGGAGGGAGAGAGGTATAGTTTAACGAGCATAACAACCTCTTTGTTGATCTTGAAGCATTGCAAAGGTATGTAGTTCACTTCTTTGATATGAGTCGAGGGGAGTGCAATGGGGTTCTCAAGTTTTCTTTGAAGCTCAACCAGTGCAAGGTTCTGAAGAACAGGAAGCTAGAGAGAGTCACCATTACCCTCATGAATAGAGCTTTGGATCCATCAATAACCAAAGAGAACCCACGAGATGCAGTTAAAAAATAATATTTTGACGCTAGGATCATTTGCGATATACTTGGTTCAATCTATAATAACAAAAATATTGCATAAATGGTTCTTGGCTTTATGTTCCTTTTTTTACATGCAGGTTGATGAAGAAGATTTTGAAATCCTCCATTGGGTTTTTAGTCAAACCCAGATTCCTTCTATCATCAGTGACCAAATAGAAATGGAGGTGTGCTTTCAATGGAGGGATTTGCATTGGTGACTACAAAGTCAAATGTCACATGGCAAGTGACTTAAAGACTCTTAAGTGCATGTACAACATAACACATTGTGCACCTATGGGGAAAATCCATGTTCATACTACATGGCCGATGCACAATCTCTTGAGAGTGTGCAATGGAGTAGAGCTCCCCCATTAGACATCTTCAAGATAAGTTTTTTCAGCCAGTGCTTGATATTCTTTTGTGTAGAGTTCACGTTTGTACACTCCATGTACTCTGTAGAATAATTGAAAAGGTGGTTCATTTGTACATATGTTTTGCATGGACCTTAAAGCCAGTGAGTGAGTAACAAAAAGTCATCAAAGCATTAGAGAAAGTTCTCTCAAAGTACATTGGTTTGCATGGAGGAAATTTCAAAATCAAAGAGGACCCTAAGATGTCTCAAGGTCGTTACAAGGTACCAACGAAAGCATCGATAGGCCGCGTGAAGGCCAAAAGGTTTCTTGGGTTTAGCCTCAAAGAGTCTAATAGAGAGGAGACGAGAAACATGTTCAACAAATGGAAACAGTTACATAGACTGGATAAAGACAATGATGGTGGTGGGGCAATCCAAAATCACAAAAAAAATGTGTGGAAATCACTTGATAAAATCTTCCACTATGTTGAGCAGCATTCATGGGATGAAAGTAAGGCAGAAGAAGATTCTTAAGAGCTAAAAAATTACACGTTCTTTAAAACTCATCCACAAAGGGAAGAAGCAAAGGGCTTGGGTAAACTTAAATGCAAGGGAGCACCATGAGAGGTGGCGATAGTCACGAGTCCAGAGCGGGAGAATATGGGCCTGATCCCACTGTTTTTATTCTCTTCACTGCACCCCCTCCTTCCTCACTATGTACCTCTTTGACGTGCACACCCCTTAGCCAAACTCTTTCCTCTGTTGATGACAGCATCCCCACAGGAATCATGCGTCTTTTGTCCCTTAAAAATAGCCTTTTGTTGTATGGATCCAGTCTCTTCGGGTCTTTGACTCCTGCCTCCAAGGCATGAGCTATGTAGGACATGAAATAGGGGGCCTTGAGTGCTTGGCACCCATATCCAATTCCAAACACGCGTAGAGCAAACCATTTCTCTATCAGAATTATCCTTTTAGTGTTCAGTGGCACGGGGTACCCACCACACAATCTTGTAATAACTTTCATTGCCAACAAAGGGAACTTTGCATTGTCCTTGGAGTATTTCTTGTGGTATATTATGATCTACAAAACGGTATTAAAACATTCATGGTTTATTATCGATATGCGTACAATAGAGTCAAGTACTTGAATTGTTTCTACAAAACTTTTTGTGGTTACAACGCCCGATGTAGTGAGACAATGCCGCATCCTTGCCTTGCACTCTAGTGACAAGTCCTTGCCTTGAGCCTCCTGCTCTTCTAAGGACATTATTGTCATACACAAGCAACTGTCAACAATCCGATTGATATCCTTGCATCAATTTGATCTTAAGTTACCCAATATAGGGAAGGTGTACATGGGCTGGTATAATACTCAAGAGAGTCTGGACTCTCCTTTAGAGCTCAAAAATTGTTTGATTAAGCCTTGGGAGAGCACCTTTTAAGAAGGCTAAAAGGGAAATCTTAAATAAGTATGTACATGTTCGATGGGTCAGTGTGCATAGTCCACTACATAACGTTGCTTTTTTGCTTGATCCAAAGTATTGGAACATGGATTGTGATGAATTAGATGAGGAGGTGATTGAAGACTTCTATCACGTGGTCTCACTAATTTCTACAGCAATCTAGATGATCAAGCCCAAGCAATCACCGAATTGACAAAGACATGTTAAAGGATAGACTTTTCATTTCAAAGTCTGTGAAGAACCTTGCATCAAAATGCCAACATGGAGATGGTGGCTCATGGATGGTGCTTTGGCACCTACATTATGCAGATTGGATATTAGGGTTCTTGCATAGTGTTCTTCCAATTCAAGTTCTGAGAAAAATTGGAGTACCTACAGCTATGTACACTCAACTATTTGTAATCGTCTTCTCAACTATCATGTCGAGAAATTGGTATATTTGTATTGCAATCATAGGCTTCTAAGAAATATTCAATCAGAAAGGTATGAAGAAGACATATCACGATGGACTGTGGATATCAATGAAGAGGACCGGGAACAAGGGGAAGATCTGATAGTCAAAGAACTCAAATTTTGTGAGCTTGGTGGATGTACATTGCTTGAATTTAACGTGAACCTTGAGGTGGATGATTTTCCTCCTACTCGACAAAGAAGGGTATTGCAGAGCAGCAATGTAAACATAGATAGCATTGTAGGTTAACAATTTACTAGGGTGCAAAACAATTGGAAGTCATGTAAACTCTTTTTTTGTGACTTGTGGCCCATGGGCCAAGGGAAATACCACAATCACTATTTTATTGTCTTTCAACATGGTAGTCTTGAGTATTTCCATTTATGACTTTAAAAACGTTTGTTTGCTTCAATTGGTGGCTTTATACACTTTGTTATTTATAACTACTCTGGTGTCTACAAATCATCAATAAATTTTCTTTACTTGAATCAATGGGAGACTTTATACACTTCATTATTTATGACTACTCTAGTGTCTAGAAATCATCATAAATTTTTTTTGCTTGAATCAATGGGCGGCTGTATACACTTTGTTATTTATGACTACTCTGGTGTCTAGAAATCATCATGAATTTTCTTTGCTTGAATCAATGGGTGGATTTATACACTTTACATTTATGAGGTTACTTGATGCACCAAGTAAGACTATCAAAACATTCACAAATCAATTTATCCACATTTGGTCCAGGGTAGTTTGCTTCAACGTTCATTGCAAGGATATTATATACGATGATTCAAAAAGTCACAAGTTTTACAAGGCTTAAGTGTTCATTATTGCAAGGGGGGTATATACAATGATCAAAAATTCACTACAACTATTGGGTTGGATGGTGTAGTTGAGAGCAGTGAGATTCATGATTTTGGTTTAGCTGGCCTTCTAGAGTGTTGTATGTGTGGGATGGTCTCAGCCTGACAAGCTATAGAGACTACCTCTGTGTGCCTATCGTGTCATCTATGTCCTCGATTGACATTATGTTGATCTAGGTAGTGGTGTATGCACTTTATAGGTGGTGTGGTTTGCTTCCTCAACATTGGCACCACTACCAGAGACACAAGGACTTGAGTAGGTAATCCTACTAGCACTCGTGTGATGGTTGCTTGCTTTAGTTTTGACTAAAGAGATCATATTTCTTAAGTGGATCCCCGAAGGATGATATATCAAGATCAAGTGGAACACCAGGAACTGTGTGTCTTACCGAGGGTCGTGACTAGATTAAAGAAAAGGATTGTAAGAGTCAAGAGGATGACACATCCTCTCCAGGTTAAGATGTTTACAAAGATAAATTCACGTTATCCAAAATAAAGTCTCTCTCCCTTGGAGTGGCCGCCACTAAGCATTGATAGTCTTTCTCCATTTTGAACATGGAATACATAAGCTCCTCTCAATCAGAGCCTTGCATATGTGGCACTCTTTTTTATTTACCATGTTTTGCATGAGACATGGCAAATGGTACATGTGGCCACAAGCTATTCCGTAGTGACCACTCCAATTTTGGAAAAAGTGCCTACAAACCAGGCAAGGACCCACTGCGTATTTTGTGTAAGCTAGAGGTGGCTGCAATGTGTTGGGATGCTCGTTGATAGTCATGATCAATGTGTTGGGATGCTCGTTGATAGTCATGATCAATTTTTGTTGACATCGTTCCTCCATTTCACGGAGTTCACACCTAAGGATCTTGATGTATCTCTGTAACTCTTTGGTGTTGCTTGTGTCACCTTCCCCCTTGTCTGTGTGGAGGTAAAAATCTATGTTTTCAATTCCTCCACAACATCATGTGTTTACATAGAGGCCCCGACCAATGCATATCTCAACTCCTCTTGTGATATTATGAGTGTCTCACTTCAAATACCCATTATGCTCTTATTGGGGGCCATGCTACTAAATTCCACTAGCTCATTTTCAACATATTGAATGTATAGCATCTTTCAAACCACAAGGGACAATCCGTGTGTTTTAGTGTACTTTTTGTGCATGCAAGGTATATGACCTCAGCGTGCATGCAAATGTCTAGCACAACACATTTTTCCAACTTCAATCTTCCCTTGTGGATGGAGAATTCAGACACAATCGACCACGTTTCCTTGACCATCTCTATGGTGACATCTTTGTTGATGTCTTTCCATTGCTTGCCATTTTCCTGTGCCCACTCACTGGTCCGTGCAACAACTCTTGCTTGGTCATTTGGGCTAGTTGCATATGCAAGTGTGCGCAAGCGGTTGTATGATTTTTTTGATTTCTCACGCTCATCCATGTCTGGTAGAAACACATTTACAATGTCTTCAATCTGAGATAAAAACTTAAATTTACATCACAAAAACTCATTTACATTTGCAAATCCAGTGGTACAAACTGATTTAAGCTATCACAACACACCACATTCTATTGATCACTTTGCACCATGGACCCTCATTATAAAAATACTTTACTTGCAAATTCGGTGTCCAAAATTCAACAAAAACTATCACAACACACCACATGCTGTATTGAATTGCTTTGCACCATGAGTCCATCATTATGAAAAATTACTTTACGTGCGGATCTAGTGGCTAGATAGTGATATAAATGTTCAAAACAAACCACATAATACATTGATCACTTTACACCATGGTCCATCACTATACCAAAAATTTCATTTGCTACTTTGGTGTCTAGAAATCATCATATATTTTGCAACACACCACATAATGAACTCAAACACTTAGTACCATGATCCATAAGTAATGAGAGAGAGCATAGAAGTGAGAGATATACAATTTAACTCCATGGTCCATGACTATACAAAAAAATCCATTTACATGTGTGATATTTACAAATCCGGTCAAGCAATCCAAATAAGACCACTATCTACAAAAGTGATCAGAATAACCTAGAATCTAGGCATCATCTCACTAAGCGGATGCAAACACACCTCTGAGTTGAGCTCTATCATATCCAAAATGCTCACTCATATTTTTCAATGTCTTTCTTTGCATGGGTGGTGATTGCTTTAAATAGTTTTTGCACATTATATTGACATTCATGCTACAATCAATTTGCTTTCGCTTTTGCCATGGCACTTTATAATGCTCTAAAAAATCTTTGCACCAATCATATAATCGCTCGATGGAGAAAGCAACTGCATAGGTGTCAGTGGCTTTAGAATATGGGCAGGCCAATTTTGGGTTGCAAGTCTTGGGGGCCCTCCAAGGACATAAGGCATGGTCTGTGGAGTCCTTGATGTTGGTTGCTTGCTTCTCAATGCCCACTTGCAATGACAATCCCCAATTAATGACACCCACACGTGGCACACCCTCCTTGATGAAAGCAGTCATGATGTTCCATATGTGCAAGTCACATTGTATAAAGGATTTCTTTGTTGTGTGCATGTACCATGGTCTTAAAGAAGGCACCCAATTGAGCATATGCTTGCACATTTCTAACTATTGCTCTGTGGGGGGGTGTCTAAGATCTTCCTTTTGAGCCATCAGTATGTTAGAAAATCTGACTTTAGGTGGTGAAACACACTCTAACATGTCACCCAGATCCATTTTATTAAAGTGAGGAAAGAAGAGGGACTATGGCTCTTGGTGTGTTTGTGCTATGCACCTTACAATGCCCCTATGGAACAACTACACGCTCGCCTCTAGAGCAAAAAATTAGTGGCTCTCTGTTGCATCTCTTTTGAAGTACTTGACCACATATTTCACTTCTGGTGGCAACCAAGTGACTCCTTTGATGGTGCACTCACTTCCGACTTGGCTTCATACTCTCCTAGGTAAGAGGGTAAAGTTCTCAGAGAGTCTGGTTGGCTATGCTCCGAACTAATTGATCCTTGGTCTTCCCCTTGTGAATGTATCTCAAAGTTCATTTGTGACCTTGCCTCAAATTCTTCAATGGGAGGTAAGGTTACATTCTTTCCTTTTCTTGTGCTATTCATGTGGTTACTCATCCTATTAGCCTCGCTGGTCTCACGGATTTGCTTCCACAGATCGTCTAGACCGTTACAGTCCTTACCTATTTCTGTCAATATTTTAGGTTGGAACCCGTCACTTGCCTCATCTGTGGTATTTGGCACTATGATAGGCTCTCCTCTGGACTCATAGGCATTAGTGAGTCTTTCCTTTGTTTCTACATCTTCTAAAGTTGGTTGGATAGGGATTGGAGCCGGTGCCTCATGCCAATTTGCAGGTTTACCCAACGGGTCTTCCATCAATGATTGATCTGTTTCAATCATCCTTTTACACATTTTCAACCTCTGTTTTTCTATTCCGCATATGGATAAGTCATCCACCTTTGCTCCTGGGTTTGGTTCTTTTTGAGTCTAGCTTCATAGGCTTATAGAAGCACATCCAACTGCTCATTTACCTTGTCTGCCAGTACAGATCCTCCTGATCCCGCACTTTTGGGCTCTGCTATTTCCTTGGGTGCTATGGTTGCCATGGTGTGTGAGCTTAGGCTAGCTAGATCCTCTAACCTCTCTAATCTATCCTTTGTATGTTTCAACTCCTCGGATAGAGCTGTTTGTTCTCGTTCCTTCCTGGCTTTCATTCGAGCCTTTCTAGCTTTCCAAGTGCTTCTCTGATTTTTTGTTTATGAACTTTGGGCATCGGTTTTTGGCCCTTCAACTATGGGTTGGTTCGTCATTCTTTGAGCTTGGGATCGTGTTACTGCCTGAATAGGTATGATTGTTTCCTTTTTCGACCCTCCACTGGAAGGTACTGTTTCTAGCATGTTCAAGGTGGTTTTGCTCCTTTGCTCGGGTTTTTAGGGCAATCGGGAATCAAATGAGTAACTCCACACTCAGTGCAATACGCGTTGACTCTAATGATTTCATCATGAGGACAGTCTCTTAGCCAATGGTCTCCACCACACTTGTAGCAAGGTCCCTTGGGTTTTTGAGGTGCTCCTTGAGCTCCCCTTTGTTGGTATGCATGTCTCTATCCGCCCATGCCTCTGTTGGCTATGAACAACAATGTTTGTTCATCTAAACTATATCTCCCTTATCCTGTTGCATGTGCAGCTGTTGGTGGTCATGTACTTCTTATCATGCTCCATGGTTCTGGTGTCGAGGGTTCTTCCGGTGGATAATAGACAGAGTTTGCCACATATCCATTGGGATCTTCATAATATGCATGCATAGGCACCAAAGCCTTATCCTCTGATTTGGTTATGGTTGGTGTGTATCTTATACCGACTGGTCGTAATCCTGGTAGGGGTGGTTGTTGCCCCAACACTGGTTGTGGTCTTTCTACACCTATAGGTCCTGGTAGGTTGCCTGCTTGATACCTAGGCATCGGTGGAACTTGAGGAGAAGCTACCGGAGCTTGGGGAGCGTAAGGTCTCTCTCTCACATATCCATTGTTATAATAACATTCCTCAGTCCCATGGTTTGTCCATTTTTGCTTAATAGCACACCACTTGGGCTGTTTAGCCTGGGTTTGGCGTACAAGTTAATCTTTTTTAGCACTTCATCTACAAGCTTCTCTTGGTTTACAGCTACTTCTCCTTTTGGTGTTGCCTTAGAAGACTTGCTTCCACTTTGTTGTGAAGATGAATCATCGTCAAGGTCCTTGAACTCCCCCTCTTTGTAGACTGCACAATTGTCCACAAGGTAAAGAGCCTCCTTGGTCAACTCATTCAACGTCGTGCTTCTTTTCATATGTAAGTCTTTCTTCTGCATTCCTTGGTCCTTGGATGAATATCAGCATGAGTCTAGACTAAGTTGGCAATTCTTCCACAGGACAGAACTTAACATATCTTTTTAGTCTTAGGATTGCCTTTCGTACAGATTCCCCATCTTTCTGTTTGAATTTATGGATTTGTGAGACAGTATTATGAGCTATCCCCCTTTGTGAGAATTCCTCAATAAACTCGTCAAACACTTCCTCCATAGACTCAAAGTCTCTACGCTCTACAGAGTCAAACCAAGTGGCAGCATCATCTTCTAGGGTCAATCCAAACCCTGCAAATTGGGTAGGAAAGTCTAACACCTCTTCGGCTCTCATTACACGCACAAAGGCTGCTACATGATCTCTTGGGTCTCTGCTTCCTGTGTATTTCTCGTTTACCCATTTTTGCACTTTAGAAGGTCAAATTCTCCAATGGTCTACAAACCTCATCATTGGATCTCCGCATCCTAATCGATATACCTCCTCGGGTCTTCGGTAGTAGGCTGGTTCCTCTCCCAGTGGTGCTCCTAAGCCATAATTTCTAACAGTTCTCGCCAAAGATGGTTCATCTCTTCGAACTCGTTCTAAGGGTGACCCTCCAGGCTCTGTTGACCCTTGAGTCTTTGGCTTACTCTCTCCTTGATACCTTGAATAGAGTGGTGGTTCTTGCAAATCCCTTAGCCCTCGTGCGGCTTGATAACCATCTCGTCTTTGGTCTTGTTCCAATGTTGCACTCTATCGAAGCCATGCCTGCAATGATGGATGGTTTGCTGGTTGGTTTTGGTTGTTGAATGCTTGCGGTCAGGTGGAATGTGAGGTAGCGTCATACTCATCAGAAAAGGGATTTGTCGACTTACGTGTAGGTGGCTCTTGGCACTTCTTCAGGGGCATATGCTAATGCTCCTGGACCTGTTGCCCTTTCTACCTCCTCTGGGAGAATACGTTGGTATTCTCACCCGTATCTATCAACAAAAACTATACCCTTCCCCATAGCAGTTTCATAAGAAAATAAGTAAAGAACCTTGTCTTTGCTTAATTCGTTTACGTATGGTTCTTTGCTGCGAAAGTAAGCGACTATACCCTCACTCTCATGCTTGTAGATTCCCACGTTCTCGTTATAAGTTGGAACCCTAGTTGTTTTCTTATCATACATAAAAATAGCTCCGGGCCGATCAATGTTTGGCGGCGATTCTTGAGCTTCTGAAACCATTTTCCCTTTAGCCACATTATCTCCATATCTGTTGTAATCTTCAGGGTTACTAACTATCAGATAGTGGTTCCCCTTTTCGTCTCGGAATCTGTCTCCATCATCATAGACTCAGATTATCTCCAATCTCTGTGTTGGCCTCTCTTCAATACAAATGCACTTGCGTCCTCGATAGTCAGAATAGACTAGGGCTCCCCTCGAGTTTGTTCCCTCTAAGAAGATCACAGTGAGTTTGGAATCATTCAAAGGATTTAGGGAGGTGCTTCCTCCTAGCATTGGTCCATCGTAGGTGAAACCTCTTGGCTGTTGACTACCCATCATGAAGAAATATTTTTCTGACGAAGTGTCAGTATCACTACCTTCCTCAATAATCGGTGCTAGCGGATGTAGCCTTGCCTGAGTTACACTCTCCTCGGTGGACACTAAGCTACCTTGGTCACCTGCCACCTTCTGGTCTCTAACAATGTATCTTCCTGATCTTAAATTCATCAAACTTATCAATGCAATTTATCACAAATCCAACCACTCACCTGGCAAAGGATCAGTTTCCGCACAACTTCTTGCTTTGCTGCTGAATATATCTGTACACAAGCATTTAATTTCAGCAATCGAATCAAAGCATTTATCTACTAGAGGTTATCTTAGTAATGATTGGTATAACTGGAGAGTTAATCTCAACCACTACTGTAGTTTATACAATGCTAATGTTTTGGATTAGATCTGCTAATCTGAAACTGTACTTCCCTCGGATGTTGGTCAATTTACGCGAAAAGGTCTGAATTCAGTCTTTGCTCCGTCAAATGGACAAACAAGGTCCAAATTCACTTCTGAAAGAAGTTCTGGAACCCTTAAGCCAAATGGAATCTCACTGTCTAAGCCCAGTCAAATTTTCTCTTCAGTAAGTCCCTATAGGCATCCTACGCGTAGGATGTCTCCTACTTTGTTTTGCCTGGATTTTTGCACTTTGGTTTCCCGTTGATGTGCTGAGCCCACAGCTGTTTTTACTTTTTGATGGACACCTACAAGCTGGTCAATGGGTTAGAAATCTGTTCCTACAGCCTGTTACTGATCTTGATCAGTCTAATCAACTCCAATTTAGACCAAAATTTGACCAGGAGGCTTGCCTTAGGCTATACAACACCTTGCTATGCCCACTGTCAATGTCTGGCTTCAATTTCTTGCTTTAGACATCCTACGCGTAGGATGTCTTTTTCATCAGAATGGCTTCAAATTCAAAACACAGGCTCCCCTTGAGTTTTTGAGCACTTCGGTATACTCAAAATTTGGTTTGGAGTCCAAAATCACACAGAGGACATCCTATGCGTAGGATGTCTTTTTGGCCTGTTTGACCCCAGACTTAACCCACAGCTTCTCCTTGATGTTAGTAACCCAGTGGTATGCTTAGATTTTGGTTTGGATTTCAAAAGTCCTCAATTTTATCTGCTCTTGCCTTTTTATGTCAAAAGTGCTAAAGTCTGCTTGGAACCCAATTTTCTCACCCAAATGAGGTGAAACCCCTCTCAGTCACTCAATATATCATGCAAGACATGCTCATGCAGTCATCCTATGGTTTTGGTCTCAAAATAATGTTTTGGCACTATTTGGGTAGGATGTCTGACAATTTCAGTCTATCTGGCCTTATCCGTCAAGATATGGTCAAATTTCCACTTTCCAGTTGGAATTAGGGTAAACCCCACCTTTTGAACACACTGGTCAACTCAAAATCCCAAAATTCCCACCAGATTAGCCCGTAAACATCCTACATGTAGGATGTCTCTTGGCTTGAAATTATTATTTTTTTTGACAAAAATGCTCCTGATGCTCTGTAGCTCTATCAGAAACACTCACTGTAACTTTTGGAACTCGGAAAAACCGGACCGTACGCGCACAATGTAGGTATCGGCACGTAGCTCTCGTCGAGGGCAACACGCTGCACTTCTTCACACTCGATCCTGACCACCGGTGTACACGTAGCGTCAAGATGAAGCTCACACTCTCTCTCGTACACAGTACGCTCACTCATAGACTTCAAAACTTGTTTTTTAAAAATGACAAAAGGTTTTTTCATTAAGGTCAAAAAGTGGTATATGTACCTTACAATTCTCAAACCCTAAAGTTCCAAAATCAACCAACTACTCCATCTATCTAGCAAAACTCGGATGGAGAGCGTTTTTCCCGCCGCTGTCTTTGTGGAGCCATCTCCACCGAGGTGGCAGGAGACTCACTTCTTTCTCGTTCCTTTGGTGGGGGCTCTTGAATTCTCCTTTGGGAAGGAGATGCATCATCAAGAAGAAAATTTTTGAGCCCCTTCGTATGATTCCTCTTCTTCTTCCTGAATCGGAGAGAGGCCTCTTTTGGAAGTCTCACAAGGAAGCTTCCTAGGTACTCTCTCGTCATGGTGGGGAGCTTGGATAATCCCATGAGCACAAATCTGCCGTTGCACTTCGCTTTGGAGGGATGGATTGCCCATGGCTTGTTGAAGTCTAGAAACAAGGTAGTTAACAAGCATAGGGGCATCATTAGTAGCCTACTCATTAGCAAAATCAAAGCTATCAACATAAATTTCACTCTCTTTACTATTGTCATCCATTCTAACACCTTTTAGGTGTAAACTTTTGTAGGTGTACTTTGGCAATTCAAGCCCTAGTTGCTACTCCTCTTTACCCCTTTAGAAAAAGCACTCAAGCTACTATACTCGTGGCTCGAATACCATAATTGCAAGGAATAGAAGAGAGGGTCTTTCAACACCAAAATAGCACCAGCTCCTATCAAGCTTCTAATAGCTCAATAGTGGTTAACAAGCCCCGTAGGACTCCACTATTAAGACCATAGCTCTCGACGATAATGTCCTGTTATCTGCACAAAGGTAGGCGCACTGCAAGGCTGAAAAAACCCTATTCTACTTACTCAATTGCAATTAATAATACCAACCATTTATAGCTAGCTAGAGGACCTCCCTTCTTGAGCAAGAAAAGAGAAACCTTGTGCTCTAATACCAATGTAACATTTAATGGCCTAGTAACTTGTGCGTAGCGGAAAATAGCATAGACATAGTGAGAATTCATTAGAATAGATTTCTAATGAGCATAGCAAGAGTGCTTGGATGGAGAGAGCAACAAAAAGCATAACACCTAGTTAGATAGGCATGAAGAATACTTCAAAAGAGAGAGAAATTTAGCTATTGTGACAATGGTTGAGGAACGGATTTATATGGAGCCGGTCCCCCCTCCAAAAGGATTTGTATTATAGGTTTCCCCCATCAAGGGAGACCTTTTACAATAAAATTCTTTATGTTCCTTCAATAATTAGCTAGTGCAATGAAGATGGAAGCTTCAATCACTAGCAAACACTTTAAAACACAACATCAATTCCCTCACGGTCTCATACCCAAGACCTCACACACCTTCAAAGATGGTGAGAGCTAGCGGGGTATGAGAGTAGATTGAGAGGAAGAAGGAGTAGTCTTACAAGAAATAAGTATATCTCCTCACATAATCACTCATATTAGCATAACATAGCTTAGTAATTAGCATGGTAGAGGAGATGAGCATGCATTGAAGCTTGGCTCTTGGTTGGATTTGCATCACAAAACCAAGAGTTGTTGGTGTAGGCCTCCCTTCTCACAAGCTTGGAGTAGGTCATAAGCTTTCCATTAAAGCTTGAGAAGGAGAGAGAGATTCTTCTTGCTTCACACATGAGCTGGTGTGAGTGTGTGTGAAATAATTCCTTTGAAAAATCAGCCCTCTCTCTCTATCTTGGTCGACCCCTCTTGCTAAATCCTCTTGTTGGCACCCCATTGGACCTCTCTAGGCTTAGCCAATAGGATTTAAGAAGCATAAGTGATAGCCTTTTGACATGTGTCCCCTTTCCCCTTTTGTGAGAGCTTTGGGTAATTAATTAATGCAACTAAACTCTCAGGGGACCCCTTTGTCTCCTGGCCAATAGGAATCATGCAAGCCATTGGGTTGTTGAATGCTCATTGGACCCCTTGGGAGATTGTCCAATAGTCTTCTAGAGAGCTTAATTCTTATTGGTTATTTTATTAAGTGTTTTAAATGAATTAAACTAGAGTTACTTTAGCCTAATTCTCATTGGTCCACCTCCATGGACATCCAATAGGATTTGAGTGCACCTTGTGGGTATCTGGGCTAGGGAGCTGACATGTGTCCCTCATTCCCTTTGTGTAAAGGAAGCTTGTGAGTGTGTGTGTGTGTGTGTGTGTGTGTGTGTGTGTGTGTGTGTGTGTGTGTGTGTGTGTGTGTGTGTGTGTGTGTGTGTGTGTGTGTGTGTGTGTGTGTGCGCGCGCGCTTATCTCTCATCCATTACTTATAGGGCTCGCCCCCTCCTATGTAGGAATCATCAAGACTTTTTTGTACACACACAAAGCATCCAATTTCTCTAAGCTTGACCATTGGACACAACCTTTGATTTTTGGAACCTTAGCATTTTGGAAGTCTTAATGGGCTGAACCTTAGGGTCTTTAAAGCCCATTGTTGCACATTTCTCTTTTGCAAATGGACCCCCCTTTGGATCCCTATTTTCCCTCCTTTGGATCCCTATTGTGGCCGGTCTGCCAGCTTAACCAATATTCTAGCTTTTTCTCCCCTGGCACTTCCCCATATTAAATGATTATTTTAACATGAGAAAGTCATTTAGGAGAATTAGATATTAGTTATTATGACATTGGGTATAGTCATGTCCTTGTCATATATCTCAGTCATGTGACCAAGCATTCCTTCAAACAATTGCTACTACAAGGATGGTCTTAATCATGGTGTCCTCTTCCTATGATTGCCCATGGTCGCTTCTATATACTCAAATATAGTATTAAACAAAAAAAACTAAGGATACTCTTGTGAGCAAGCATGGAAGCATGCTTATGGGTCAGCATGTTAGCTTTGTGCATGCTAGCACAATTTTGAGACCTAACTTCTTGCTATAGTATTTGCATTCCAGCATAGTATTAAGACCAATAGTTCTTGCAAAGTATTGGGATCATGCCCACTCCATGACTTCCATGATCCCATGGCCAAAATATTTGGGTAGGCCTTATGACTAGGCTCATTATGTGAATTAAAGCATGGTCATATGACTAAACATCCTTACATGGTTTTAAGACCAACCACCTGGAGTGGTTCTTGGATGAAGATTAATAATGTGGTTTCAAGACCAAGAATTTGGGCTTGGTATTGACTCAAAGTATGGTAGTGCTTTCATGTATGATTGACCATGCTTGCTTCTATATACTGAAATATGGTCTAAGACAAAGCAACTAAAAAATGCACTTGTGATCAAGCACAATAGCATGCTTATGGGTCAACATCTTTGCTTTGTGCATTTAAGAATCATTTTGAGACCTAACATATTGCTAAAGTATTTGCATACATGCATGGTATTAGCACCAAGAAATCTTGCAAAATATTAAGACCATGCACACTCCAAGTCTTTTGTTATTGTTGTAATCCTATGAACTTCGGACTAAGAATTTGAGCTTTTTATTCATCCCAAGCATGGTATCATTGTTCGCTTGCTTCTATATACTCAAATATGGTATCAGACAAAGTAGTTAAGAATGCTCTTGTGAGCAATCATGATAGCATGCTTATGAGACAACATGTTTGGTTTGTGCAAGTACTACTACAAGGATGGTCTTGGGACCATGCTCACTTTGTAAATTTGATCATGATCGTGTGACCAAGAATGCTATCATAAACCCATGACCAAGCATGATTTTGATAACTTACTACTACAAGGATGGTTTTGGGACAATGTCTCACTTTGTGTAATTTGGCAATGGTCATGTGACAACCAACCATGCTAATATAGTCCCATGACCAAGCATCCTTTTGAATATTTTGGGGTATAATCATGTGAGATAGCATGCTAACATAGTCCCACCAAGCATGCATTTGAATAAATATTACTACAAGGATGGTCTTGGGACCATCCTCACTTTGTGAATTTGGGCATGGACATGCAACCAATCATGCTTTTGAACAACTAATACTACAAGGATAGTCTTGGGGCCATGATCACATTGTGAATTTGGGCATGGTCATATCACCACCAACCATGTTACCATAGTCCCATAAACAAGGTTATTTATATTTATTCAGTATTTTATTGATATTGATTCCTTGATGGTAGCATGGTCTTGTCACTAAGCATCATGGCTAACATAATTTTGAGACCCAATTTCTTGCTAAAGTATTTGCATTCAAGCATGGCATTAGAAGTATGGTATTAGAACCAATAGTTATTGCAAAGTATTGAGACCATGTCCACTCAATGGCTTTTAACATTGCCATGATCCCATGACTAGGTCTTATGACTAGTCTCATTTCGTGTGTTCAAGCATGGTCATATGACCAAACATCCTTACATGGTTGTTAGACCACCCACCCTAGTGTGGTTTTTGGATGAAGCTCAATATTGTGGTTTCAAGACTATGTAATTATTTTGCATTCAGTCATATCCTTTGCACCAAGAATTTGAGCTTGATATTGACCTGAAGCATGGTAGCATTGTTATACAATTGACCATTCTTGCTTCTATATACTCAAATGGGACTCAAATATGGTATGAAACAAATCAGCTAAAAATGGTCTTTTAATCAAGCACGATAGCATTCTTATGGGTCAACATGTTTGCTTTGTGAATTAAAGCATGGTCATACAACCAACCATCTTAGCATAGTTTTAAGACCAACCCCCCTAGCATAGTTCTTTGATGAATCTTTATATTGTGGTTTCTAGATGTTGCAAATATGTAGCATTGAATCCTATCCTTGCGATCATTTGAGCTTGGTATTGATCCCAAGTATGGTAGAATTTTCATGTGGCTGACCATGCTTGCTTCTATATACTCAAATTTGACCTCATGCAAAGTAGCTAAGAATGCCCTTGTGAGCAATCATGATAGTGTGCTTATGAGATAACATGTTTCCTTTGTGAAACTACTACTACAAGGATGGTATTGGGACCATGCTCACTTTATAAATTTAAGCATTATCATGTGACAGAGCATGCTATCATAGATCCATGACCATTTTGTAAATTTGAGCATGATCATGTGACCAAGCATGCTATCGTGTTAGCATGTGTGCATGGTCATGCAACCAAGCATCCTTTGAATAATTTGGGTATGCTCATGCAACCAAGGATTATAGCATAGTTCCATAATCAAGCATGCTATTGAACAACTATTACTACAATGATGGTCTTGGGACCATGCTCACTTTGTGAACTTGGGCATGTTCATAAGATCAAGCAAGCTCTTCACCAACTACTACTACAAAGATGGTCTTGGGACCAATCTCACTATGTGATTTTGGGCCTCGTGATGTTGTATTCCATGCTAACATAATTTCATGATCAAGATGACTTGCATCTATGTAGAATCCATGATCTCATGTTATTGAACAACTATTACTACAAGGATGGTCTTGTGACCATGCTCAGTTTATGCATTTGGGCATGTTCATATGACCAAGTACGCTTTTGATTCACTACTACTTGGGGTCAAGCTCACTATGTGAATTTGGGAATGGTGATGTGAGAAACCATGCTAACATAATCCCATGATCAAGCTAACTTCTATCTATGTAGATAAAGTGTAGACACTCAAAATTTTAGAATGCTTGGTCACATGACCATGCTCACCTTCTGAATTTGAGCATGTTCATGTGACCCAGCATTCTAACATGGTCCCTCAACAAAACATTCTTCTAAAAGAATACTACTACAAGGATGGTCTTGGGACCATGCTCACTTTGTAAATTTGGGCATGGTTATGTGACCACCAACCATGATACCCTAGTCCCATGGCCAAACTCAATTCCATGTATTTAGATATAGTATTGGCTATGGTCCTATAGCCATGAACTCTACTTGAAGACCAAAAAGTGATTTTGGGATAAGGTTTTGGGACAAATAATCAATGTCAATTTTGATTTCTTGATGGTAGCATGGTCTTATGACCAAGCATCATGACATTACTTTGCAAGCAATTACCTTTTCAAGGTAAAGAGATTCTTGAAGAAGTCTCTAAATAATTTATGCATTAAAGCATGCTCTTGGGAAGAGTTATTGTGTTGTAATACCATGATCACTTTCATGTATGCTTTGAGTACCAAGAGCCTATGAACATGCTTATTTCATGGATTCAGCATGGTCAGTGATCAAGCATCATGGCATTGTCTTGCACCCAATTTCTCTTGCATGGAGTTGATATGAAGCATCTAGCATAGTCTCAGCATGCTATTCAACAACTATTACTACAAGGATGGTCTTGCTATTGATTAAGCATCTAGCATAGTCTCATGACCAAGAATACTTTTTAATTATTTGGCCATGGTCATGTGATCAAGGATGCTAACATAGTCCCATGTTCCAAGCATGCTATTCAACAAGCAACTATTATTACAAGGACGGTCTTGATTAGCTATTACTACAAGGATAGTATTGTACCATGTTCACTTTGTGAATTTCGGCATGGTCATGTGACCATGCATGATTTTGAAATTGTTTCTACAAGGATGGTCTTGGGACCATGATCAATTAGTGAATTTGGGCATGGTCATGTGACTAAATTTGGACATGGTCATTTAATCACCAACCATGCTAACATAGTCCCATGACCAAGCATCCTTTTCAATAATTTGGGCATGGTCATGTGACTAAATTTGGACATGGTCATTTAATCACCAACCATGCTAACATAGTCCCATGACCAAGCATCATTTTCAATAATTTGGGCATGGTCATGTGACCAATCATACTAGTAGTCCCATGACCAAGCATGCTATTAAGCAGCTATTACTACAAGGATGGTCTAGGGACTATGCTCACTTTGTGAATTTTATCATGGTCATGCAACCAAGCATGCTTTTGAGCAACTACTACTACAAGAATGGTCTTGGAACCTTTTGAATTTGAGTAATATTGCAAGGATGGTATTGAGACCATGATCACTTTGTGAATTTGGGCATTGGTCATAAGACCAACAACCATGATAACATAGTGTCATGACCAAGCCCACATCCATGTATTTAGATATAGTATGGACAATCCAATCCAATTAGTAGCCATTTCTTTCTCAAAATGAAGGACGCCAATCTTGCTTGTTACAAAATTTTCAAAACTTCTCTTTATTGCTTATTTTTTGTGATCTAGAACACATTATATTGAGACTTATATTGCATCTTTTTTTCTCTCACGCAGATTGAAGGATGCCTCCCAAAATAAATCTTAATATTCCAACCATTATTGTTAATGGTGTCCCTAAGTGTTGGTATATTGATATCTATGATGTGGAGGGGAACCCATCACCACGATTGCATCTTTTTGTAAGAAACAAAGAGGGTGATAAAGAATTTGAAGACCTTGGAAAATTCAAGAGTGTTAGCATTTCATGGCTTGACTCAAATCCAAAAGTTAAATGTTTAGATATTATAGTGGGTGGAGGGAAGTCCTTTCATCTTGGATCAAACTCTTATGCAATGAATCATATGGTAGAAGACAAGAATGATACATTTTTTACTAAAGGATGGAATTTTGAAGTGGATAACAACTCTGAAGTTTGTCATTAAATCTAATATCTAACCAATCCAAATGATTTTCTCATATTAAACTGATCATTTAATGTGGGATAATAAACACCACCAAGGGTTAGAATATAACATGTGCTTACGGATCTATCTCAACACGGGGCCAATGGTAAAGGGGCCCAAATGAGAGATCGTGTGTCCAAGAGCAAGGTTAACTAATGGAGCTTAAAAGACCTTAGGGTTAGCTTCATTAAAGACCTCCAATGGTTAGTGTTAAAAGTCCTTTGACTTTAGGCAAGCTAGGACTGAGGTTGAGGTGGGAACTTGACCTAACTTGCCTTTGACCTTAGGCAAGCTAGGGCTGAGCTTAAGGTGGGAACTCGACCTAAGGTGCTTGTCATGCTTGATGACTAAGGTACTTGAGGTACTTGTCATACTTAATGAGGAAGGTGCTTGAGAAGCTTCCCATGCATGGGGGGTAAGGTGCTTGAGTCAAAAAGAGACCCTAAAAACTTAATGAGGTACTTGAGGTACTTGTCATACTTAATGAGGAAGGTGCTTGAGAAGCTTCCCATGCATGGGGGGTAAGGTGCTTGAGTCAAAAAGAGACCCTACAAACTTAATGAGGAAGGTGCTTGAGAAGCTTCCTATGCATGAAAGTCCCAAAGCTAGGGGAATCTTCGACCTAACCATCCACGCACCCAAAGGGCACATGGGACACATGTCAAACTCTCCCTAAGCTTAACCACATGGTGTGCTTGAATGCTATTGGTTGGGCTAAAAAGGGGTCCAATGAGCTTCTAGTTCCATCCAACAAATATTTAGATATTTTCAAGCTCTCTCTCTCTCTCTCTCTCTCTCTCTCTCTCTCTCTCTCTCTCTCTCTCAGGGGTAAGGAGCACACTTGTCAAAAGACTACCCATGTACTTGACTGCATGCTGCATGTGATTGGCTAGGGGGAGAGGGGTCCAATGAGCTTGAAGAATGTGGAAAAGCTACAACTCGCCCCAAGCAAGTAAGGGGGGTGCTAGGGGGAGATACACCACACACACACACTCATTTTGTGGATCATTCTCACTTGGTGAAAGTTGAGGAACTCCACCTCCTTCTCCAAGCTTGTGAGAAGTGAGAGCTTACACCAACACTCTTGCCTATGGAATGCAAATCCAACCAAGAGCCATGCTTCAATGCTTAAGCTTTCCATCTTCTCCGTCTTCGTTACTATGCTATCATGTATGCTAGCAAGAAGAGTGATGATAAGTGAGGAACTATTTCTTTCTCCTATGAAATGTTTCTTCTTCCTCTTCCCTATCCTCATTCCCCGCTAGCTCTCTCCACCTTCGAAGGTGTTTGAGGCCTTGGGACTGAGGCTTGGGATAGTTAATGCTTTCTACAAAGTTTATGTTATGCTTGTGATGCATGAAGCTTTCCATCTTCATTGCATCACCTAGGTCACAAGGAACACAAAGATTGTATTGTACCAAGTCTTTCTTGATGGGAGAAACTATAATACAAATGCCTATTGGAGGGGGACCGGCTCCATATGAATCCGGTCCTCAACTATTGTCATGTTCTCTTAACTCTCTCTCTTGAAAAAATATTGTTCATGCCAAGTTAACTAAGTACCATGTTTATGTTGCTACCATCAATTAAGTTCACCCGCTATGCTCACAAAGTAATCTCTCAAAAGTGCTTCACCTAATTTCCTAATTCCGCTACTTTCAAAGTTCATTTCCATTACAAGTTTGTTGTGAGTCATTTTAAATGGTGGTAACTAAGATACAGGGGTGGAAATCAAATAAGCCTAGTGGGAAAACTACCAGATCTTCTAGGAAGTCAAAGAAACAAGCTTTGATGAATGTCACATTAGAAACTAGTATTTTGGATGCAGGAACATCAGAATCCACAAAGATTAAATCTTTGTTATCAAATTCAAGGAATTTGAGCAAGCATGTGGAGAAGGCAAAAAAAATCCTAATTGGTGGGCTAGAGAAGTGAAAGCTATCTATAAACATCAAAAGGATTGAATCCTTGGTGATGCTCCTTTAGAGGCTATAGTGGCCATCTCTAGAATGGCAAATCTCAGAACTCAAGGATATTTACAAAGCAACCTTATAGTAGATTTCTCAACCATTTAAGGGCCCAATACAAGCATTACAATAAGCCATCAAGACCACCTTCTTAAAAACTAAAGGGACATCCAGCTTGAGCAGACAAGGATGTTAGTTATAATTGTATTTTGTTGCTAATATTTTTTAAGTTATTTGATGATGATTTTTGAATCTTAATTGATGATGGTTTGTCTTCTCTATAGAAATTCATTACAATTGCAAAGACATCCACAAGGATTAATTTTGCACAAAAGAAATCACACATGGTTGCTTGTCCAAAGGATATCTTTGATACATGATTGGCTATTATTAGAGCTAATGAGAGAGGAGAGTTGCAAGGAAAGAGACCAAACCCTTCACATTTTAGGCATTTGGGTGGTTTGGATTTTACTAATGTTCAAATTTCTAGGGATTATGAATAAGCAAGATCAACTTCCTATGGGATTGTGTCTTGGATAGCAAAGAGGGTTATGCACAAGATTTGCAATGGACTGTTGATAGATTTTCTCAGCTCATAGGAGGTGTTTTGGTAATTACACGTTAAACAACATTACCTCAGTATGTATTTCTAAAGATTGTGAAAGTTGTTCGGCCTTGAAGGCTACATCCATTGGGTGGTATAAAATGTTCATAGGTGCCATTCATTTATTTTTTAATGCACCGTGCATTGGAGCAATGCAACTCTTTCGTGTGCTTGTATACATTAGCAAAGCAAGCACGTTCAAAGGGTTTGATACTTTTACTAGCTCAGATGGTTCGATATTAGATGTAGGTCATTTAGGTATTGAATATGACAAAGTGAAGACAATGGAACCCTCAGCTTATCAAAAACAAATAAATAAAACCAAAAATCAACTCAAAAAAAAGCAAAATTTGTTCGAACAGAATTCTAAATGGTATGACTGTACACATGTCCCTAGGGGCTCATATATGGCTTTTGTCCCCGTACTCCTCTTGTAATGTTATTATGAGGGCATATACTCTAAATTTTGTCAAAAAAAATTATCGCAATCAAACGCAAAAATTCAATGCAACTCACAAAACATTTCCCTCTAATATTCATAATATTAGGTTTTCATTTAGAATGCCTCCCCCCCTCCTATTTGGAGTCCTCCTTGATGATAGGGTATCTCCTAGGGTGAATCAAAAATTATGCCAATGCAGGCCTTGTAATGTAGCCCTATAAGGCATACACAATCAATGCATGGAAAATATTTATGATGTGCAAGATGAGGGTATAAGCAATTTGTTTATTGGCATTTGCTGGTTAGGCTTCCTAAGTTGCGTTATACAATATACAAGAAACATATAATACATCATATACGGGTGTATTTTACATGACCTCATATTATACGAGCGTATTATACGGTGACACCTCAGTAAAAACATGCAACGTATTTTTTTCCTAGTTTTTCAATCGAAGTATCTTTCCATCGAAAGATTGTTCAATCAAAAGATGTTTAGGACAAAAAAAAATCGATCGAAAGATGTATTGATTAAAATAAAAGTATATATACCGTCAACGCGTCTTGTTGAGACTAGTGTTCCTCACAAAAGGTACTCCATGTCAATATTAGGAAAAAAATGAATTTTGTTATAATTTAAAAAATAAAAATTCATAATTTTTTAAATTTTTATTAAATCTAATTTAATGTTTTGTTAAAATTTTATTAATTATTTGTTTTAAAATCAAATTTTGTAAGCTTTGTATGTTGTGTAGAGATCAAACTCTCACTCATACAAGGTGTTTATTTTTTAGGAATCACTTGTTACGTGCTCACTTTATTGACATGTGGAAGTGAATTAGTGATATAATTTAGAGATTACCGTTGTGTGCAGAATGTACTCTCACATGAGGTTATCTATCAACAAAATATAATAGAATAGAGGTAAGTTTTATTGAAGTAAGTTTGATTTTGACGTGCAGATACTTTCTTACCTCAAAGTGAACATAGATAGAAATTTTTTTGTCCTATGTAGAGCCATCACACTATGCTCTCACTTGATTCAAAATTTAGGAATCTCATGTCCAAATACATTGATATTACATTATCTTTATTTGGATTGCTACGTCTATCATACTGTGTGATCGTACACGTGCATCAAATGCAAATAGATAAGATTTCAAAGATCTATCATGGAGTGTGAGAACTTCATATTTGCACTTCAGATAGACATGACAATAGATAGACATGACAATCGTCAAAGATTGCAATTAATCCTCATTTCCAATGAGAATCAATTGCAATATTTGATCAATATTACCGATTATCGTAATGTGTGAAAGCTTTAAGCTTGCACTTTGGATAAATTGATATAGTGCATTGAGATGATGAGTTTTGTTTGTATTGTTTAAAATAACTGATTAAAATTTTTTATTATCGTAATGTGTGAAAGCCAAAAGCTTGCTTTTTAGATGAATCAATATAGTGCAATGTGATTGAAATGTTTTGTTTGAAGTGATGGTTATTTAGCACAGCAAAATATAATTTGATTGACATGAGTTTATTGAAGAATGCAAAGACTATTATTGTCTATTGTTCATTGATACTGTAGCGCGAGACTAATAATGTGGACAGATTTTGATCACTATATTGATCTATAGAGCATTGCTTGTGTAGTTTGTTGCTTTGGATTGATTTTGACCTCAAAATTAACAAGTGGATTTGTTGATCTGGCAATTTAAATCTGAGAACACCAAGCTCTACAAGTTGTCTAAGTATTACTCAACCTACTAATGCTCTCTAAAGCTTGCAAAAATTTGAGAACGTGAATAGAGGGGTGTTGGAAACAATACATAATACCAATTGTTGGAATTAGGGTTACAGGGATGCACACACAACTTGGAGACTATGAAGAAGCTTAAGGCACACAACACAGAGTGTATTGCTTGGTGCAAAAATAGAAAGATAAGTTAGCCCTAAAGTGATGAGCGTATATATTTTGCATGGGAAAAAACTCTTAGTAGAGAAAAAGTGCTCCGATGGACACATCAATACCACATATATTATAACAATTCTTTTAGAATAGTGTTGTTTTACTTTGTGCTTGAAGTTTTGAATATTTTGTATAGGTTTTAGCACTTTACAAATCACTTGAGTCTAGAATAATGAGATTGAGGAGGTATATTTGTTCCTACCTATTGGGCATGCCCACACCAAAGATGGGTAATACTTATGATAGGATGATTGGACTGCACACATCCACACATATTGGCGTGGGGGGGGGGGGGGCATAAGAAAGTGAATTTTTGAGGGAGGCAGGTAACTGCAAACCAATTACCCTGTCTTGTGTGGACACATCCTTAATTTCCAAAGGTGAAAATCAAGAACAATTCTCAAACGAGCTTTGGTAGCGTTAATTTTCATATTATAGACTTGTGCAACTTGCGGCTCATCGTTGTCCTCTTATGCTAAAGTGAGGGAGATGGGAGTGGAGAAAGAAGTCAAGATTTGTGTGGAGGGAGGAAGTGAGCACCAATGGCTGGTGAAGGTGATCCCATGCGACCACCTGCAGTTTATCGCACTCTCTGGGGTGCAGGCAAAGTTCATTGCTGACAACAAGCTCAAGATTGGAAATGAGCTCCATCTTACATGGAAGGGGCCCCAGGATGTTGCGATCCGGATCCAAAAACACAACCATTGGCCTTGTAGTATTACTACTACTGTTGTTGCTAAAAAGAAACGTGAGGTCTCTTGGGACTCTCTCTCTCTCTCTCTCTCTCTCTCTCTCTCTCTCTCTCTCTCTCTCTCTCTCTCTCTCTCTCTCTCTCTCTCTCCCCTTGAGAACTTTTGCTTGCATAGTGGGCTGATTGTAAATGAATCCAAAACAAAGGTTATGCTTGTGAAAACCAACCATAAGGATAAGCCATGCATTGTGTGCAACAACGAGACACTTGAAGTTGTTGAGAGCTTTAAGTACCTTGGCCTTGAGGTTCCATCCAATCACAAGTGGCATGAATGTGCTCTGCGTCGTTTGGAAGCGGGAAAGAGAGCATATTATGCATTTGAGAACATGTGTAATGCGGGAAACATCAAGTGTTGGGTTCTCAAGAAGTATCTTTTTGATGCATTGGTGACACCGGTTCTTCTTTATGGAGTTGAAGTGTGGGGCGGGAGCATCTCAAAGTCTACTTGGAAAGAGTTTGAGAATGTCCAAAAGCGTTTTCTTACAAACTTTCTCCAAGTTAAGACACAAACACCATATATGCTCCTACTTCTTGAGTCGGGATCTCTTCCAATTGAGGTTATGGGCATGGAAAGGGTTGTGGAGTACATGATAAAGATGCATCAAAACCCCTCACATCGACTTCCTACAATTGCATGGGAAGCAAGCAAAAAAGTTCAAAAGACACATAAAAGCAAGATCTTGAGCACGGGATGGATGCAAGACATAAAGAAGTGGTTTGGGAGATGGGATGCATTACACTTGCTACATGATTCTTCAATTGACTCTCAAGTGAATGAATCTTTTCTACAACGCCAATGTATTACGGCTTGGGAGAAATCCGGTGGGTCACGCTTCATACATTACACCACCTATATTGCCCCCAACTACAAAACCATGTTCTTCGCTGAGAGAGGAAACCGTACTCACACTTACATGCTTGAGCCTATTCCCTTGTCCGCGATACGCACTATCGCAGCAATTCGGCTTAGCTCCCATTTCCTTCGATGCGAGATAGGGCATTGGGGCAATGGAGAAGAGTCAAATTGATTGTGCACATTATGCTCACTGCAAGTTCGAGAGTCTGAGTACCACACACTACTAGAGTGCTCAGCTTTTGATCACATCCGAACTTGCTTCTCTCACATTTTCAGCCATAACTTAGACCTACACACTTTCCTCTCCCAGCCAAAGTGTGGGCTCTCCATTGCGACTCTCATCACTACAATTTTGGAGCATCGAGAGTCACTCATCAGCCATACACATACTACATCACATGTAACTTTGGTCCCATAGGTCATATTTGACCTCCGAGGACAATAATAAAATCTATCTATCTATCTATCTATCTGTGTGTGTGTGTGTGTGTGTGTGTGTGTGTGTGTGTGTGTGTGTGTGTGTGTGTGTGTGTGTGTGTGTGTGTGTGTGTGTGTGTGTCTCTACCATTGAGTTTCACATTCTTCTAGAGTTCTCTTGGGACTCTGGGAGATTGTGAAAATCTCTTGTGTGAGTCTTGTCCTCCTCCATCAAAGTCCAGGTCCAAGTGGTTGGAAAGAGACAAGATAGCTCGATCAATTATATAATCTACAAGCGCAACTAAAGAGGACCATAAATAATTTATCAATTCAATCATCAGTTGGTTGTAGACCAAAAATTGTTACAATGTCATAGCCCACTCTATGGGCACCGTTTAGACGTGGAAAGATCAAAAGTGCTAGGTTGGGTTAAGGGATTGTTTTGCTTGCCACTGGGTACCCTTTTGTTTTGCTCTTGTGGAACTTCCATACACTTCAAGATTTGTTTACAAGTATGCCACATGGAGTAGATATCCATGGCTTTATTCCAGGGAGGGGGATTAGTAGATATGCATTCTGGGGCAGCCCATGGAAAATCTCTCTTACTCTGCTTTCTAGTTTCTATTTGCAAGCTGAGGAGAGGAGGAAATCATGTTGTTGTTTTGGTCTTTGTACATGACCCCCAATCCATAATGCCTGCATAGACCCCCTTCTGTCCAAAGTGAAGCATCATGTTGTGAGAGTAAAGATCATTGTGGAGATAGTTGTGCGGATGTAGATACTTTAGAGTATGAAGAAGAGCGTTTATTATCTGCAAAATGTTATTTTGGAATAACTCCAATGTTCCTTCTGTGGTTACATAATCGCTAATGGCAGGTTGACTACCACCTATAGTGCACTCTCTTATCCACCACTGCTCTACATGGCCCCCATTCCAAAAACGTGAAATGAGCATTGGACGCTCTATGTTGTGGACCATGGCAAGTGGATAAATAATGTTGCAATGAGTGATGTTCAAAGTTGTGGCTTTGTCCTTGACCTGCTGATCCACTATGGGTCCATACAAGTGGACTTTGAAGATTTTTGTTGCATACAGTGTCTCTTTGCAAGGTGTGTGACACCTACACGCTTCACATGTGCCCATCTCCCTTCTCCTAGCTACAGAGCCTGTACGTTGAAGATTGCAATTTTTGGCAAAAGATGTAATACAGGGGGAGTTGAGACTGATCAAGAGTGAGAGTGGCACTAGCAGGATACTCTATTCTAACCGTAGTTTATGGCTTTGTAGTAGCATCAAAAGAGCTGACTTCCACTCTGATGCGCTTTGCTAATCTTTCCAGCATTCCCTTGCTCTTGAACTCAGTATACAATTGTTGCACAAGTTGTATGCGAGTAGGCGGGCATAGGTATGCATCTCCCCACTCTTAGGTAGAAAAATATATCCTCATATTTCTATGTAGTAAGAACGATGATGTGACTTAATCCAATCCCTGATGAAGTGTGTGGAACTCACAAAACAAACATCAGCCGCGACAACATAACAATCTCAGATGCAGGCCAAATATCGTATGTATCTACATCCAAGACAACACCAAGTCATCTAGTGATGAACAATGACGTGTCTTTGGAGTTCGAAAACAAGAGTAACCAGTGCGTCACAGAAAGATGAAGAGGGCATAAACTATGCATCTCTCCACTCTCTATTTGATGAACAAAACTCTTGTGTGTCTACATGAAACAAACAATAATTTGGGTTGATCTAAAATTGAGCAACCTATAGGTCACTCTAGAGTGAGAGGTATAGCATCATGCCTACTACACTCCACCAGTCGACCACTAAACCCTAAACTCAGCCCTGTGGTGGTGAGAGATAGACAATTGCACCACACAAGTGATAATCTAAGTCTATCCTAAAATCCTTCTCTGCAGTGAGCCAAGTGGCTGCACAGCACGAGAAAGTGATTAGTTTCTACACACTTCTGGAGTGAGCCGGATGGCTACACACCACAAAGTGGCCTATAACCTACAAGCCAACTCTGTGGTGAGAATAAAACAACTGCACCACACGAGTTTGGCACAACACACAAAAACAAGTTAGAAAGAGGAGAACAAGGAGATATTTTTTTATCAAAAGATATTTCGATCAAAAAGAAATAAAACAGCTATATGATGATTATACGGGATTTCGGCATATAATAACGTTTTATATGTATATATTTTTTTGGTACGGGCATATAAATGCAACCCAGGAGGCTTCCTATTCTAAATGAGTTGATGGTCTTTGAAGCTCCTATGACGTTTGATTGATTGAAGATTGTAGAGATTTTTTGAAGGCTTACTTATATGTTTGATGCATTTTTGGAATTCATTTTAGCCTTATTGTTGGTTTTTGTATTTGGCATTATTCCTCAGTAGTGGGTTCTGGCTTGAAGTGAGCTCTCTTCTAATTGTATTGTAATCATAGGAGGAATTGAAGGAATTCAAGCGATCGTGCAATGACAGTAGGTTTATTAGTTCCTTTGGGAGCCACTTCTTTATGATTATTGACTATTTTTTTATGCTACTTATTTGGGAACCCATACTTGTCCCTGCTTTGTTTGTGTTTGAAGAGACTTCTTTGGGATCCACCTTATATTTGTGTGAGTCAGAAGCTGTTTTTGCTTCAGACCTTGTACGCTTGGTTAAGGCTGGGATTTAACCTTTGGAAGTTGATACTTCAATTGTTTTGGAATCCAAATAAACTCTTGACATCTTTGTGTTTGAATCAACTTCTTTGGAGCCCAAATTTGAGTTGCAAAAGCTTCCAAATTTGTGGTTTTCTTAGTTGTTCTTGCACACTGTGATTGTTCTCTTGTTGGTGTTGGATCTTAGAATTTTTCATCAAAGATCTTTGTCTTCTTGATCCCATACCTGCTTTTGGCCAAGTTGGATCTTTGGTATCCATATTTGTCGAGGTTTTTGGCTCTGACTTGTTATTCTTTTCTTTTGACCTTCTTTGGTTGTTATGGAAGCAGCTAGTGATAGGGATGACCTGAGTTTCTGGTAGGGGATGTCATAAGAATCATCATTGTTGCTACTATCCTCACCAAGGTTTACTTCTAGCACTTTCCCTTTGTGGTTTGGCTATTTATGAAAAGTTACTATCTATTTGCTCTTGGATTGTTGTTTCTGGGATGAATTTCTATCCAATTGATTAGAGCGTTGTTAGCCCGTTGACAGCACAGTTGTGTTCTTCTTGGTTGAGTCTTTTCGTCCTGTATAGGAGCCACGTATGAGGATGCTTGTTGCAGTTGCGTTTGCACCGAAGATTTTGGAATCCACTTTTGATGCACTTTATTCTTGTACAGTGACATTGGTTCTTGGGTCTTTGATTTAGACAATCATAAAATCGTGCATTAGTTAAAGTGTCGCTTATGTCACCTATTGGGTTGTCTGGACTTTTGTTGTTAGCAACATCTGCTTGAAGCTCCAAGTGTTCTACGGAGTCATAGAACTCGTCTTCTTCTTTGTCTTGTGATTTTCCATATTCCTTTGTTTGCTCTTCATCTCAAGAACTTGTTGATGCCTAGTTCTCTTTTTTTTATTCGATCACACTCACTGCAAAGTAAGAAACAACATCATAGAAATATTGATCACAAAACTTTGTTGTTGGAACATCTTGAATAGCGTACACATCCAGAGTAGCCAAGATGTGCTCCCATTTGAGTGGCTCTAAAGCTTACTTGGGAAAGGATTCTAGGATATAATCCTTATCTTTGATTGCCCTTTCTAGGATACACTCCTCTCGCTTTAAGATTCCACATTGTGAAGCTCCACACATCCATAGTTCTTTCCCAATCATGCTGGAAGTTCTGATCCTGCTATTGTAGCAGAATCAAACTCCTCGACCGGGATTCTAGTCACATCCTTGTAACAATGGTCCTTCAGATTTATTCTTGTCATGTTTTCCATATGTCAGGTAGATATGGTCATATCCCCAATCATGGACCATTTTCAATTTTCGCATGAATGGTCTTCCTAGAATGATGTCATAGTCTTTTTTCTTGCCAAAGTCAACAATAGCAAAGGTATGCTCATACTCAATGCCACAAGAAGTAACAACTACTTTTTCTAGCATCCCTATGGGCCTTTTGGTGTGTTCATCTGCAAGCTAAAGTTTCATCGTGGTAGCCCTCACTGCTGGTTTTTTCCATTTTTTCCGGATGTCTTTTGTAGTGATGGCAACACCAGCTCCGCTGTCAAGGATTCCCATGGTTTTTACACCTTGGAATTCCACAGGAAGAGTGTTGTTCCCATCTTCCCCCTCATAGCACTCATCTACCTTGATTATTGGCATTGGCCTAGTGTTTAGCTAAGGCATTTCAAGCTCTTTGATCCCTTCTTGTATCTGAGTTGTTGGGTTTTTCACACCAAATTTCTGTAGGCATTTTCCCACAGTAGGCAACATGTTTGGTCGTATTCTGAGCAATTTGGCTAACGTGATCGTATAGGTGACCAATGTCGACAAAATGTCTATCAGACCTTTTGAATCAATGACCTTGTTGGAAGACAGTTTGTGATGGGACTGTAACAACATTTGACTTGGCCTTGTACTCTCCCGTCTAGGACGGTAGTGTTCTTAGCGAATGGGGTTGACTAACCATAGATTGTACATATCCTTTATCTCCCCAATATGATTCCACTTGTAGATTCATTTGAGATCCAGTCTCAAATTCCTCTATTGGTGAAAGAGACACTCCTCTTCCATCACCCGTTTGGTTTACTCGTCTACTTATCTCACTTACTTCATTGGCCTCTCTGACTTGTTTCTACAATTCGTCAAGACCATCTATTTCTTTACAACTGTCAGGTATAGCTGTGTGAAATCCCTTGAACGAGTTATTCATGGTATTCAACACTATCCTTAGTTCTAATGTAGGGTCCTTCAGCTTTGGTCTGTGCTGCTGACTAGAATCTGGCTCTTTTCGTTCTTGGATTGGTGGGATTATTGATGTAGGTGGGACATGGATCACACCCTCAAGTTTTCCAACTGGTGGTTCTAGTAAAGCTTGAGCTGTTTGAATCATTTTTTGGCAAATTTCAAGCATGCCCTTTTCTAGTTCCACATATGGATATGTCATCCACCTCTATTCTTGGCTTTGGTTGCTTTTGAGCCGCACTTCATAGGCTTTTAAGAGGGCATCTAATGGCTCATTAACCTTCTCGACCAACACTGATCCTCTTGAACTAGCACTTTTTTATATCTCCTCTATGGATAGTTCTTTAGGATTTTGAGACGTCTGCGTAAGAGAAGGTGCAACCCTTTCCTCATGTTGTGTTATCTTCTCTTTAGCTTGGGTGAGCTCATCAGCTAGGGATTTTTGCTCTCATTCCCTACATGCTTTCATCCTAGCCTTTCTAGATTTCCAACTATTATGTTTGCTCTTGGTTTTATGACTAGGTGTGTCAGTCTTTAGTTCACCTGTCTCTAGACTCGTGTCAGTTTTTGTTTTCTCTGTCTCTGGATCCTGTGCAGCTTCCTTTTGAGCTCGTACTCTTGTAACTACTTGAATTGGTACTACGTTTTCATTTTCTGAGCTACTAGATATCTGAACAATTCTTGAGATATTTGTTGTGCTCTTTCTGACTCGGTTAGGGTTTTTTTACAGTCGAGGATCAAGTGAATAATGCCACATTCAGACAATGGGAATTTACTTGTGTGATCTCCGTTGGGGGACATTGTTTGACCAAGTGGTTGTCCCGGCTTCACGACTCCATGTGTTTCTATCATCTTTTGTCACTTTGAAGGGCAGTACCCGCTTTGATAATTATAATACGTTGTATTTGGTACTAGAACTTGTTTATTAGATGCTTCCCACATTGGCATGTATCTCATGTCCCTACTGGCATTCTATCCCATGGCAGTGGAGGTTGTTTTCCTAAGACATGATGTGGCCTTGAAACTCCTATTGGACCTGGCGCATTCCACGTAACGTATCTAGGTGGAGTAGTTGCTACTAGAACACGTTGTACATACCTCTCCCTAGCATATTCCATGCTATAATAACACTCTTCCCTCGTATGGTTTGTCCATTTCCTCTCAATTTTTCACCACTTAGGCTCCCTTGGATCAGACGTTACAAGAAGAGTTAACCTCTTGACCATTTCATTGATGAACTTTTCTTGATCGATAGGTGCTGCTGGTTTTGCAATGGACTCACTCATTCGTGAATCATTGTGCTGAGAGGATGTGTCATCCGCTTGACTCTTACAATCCTTTTCTCTATATTCCTCACAGTTATCCACTAGATAAAGAGCTTCTTTGATCAATTTGTTTAGCATCATGCTTCTTATCATATGCGGATCCTTTTGAAGGCCTGCATGTCTTATTTCCTCGATAAAGATCAGCATTAGTCGTGCCTGCGTAGGTAGTTCTGCTCTCAAAAAAAAAGCTTAACACATCTCTTGAGGCATAATGTCACTTTACGTATTGATTCACCCTCTTTCTGTTTGAATCTACGAATTGCAAAACCGTATTGTGACCTATGTCTTTTTGCAGGAATTCTTCAATGAACTCCTTAAACAGCTCGTCTTGAGTCTCAAAATCAAGTTTTTCTACTGAGTCAAAACATGTAGCCACATCACCTCTTCCATAGTTAGTCCAAATCCCGCAAACCGTGCTGCAAAATCCAAAACCTCCTTTGCTCTAATTACTCTTCTGAAATCCGCTACATGATCTTTCGGATCTTTATCTCTGGAGTATTTCCTGTTTACCCATTTCTAGACTTGGGATGGTCTAACCCGTTGATTGTCTACCATAAGTCTAGCCATAGACTCCTACAATCCTTCTCTCACTTATGGCCTTCTACTATAGCTAGGTTCTTCTTCAAAGGGATTGGTTGTTCTCTTGGAGATTGGTCCTTGACGAGGCATATTTGCCATCTCTGTGATCATTTCGTCTCTCATTATCGCTCTAGAAGGGAATCCAAGTGGCTCCCTTTTTGGAATTCTCGTAGGAATCCCCGTGCTTGGTGGAGGTATCTATGGTCCTTCATTGACCAAATATCCACCTGTTTTTAATGTAGTCCATGGATTTTTTCTTTCTACAACTCTGTATTCTCGTCTATACTTGTCAACAACTATAAATTTCTATTGGTACTTGACTCCGTGTGTATAGACATATAAGAGTTTGTAATCCGTTAGCTATGTCTCTGAGCACCTATAAAGGTTAACCTCACTGCCGCCAATGTATCTATACAATCCTTCACTCTCATGATCTGTAATCCAAACTCTCTCCACAAAATTGGTCTTTAGCAACTTCAAGTTTGGAAGATCCATTATGGGCGGATGTTCCTCTATTGTTGGGATCCTAGAGCTTGTGTAATTTGTGTTTGACTCTAAAGAGGACATGATATCTGTGCTTAATAGCTTTAGCTTGATACAAAAAGACTTATGCCAATGTGTTCAAGTGCTTTGGTTAGGGAAAAGTCAAAACTATGTCCAAAACCGCAACCGTTTTCTCACAATTCTCTCAAATTGTTAGTTTTAGACGCCCCCAACTTCCGGATGAATTTTGAAGCCTTAAAAAAACATTTTTCGGACACCGACCAACAATTAAGGATCAAAGGAAGTTGACACTAGATCTTGTAGAGCTACTCTTGAGCTTCGTTTTGATAAAAAAAAGTTTATGAATCTGATACTGGAAGCTCAATTTATGCCCCAAACAGTGAATCTGTGCCTGGAGACTTCATACGCGTATGATGTTTACTGACTCATATTTTCTCCAAACTTCAATTGTAGACTCTCCTTGATGTACTCTAACCACTCCAAGTCTCAGTTTGTGATTCTAAAACTTTTAGACAAGTATTTCACTCCTTTTTTTGCTTGGTTCCTACAACTTCCCTAGGAGGTTAACTAAGCCAAAAGTGATCCAAATTGACAGGTCTCTAGGCTTATTTTATGCTGGCAAACACTTTGTGAGCTCGTATGTGAGTTTTGACCACTAATTTGACACTTGAGACATCATGCACATATGATGTCTTTTGTGCCATAATGAAGTGACTTTTGTCCCAAAGACTCCTTGTCACTCAAGCAACTCTCAGCAACTTTCATAATTCAATTTGAACATTTTTTGTGCAAGTTATGGTCAATACAAGCATGAACCTTTCCCAATTTCCATCTTTTGGACTTTGCAAGCCTAAACATGCTCCAAATTCAATGAAATTTTGGCTAGGGACTTCTTTTATGCTCTAGGACACTAGGGTATACTCAGATGTCTGATTTACCTAGATCTTGCCTCTAAGACATCATACATGTATGATGTTTTTTGGCTCATAGTTCACTTAGATTTCTACCCTAGGTACTCCTTGATGCATACAACAAGAATATGTGATCACATCAAATTTTGGATGTCAAAATTGTTCAAAATCACTACTTTCTCACCTTTAACTTCTTGTATCTGCAAAAATCTCCTTGAACTCAAAAATATGAGTCCAAATGAGATGAAATTTTGCAAACATGCTTATCATCACTTCCCAACCCTTTGTGAGGTAAAAAGTGCAATTGGACTTTTAGATCTGGACTTGAGATATATACGCGTATGATGTCTATGTGCTCAGAATTGAATGAACTTGTAAGCTCAAATGTCAATTTTGGTCCCTAAAAGTGCCCTTTAGACATCATATGCGTATGATGTTTACTTGGTCAGTTTGAAGTGAAATTCACTCTAGAGGTTCCTCACTACACTGGCAACCCATAGCAAGTTTCATAATTGAATTTCAACACTTTTTGTGCAAGTTATGATCAATTCAAGCAATCACTTGCCTAGATGCATCTGATGGCCTTTGCAAGCCCAAAAATGCTTCAAACTTAATGAAATTTGGCATATATGCTTCCTAAATGTTGTAGATCACAAGGATGCAATCATTGTGACTTTTGACCTCCGATTGGGCCTCTAAGACATCATACGTGTATGATTTCTAGGTGGTCAGCATGGACTTCTATTTCTACCACAGGTGCTCCTTGATGTATCAAATTTTGGACATCAAAATTGTATCACTTTTGGCAAGGAAATACCTTAAAAGAGTAAAATCCCCCCAATTCTCAATCTATATGTCCAAATAAAGTGAAATTTGGTATATGTGCTAAACATAACATGCAAAAGATGGATATACTGTCAAAAGTTCACTTTTGCTGCTAGAATTAGCCTTGTGACATCATACGTGTATGATATCTACTGGTGGATTTTTTGTCAGAATACATTCACATGCATCCCCAAGTCTTCAGCATTGGCCCTTCAAGCACTTCTACCAATTTTCATGCAAAAGTGTGCTCAGGATCACAAGTTTTCTTTTTTCCATTTCTGACACTCCGTTTTTTGTCTTTTGGACATCAAGAGTTGGTCAAAACTCTAGCTCAGTGTGTATCTAGGGTCAAACCCCCTTCTAAATACTCTGGTGTAGTCAGATTTTTCAAATTTGGTCTCCAAATGCCTCTTGAGACATCATATGCGTATGATGTCCAAGTTTATAGAATTTTAATTTTTCTACACAGAATTCTTACACATGCTCTCTTATATGCACATCACCAAACAGTCATGAAAATATGCCAATAGATAGCTGTTTATTGCATTTTTACCCTTAAAAGAAGACTTTTCAATGATTTCAAATGCAAACAAGCACTTCAGAAAATAAATCAATGAAGAATAGATCTATATCAGAATCAGATCACTTACCTAAAGCTACTCCTACAAATCATATGGGGTTTTTCATTTATGAGTAGAAAAATGCTGCAATGCCACACACAGACTAGAAAATGCTTTTATCGCCTCACAAAGAACTCAACCACGAACAATTACTATAATCTACAACTAATACTACAAATCCTAATTAAATCTACCTAGTCGCAGACCCTCGTCAAGACACACGCTTCCTGGCTATCCACTTGATCTCGGAATAACATCTTCCAGATCCACTTAAGAAAAACGCTCTCTTTAGTCAAAACTAAAGCAAGCAACCATCACATGAGTGTTAGTAGGATCACCTACTCAAGTCCTTGTGTCCCCGGCAATGGCGCCAATGTTGTGGGAGTGAATCACAACACCTATGAAGTGCATGCAACAATACCTAGATCAACAGAATGTCAATCAAGGACATAGAGGACACGATAGGTGCACGGAGGAAATCTCTTTTGCTTGTCAAGCTGAGACCATCCCATGCATACAACACTCTGGAAGGCTAACTAAACCACAAACCAGAATCTCATTGCTCTCAACTACACCACACAACCACATAGACACAAACGGAAGGAAACTCACTAAACCAAACCAGAATCGTATGAAACTTAAGGAACAACATCCCCTCTCTAGGATACACCTGTTCCAAAGCCTCTGGAATCAAAACCCTCACTCTAGATCCATTTGCAAAAAACATGTATAAAGACAGAGTCGGATTTCAAAAGTGCCTAAAATTGAAGTCTATGAGTACATATGTGTAGCTTATGTCGCCACGATTCTAATGACTACTTGAAAGCAAAAAAGAGACATTGTTTGATACACTTACAACCACAAATGGGTCATAGATGCATCAACATGCGTGCTCTGTCTTGCGTGAAATTCTTAGCATTGTTGCGTAGCTCTCACATCGAGCCTATTACAATGGTGAAATCGGCTCTCCAATGCAATGAGCGAGCGGGGAGTAGCACCAGGATGAAGCTCACGCTCTCTCTTTCTCTCACACACACAGTCGACGGCGGCTTAAACCTTGATTATGATAAAATTTCTCTTCATACAAAATGATAGGGACCTTATATACTAAGGCTACCATAGGTTAAACCTAAAATAGAGTTCAAGGGATAAAATGGCTTTGTATTTACAATCTAGAAGTGCCATTGCACCCCGGCTTCTGTAACTAGACTAGCTACTTATTACAAGTGATGTTTCTAACCATAATCCACAGCATTTCATAAATTTTAGAGAATAAGGTCGAGTTATTTCATGTTGTTGACCCATGGGTCAACAAGCATCTATGGTTGGCAGTGTGGTTATCTCTATCATTGAGAGCATGTAGTAGGTGTTGACCAACTTTTGGTCTACTCTTAGATTGCATTTTTGGTGGGATTTGTAGTTATTGCTTGCATTGTGATTGGTGCCTATTTGAGTGCATATCCTACTTATTGCAAAGATTATCATATTTATGTTTGTTATGGATACTACCTTAGTATGCATTTACGGAGCCATCTTGGCCAGTACAGTAGTCTTGGCCATTTTTGAGACCTGGTCAAGAAGATGGTCATTTTTGAGACTGTCATATAGTCATGTCATTGCTTAGCCTTTTGTGACGGTCGTACGTGAGGTTTTTTGAAACCAAACGCTGGGGGTTGGGTTACATAGTGCGAGGTGGATTAGGTCTTTGAAGATTGCCATATGGTATCCTTATCATAGGCCATGTATAGAGAGGACTAGGTGCTTTGATGCCATGTCAACAATCATTTGTCAGTTTGACAGTGTGTACATATATTTTGCTACTCTCTAGTTTATGCCTACTGCTCAGAGAGTATTTCTATGCATTTTTTGTCCCAGAGTGGTTTGTTTTTGGCATTGATTTGGTGTTGCTAATAGATAAAGGTGAGATTTTTTATCACAAAGAGGCCATGCTAGCCAAGGATACAACTCAATGGGAACGGTGAGTTTTCTAGCATGGAAAAGAACAAAACTTGGTATTTGGTTCCATTGCCAAGAGGTAAGAAAGCATTGCCTTGTAAATAGGTCTACAAATGAAAATTTGCATCCAATGTTGGGAAATACAAAGCTTGATCAGTAGCTAAGGGATTCAAGCAAGAGTATGCCATAGATTTTAATGAAAAAAAAATCCAGTGGTCAAAATGGAGACGCTGACATTGTTGCTTTGATTAGTTGCTACTGATGACCTAGAGCTAGTCCAAATGGATGTAACAATAGCTTTATTACATGGTGATGTTTTAAAAACTATTTTTCATGCTATTGAATTTAAATAGAAGTCTTCCTCTCAAGAAATGTTTCTTGGATGATGCTCTTAAGATGACATAGAAATAAATTCAACATCTTACAATGTCAACTCCACACATAGAACTAGGGGTGCTCTCTTGGCTAATATCATAATATGATGATAAATACCTCTATAGAATGTACCATGAAGTATTATTACCTAATTGTATGCTTATTTAATTACGAGACATTCAAAAGAAACCATGATGATGCTAGAACCATCAAGAAGATGTCAACAAAGTGTATATTTGTACTCTACCTGGAAACAATGTAAGAAACAAATATCTCATGGTAGATTAATATTTTAAAAATTGTATTGTATGTCTTGAGAAATATTGAATGAACACCTATGAAGAACATTGACCAATGACCATATCAAGGCCGAGCATAAATTTTGTACTTTGGCCACAAGAAGCCATGTTTGTCTACAGTAGAGACATATAGGACACTTAAATCTGAGGAGATTTTTGAGGTTGCGATCTTTATATAGGGCTAGATTGAACATAGGAACCTCAAGTTTTTGGGACCTTGCAAGATTTCATGTGCCTTGCAGCACTTCAGTATGACATGCATATACTTTGTCTTCAATCAATGGCAAAATCCCTACAACAAGCAATGCATGTGTGCAATGTGTTACCTAATTGTTTTCCCCATAGGAGAAGGTCTGGAAGGAACGTAAACACATTAAACTTGTGTGTGTGTGTGTGTGTGTGTGTGTGTGTGTGTGTGTGTGTGTGTGTGTGTGTGTGTGTGTGTGTGTGTGTGTGTGTGTGTGTGTGTGTGTGTGTGTGTGTGTGTGTGTGTGTGTGTGTAGCTATTTTACTTAATTAATAAATATAAATGAACATTAACATTCAAAGGACAGCTGGATTTAGACAAGTGACAATGATAGGCACATAAAAAACTCAGTTTTAGAATTATTTTTGTACATGGCTATAAGAAGAAGGAGGTCTCATCCTAGTGTACAGATACAATGGCCAAACTAAGTTGTTTGTTCCATGAAGTGGCAAGAGTCTAGTTTCTCAAGGTCGGACATTTGCTTTAAGCCAAAAATTTCCAAGAAAGGATAGAATCCTCACCCTCATCCTTTCAAACAAGACAACAGATACGTTAGCCTTGAATGCATTTTACAAGTCTTAACGGACTATATCAATTGTTATCCATGTCTAACTTACAAATTTTTAATTTAAACCAAACGTCCAAAGTGCCTATGTAGTCCAGTATAAGGTGTGTGTTTTTCTATTATTTCAAAAGACATAATTGTCTCTTTGACTTATGGAAGTAATTATATGTATGGTTTCTATATAGACCCATTTTAATTAGACCTTAATAGATATTAATGTACATATCATTCTGATCAAAAGGGAACCACCCCTTCTTATCAAAGTGTCTCAAAACCAAAATCAGCCCCAAACCCCTAAAATATTTTGCAAGTTATTTATTTAGTCAAAGAAACTCATCAGCACGGTAATCTTCTTACCATCTTTCTCCATAAAGTCACAGTAGTCTAACATCAGACTCACTCATTCAAAAAAACCTTATGTTAGGTTTAGGCATCAGATTTGGTCTAGCATGTCAAGCCAAAACAAAATACCAAGATCCAATCAAACATGTAGTACCCTATATCACCATATATTGTACCAATCAATGTCATGCTTAAAAAACCCTTACAAGATATAGGTTGCCTAGTCATAGGATTGTCATCAAAAAACTACAAAAAAAAATCTGTGAGCGATACTCGAAAGGTGATATCCACACTTCACTCCTAATTACATGGAGCAAAGGCTTCTTAAAGCATGTAACTAAGAGAGTGATATCTACAGTATACACAGAGCTCAAATTCACAAACAGTACCATTGCCTTGTGTTTTGGGTTGGGAGTATCTACTCCATTTAACAAATCAAAGCATCATATCAACCTCCCCCCTTTTTTAATCAAAACATAGGCAGCACAATCTCAACTAGTTACCAATCTCAACGCCCCAAAGGCCGCCAAAAAACAACATAATACAAAGCTGGTATCTTAACTTTACAAGGGGTTTTGGGAACAAAAAGAGCCCTGAACATCATGAGATACCTGTTTCCAAACAACTCGGTATTTCAATTAGCTAGATGCAATAAATGTTCAAGGGAGCAAGAAACCATGCTCCTAAAAAAGATCAAAAACCATGCCTAATACCAATAAGTTCAACAAAGAACCACTTTAAGAAAAAGAACATCCCAAGTTTTAACCTATAAAGCGAGCCCACTGGGCTAACAACCATGCCCATAGAGTACTCAATCTATTGCTTACCTTATGCTGCACAGTATAAAACCATTTGGTACAACAAAAAAATAGAAGAGGTTTTTTCAAAACAGTAAAAAAAGACTTTTTTTAGCAGAGTGTGCACCTGAGAAGCACCATCATTTTCCACCAGGTCCATGGTTAGACAGCCGACAGGCCACTAACAAGCCCTCAAATCTCTCTTTACACAAAAACACATACACTACACAAAGACAAGGCTAAGTGAGGGGCTCAAGGCCATCCTCACCTCATTTATACAGTGTTCCATACACTCAAGGGAGTGATGAGGAAGGCCAGCACGTAGGATTCCTCCACGATCTTAGCTCGACACCCAAAGCTTCTGGATAGAAATGGTAGCCACCATGGTAACCCTCATAGGGGACATAGTGGTGGAGAGTGAACAGGGGAGCATTATATTGCGTGCAGGTGCAAACAGAGCACGCCCTAATAGATGAGGTAGAGAGGGTAAGAAGACAGGCCTGATACACTTAATACGCATGTAACCTCGCCTTCAAAAAATCTCCCTAGAAATGAAAAAGAGACATTCTCCCCCATAAGGGGTGGTGTCTCATAGTTCAGGCACCCTACAAAGGGTAAAGGCCTATGTTAGCTTGAAACAATCATGAGATGCAAAGAGAGGTTTTTTTTTATAAAAAAAAACCTAGAGAATAGGTATATATGTGCATACATAGCTTAAGTTGTATTAGTACTTAGGGGTGTGTGTGTGTGTGTGTGTGTGTGTGTGTGTGTGTGTGTGTGTGTAACAAAATCATTTTAAGGGTGAAAATAAATGCCATGCCAGCACGTAGGAAGGCCAGCACATAGGATTCCTCCACGATCTTAGCTGGACACCCAAAGCTTCTGGCTAGAAATGGTAGCCACCATGGTAACCCTCATAGGGGACATAGTGGTGGAGAGAGAAGAGGGGAGCATTATACTGCGTGCACGTGCAAACAGAGCACGCGCTAATAGATGAGGTAGAGAGGGTAAGAAGGTAGGCGTGATACACTTAATACGCATGTAACCTCGCCTTCAAAAAATATCCCTAGAAATGAAAAAGAGACATTCTCCCCCATAAGGGGTGGTGTCGCATAGTTCAGGCACCCTACAAAGGGTAAAGGCCTATGTTAGCCTAAAACAATCATGAGATGCAAAGAGAGGGCTTTTTTTATTAAAAAAACCTAGAGAATAGGTATATATGTGCATACATATCTTAAGTTGTATTAGTACTTAGGGGTGTGTGTGTGTGTGTGTGTGTGTGTGTGTGTGTGTGTGTGTGTGTGTGTAACAAAAGCATTTTAAGGGTGAAAATAAATGCCATGCCAGGAGGTCTTTACTAATGTGTACCACATGGTGCTAGATAGGAGAAGGGCGACACCTTAAGAATCTAAGGAGAGGGACAGGGTCAAAAAAAGTAGTGTAATCCACAATGCCCCCAACAAGGGTGGGGTCCACATGTGAAATTTAATCTAGTAGTTATATGGGAGTTTTATGCTAGAAGGGAAAGGTTTAAAAATCATATTTTAAGGCATCTAGAGAGTATAAGGAGGAAGACTAAGAAGATGTAAAATATCTCAAGGGGAGTACTATCTGTTAAGGGAGAGGGAAATAAACGAAGATATTGAGAGAGAGAGAGAGAGAGAGAGAGAGAGAGAGAGGATTAAGAGGATATGCTCTACCGAGATTACTGTCATAAGGGTATTAGCCACTGAAAAAGTCATACTCCTATTATGTGTCTAATAAATAGAGTGAAAGTACAACCGAGTTATTAGTTTATTTATACCATAAAGGGTATATGAGTAGTTGGGGACAATATTATGGAAGTAATCCAATCAGAAAGTGACCTTTGTGTGTGTGTGTGTGTGTGTGTGTGTGTGTGTGTGTGTGTGTGTGTGTGTGTGTGTGTGTGTGTGTGTGTGTGTGTGTATATAGTTGTTTTCCTTAAATACATAAGCACAAAAGAACCATAAAGTTCAAAAGATAGCTGGCTTTAGACAAGTGACCAGGGGTAGCACAAAAACAACTCAGCCTTAGAATTATTTTTTACATTGCAATAAGGATGAGGTATCATTCTAGCGATATCGTAAAAAAGAACATTTGTACTGTCTGCTTCAAAGAGTGGGATTAGTTTGATATACGAAAGATGGACGACAGCAAAGCCAAAGAGATTCCAAGAAAGGATAGAGTCCTCACCTGCATCCATTCAAACAAGACAACAATTCTGTTAGCCTTGAATGCATATTATAGGTGTCAATGGACTATATCAATTGTTATCCATGTCCAACTTACAACCTTTTTAGCCTAGCCCATCGTCCAAAGTAATCAATTTTGTTAAGAAGGTGTGTTTTTTTTCTTTTTAAGTTAATTTTATGGCAAGACATCCAAAGTTCATCACTCATTTAGGATAACAGCGAATAAATGTAGTTTTAATAGATATAGTTTTTATATAACCCAATTTTATTGAGACCTTATATAGCATATTGACATACATATCATTCTAACCGAAAGGCCACAAACCTCTTTCGATCCAATTGTTTTAGTCTCAAAATGAGGCCCTTCCCTACTGCAGGATCTTCCAAACAAATAGCCCAAGAATTTATCAATCCTGATCAAATGATTGTGATTTCCTTATAGCCTCCATTCTTGAAAAAATCTTTGATAAGACTCACTTATGCATGTATGAAAAAAATATACAATATCCATCACATTCTGCACCAAACAATAGCTAGTAGGTGTTAAAACCAAACCTCACTGGTCTCAAAGCCCCTTCATTTTCTCTCTCTCTCTTTTTTTTAAATGACTGCTCTTAGTATGCGGAAACCAAAAATTCCAAATGTGTAGCCAAGTTAGGATAGCGAAATGTTAGTAAACAACACGTCAAAAAACATTTCAATGCAACTAGAGTCCCTTTTTGGGCAGAGCATACAATCTTCTTAACTAAAAAATTTGCGCAGAGTTTCCATTGCCTTGCTTGACATCATACCGGGTATCACCCCTTTTTTTAACCCATAAACACGAGCCATATCTTTTCCAAAAAAGACCAGTATCAAGATAACTACGACAAAGCCCCAAAGTAATCCAAACACATATTGGTTGCCAATATAGATTCACAAGCGGCCAATAATTTGCAAGGCCAAGCACGAGCAACAGGTGTCAAAACACAAGCCATTATTTGGAGTAAAACCAGTGCAGTATACCATGTGCGGGGCAAAATAAAAAGTTTGCACAAATGAGGGGCACTTTTATCTTGCTATGCAAGGCAATCCAAAAGAAAAAAGACCAAGGTATGTTATCACAAGGCTTGTGAACCATAAAAACAACATTAGATTATGCAAAGCCCATATTACTCGTTAGACTCTGAGCAAAAACAGAGTATGATGCAATAAATCATCGTGAAAACAAATAACCAACACAAAAAATACCATTGTATGTTACCATATACATGTGGTAGTGATGTGTGTAAACACACTTAGGACCGTCGGGACATTTTTCCCTCACTAGGAGGTCTTTGCCCCTGTGCATTGTATATACGCACATCATTCTAGGGCTATCAATCTTTCCATTGCACACTAAGTAATACACTCTCTGTTGTGTGCCTTGAGCTTCCTTCCTATTCTCCAAGCTGTGTGTGTTTTCTTGCAACCCTAATTCGAACAATTGGTATCAAGCAAGTTGCATCCTCTCGGGCTTAGTTCCAAGCAACTCCAGCACATGCCTGCTCACTTTCTCTGATTTCAGTGAGCTCAAATTTTTTATTTGAGCTCATTTCGGCCTCCGTTTCAATTACAAGCAGTATTGTGCAGGCTATTTTGTCATTTTGTGCAAAAATTTTGTCAATGTCGTTTTTTGCATAACAGGTTCCTTACAATCCTTTACGGTTTGTGCTATATAGCACATGTTGTTTCCACTTTCCTTCTCCTCTTTTCGGGTATTTTTCACATCATGTACAGCATTTACCATGGCTGACAACAACACATATGTGTTCAAGATGTTTGCTGCTGAGGACAGATTGGATGGGGACAATCTGAGGATACAAGCGATGTTGAGGATGCTGCAAGGATTGCTTCTGTTAGAGTTGTTTTACCTACAGCTGAGTAAGCTCATTGGGATGTAAAATATGCACAAGCTCATGCATTGATTGTGTTGTTTTTGAAGCGCACTATTACTCCCCACATTCGTTCAGCGAAATCTGCAAAACAAGCTTGGGATATTGTGGCTGGTCTTTATGCAAGTCGCAAATGAGGCAAAAATTGCATTGCTGCGTAAAGAGTTGGAGTCGAAGGTTATGCATGAGGAAGATGACATGGACACTTTCCTTGCTCATGTCTGCAAATGAAATCATTTTAAATAGTTCCTTTGTGCAGATTGTTCTTGATACCTTGCCAGATTCTTACCAGACTTTTGCTAGTACTAGGAGACTCATGACCCAAGGAAATCCTGAAGTTGTCAAGTTTGATGCATTGTGCACATTAATGTTGCAAGAGTCACTTTCCCAAAAAAATAGGAATAGACAGCGTGCAGTTGAATAGGATTTTATTGATGCTCAAAGAAAAGGTGGTAACAGCAATGCAGCCACTTCTCATGGTTCCTCTGCGAGTGAAAAATCACATGTTTCTAATGCTTCTGCTGGTAGCAATTCCTCTGACCATTCTATTGATAAGGGAAAAAAGAAGATGCGTTGCCATAACTATGAATCTAATGACCACTTGATCAAGAAGTGTTCGAAGTTGAATGCGAAAGAGGCTAAGAAGAAAGAGGTTGGTTCCACTACTAATGCTAGTTCCACTACAAATGTAGCTATTGTTCTGTGAAAGGAGACTGTGATGTTGATGTTGATGTTGATGTTGATGTTGATGTTGATGTTGATGTTGATGTTGATGTTGATGCAGAGTGTACCTATAATCCTATTGTACATGATGCATGCATTTCAGTTGCTGCAAATTCACATGTGTGGTATTTTGACAGTGGTGCTACAAAGCACATTACCTCACATCATGATTTGTTCACCTCCCTTGAGTCTATCCCTCATGGAAATCCAGTTACTTGTGCCAACAATGCCTCTTATCCGATTCAAGGAGTTGGAAAGATTGTGCTTACTGCTGCAAATGGTAGTTCTTTCACACTTGTTGATGCACTTTATGTACCTGGGATCAACAAGAATCTTTTTTCTGTATCTGCACTTGCTAGACTTGGACTTGTAGTCAAGTTTGTGGATGATAGATGTACAGTTCATGATCTCGATTTTGGTAATGAAATTGTTGCATCTGGCATTTTATGCCATGGGTTGTATAAGCTCACTTTGAATGACAAGTGTGGGTAGAATTTTGCAAACGCAGTTGTGGATTCTAAGGCTATTTCAGATGCAAAACTATGCACGTTTTGGCCGTCTGAATTTTGCTAGTTTGCTTCGTTTGCAGAAATCTGAAATGGTGGCTTCTTTGCCGCCTCTTGAAGCACCTATCAAACATGATTGAGAAGGTTGTATTTTGGGTAAGATGCAGCGTTTAAATTTTCCAAAGGATGGTTCAATTTAGGGCCACATGCAGGTTGCAACTTGTGCATAGTGATGTTTGTGGGCCCATGCAAACTCCGTCCTTGAGCAATTACCTTTATTTTTCCACAAAGGTGCCAACCATGTGTTGAAAAAATAAGAAAAAACTTGTGTTTGTGAGTGTGTGTGTGTGCGCGCGCCCTTTCCCAGGTGCCATACACAATGGGTCGGTAGTAGACCCATTGTGTATGGGCCTACTACTTAATTAAAGAGATAAGGATAGTCGAATTGAGATTTAGACCAAGTTAGTGGTTAATTGAGATTGCCTTAATTATGGTAAAAATTATGTCATTTCTTCTGAACCCATTGAGGTAAAAAATTTCTTCCGAACCCATTAAAGTAAAATTTTTGAATAAGTAGTCTAATGCCTTCCAAGCAATTGAGCAATTAGAAGAGGAATACATGATCATATGAAGAATACTAATACAAGTATTAAGAGCCAATTTGTGTGGCCTATTACTTTTTCTCTTGACAATTCTATAGAAGATATGTTAAGTTGGTCCCTTTTCCAAAATAACCGATAGTCAAATTCACAATTACAAGGATTGTGTAATGCAATACTGATGTCAAGGAACTATAAAGAGGTGGTGAAGAAGCCAGAGGGCGTATTAAATCCATCCCTATATGTAGGTTCAATAATCAGGCAGTTAGGGTGAATGCATTTTAACTCATCAAAGAAGAATTTGTTATTGAAGCTCAAAATATCATCCCTATATTTATATGTATGCTTAAACAAAGAAAGTTTATGACAGGTTTTTTTATCTTTTAAACTTTTGAGAAACCACTTGTATTCAAAATAGGCTAAGTATAAATTGCACATAAGGGGTGAACGCAAAAATCCCATAGGGATACCAAGGCTCTAGTTGTAGCATTGGTTGCCAAAGTGGATAGAACAATTATCAAGCAACAAAGTAATGTGATCACTTAGTTTCTTTTCATCAAAGTGGAAATTATGAGAAGAGGTGGCTTTTTTAATCAATCTAGGCTTATTTACTAGAGAGATATAGGTAAAACCTTCTAAACACGCATTTTCAAATGCGATCCTAATCGTTCTCCTTAGAACATTCTTCAATCCTTCATCCCCCCATCAAGTGATGTCTGCAGATCCAAGGTGAGAAATTCAATCGGGGAAGTTGAGAGTGACATCAAAGAAGTTTTTAACCAACCAAAAGGGGTTACTATGTATTTTAAGAAAACTTGAGCAAAGCTTTTGTTTAATAGCACAAATTGTCTCAAACTTCGAAAGGACAAGGTCAAGGCATACCGTAATGTTTTTAGTAATCTGGGTAATATCCCATTAGAGGCACGAAAAATCCAGGAGAACTTATGTTTGTGATGTTTGTAAGTGGGAAACAAAACTAGAAATTTGATGGACTCCGGTGATTTACCCATATTTATAAGGTGATTAGTAATTTTATTAGTGCCCTCCCAAGGAGAGAGGCTAAGCAGAGTAAATTCTTCACTAGATAGGCAAGAGTGAGTTGCTTTCCATGCAAGGTTTTTGCAAATTAGAGTGGGGGAGTTGGCGCTTTTACCTAGACTAACAATAAACCAATTTAGTGCAAGTTTTTGAAATTTCAATCCCAATTCTAGGGTGATCTAGGAGCCCTTTGTAGACAGCCAATTTTGAGGTAAGAGAGAGACCTTTCAAAAGCAACAATGATAAACTAAATTTCTTAAGTCCAATAGGACTGTCTGCTCCAGTTGGAGAGCATTGACTAGGTTAGTCAGACAGCTAAGTAAAGCTGAAACCGCCAAGTATGGGTTCTTAGAAAAAATAGGCATGTGATTCAATCCTTTTGCCAAAAAACTTTGAATGGTGCAGTCATTAGTCACACTTAGATCACAAGTACAGACATGTTTGACTAACTCACCAAAGTCCTTAAAAAGTATTGTATTTAGTACAGGCACAATCAGGGATATTACCATGTCTAAGAAAATCATTGTTGTAGACTATCGGTTGTTGATAAGTCTAACCGACTACAACATTGTCTAGTAGTTTATGGTTACCAAAAAGTAAAAAAAAACTCACAAAATATTGCCTTTGGGGAAAACCAACGCAGAAGTTCGTTTTGAAATAGACAATGTATGTAGATATGTTTTGATGCCAAGGACTTCTTTGAGAGCTGCTTCCTTCCATAGGGGCCAAAAAGTACCTGCAAAGTATAGAAGGCTACAAGTCAAGGAAGTGAGCAAGAATCCAAAATTATAATCTAAGAGGAACCACCTAGCACTAGCCAACCCCACCTAACACTAGCCAACCTAAAAATAGGAATTATTGACAATGGGTCCACCTTAGCTCTATAAGCCAAATTAGTCCCTAAAGCCAATGTCCTGGCTTTCCCAAAACCATAGGAAATCCTTGTGATTAGGACGTGTGTGTAGCTGTTTTACTTAAATACAAAAGAACCATAAAGTTAAAAGACAACTAGCTTTAGACAAGTGACCAGGGGTAGCACAAAAACAACTCAGTCTTAGAATTACTTTTGTACATTGCAATAAGAATGAGGTCTCATTCTAGTAATGGATTAAAAAGAAACATCTGTACTGTCTGCTTCAAAAAGTGGGATTAGTTTGATACATGCAGGATGGACGACAGCAAAGCCAAAGAGATTCCAAGAAAGGATAGAGTCCTCACCTGCATCCATTAAAACAAGACAACAATTCTGTTAGCTTTGAATGCGTATTATAGGTGTCAATGGACTATATCAGTTGTTATCCATGTCCAACTTACAACCATTTTAACCTAGACCATCGCCCAAAGTAATCAATTTTGCTATAAAGGTGTGTTTTTGTTCTTTTTAAGTTAATTTATGCCAAGTCATCCAAAGGTCGTCACTCCTTTAGGATAACAACAAATTAATGTAGTTTTTATAGATATTGTTTTTATATAACCCAATTTTATTAAGACCTTATATAGCATATTAACATACATATCATTCTAATCAACGGAAGGCCACTGCCTCTTTCAATCCAAGTGTTTTAATCCCCAAATCATGCCCAAATTTTCAGTCCTTCCCCACTGTAGGATCTTCCAAACAAAAAGCCCAAGAACTTATCAATCCCGATCAAATAAGTGTGATTTCCTTATAACCTCCTTTCTTGAAAAAATATTTAATAAGACTCACTTATGCATGTACAAAAATAATATACAATATCCATCACATTTTGCACCAAACAATAGCCAGTAGGTGTTAAAAACAAACCTCACGGGCCTCAAAGCCCCTTTTTCTCTCTCTCTCTCTCTTTTCTTTTTAAAAACGATTGCTCTTAGTATGCGGTAACAAAACCAAAAATGCTGAATGTGCAGCCTAGTTAGGATAGCGACATCATTAGTAAACAACACGTCAGAAAACATTTCGATGCAACTAGAGCCCCTTTTTGGGTAGAGCATACAATGTTCTTAACTAAAAAAACATTGCAGAGTTTCCATTGCATTGCTTGACACCATACGGGGCATCACCCCTTTTTTTTAACCCATAAACACGAGCCATATCTTTTCCAGAAAAGACTAGTACCAAGATAACTAAGACAAAGCCCCAAAGTAATCCAAACACATATTGGTTCCCAATATAGATTCGCAAGAGGCCAGTAATCTACAAGGCCAAGCACGAGCAATAGGTCTCAAAATGCAAGCCATTATTTGGAGTAAAACCAGTACAGTATACCATACACAGGGCAAAATAAAAAGTATGCACAAACGAGGGACACCTTTATCTTGGTATATAGGGCAATCCGGAAAAAAGACCAAGGTGTGTTATCACAAGGTTTGTGAGCCATAAAAACAACATTAGATTATGCACAACCCATTTTACTCGTTAGACTCAGAGCAAAAACAGTGTATGATGCAGTAAACCAGCGTGAAAAACAAATAACCAATGCAAAAAATACCATTGTATACATGCAGCAAAACAGTCAGCTCGGCATCATGTTACACATAGTGAGTAAAAGAAACTTTTAGTTTATGCAGTTAGAGAAAACCAAAATTAAATTGCAACTAGAGCCCAACAGGCAAGTAAATGCTTTTGTAAAAAAAACTATTTTCAGTGCAAAATGTACAGAATGACAAAGGAGGATTATGCAGAGTACGGACGTATGAAGCTCCTTTATGTTCCACTAACTTCATAGTCATGCAGTGAGAGATCGATCAGAGAAACTCAACACAAATCTCCTCTTCTCACATAAACTCAACACAAATCTCCTCTTCTCACATAAACTCAACACACATAGTCAAGGCTAAGTGAGGGGTATGAAGCATCCCTCACCTTGTTTATATACTGATAAGTCTTCATGCGATGCAATGAGTAGAGCCAGCAAGGCGAATCACGTTCAGATCCACTTATCACCAAGGCACACGGTTGCTAGTGGCGGCCGCCATGGAATCAATTCAGAGGAGAGGGTGGTGGTAGAGAGTAGACAGCGTGAAGACGACCCAGACCTCCTAGTGAGAGGAAAACTTTCAAGCGTGATGAGTTAACGCCCAAATATGGGCCATAATGTTCTCGGTTAGGGAGCCAGAATATCAAATCATGGTCAGAGTTATATTAACTTGACCCAAGAGGCTAAGCAGCCCCTTTAAGGGTAATGTCACATGCGAGATGGGGGCCATATGCTAGTGTAGTGCTTATGACTAGAAAAACCTTTTCGACTAGGTAGGTGTTTATTTTTCCACAAAGGTGCCAATCGTGGGGTGAAAAAAGTAAGTAAAAAATATGTGTGTGTGTGTCTGTGTGTGTGTGTGCGCGCGCACGTGCGTGCATGTGTGTGTGGGTAACAAAAGCATGTTAAGGGTGAACCTCCTTGCCACCTACTACCCATTTGGAAAAATCTACAAGTTATGGCTATATAATTTTTAAAGTGAGCATTTTTGTTTCTGTTGAGGTTGGAAAATATATGATTGTTGGAGAAATGACAGTTTGCTTGCCCATATTGTGTTGGTGAGGGAGACCACTTGCGGTGTGACTCTGTACAAATACGAGAAGATAAAACGAAAAATGGAGAGTCCTATAAACTAAGCTCTTTGAAAAAAATTTCACAAGTGTCTGAAAATACAAAGATTTCAAGGCCAAATGGAGTTGTGGTAGATGCCTTTCATCGGTAGAAAATCTATTGATTGCATATGGGCCCTAAAAGGGTCACATGCTACAGCCAACATAGTGCTAGTACTACAACATAGAGATCGTGTCTTTGTTGTTGAAGTATTAAGTGATCAAGGGAATAATTCTCCTAGGAGCTATTGATCATTAGGGTGTGAATTTGACCTTGACGTTGGCAGTTCCGCGGTTTCAGCCCTGCCCTCCAACTAGCTCAAAGAATTATAGTGTGTGTGATTGCACAATAGTAGACTAAGAATGATAGCTCACTGCCTTCATCAATGTGTGCTTGTTAGTGCTATCAGATATGATGGAGGGGGAACAAATAAGGATAAACAATATGCATGTTCATGCATGTGTGTTGATGAGCACACACAAGCTGATACCGACTCAGATGAACCTTGATCTAGGGAGCACGTGCTGCAATGATGTGAAAAATTGTGTCCACTTTGCCCTCTCTTGAAATGGTGGATAGAGGTGTGTACGCCTATGATTTTCAGCCCTATCCTCGTTAGTTAAATCTAAGATGTGCAAAAAAAATGGATGATATGGAACATCATTTGAAACCTACATAGATTGCACATGTGCCTCATTAGGACTTAATTTGTACTCCCACAATTAGACTAAGGCAACAACGTATCATATTCATTGTGTGCACCCATGTCTGTCTCCTTTGTATATCCTAGCAAGGGCTAAATTACATCTTCCACAAAAACAACATCTTGAGTCTGCAAGATAAGCTTTGTTTGTGGATGATACAGCTTGTAACCTTTCCTTTTTATACTATAGCCAACAAAAATACATTTCATAGCCTTATCATGTCTCCTTTGTATATCCTAGCAAGGGCTAAATTACATCTTCCACAAAAACAACATCTTGACTTTTGCAAGACAAGCTTTGTTTGTGGATGATACTGATTGTAACCTTTCCTTTTTATACTATAGCCAACAAAAATACATTTCATAGCCCTATCATCCGATTTTCCACGTTTTTGCTCAAGCACCAAAGCATAAGTCAAGCAACCAAACATATGCAAGTAATGAATATATGGCTTCTTGCCATGCCAAACCTCATATGAAATGCTACATTGCAATGCTTTAGTTGAACACATGTGTAGCACACACAACCTCCTCAAGCCAAAATGCATGTGGCAAAGCTTGGCTTGTGACCATCATACATTGTGCCATCTCTGTAAGTAACTGTATGTGACGTGGTTTTCCTCTCATAACAATATTTTTGGAGAGGTAAATGGCATTGTTCATTGGTATTTTGTCTCATGAATAACAAGAAATTGTTAGATGTATACTCCCATTGGATACAAAATGGAGGGTGCCCCCATAATACAAATAGAAAAAATATGAGTAGGAATCACTTGAAGCTTTTAGAAGTGCACCTAGTGTGTGTGGACTTATCTCAACTATTGTAACTTAGAGAGAGAGAGAGATAACAAAGTTGGCAATTCTACAAGAGTGCTCTACGTATTGTTTGTTGAGGGTTTTTGGCTTTCTAAAAGAAACCCTTAGTGTTGTTCTGGATTAGGGGGACTTTCATAGTTTTCAGTGCATGATAAGGACTTACCTTTCATTTCACATCATGTCTTTAGTAATCTTTCCACTACTTACCTACTTGCTCTACTTTTGTTTTTCATTACATAGAATCTCCCCAAGATGCTTTAGCATCTCTAATTAGCATGTCCATGCGAGTCACCATTTAAAATCAATCTTAATGAGTAAGATTTGAACACATCACGTATATAGTATGAAACTCAACCTTAACCACTAGGCTATATGCCTACGCTGGTCCTTCAGCCCCTTTGAGCCATTAAAAAAAAGAATACACCTCCCCCCCCCCCCACCCTCCCCCTTCTCTTTTCCTTTTTTTCCCCCACCCTTTCCTTTTCCTTTCTTCTCCCCCCCAAACTAATTAATTAATGGCTTTTGAAAAAGTCATTTTGGTTGCCTACTGGCTTAAAATGCTATGCAGCATTTACTTTCTCTGCATACTTGAAAATGACTTTAGAGATCAAAACATTAAACAAAATATTCATAGGAGTTTGATCTTATGATAGAGTCTTTAACAAAATCCTTTTTGTCTAAGTGGAAAGTTTCCTCCTTATACAAATACAAAATGAAAATACTAGTAGAAATTTTTTAATTTGTAAAATATTTGAATTATTTTCTAGTATATTTTATCCGGGTTTTCTCCTTTGTCATCCTTTGTAACCAGTTAATCTCAATTTTCAATCGGCTGAAGTCTAAACTCAGACACATCTTTCTCAAACACTGAGGTATTGATAAACGATTCTCTCATTTGAGGATTTCAAAAAAAAATCACTTCACTAAATTGTTTAATTATTTTCTATGCTTATTTGAAAGCATTAAAATATTCTTTTGTTTTGATTTTTAATGTTTTTTTATTTTACTTTTTTTTTGTTTTATTTTGTTTCAAAATACTAATGTGCAATGTGCACCATTTATCTTATTATTGGGACCTTTTCATAATATATAAGCCATTTGCGAGTAGCGAGTATCGATTAGAATACTCGCAAGTATCGATTAGAAGAACATATATCTACTTTAAATGTTATTTAAATTCTATTTGTTTTCTGTCACATAGCCTTATGTAGACCATAATGAATTTTCACTTTGTTTTTTTTTTTAAACTCCATAAGGCCATTGTAAAAGGGTTACATTTTGGGTGCAATTGTGGACCATTGGTTAAAAAGCTTGTTCATTAGTGATACATGGCAAGAAACTATCCTTTTTGGCTTCCGAAAGAAGTATTAGAGATGTGTTGGGTTAGGATACTTTTAATGTTGATCAAAACGGTTTATTAACTATTGGAGTCTTTTAGCAAGATCTTCGGGAGATGAAAGGTAACCGAGACGAAGGCTATGGTAAGATCTCTGTGTTCAAGGCGCAGTGTTGAGGGTGGATCATGAAGACGATGGACTCCTTAGCTTTAGCAAAAAAGAGAGGGACAAGCGCGTTAGGGCGTGCCTCACTTTGAAGTTGTCTGGCAAAGAGCAGAGGCATCTCGCAAGCTCACCCATCATCTGAGAGCTCTCGTTACTTTGGCTGGCAGCACTGGGCATCGCAAAGCAGTCAGTAGCGCACACACACTCACACACACCAGGCTCGTCGAGAGCTCGTCCTCTACTGGAGCTCGTCAAATCTGGCAGCAGCAACTTTTGATTCAAAATAATCACGATTATTTGTGCACTTTAGTCCTAGCAAATAATCGTGATTTTGCTCTCGCTACCCTCTTGCTACCTTAGCTTTAAAAATAAACCCTTTTGGAAACTTTTGCCTTTGCACTCCCATCCTAAACGATTATTAACTTTTGGAAACTTTTGCCTTTGCATTCCCATCCTAAAAGATTATCAACTTTTTGTTTTTAAAAAAAGAGGAGGTCACTACACCCCTTCATTGGGAGGACCCTCTTGGTTGATAGAGTCTTTGTGCCTTCAAAATTCGTGACACTTGCTAATGGAGCTCGAAGTTCTAGCCGCAAGTGAGGACACTGTAAAATTTTCACAAATGTTAGCGGCGAGGAAAAGGTCTGCAATGGAGCTAGTTGTGCCAATGGATGTAGGCAGTGGCTCGATCTTGAGGCCGATGCATGACACGGAAATGTTAGGCCCCAACTCGCCAAAGGTTTCAACCATGAAAGAGGTCAAAATTGTCCCGACTGAGAAAGTTCCCTCTGAGGAAACGGGAGAGAAAATGGGCTCATCGCAAGGGTTCAAAATCGAGGTAAAAACCATCAAAGACAGGGTTCCTCAGGGTCCCATCTGTGCGAATGTAAATAAAGCGCCAAGTGCATCGGCTACTTGCAAGCAAGGTGTATCGTTTGCTAGCATACTCAAGTGGCCTAACTCTAGAAATTATGAAAAAGGCGCAGCAGAAGGGATGTCAAGTGAAGGAGATATCAAAAATCTGCAGAATGCAAAAGCTAGACTTCAACAAGAGCTCTTGGAAGTCAACAAAATGATTGAGGCCGGCCCTAACAACAACAAAAGAACTTGCTCCCATTCAGAATTCAGTGGGCTGGTAGAAGACGGTTTGGCAGATCGAGCCTTCTCTGCTTTAAAAAACTCTTTGCCACATTAGGTGGAGGTTGCCGAGGCTATAACCGTAGTGATCCCACCAGCACTTATTAAAAAACAGCTAGCCAGACAAGCTAAGCTGGCGCTTGTATTTGGGTTCAGTGCAAGAATCCCGAACAGGTTTGAGATGATCCAATGGCTTCAGGGCCCTCAAATTCTTGGTCATGGAGGAGCAGTTGAAGTACTTCCTACCTAGCTAAAGGTTTTTGCTCAGTGAGATTCAAAGAGGCCTCCGATGTGGAAAAGATCCTTGACAAAGGGCCCCTAGTATTTAATAGGACTACGGTGTGTGTGGTGCCTTGGGAGCCAGTGTTCGACTCAGCTGAATCTTTGCAAGCGTTTCATCCGGTCTGGGTTGAGTTTGTGGGACTTCCTAGCTGGCTGTGGGATAATCTCAGGATGCTTGCTAGCCAACTGGGCACTCCCTTATTTATACCTAGCAAGAGAGGGTTTGGTAGAACCTCAAACAAGGTTTGTATAGGATGGGATGCTTCTAAAACTCCACCTAAAAGCATGGTTATCAATGTCAGAGTTGGGCTTGTTACCATTCCGCTAAACTTTGGAACATACTTTGGTGCATGTTTTAAATGCAATAACTTTGGTCACTTCGCCAAGGATTGCCACCTGAATTCTAATGGTACTGCAGCTCTGGCAGCACAAGCCCCCAATAACATGGAATCCCCGATGGGAGGGCTGGAGAAGCAGGGAGACAATAATCAAGGGACAAATACAGGGAAGGATGAAGGAGAGATGGTATGTGAGAAAAGGCATACGAAGATGCAGGAAAAGTTGGTGGAGGAATCGATTCCCATACAACGAGCTTCTGAAGGTACAGGAATTAATAATAGGATCATTACTCCTGCTGCTACCCCCAAATTTATGACAGTGACAACGACGACGGCTGTCCAAGTCCCTGGTCTGAGAAGAGGCAAAAGAGTGAAGGCATTGGCAAGAGACTCCAAAGTGCTGCAAGTCGTCAGAACACTAGAGGTAAAAGGATCTAATTCATCCTCCACCCCTTCGAAAGGAGGGGGTTCAGTGTCCCTCTGCACAATCCATTTGCAACACTGCAAGAAAAGAAATCGTCTGTCTTGGAACCCCCGGATTCTCCTAAGACCAAGGAGAAGGGGGGGGGGGGAGGGGGGAATGATTCGAATGCTAAAGAATTCGTTCCTCTATCCCAATGAACCCCGTAATAACACTACAAGAGGTTGTGTGCTCTTGTGACGCTGTTAGCGACGGAAATACACTGGGTTTTTATAACCCGGCGTCGCTAAAACCGTCGCTAATAGCGTCGCTACGAGAGCGTCGCTATAGGCGTCGCTATATGCGTCGCTATAAGCGTCGCTATATAGAGACGCTCATAGCGACGCTCATAGCGACGGTTATAGCGACGCCCGAGAGAAAAAAAATTTGGTGACAGGACATTGAATGCCCTGCCACCCATCAACCATATTGTACTTGATTCACTTTTTAAAAAAAAGTGCAAGGGTAGATAATAGACCCAAAATAGTCACCCACAAGACGCATTGTTTGCAAAATTGACAAGCGTAAAATTGACAATTGTACACATCATAGGCAAAATGAATTGATTGGCGAATATTTTAAACATCATAGGCATAAAGAATTGATTGGCAAAATGAACTGCGGTGAAAAATGTAATCGTGCCCTTTGTCGCTCTTGCTTTGCATCCTCATATTGTGAAATCCACTTTTGCATCACTGGATTGTGAAGCATGCAAAATCGGTTGATTTTAGCCTCTAGATCTTCCGTCATCTTCTTCTCAACACCGAGATTGCACATGACAATCCCAGATATGCGCTCATCATCTATGGTTCGCCATAGCGTGTCCCGGGCTTTATCAAATCCGTCTAGCCACTCTCCAATGTACACTAGGACTCTGATACCAACCCAACCTTCTGCCATGCTACCTCCGGACGTGCCTTTTGACGCACAGCCTCTAGATCTTCCGTCATCTTCTTCTCAACACCGAGATTGACACATGACAATCCCAGATATGCGCTCATCATCTCTATGGTTCGCCCATAGCGTGTCCGGGCTTTATCAAATCCGTCTAGCCACTCTCCAATGTACACTAGGGACTCTGATACCAACCAACCTTCTGCCATGCTACCTCCGGACGTGCCTTTTGACGCACATATCCCTTAAGCGTTTTCATGAAACGTTCTAAGAAGAACATCCATCTGGAATGAAACTGTGCCAGCGATTTCCACCTCATCAACTATGTGACAAGAGAAATGCACCTGAATGGTTAGCATGGTAGTAGGAAAATGTTTCTCAAACATGCACACAAGCTCCGCAGCATTTAGTTTGGCGAATGGTATGGAGTCTACGTTGATCTCCTTATGTGAGATCCATTGCACCAGCTTTGCAAGTTTGTAGATTGTTTACGGATGTCGAGAGACAAACATCCCTCAATGGCAACCGCTAAAATAAACTGTAAAGTATGTGCAGCAATGATATTAAAGTCCACATTTTATGCAATGATATTAAAGTCCACTATGAACGTACCTGACACATTTTATGCCAATCGTGTGACTTCAAACCGGTAAGCTTTCCTTCTTTAGTAAAACACGTTCGGAGAGCGAGTGCATTACGCCAGTGGGGGTCCGCAAAGATCGAATGGTCTCTTTACTTTGCGTTCTTGGACTCCTGTTGAAAATCCATGGTGCTTTAGGGAGTTTTATCGATCCATCAGACGCTGTTTGCGGCCAATATTTCTCCATACAATCCACATTTCTAAGGTCAACTCTGGCTCCAAAGTATCTTTCTTGCCGGTCAGATGGTCCCATAGTAGATTACCCACATTCTTGAATATGTGCATTGGATCGAGCAAGTGATTGATCATGAGCCGGGGCCAGTATGGTAACTCGTACCATAGAGATAGTCTCTTCATCCCTAGAGGCAATCCGTCATCGCACATCTCCTTCTGCTCTAACCATGCTTGTGCAGACATCCTTGGTGGCTCTCTTCCCCAAAAAAGCCGTCGCGTACGTAACACATGATTCTCTGGAAGATACGCTTGATGACCTTCGTAGATTTGCTTCTTCAGTGAGGGCGCCCTACGTGCATTCAGTCTAGGTCCACATGTGACACATGCTCTGTATCCGCTTGTTTGAAGCCCTGCATGTATACACATGATAATAGATCAACTATGGGGAAGAAAAAACAAGATTAAACAGTGTCTGAGTGAGGAGTATCAATAGATCACCTGAGCATTCTGTTAGCCCGGGATAGTCATGCAGGGTCCACATTAGAATGCCTCTGATCAAAGCATATCCGTCGTCCTGTGTGTCGGCTCATATCCACCACCTCTATGCCAATCCACAATTGTTGTAGCTACTTCCAATAGTGGACGAAGATACACATCCATATTCTCCACTTTATATCGCCCTGGCACAATCAAGCTTAGCCATAGGTGCCCCTTCTTCGTTCGTAGTCAACCACGGGGGAATGTTGTAGTTGATGATGACAACGGGCCATACATTGTAAGATGTTGATCTTTGACCAAATGGATTTACGCCATCCATAGCCAGAGGCCTAAGCACAAATTTCGAGCTTCCTGGAAAAATCCGACCATGTGTCCATCTATATGTTTCCAGGCTGCGCAATCTGCAGGAATTCGTAGCACACCATCCGAAGATTTATTATCCTCATGCCATGATGCTAGGGCGGCCATGGACTTACATCGAAAGAAATGCTTGATGCGAGGAAGAAGAGGAGAAATGTCGCAAAACCTTTTGTGGAAATTTTTGTCCCGTGGAGATCTATCGATATCTTTCGGAAACCATTTCGGACACTTCTCCATGTCTATGTATTCCCCTCTGAAAAGAATGCAGTCATTAGGAAAGCATGGATAGAATTGTAATCCATCCCCAAGTTTCGCAAAATCTTTCTTGCTTCATCTCGGGAATCTGGCATCACATTGTCAGCTGGTAGTATGTGCTCTTTAAGCAATCTACACAACATAAAAATACGATACAGTCGTGTAAAAATCTATCAGATCATTATACATTTAGAGTTTTTATTAAAGTAAACTAATTGTAATAGATCACTTGAAAAGCGCTGATGTGACGCTAGTGTCACTCCATCCAAACTTTGCCTGCATGTTGAGAAGAAACCAAGAGTGCTTTCAATCTAGACATACGTGCTCCATATTACAATGGCGTATCGGCTTCACTTTTCATATCATCATAGATAAGCCTTTCTGAATCCATGATCGTCTCGATCATTTCATCAATCTCGGGCTCAAACATTGCCTCGTTGGGGAATGTGTGCTCTGCATGATCATCCCCCGAGCTGTCAGAGGCTACATCTTGTGGCCTCACATATGCTGCTTGACCAAAGCGCCTGCGAACACGTTCTATTGGGTTGCAAGATTGCTGCTTGTTGGCCAGCGTCAGAGTCCGACGAGTTATAATTGGCAATAACTCGATCTATAATAGATGGATCGAACTCGCCAAATTCGCGAACGTGCTGCAAAGAAACATGTCTTGTCCGTCGCACAGCATGCTTGCATTGATTACAAGGACATAAGACCTCGTTGAGAGATACGTGTTTCGGTTGGACGGTCCCACATCCTCGTCACTACTCATAATGAGGATAAAAATTCTATATAAACCTGGACAACAAATTTAATATTCTATTGGCATTCTTCGTCTTATCTCTCTCTCTCTCTCTCTCCTCCTCTCTCTCTCTCTCTCTCTCCTCTCTCTCTCACCACACATTCTCTAGTCATGTCCAATCCCGCAACACCTCGGTCGTAGAGAGTGCACGGAGATCAGAACCACCGGCTTATAATCTCGTCTTTATTGGTCAATACCTATATTGTGGGTACAAGAAATCTACAGACCCACGTCTACATGATACTGCATGTAGTGGACAAAACCCCTTTGCCTCTTTCTCTAGCTGTAGCACTTCACAGCATCTTAACATCTTTTCACAGTAGATCTTTTCACTGTTCGTCTAACTCTAAACCCTAAACCGTAAGTAATTCTTGCGTGGACTCGATCTAACGTAAAGTAAGCATAATAAATCTAAATAAACGTAAATCTAACTAAAAATAAACCTAAATCTAATTTAAACGTAAGTCTACATCTAACCTAATCTTTAACGTCTTTTGGGGATAGTTTCCTACGAAACCTCTCTTTTTCTTGTGTGTGTGTGTGTGTGTGTGTGTGTGTGGTGTGGTAAACCTAAATAAACCTAAGTCTAATCTAATATAACATAAATTAAATCTAACGTAAAATTATGTTATATTAAAAACAAAAAGAACTAAACTAACAGGGGTTATAAAGAACCTTAAAACTGATTTTTAACACATAAATTTTTTCACATAACTCGGCAAGAGTTGGCATTCTATCATCGATAAAGATGTGAGAGTTAACTTCCGCGGTGACGCTGCCTCATCTCCATCCACATCTGACGACAGCAATTGGCCCTTTGGACCGTTCTTGCTCTTGTTACTAACTTTGAAGTTGCTGTTGAATGACTAGAGGTTGTCTAGAATGGTCATTGTCGGGGATGAGTAGTGACTCTTGCCGCCCTGAAGATCCACCTTCTTCTCTATCTTCTGAAGACATTTCACCAGTACTTTTGGATCGACGGAGGCCACCCATGAGTTGAAGGCAGCAATACACCTATATTCCATTGAGGGGCTTTTTCCACCCGCTTCATGCAGGCATCGCAGTCTATGGAGACCTAAATCTAATCTAATATAACGTAAATATAAATCTAGCGTAAATAAACGTAAATCTAAATAAAAATAAACCTAAATCTAATCTAATTTAACTTAAATAAACCTAAATCTAATTTAACGTAAGTCTACATCTAACCTAATCTTTAAACGTCTTTTAGGATAGTTTCCTACGACGTATAACTCTCTTCTTCTTTGTGTGTGTGTGCGCGGTGTGTGGATGTGTGTGCCAATAAAAAAAGATAAATGGTATTACCTTTCTATCACCCATGCCAAGTATGATAGATTGGTTATGCCATTTCCCTCTTGATAATAGGTCTTGAGTTCAACTCCTCGTCGGCTAGATCTTTAGGTGTCTTTTAATTTTAATTAGTTTCCTACGACGTTAAATTAGTTCTCTCTCTTTCTCTCTCAATGTGTGTGCGTTTTTTTGTTTATGCATGTTTTCCTCTCTTTTCCTTTCCTCTCTCAATGTGTGCATTTTTTGTTTATGCATGTTCTCTCTCTCTCTTTTCTCTCTCAATGTGTGTGTGTTTTTTGTTTATGCATGCATCTCTCTCTCTCTCTCTTTTCCTCTCTCAATGTGTGAGTGCATTCTTTGTTTATGTATGTGTGTGTGCGTTTTTGTTTATGTTTGTACTCTTTCTCTCTCTCTCTCTCCTCTCTCTCTCTTCTCTCTCTCTCTCTCTCAAAAACACTATGTGTGTGTGTGTGTGTGCGTGTGTGTGTGTGTTGAGAGAGAGAGAGAGAGAGAGAGAGAGAGAGAGGGAGAGAGAAGAGGGGGGAAGGGAACATGAGAGTGAGGAGAGGGAAGGAGCATACCTGGCTCTCCTTCCTCTCCTTTCGTGTGTGTGTGTGTGTGTGTGTGTGTGGAGAAGAAAGAGAGAAGAAGGAGAGAGAGAGAGAGGTCGGAGAGCGTTACTGTGCTCATTGCTTGAGGGCGCCGAAAATTCTCAGATCTGAGATCTGAGGTTTTTGGGCGCTCTCTATTATTTTTTTTTAGCCCATGCCGGCGTCGCTATGAGCGTCGCGCAAGCCTAGATGCCATAGTAAGAGAAAGCAGGTGCTAGGAAAGAAACTGGTATTCTATGGAGAAGGAGATAATGGCTTCAGTGGCGTCCTCAGCATTGTGGACAGAGAATTGGAGCCGAAGTTAGTTCTTAACCACCCATCCGGCAGAATCCTGGGGATTAGAATCGGATGGGAAGGGCATCCCCTCACCATTGTGAATGTGTACGGCCCTTGCAATGCAAAAGATAGAGCTAAACTATGGATGCATCTCAGAGATACCCCTATTGAAGGGGAGTGGTTGTTGGTTGGCGACTTTAATATGGTGGAAAAGAGCACGGATAGAACAGGATCCTCCAGTGTGTTGGCTGGCTCAGAAAGGTCTAAATGGCAAAGTTTGTGCGAAAAGTGGGCAATGATCGACTTATGGGAAGTTGGCCCATGGAACAACACGCCTGGGTTCACCTACACAAGCCTCCAATACGCCCGCACTGCCTCCAGACTGGACAGATGCTATTTCTCACACGAAGCTGACTGGATACCGACGTTGATGGAAATGAAGGTGGTCCCAACAACAATCCTTTCGGATCACATTCCTCTGCACATACATTTTTAGAAGAATAAAGAGGAGGAGCAGGCCCCAAGAGGTGAGAAAAAATTGTTGGTAACAGGGGCACACCTATTCAAAGACCCTCTTTTCAGGAATCTAACCAAGAAAGCACTGGGTAAGCTAAAAAATGATATTGACCTCAACAAACACAATGCGTGGGACCTCTTTGCTCGGAGCATCCAAAAAGCAATCAAAACCGCGGGCCCCCGAATCAAGAAAGCTAGGGAGGATCACCTTTTGCATCTTATAGCGGAGGTACAATTGCTTACCTCTATAAAAGCCAATGGGCATGCCACTGAGGTCGAACACAAACGATGGCTTGAAGCCAAATTGAACCTTGCTAATGAGCAACTAGAACATATCAAAAAGGCTAGACTTCTCTCTAGGGAGACTTTTTTGCAACCGAAAGCCTCCAATCAAGCTCAATTTTTTAGGGCTTTAAAAATCAAGAAGAGTCGGGGCCGACGTCTGCTCACTCGATGATGAGAAAGGGACAGCAGTTCATAACCAGGATGAAATGGCTGGTCAGATGCTGAGCTATCTCAGTCAAATCATTGGACGGCTGGAGACCCAGTCCCAAGTAGTGGAAGAAGCCAAAGGGACCTTACTTCAGAGTGTCAAGAAGGAAATCCCCCAGTCAGAAGCTATTAACTTGAAACGGGCATTTTCCGAAGACGAATGTTCACTAGCATTGCAAGCCCTTGGCAAGGAAAAATCCCCTGGTTGGGATGGAATGACGGTGGAATTCTATAGAGAATTTTGGGATGATCTCAAGGCCCCAATCACAAGGTTGGCCAATAAAGCCCTGGTCGAAGGGTTGTTGGAGATAAGTGTGAAGAGAGGGCTTCTCAAGCCCATCCCAAAACAGATCTGCTGTTCTAAACTGAAACATTGGCACCCTATAACAATGATGTCAGTGGCCTACAAAATTATAGCTAAAGCAGTGGCCCTCAGACTGGCCCCCTTACTAACCAAGATCATCTCCCCCCATCAACATGGTTTCATAAAAGGAAGGTCCATTTACGATAACATCTTGGCAGCAATGGTGGGCATAGAATACGCAACTGTCACAAAGCAGGAGTGCATTCTGCTGCTGCAGTTGGACCTGGACAAGGCCTATGAGCAGAATAACATGGTCATATATAGAAGCCGTCATGGAATCTCTAGGCTTTGAGCCGCACCTTTGTCGGCTGGTTCGTGTAATGGGGGCTGGAAGTTAGTCAGAGCTCCTATTCAACGATAGAATTGTGGGCTCATTTGAGGTTAAAAGGTCTATTAAACAGGGATGCCCTCAGGTCCCCCTACTTTTTTCCATAGGATCACATCCTCTAATCACAACGCTCGAAGCTAGTGCTGAACGAGGGGAGATGCAAGGCCTTGTTTGACCAGGTAATCTCCAACTCCTGGCAAAACCTTTTGCAGAAGATTCTCTCCTCTTCTTGAAGGCGTGTCCCCGGGTCATTAGAAAAGCTCTAGAGATTGTACAAATTTCTCAATAGCTTCGGGGTCCTAGTGTAATATAGAGAAGTCACGGATGATTCCCTTTCGAAAAATGACTCATTTGACCCTTCTGGTTGGTCGGGGGAGATTGTCACAAAAGGGAACATATTTAGACATCTAGGAGCCCCCTTGGCGGTGGATGTAACTACAAGCAAAGATTCGAGTGGGTGCTTGAAAAAATCAAAGCAAAAATGAGTAGGTGGGAGTATGCTCTTCTCCCATTCCCAAGTCGGATAAGAGTGATGAATGCCTTTATGATTCCTTATATTGCCTTCACTAGCCCGCTTCTCAAGATGGCTAAGTGTCACTGGAAAGAGTTCTTAAAACCAGTAAAAATATTTTTATGGAAAAATAACAGGAAATCTTCCAGGCCATGGCAATAGGCCCGTTGGGAATCAGTTGCTCGGCCGGGGAATCAAGGAGGTCTCGGAATTCTCAACCCTGTGGCCCATGCAGAAGCTTGTTGCGCCAAATTTGTTGTTTCCTTGGCTAAACAGGATCAAGTTTGGGTTGTTATGATTAGAGATATGATAGAAGCAGCTAAACTTGGCTCGAAGGGTGGAAAGTGGAGAGGGGTGGAGATTCATGACAAATTGTTAGCCCCGGCGTGGTCTACCTTAAGACTGGGGGGCAATTCAGGAGAATTGGTAAGAAAATGCAATAGAGCAGCAGGAGTCTTAAAGTGGGGGGAACATACTTCAAGAACTCCATCCTGCATTGGTCCCCCTAGCTCTCCAAAGTTGTAGATCCGCCACAAACTCCCTAATGGATTGAGACAGCCAGGAAGCTGAATAATAAGGGTCTGAACCGGCTTGAGCACTTCTGGGACAGTGGCAACAAGAGTTGGAAAACCATTGACCTTATGGTTTCCCAATACCAACTTAATACCTTGGAGGTCTTGCTTGTCCACAAAGTGATGAAAGAGCTTGACAATCTAGTGATGCCAATCTGTGATTCGGAGTTGGACTGGAATGCCTGGAAATGGCTTGGAAGCAGTCTCTTGTGGAAACCCCATACTAAAAGAATTTATCAGACAATGATGCAAAAGAAGAATTGGTATGACCCCCTTAACAAGCTATGGAAAAAGCAATGGCCGGAGGAAAGGTGGGAGTATGTAATGGAGAAAATTTGGAAGCCAAAGGTTTCGCAGTAGATGAAGGTTTTCTTATGGAAGGTTGTTTGGGGTGCTTTGCCGACGAGGGTGAAGATTCAGGAGAGAGGGATTGGGTCAGATCGATGCTTGGGGTGCAGGTTAGCTAGTGAAGATCTGGCCCACCTATTCATGGACTACCCAGCTATAAAAGGCCTCGTAGGCAAAATATGCAAGTGGGTCCAGAGAACATGGAAAATTAGTTTTTTCAAGACTGACCTATGTCTTGGAGGGAAAAATTCAGGTAGTCATGCACTCCTCGTCAGCACTCAGATTGTCAGATACTTCTTTTTTCATAATATATGGCAGACAAGGAACCGTCGTGTTTTTGAAGGAGGAGTTGAGGTGGCAAGCTTCGCAGAAATTATACAAGAAAGCAAAGTGCTAATATGGGCACTCGGGTGCAAGCAGCACTCGGAGGATTGGTCTAGGACTACTGGTGCCTTGTTGTCAGTAAATGGAATGCCTAGGATGGGAGAAAATCTTGGCCATCGGTAAATAAAAGATATCAGAATGAGGCGGGGTGGTAAGGGTGGTTGTCTTGATAGACATTGTAATTATGATCCCTGGATGTTGTCATGGCTTAACATGAACATGATAAAACCTTGTAATTTTTTGGGCTGCTCAATATAATCCACTCACAATTGTAAGTTTTGCTATTAAAAAAATGATACTTTTAATGTTTTCAGTGATGATTGAGACTTACCTTATATGTTATTTTGGTTTTAAAGTATTAAATGGATACTTTTATTTCATCTTAATTCTAGTAAGTTCTATACTACACACACACACACACACACACACACACACACACATATATGTATATATATATATTAATGAGCAAACCATGATAAAGAGAAGAAAAACCGATGCAATGATGTCAAAACTTAGCTCAAAAATCGTACAAATTTCAAAAAACTTACTAGTATATTTGGTTTGCTTCTTTGCGAGGAGGACACTCGATCACTTAATAAAAGAGACATTCTTGAATAGTGCTTCACCTTATATAATTCTAGTTAAACTCAACCTAAAGATTTTATTACTTTCTTATTGTTTTAGAAAGCCGTCGTGATCCTTCCACTTGTTCTAATAGTGCCAACTAACTTGCGATAGTGAGATTCCAAACCAACTTATCAAAGAAGTTGAATGTTCAATTGATGCCATCGATGTAGACATGTCTCCAAAATTTATAAGCAAGTCAAATCATGTTGACATAGACACTTGACGTCTTTTTGGCCTTCAGAAGGCCATAGGAGAGTGGGTGGAGAATTGGTGTTTTTGGACCTTTGATTAAGAATCACGGATTTGCGACACATGTTACGTGAGCTTGTTTTATAATGTATATGGTCCCTTCTTTTAATGCTCAATTGACTTCCTTGTTTTATAAAGATTATTATTTTTTTAATAATGTGAATGGGTATTTCCATCATAGTAATTTGGTCCCTTTATTTAATGTTCACTTGATTTTTTTTCTTTTTTAAATTTTTATTTAGTTTATAAGTTTTATAAAGGTTATATTTTTTTTTATAATGTAAGTGTCTCTTTTCATCATTATAATTTGGTCCCTTTATTTAATGCTCACTTGCCTTTTACTCTTACTAATATTTTTTATGCATTATATTTTCATGAGGTTAATTAATATAACACTCATACAAGATTTACATATATTCTGGCACAATTTGCTAAAATAAAAAAAAAATCTATGTATATTTATTTTCTTTCTAGATATATCTCCATGATTTAGTACACAAATAATTTTCTTCTAAATGTACTTCCATGATTATCTTTTCAAATACACACATTACACAATATAAAATTTTATGCTGCATGCACCAAAATATCTCATGAGGGTATTCAATGGACTAGACAACACAAAAAGTAACAAAGCACAAATGCAACATTGCTAAGGATACAAGGATGTTTCAAATTACTAAACAAACTAAGGATAGAGGTGCTTCCAAATTAAGATTTATGTATCTTACATCAAGCCCACTTTTTGGCTTTCTAAAAGAAGCTTTAGAGGAGAGTTGAATTCTATTGTTTTAGAATACTAAAGTGGGATGATTCTCTCCTCTTCTTGAGCACGCCTCCCCAGGTCGTAAGGAAAGCTCTAGAGATTGTACAATGTTCTCTATAGCTTCGAGGTCCCAGTGCAATATAAAAAAGTCCAGTCTGATTTCGCTGTCGAAAATGACTCATTTGATCCTTCCGACTTGTCGAGGGAGATTGTTACAAAAGGGAATATTTTCAGACATTCTGGGGGGCCCTTGGGGGTGGACGTAACTCACAAACAAAGATGTCAGTGGGTCCTGAAAAAAATCAAAACAAAAATGAGTAGGTGGGAGTATGTTCTTCTCCCATTCCCAAGCCAGATAAAAGTGATTAATGCCTTTATGCTCCCTTATATTGCCTTGAATAGCCCGCTTCTCAAGATGGCTAAATGTCGCTGAAAAGAGTTCTTAAAACCGGTAAAAAGGTTTTTATGGAAAAATAACACAAAGTCCTCCAAGCCATGGCAATGGGCCTGTTGGGAGTCAATCGCTCAGCCAATAAATCAAGGAGGCCTCGGAATTCTCAACCCTATGGCCCATGCAGAAGCTTGTTGTGCCAAATTTGTAGTCTCCTTGGCTAAACAAGATCAAACTTGGGCTATCATGATCAGAGATATGTTAGAAGCAACTTAACTTGGTTCGAAAGGAGGAAAGTGGAGAGAGGTAGAGGTTCATGACAAACTATTAGTCCCGACGAGGGCTACCCTAAGTCTGGGGGGCGACTCAAGGGAATTGATAAGGAAATGCAACAGAGCAACAGGAGTCCTAAAGTGGAGGGAAGAAACCAAATACTTCAAGAACTCCATTGACATTAGTCCCCCTGGCTTTCCAAACTTGTAGATCTACCGAAAATCCCTATTGGCAGAAGCAGCCAAGAAACTGAATACTAAGGGTCTGAATCGATTGGGACACTGCTAGGATAGGGACAGTAAGAGCTGAAAAACCACTGAAGCTCTGGTAACCCAATTCCAACTTAATAGCTTAAAGGTTTTGCTAGTCAACAAAGTGATGAAAGAGCTTGACAGTGCAATGATGCCAATGTATGACTCGGAGTTTGATTGGAATGTTTGGAAATGGCCTGAAAGCAACCTCTTATGAAAACCCTATTCTAAAGGCAACTACCATATAATGATGCTAAAAAAGAATTGGTCTAGCCCCCTTAACAAGATATGGAAAAAACAATGGTCGAAGGAAAGGTGGGAGCAAGCAATGGAGAACACCCAGACGCCAAAGGTTCCACATCACATGAAGGTATTTCTATGGAAACTAATTAGAGGTGCTCTTCCGACGGGGATGAAGATTCAGGAGAGGGATAGGGACAGATCGATGCCTAGGCTGCACGATGTCTAGTGAAGATCTGACCCACCTTTTTATGGAATGCCCAACTATCAAAGGCCTTACAAAAAAAATACGCAAGTGGATCCAAAGAACATGAAAAATTGGTTTTTTCAAGATTGATTTACTCCTTGGAGGTAAGAACTTGGGTAGTGTTGCCCTCCTTATCTGCACTCAAATTATCAGGTTTTGCTTTTTACATAATGTATGGCAAACAAAGAACCACCATGTGTTTGGAGTTCGTGAGGTGGCAAGCTTCGCAAAAACTATACAAGAAAGCAAAGTGCTAATTTGGATGCTCGTGTGCAAGCAAAACTCGGATGATTGGTCTAGGGTAACCTGTACCTTGTTGTCAACGAAACGCTTAAGAAATGGGAAAATCATAGAACCAAAAGATTAGTGAAGAACATGATAATTAACCTTGTGTATCAAACTTCTTGTTAGGGGTGCCTCCCTAGATAGATGATGCAAGTTTGGTCTCTAGATGGTGTCATGGCTTGACACGAGCATAACAAGTTTTTGTAATTTTTTGAGATGATCAATATAATTCACTCACGGTTGTGAGTTTTTTTTTTTGTTTTTAAAGAATACTAAAGTGAAGTTTCACTTTGCATAATTCTAGTGAATTCTACACACACACACACACACACATTCTATAAAACGACAATGCACCGAATTTTCTCCTCGCAAACAAAAAAATCACAAATAATAACAAAAAATTTACAAGTTGCACAATTTTCAAACGATTAACATATTTCACCGGTTGTTCTTCCCTTTACCATGGTTACAACCGACTAGTCTCAATTTTCAACCAACTCATAGCTAAGTAGAGGCAATCCTCTCTCGAACATTGATTCGAACTAAACTCAACCTAATGATATTATCATTTTTTTATTGTGATTCATTTACTTGTTTGTATATGTTGGATGCCCCTTATGCAAAGGATATTCTAAAGTTTTTGATGCATGTGTTATTGGACTACATACACAAAAATGTCTATAAACTTTTCTTACATTCTATTGTTTTAGAATGTTGAAGTGAAGTTTCACTTTGCATAATTCTATTGAATTTTATATATTATTTCAACTTTCATTTTGATTTCATCGCTGCTTGAGTTTTTCTTGCATACTGTAGCTAAATTCTAATTAGTGTTCAAAAAAGTCTCTTTTAAAAAGAGATGGTGCACCAAATTTGTTCCTCGCAAAGAAGCAAATAACAAATACTGACAAAAATTTTAAAATTTTTACAATTTTTGAACTATTTTCTTACAAAGAGATAGTGCCCCAAATTTCTTCCTCGCAAAGAAGCAAATCCCTAATACTAACAAAAATTTTAAAATTTATACAATTTTTGATCTATTTTCTCACATATTTCATCGATTGTTCTTTTCTTTACCATGGTTGCAACCGACTAGTCTCAATTTACAACCAGTCTCAATTTACAACCGGCTCAAAGCTTAATAGAGGCAATCCTCTCCCGAACATTGATTCTAACTAAACTCAACTTAATGATTATCACTTTCTTATTGTTTTAGAAAGCCATCATGACCCTCACTTGTTTGTATGTGTTGAATGACGCAAATAAAATACGAGGGTTTTTTGAACATGTATTATTGGTCAACGTAAAGAGTCCTTAGTAAAACATTGAATTTTTGGTACGATTGTAAACCATTGGATAAAGTTAGTTGATAAAGCTAGTTGATTAGTGCCACATGGCAAAAATCTTTTTTTCCATATATTTTTTGGAAGTCTTTGTGAAAGGGACATTTGAGTACCTCTTTAGAGAGGGCCATTGAATATTGGATCACTCAATCTTGCTCAGCCTCTTCCACCTTAATTTTTTTTGTCAATTTGTTCTTCCACCTTAATTTTTTTTGTCAATTTGTTACAATACTTCCACTTGATTTTTCAAACTTTATTGTTTATGTTTTTTGAATTTATTATAGTTTAAATAGTTTATTGTTATATGTTTCTATGTGTTATATGTTTCATAGAAACATAATATTTTATTGTGATAGCAATTATTTTAAAATATTAATCACTTTATTATTTTTTCTTTTAAAAATTTATTATCAAATTCTCATAGCCTTATGAAGGCCCTAGTGAATTTTCACCTTGTTGAACAAATGAAAAGTTCAATTGTAAGCTGAGTTTTCCAACAATAATAATTGTTTAGATATTTTTCTTTCAAATAGAGTGCAAAAATTTCATTTTAAGAATTGGTGACAGACCTTTCTTAATACTACATTATACTTTTATTCGGCACGTGCACCTTCTCCGAGCCAACACTAATTTGACCTCCTTCATAAACATGGATCCCCAATTACTCACTGAAACGTGACATCTTTCATATGTAAAGAGTTCGAGAAAAATCGATTTCAGACATACAAAATTCCCTGTTACGTAGTTTAAAGAGAAATTTCTTCTTCAAAATATTTGTGTATTTTTACTTTATTTTCAAAAAAAGATCAAGCGGGTTGTCTCCTTCTCCCTCTTCCTTCGAAGAGTTGATTTGATTTTCCAACCGGCTCAAGGCTACGCTGTGAAGCATACTATGAAATGTAGGATGCATATGAAATTTTAATCCGATGTGTTGAGATTGGGCATAAATAATCCCTACACCATAAATAAAGAACAAGATATATCACTCATGAGAAACTGCATCTCTTGCCAAAACCTTTATTTCAATGGCTTCGTAAAGGCCACATTTTGGAAGATGTAGGACTTGTATGGAGCCCTTATACTAGATGAAAAACCACTTAAATGTGCTTGCATATTGCAGGGTAGTCAACGACTCTAAACTAAGAATTCAAAGGTCCAAGAGATTACTTCTATCTTGAAATATATGCCAAGAGATTTTATTTAGGATAAGGTCTCTCCAATTTAGAGAAAAATAAAACTTCTTTTGTATCATCTTCAATGTGCATGTGAAACTAGTGAGTTCAGAGTTAAAGACACATAAAAAATTGAAAAGTGAAGGCATACGAAAGTGTAAAGTCACTACACCTTTCGTCAAAATAAAAAGTTGTCCCAGTCTACATTGGTACTTTTTTTTAAATGTCAAACAATGTTAAAACACTTTATTTTTCTTCTTGCCTCTTCTCTCTCTCTCTTGAGACACAATGTTGTATTGATCGTTTTCATGTCCAACCGATACTTTCACAAATCTATATACTTCATCATTGAATACGTTTTATTTGCTATAAACTAACACATTACATTGTAATACTTTAAATTACTATTTATTTTTTGAAATTAAGAATATCTTTTAATTATTTTGGTTGAAAATAGGTAGCTGAAGGAAATCAACAAGGATAAGATCATTAGAATATCCATCACTTTTTGCTTTGGAACCATGAATTTGAATGAAAAAGCAAAAAGTATCACGTTTTCTAACAAATGAATGATAGAAAGTGTGATCATGCCTCAAACATATGTTTTGGAAGTGCTAGACGTATGAGTCTACTCATCTATGTTTTGGAAGTGCTAGACGTATGAATCTAGAATACTCTATCTATAAGTGCAAGGAAGTATTTAGTCTAGTGATAGACATGTTGTATGTGGATACAACCATTGTAAGGGGTGGCGTCACATCAACTTCATAAATGAAGCATTCATATTTTGTTTGCGATTAGAAGTTTATTCAAGAGCATAAAGATATTGCAAGCACGAACACACTTCACTGTAATATATTACATTTGAAAAATGTACAAATAGTGCTCTTATATAAAAAGAGCCATATGACACAAGAGATGACACAAAAGTGGTAGAAATATCTGAGATGATATTTCAAGCATAATGCCACACAAACTAGGATAAATATTGTCACAAGCTAACAAGGCTAAGCTAGCAAGGCTAAGAGATGTTGCATATGCCATAGCTAAGAAATGATCGAGCAAAAAGACATGCCACCCCATCATTGTAAAGTCCATAATCTTGTTTGATTTAAGTGATCGCACCAAGATTCTCTAATGAGACTTACATAGTGATTAAGGCTTGCCACAAGGAAGAACGCTTTGATATAAGAAGCAGAGACTATCTTTTTAGTTTAATACCGCCGATAGCTATTGCCTGGCGAAGAATCTCCAGCAACCGTTACTAGCCATCCAATAACCAACCTCACAGAAGCCGACAAGAGAATGTAACAGCATAACAACATAAGTTGTACAACAGAATAACGTCTAGTTAATTTAATTAGGTACTAATTAGCAAATTAATGCCGTTAAATCACTACACAGAGAATTAGAATAATATTCATTCATTACAGCTGCGCTACTTATGTTTTCCTTGAACGATTCAGTCAGAACAAGACCACAGGAGTAGATCATGACGATAACGGGTTTCTACAGTAGCTAGGAAACAACGCAACGAGCAGCCCAAAGTACAGACGAAAAGCGAAACCGTGCAAATCGACAAGACATTGCAAGCTTGTGAAAACCTAGGGAAGAGGCATCAACAACAATCGAGAGAAAGCTAATCGCAGCATACACCATGAAATACGTATTCAACCGCAGGAAAACCCTTTCATACAGAAGGCTCCCCTTGAGGTTAGAGACCATTCATTTCCATCGCAAACACAGCACGGATGACCGCCGTGAGAACAATATATGGTCATTCGAGCGACAATATCACTGGCTATGGCGAGGCTCTACTGGCGACCTTACTTCTCTCAGACAAATGCCTCGCATAACATCACGAATTCAGTCTCGTCATCTCGATTTTCGTCATCACAGAGAAGTCACGTTTAGGAATTAATGTCCTCTCGCCTTGCTTTATAGCCAAGCCCTAGCTTCTTGATTCATGTTCACATATAGCCGGCCATCTAAGTAATTGGACGTTTTCAAGGTAGAGTCTCGTGGCGTAGCTACCAAATGACTTGAGAGCTTAGAGGGCATCTATGGTTGAGAATCAACTTGAGGTCACCAACCAAACAATATCAGTCACTAAATGAGAGGAGGTGGCCTACTTCTCACCCCTACAAACGTCCAACCTTCTAGATCACCCCAAGATCCTCAATGCCTAATTAGCAGCATATATCCCCTTTAAAGCACTTCCAGTTTGAGATTTTAATGATGATGGTAGCCAAAACCTTAATGGGTTCAGTCTCAATGGAATTTATGTTCCAAGCCAAGATTACGACTAAGAGAGAAAGAAGAATCTACATCAACAAGTAATTATGCCTAATGATTGATGATCATTCCAAAATTAACAAGACATTGTCCTTCCACTAATTTGCATCAATTTCGGAAGCTTGAAACCACAAGAGACACACAGCTTGGGCTCTCCACCCAACCATAGAGGGTACGACGAGAGTACTTCTCATTGTCGAACTAGCTGACGAGCGCGCACACACTCTTGTCCCACTGTGACATGGGTTCCCTTACTCCCGATGTCAGGACAAGGGTCCCACAAGAGGAGACCCTTAGGGAGCTAGCACTTTAAGGAGCCTAGCTAATCTCCGCCCATCCTCTCTATATATAGGCCCTTGCTTGTAGATATCCCTTAAATTGCTAGCTCTCTAATGGTTGCCTCACATAAGACTTGTCCTGACACTTGAAACCCTGAGCATGCACTCCAATGGGCAGACTTGATGCCCAATCAAGCCTCTAGTAGTGCTATCATCTAGTAGCAGTACCCCCTCCTCGTCCTCAAAAATTCTTCTCAATAGCAATACAACATTTCCAAGCAGACGCATGCTCATCTATGTCCTTCCTTAGATTTAGAAGTTGGAGCCTCCTCTTGCAGTTGGAATATCTTCATGTGAATCGCCATCCAAGCATGACTTTGTGCTTGATGAAAATTGTGTTTACCAAGAGTGCGAGCACTTGTAAATTTTGAACATACATAGCAATTTGCCAGAAACACTTCAAATTTTTGTACCAAATTCAATATAGACAGTTTTTTAAGACAAAAAGTGCAAATATTTTTGAACAAATTACACAACATTCCACTAAAAAACAATTACATCCTAGAAAGCTTATAATTGAAAACTCAACTTTCAATTACAATCCTTGAACTTTTTCCATTATAAATTTTATGGTTTGTTGACAAAGATGACCAGACTTCTTCAAGGTGAAACCGTAAACAAGAATTTCCACATCCTCCAAGTTTAAATCTACTTTCCTTTTTCTTCTTCTTAGTCACCTTGATCGCCTCAGGGTAGTACCTATTGGTAATTGCATCTTCTCCAACTGATTTGTACATGAACATCAATCAAATGAATAAATTGATTTTCTTCATGGATCTTGATGACTTTGGCTATCTAAAACGGACATCCACTCTCATCATTTCATGCTAACATAGCAATCATAACACCCACAGTTAGCTCATTAACATTTTCCTCCCACATCTCTTTCTCTTGTTGTTGTCTCTATGTTGGTTTTTTTGCACCGACATAAGCTTCTTGAGTCTCTCTGTACACCAATCCCTCCAACTCCTATGTTGATTGAGTCCCTTGATTTCCACCCTCTACAATATTATCGTTGGAAATAATATTTGATTGACGCACACACCAAAAGAATGGATCCAAGTTTATAAATTCATCTGTGTTACTTTCCAGATAATATTTGATTGACGCACACACCAAAAGAATGGATCCAAGTTTATAAATTCATCTGTGTTACTTTCCAGGCCCTCAATTAACTGATTTTGCTCCTTTAAAAAAAACTAAACCACCACTCCATCGAACATGCTGGAAAGTATACATGTGATGCAAGGTACTGTGTCTTTGATTTTAGCTAAGCACTGCATATAATTGATGCTTTGATCCTCCTTTAGAGATTTTGTTGATTCATTTGTTGATGCTAATAGCATGTATCTAGATGGCACAATTTGTTGTTCTAGAACAAATGATATAAATTTTAAACTATCAACAAGATGCCATGATTCTGTGTTAGAATACTTCTTGCACCAAAGTAGAGTTTCACCATCTTTCTTCTTCTTGGTGGAAAGAACTTTAAAAAAGGTCACCAGACCATTATAATTAAAAAGGTTTTGAGGTACACAAGAGATCCAACAGGGGGTGTTTGAGTACAAATAGACTAGAAGGTGAATGCATGAGCACTTAGAGCAAGGGTTCATCATGTTATACCTACCACCATCACACATATTTCTTCTTCTTGGTGGAAATAACTTTAAAAAAGGTCACAAGACCATTATAATTAAAAAGGTTTTGAGGTACACAAGAGATCCAACAGGGGGTGTTTGAGTACAAATAGACTAGAAGGTGAATGCATGAGCACTTAGAGCAAGGGTTCATCATGTTATACCTACCACCATAACAACCAACAACTAGAGAAGAAGTTAGATAGTGGAAGGTAGGTGTTTAAAAGGAAACCCACATGTTATAGATGTCCACCCTAAGCACATACCATCAAGGGCCTTCAAGAGAGTTTGAAAAAAACACCTAAGCAGAGCCCTCCATAGGCGACTTGGTGTGTATGTAGGAGTAGAGACCCCGCAGTTGTTCAAAGAATTGTAAAGTCTTGATATCATGCACTACCACTCTTAGGTAGTATGTCTCATTTTGCACCGCATCAAAAGACGACACCTCTTTTAAGGCCATGGCCTCTCATGTACATAGTAAAGGTATGGTGGAGCCCCCTTTTAACAAGAAACGCAGGGCAGTGGGAGCAGTAAGCCCGCAATGGTGAAGTGTAATTCATGCAAAAGGTAGTGGAGGGTCTTTAATCAATGATATCTTCCACATGAGACCAATGTTGGATTTATTTTTCTAAGGAATGGGTGAGAATCACAAAAGAGAAAGAGGCTAGGGGGTTGTTTTTATGACCAAGTAAGTCATGGGTGCAAAAATCCCTAAGTAGAAGATTCAAGTGAGATTAGGCACAACGTGTATATCCCTCCATCCAAACTTACAATACGGCCCTGAGAGGGGGCACTAGGGCCCCCTCTTAGGCGTCCTAGTGCTCAACACTAAGAGACAGGTCGTTAGGATCATAGGTAAAGGGGGAGGATTTATACCCAAGTAAGGTATGTCGTATAAATACCAGCAATTTCGCCCTTTCAAAACCTTTTGCAAAGAAAGAATTTACCAAATGTTGGATATCTTCACAAGCATCTCGGGAGCTACTATTGCAGAACATGATAAGTTCTAATTGGGAGAGGATTACCTTATGGGCCCAATTGTTAGGCCTACTACTAACTCTATGAATGTATATTATAGGAGTACAAAGTAAGAGTTCGGTTTTTTTGGCTAAAGATTTATGAAGTACCCCTTGTTGAATGACCAACATGAGGTTAAGAAAGGTGGTTTGGGAAGCCTTTTATCCTTTGATAATGAGTTTAGGAGGGTAAATTCTCTTGTCAAATAAGAAAAACTTGTGCGGTATAGTGTGCTTGAGCTTTTTTGGATAGCTATGGTGGCATCTTGCAAAATGCGGACGTGATCTTGTGCATGGGTGTTGGCCGCAGGAACATTACTAGTGATGGTGGTCATAGGGACAACCAACTTCCTACCATAGAAAATCTCGAAGGGAGCTTTGTTTGTGGCAGAGTGGGGTGTTATTGTAAGCAAATTGGAGGAGAGGAAGGTGTTGGTCCCAATTTGATGCGTTGTCTATTGTGTAGGCCCTAAGGAGGTCAAGGATAGTACTATTGGTAGCTTTAGTCTGGCCATCCCTTTTAAGGTGGAAAGCAAATGTGAAGTCCATTTTGGAGCCTAGATTAGTGCACAGTGCATACCAAAAATGATTGCAAAATCGACCATCACAAACAAAAATTAATACTTTAGGAAAATCATGGTGAGGAAAAATGAGATTCAAGCACATTTTTGCAGCTTGAGGTGCAGTTAGAGTCTTTTTACACAGATAAAACATGCTTGCTTGCTAAACCTATCTACGACAGTCCAAATCATATCATTGTGCGAAGAGGTGGGTGGAAAACCTGTGATAAAATCCATGGAAATCTCTTCCCAAGGGCCCTTTGGATTAGGCAGGGGCATAAGAAGTCCATGAGTTTTACCATGGTGTCTCCTGACACGTTGACAAACAATGTAGTGTGAGACAAATTGTGCAACATCGTGCTTCATGTCAGGCCAAAGAAGTAGTCAGTGCAAGCATAGAGAGTGCTTTGAATTCCACGGTGACCCATATACTTTGGTGCATGCATTTCGTGAATAGCAAGCTCTCTAAACTGTGCAGTGACACAAAGCTTTTGACGATAAAAGACAAAACTATTTGTAAAAGTATAGCCACCGACATGCAAATAAGTATTGGCAACCAAATCAGACCAGGCATGTGAAAAATCTATATCTGTTTCATAAGCATCAATTGTAAACATCAAAAGATTGAATTTTAGTAACAGAATGATGATTAAGATACATCGCTTGAATGTGAGCAAACATGTAAGAGTGAAGGGTAGAGGGTGGTGCATCATCTACTGGCCTATGACTAAGGGCGTCAGCTACGACATTGGATGTGCCAGGTTGGTATTGTATCATTGGGTGAAAGCTTTGAATGAGGCCAGCCCACTTAATGTGCCTATCAGAGATAGGAGATTGAGAGAGGAGGTGCTTGATAGCATGTTAGTCGGTCTTAATGAGGATTTCAGAGCCCATAAGATAATTTTTCTAGATGTCTAATGCATGAACTACTGCGAGGAGCTACTTATCATATACACTGTAGTTGGCTTCACTAGGCTTAAGCTTCCTACTTTCACATGCAATGGGGTGGTCATTTTGCATTAACATAACACTTATTCCACATCCACTAGCATCAGTGGTTACAAGAAAGAAAGGTTGTGTGAAATCAGGCAATTTCAAAACAGGTGCATGTGTGAGAAAATACTTGAGTGTGTCAAATGCTTTTTGCTAAATGTTGCCCCAACAAAAAGTCGTATGCTTACATGTGAGAAAGGTGAGAGGGAGTGCAATGAGAGAGTAATTCATTACAAATTTACGATAAAAGCCAGAGAGACCTAAAAATAATCTAACTTCGTGTACGATCTTGGGGATTGGCCAATTTTGGATGGTCTCTATCTTCTTGGGTCTGGGTGAATACCATCACTAAAGATGATGTGACCTAAGTACTCTATTTTTGTCTAAAAGAAATGACTCTTATTAGGGTTAGCATAGAGACCATGGTCACATAAAAGTGCAAAGACAGTGTGCAAATGTTGTTCATGTTCTTTTTGTGATTTAATGAAAATTAAAATATCATTAAAAAAGACAATAATAAAATGCTGTGCTCCAAAAATATTTTGTTCATCACGCGAGAGAATGTTGCAAGTGCATTGGTGAGACAAAGGGAAGTACAATAACTTCATAATGCCCGAACTGTGTGTGAAATGCGGTTTTAAAAATATCATTGGGGTGCATACAAATTTGATTATATCCATATTTGAGGTCTACCTTGCTAAACACAGAGGCACCTTTCAACTTATCTAGGAGGTCATCTACACGGGGAATAGGATAGCGGTCCTTCACAGTGACCTTGTTGAGAGCCCTATAGTCAATGTACATCCTAAACGATTTATCTTTTTTTTGTGGTCAAGTAGGAGGGGAGCGCCAAAAGGAGAGGATCTAGGTGTAATAAGTCCTTTTGTCTAGGAGGTCAAAGACTTGTTGTTGAATCTCATGTTGGTGCATGGGACTGTGACGGTATGGTGCACGGTGCGGTGGTTGACTGCCAGGGATGATTTCTATTTTGTGGTCTATGTCACCTCGAGAGGGAGGTAAGTGAGGTGGGTGATCCTGAGCAAAAAAATCATCATATGCATGCAAAAACTATTGTTGTTGAGGAGAGAGAGGGGGTTGTTGCTCTTCCTCAACCTGTGCCACATATACCATTTACTCTTTGTTTTCTTTCCTAAGTGCACGTTTAACTTGTGTGTATGAAAGGAGTGGCGTGTCTCAAGTTTGGGGTTGTCGGTGAGAATGATGTGTTGACCGTTAAAATTGAAGTACATTGTGTGCGTCGCGTAGTCAATATTGGGGTTATGCTCATGATGAAAAGGCATACCTAAAATTACGTCTGTGGATTGCAGTGGTACAACGAGAAAATTGTGTTTTTGGGTGTATGCACCTAAAGCGATCTCAATGTCATTAATTATGCAAATACCATTAAACTTTGTGCCTTGGAATGCACTCTTCACTTTAAATGGTGATTTTATTTTAGTGAAATGTAATTTGTGTGCAAGACGTTCAAAAAGAATATCATGTGTGATGTTGTCATTGTGCAAAAGGGAAGATGTCGTATCGTGTATAGAAGCATTCATGCGCAAGAAAGAGTGTATAGTAATAGGATTATTTGTTGCATCGCAGAGTTGAGATCGCCAGGTGGGGATCGGTGGTCCAGTCATTGTAGAGTTTTGGATTTGTGTCAAGACGATGAAGTTGGGCCACATGATTGGGGCGTTGGCAGTTGAGAGGGAAATTGGCCATGACATGGCCAATCCTATTACAACAATGGCACAGTATGCGAGTATGATTGTTTGTGGGAGGTGCAGTGGTGGGTGCAGCAGATGGGTGTGCGAAATTGTGAGGTGGTTGCCGAAATGTAGGGTGTTGTGGATCAGAATTAAAGACATTGCATGGAGGTGGTGTATTACATGGAGCAGTCAAAGCACGTGCAAGTGTGAAATTGTGAGTGCACGGTGTCTGATAATTATTGGGGTTATACTTGCGATTATTGTTGAAGTGTGAAAATTTGTTGAAAGGAGGTGGCTGGTGCCGTGGTGGATATCATCTGAGTTGAGTTTATGGTTATCAGAAACTCGACTCGAGTGTCGCACTGAAACTATGTCGTGCTAAAATGACACCATAATATCCATAATGACAAGACTCTTGCTTGTCCATTAACGTCGTTGTGTAGTCCAGTGGGTAGAAATGTACGATCTTAAGAACAATCCCCCAAGGAATGCCAACAGTTGGGTCATACCCGAGATCTTAAGAACAATCCCCCAAGGAATGCCAACAGTTGGGTCATACCCGAGATCTGACAATGACTCTTAGCCAGCGTGTGTGGCACATAGCCCTTATGGCAATTAGTGTTGAATCGACGAAACGATGAAGACTAATGTAGAGGACGTCTTGCCCAATTTCTAACTGAGAGTTAGAGCACCTTGGCTCATGCTGACTCCCAAACAAAACATGTATCAAAACTGCGTAGAAAGTTTTCATTATTCATGGAGAGAAATAAGAGAGAGAGAGAGAGAGAGAGAGAGAGAGAGAGAGAGAGAGAGAGAGAGAGAGAGAGAGAATGCTGGGCTGAGGAACTTTCCTTAAGTGACGAGTTTGTATATGTTGTGCCCAATCTGTGTGCTCTGATGCATCTTATGCCTAACTTGCAGCTTATCCTGTAAGCATGCAGCAAATTGCCTATATAACGCTCTTCATCGAGAGAGGGAATAAAAAACACACAAGCCACAGCTTGACCCACTTACCATGTATGGGGTTGTGACTTGACAAAAGTGACTTAATATGGCACCTTGCCTGTGAAATAAGTTCTAGATTAGGTTCCTTTTAGTGGTATTGTGCGTTGACAGCAACCAAAAATTTAAACAATCCAACTTAGTTTGTCCGTGATAGAGTGTCTGGTGTGATAGCGGAAGTGTAATCTCTGAAGCGGTGGAATTCATGCCACCTGGTTAGCATGCCTTGCATACAGATTTTTAAGCCCTTGGCGAGAGTGATGGCCTCAAACGTGAGAGCCAAAATCATTAGTGCCTTGCACAGTGTAAACTGATAGGGATTCTGTGAGGTGATATTCCCTATTTTGCTAGTTTTTCAAACTTGTGTGCCACTGCCCGTGATTCCAAGTCATTGGGCAGTACCTTGGCACAAGGGAGAAGCCTTGCTTTGTGTAAAATTGTCAAAGAAATTTGCTTTACACAAAGCAGTAGTTTCCAATGTAAATATATAAACATGGAAAAATAAACAATACTGAACATGGTCTAACCTGGTCATCCTGCTGTAACCAGTTGTCTGGAGATGTCGAAAGAAAAACTCACTCAAATGTAGATCAAAACCATCTCGTTGCACGAGAGAAAGTTGGCCTGAAATATCCTGCACGCATATGGAGAAATTCCCCCAAGGTGTTTGCTCATAGCATATCCCAAACGAGAAAAATCTCAATGTAAGAGTCGTAAATTGAAGCCTTGCTTCACATGAATATGTTTGTGCTAAGAGCCAATGGATGTGGCGGTAGATATCATAACAAAAAGAATCGACCGTGTTGAGCAATTTCAATTGAAATTAACCAGTAATGTGTGGTAAGCATCCTTCGTCAGCATGTAGAAACAGTGACAAGGAGTTGGCCATGCCGAGGAACTTGCTTCCTTCAACAAGTCCAGTAAGAGGCCATGCATGTCTCCTTGAGATAAACCCTTGGCATTAATGTATGCAACAAAACTTGAGGTGATACATGCTCCATCAAGGTCAACTGCTTCATAAGCAATTGTCTGCCCTGCTGTTATTACATCAATTCATGGTCGATGATCAAAATATGTATGCTAAGTTCCTCATGCCAGTCTCATACATTACCTTATGCAGAGATACGGCCAGAATTGTGTAACCAATTATGCTGATGACAATAAACAAAAAAATCAATTGCGTACCTCATTAAGCAATCAATTGCGTACCTCATTAAGCACTCAACTGCGTACCTCATTAAGCATACCTGCCGACCAATCTTGTCGTCCCTAAAATCAAATGTGGTACCGAGGGAAAACTGCAAATAGTATGAAAGTAGTAACCCAACATTGGACTACACAGGCCGTGCTCATTAGCACCCTTGCACGGAGTCTTGCTCATGGCAATACCAGTCATAGCCTGATTGACCATTACTGCTAGGCAACGTTGCCGCCCTGCATAAACCATGAGGGTAGTCAACTTGATAAAAACAAAATTGAAAGAGGTTACCTTGTTTCCGTTCTTGTATTGAATATGGTGTATTCAAAGCCGTGCTTCGCCAATCATGTGCTGATGTTAGCCTTACTTTGGCCAGTCGTAATTCATACCGAGTGTCATAAAATCTAATATCTAACCAACCCAAATGATTTTCTCATATTAAATTGATCACTTAATGTGGGAGAATAAATGGGAACAAGTGTTAAGATATAGATATGTGCTTATAGATCTATCTCAACACGGGGCCAATATTAAAGGGGCCCAAATGGGAGATGGTCTATCAAGAGCAAGGCTAACCAATGGAGCATAAGACCTTAGGGTTAGCTTCATTGAAGACCTCCAATAATGTGTGTAAAAGTCCTTTGACCTTAGGTAAGCTAGGGCTAAGCTTGAGGTGGGAACCCGGCCCAAGCTCGAGGTGCTTGTCGTGCTTGAGGTGCTTGTCATGCTTGAGGTGCTTGATTAAGATGCTTGAGGTGCTTGACTAGCTCCATGCTTGAGGTGCTTGACTTGGTGCATGATTAAGGTGCTTGAGGTGCCTTGAGAAGCTTGCCTGAGATGCTTGTGGGAACACCCCCTACTTCAAGTGCTTAGTCATGCTTGATGACTAAGGGGCTTGCTCATCCAAAGTCAAAAATATCCCTACAAGGAGGGGGGCGAGCCTACAAGGGGGGGGGGGGGGGGATGAGAGAGAACACACACACACACACACACACACACACACACACACACACACACACACACACACACACAAGGGAAGCCCCAGCTTGAAGAGGCAGCAAGGACACTTGTCAAGTTCCTTCCCATGTTGCCCTCATGGTGTGCCTGAAGCCTATTGGTTGGCCACCCAAGGGGTCCAATGATAATTTAGGATATTTAATTAATTGATTTTGCATTTATCAAGTCCTCTCTCTCAAAGGGGAAAGGGGGACACTTGTCCCAAGGCTACCCATGTTGCTTGTAATGGCTCCTGCTTGTGATTGGCTAGGCCTGGAGGGGTCCAATGAGCTTCACTCATGAGCTACAAGGGGGGGTCGACCCAAGCAAGCTAGGGGGGTGCTTAGGGGGTATACTCACCCACACACACTCACAAACACTCTCATTGTGTATTATGCAAAGTGCAAGAGCTCCCTCTCCTTCTCCAAGCAAGTAGAGGTTGAGAGCCTACACCAACACTCTTGGCTATGGAGTGCAAATCCATCCAAGAGCCATGCTTCAATGCTTGAGCTTTCCATCTATTTCTTCTTCATTACTATGCTATTATGTATGCTACCACAAGAGTTATGATAAGTGAGGAACTAGCTCTTTCTCGTATGAAATGTTTCTTCTTCTCTTCCCTACCCTCATTCCCTGCTAGCTCTCTCCACCTTCGAAGGTGTTTGAGGTCTTGGGACTGAGGCTTGGTATAGTTAAAGCTTTCTTCAAGTTTAGGTTATGCTATGATGGTGATGCATGAAGCTTTCCATCTTCATTGCTTCACCTAGGTCACAAGGAACACAAAGAATGTATTGTAACAAGTCTCTCTTTATGGGAGAAATCATAATACAAATGCCTATTGGAGGGGGGACCGGCTCCACATAAATCCGGTCCTCAACTGTTGTCATGTTCTCTAAATTCTCTCTCTTGAAAAAGTATTGTCCATGCCAAGTTAACTAATTGCTATAACTATGTTGCTATCTTCAATTATGTCTACCCGCTATGTCATGTTCTCTAAATTCTCTCTCTTGCAAAAGTATTGTCCATGCCAAGTTAACTAATTGCTATAACTATGTTGCTATCTTCAATTATGTCTACCCGCTATGCTCACAAAATCATTTCTTGAAAGTACTCTCATTAAATTCCGCTACTCTCAAATTGAATAGGCAAATTCCATTACACCGAGGCCCCTGGCTGGCTTTCAATTGTCGGATAAATTGAGGTTACGCCCCTTAAAACCTTTGAAGTCCCGTCGATCGAATAAACTGAGGTGTAAGCCCCTTAAAACCTTTGAAGTTCCATCGTATTGCTCCATCCTTAATCTCTGTAGTACGACAGGTTTGCTGATTTGTTGAAATCCCGAGCAGGTGAGGACCTGTCGAGATGCCATGGACCTATCGAGATGCCAATGCTACGAGGGGGGGTTGGCCCGTGGGTAGCCTCCCTTAGTTAATTTTAATTGCCCAAGGACAAAGGCCTTAGGGTGTTTATGTGTGAAATCGAAGCCTTCTTTGTCGATGGCGTTGGCAGCAGAGCCGCCGAGAGGGAGAACGAGATGCCTCGCTCGTTGCGGTGCTCCATAGCCCTCCTCATAGTGACGAGTTTGCAGCAACTCCGCCTCACGCTCCTAGCGAGCTTGAATACGCAGGATTTGGTGCCAGTCGGCTAGCCGCTTTCTCTCGCCTCAAGAGGCCCTGCACACGCGTGGTGTCGACCCCGACTTCTGCTTAGCTACCGTGCATGCTATGGCTTGCATGAGCATGCATCTCTTTCTCCTCAAAACGAGAGAGCGAGAGAGAGGAAGAAGACCCGGAGAGAAGGAGGCCATGCCTCAGCTGAAGTCGATCGAGAGAGAGAGAGAGAGAGAGAGAGAGAGAGAGAGAGAGAGAGAGAGAGAGAGAGAGAGAGAGAAGAGAGAGAGAGAGAGAGAGAGAGAGAGAGAGAGAGAGAGAGAGAGAGAGAGAGAGAGAGAGAGAGAGAATCCTTGAAGGCATGCAAAGCCATGCCTCGCCATGCCAAAACCGTCTCCGTTGCTTCTCCTCCATCACTCCCCTCTCCCCTTGAGCTCTGATACCAGTGAAAGGACAAGGGAGCTAGAACATGCTCATCACCACCCAGCCATGCCCTATATAGGCCCTTGGCCTTCTAAATATAGGGACCCCCTTGACTGCATGTCTGTCCTAGCCCTTGGCCATGCTTGGTCCTACCCTTGGCATGACATTGCAAGTTGGTTTTATAGCTCTTGGACATCTTGTAGAAGCTCAATCTGTGAGAGGTGTGTGTGTGTGTGTGTAAGTAAGTAAGGTAGAAAACAAAGGTAAGGTGAACTGCAGGAGGGACATGAGAGAGGGAGAGATATTGATGGCCAAAAAGTAGAGGCACCAAAGAGTAGTTTGTGGGTGTGTGTTTTGGTGGTTGGGTGATGCGCTTGGGAGGTGTCTGCAGTTGGGTTCATGGTTTGGACATCTTATAGAAGCTCAATCTGTGAGAGGTGTGTGTGTGTGTGTGTGTGTGTGTGTAAGTAAGGTAGAAAACAAAGGTAAGGTGAACTGCAGGCGGCGGGACATGAGAGAGGGAGAGATATTGATGGCCAAAAAGTAGAAGCACCAAAGAGTAGTTTGTGGGTGTGTGTTTTGGTGGTTGGGTGATGCGCTTGGGAGGTGTCTGCAGTTGGGTGCATGGTGGAAAGAGAGAGTAGTCGGCATCTAACGAGGAGTACTCCATGTGAAGAAGAGATAGGAGAGATGGGCGGCAAGGAGTGAAGGAAAAGAGAGAGATTGAGAGACAGTTATTGGCCAGCTTTTGCATGGGACCGCCGTCCGGATGAGGTCACTGAGGTAGTGAGGTTGCATGGTGGCTTGGGTCAGGTGAGAGTGTGGCGGACAATGACTTGCCCGCTTAGTCCATTTGATGAGGATGCTTATGGTTACGAATATCATGGCGCATTTGCAAGATGAGCAGGCTGTTCAGTTGCATGGGAAGAGGGGCGCCGACAATGGAAGTTGATGGAACAGTCTTTAAGGACAAAATAATGCTTGATCTTAATCCCTTGGCCAAGCACGGGGCTCCATCAAGCATTCTTGATTCTGCTCCTTCTTTTGTGGTGGCTACAAAAGTGGAGACTTTACCCTTGGAAAGGTTGAAGATTGGCTATCTCAAATTCAAGGAAAACTTCATTAAAAAAATCAAGCACTTGTGAAGTTGTTGGCAGAAACTCAGACGCCACCATACAGGATTATTGCCTGTGTTGATTCAAGAGTGGATCCATGCACTGTGTTGAGACTTGGACTTGGTGAGGTTTTTGTGCTACGTAACATTGGAAACATGGTTCCACCTTACATCGAGAACTCTTGCTCATCTGCTGGTTTGCCCTTCTGCACTGGTTGCACGCTAGCAAGCATGAGCTTAAGGCTCATTTTATTAATGTTATGGGTAAAAAAAAATTAATGGCTATCTGAAGGACTCTGTTCCAAAGCCGGTCAAGCAAGACGTCCCAAAAACCAAAGTGCTATGCCAAAAGCAATTCTTTGCCTCCTAGTTGCTTCAAGTTTCTCGAACGTCTTCACTGATCACTCATGATCTAGTTATGATCTTATGTTTCTTATGGCTTTGCCTCATCACCGACGCTTTGCTTTGCCGTTCACTGCATCTCTGTAGCACAAATGGTACATCTCCCTTCTTCATGGAGGGGAAGATATGGGTTCGAATCCCATCAGAGATAAATTTTATATGCTGCTACATGCAATTAAGATGGAAATTTTAAGCAATTTCTTAATCATAATCATACTACTTAAAATCAAAGCTGCACTTATATTTGCATGCGTAGCCTTCATAGTGTTGCAATTGATCGGAGCGTAGTCCTGGGCTCTTGTAAGACTAGGGGAACTAGTGCCTTGGAGTCCACCTCCCAACCTCCCACTATATAGCATGGCTCCTAGCCCGTTGCCCTATAAAGAAGAGTTTTTGTCCTCAAAAACAAAAGTGGGAAACTTCTTCTTAAGAACACTAATGTTTTCCCAAGTGGCGCCTTCCTCAGGTCGATCTTTCCACTTGATGATGATGCGTATGTAAATCATGATAGTCGAGAATGCGTTCAGGTTCATGCGGTAAGATAGGAGGTTCAAAGAAATCAACCAAAATTTGTTGATCAATGACATTGTCATTCCCATGTAACCGCTTACGTAAACGGCTTACATGAAACACTGGATGAATACGAGAATGTGTAGGTAGCAATAATTTGTAGGCACGATCACCTACTTGCTTGAGTATTTTGAAAGGCCCACAATATCGTGGAGATAATTTAGGTGTTGGCCCAGTTTTCAGACTTTTTGAATGTTCTGGCACACGTAAAAATACTTCCTCCCCTTTCTCAAAGGTAACTTGCCAACGTTTCTCATCAGCGTACTTCTTATCCGATCCTGTGCTTGTCGGACATTCTGACGAGCCGGTTTTAGCATATCCATGTGGTCTTGGAGAAAATCCTTAACTTGTTGGAGTTTTTTGGTTGCCAATCTCATTGTAACAGGTGACCTAGGTTGAAAACCATACATGAGCATGAAAGGACTGAATCCAATTGTGACATCCTTAGCACTATTGTAGGCAAACTCAAGAATAGGTAAATATTCTTCCCAGTATGATTGTTTCTTGCTAACGTATGCTCTTAGCATATCCTCTAGCACTTGGTTAACTCGTTCAGTCTGACCATCTGTTTCTGGATGATCGACTGTACTGAGGTTTAGTTGTGTACCAAATCGTTTGAACACAGCCCTCCAAAAATGACTGTTAAACTTGGGATCACGATCACTGACAATGTTACTTGGCAAACCATACAACTTGTATAGGTTGTCCACAAATAACTTGGCTAGTTCTAGGGTCTTAATCGTTGATTCGGTTGGAATAAACTTACATAGTTTAGTCAACTGGTCTACGACCACCCATACCAAGTCATGACCTCGTACAGTGGTTGGTAAACCCACAATAAAATCCATAGAGATACTTTCCCATTTACCATTGGGAATCTCCAAAGGATGTAAGAGTCCTCCTGCTTTCAGGCGCTCTGCTTTGTTAACTTGACATTTTTGGCAATGCAAGACATAAGCTTGAACAAAGCCATGTAAACCTGGCCAGTAAAACTGTCATTATACAAGAGCATAAGTCTTTCTAATACACGGGTGTCCTGCACTTGGACTATCATGACATTCATAAAGAATTTGGCACCGAATGTCTGTGTCCGTCGGTACACAAACTCTCCCCTTATGGAGTAGGTACCCATTGTCAATGGTGAAATGCTTCCATTGCTATAGTTCATCACTCGATAGAGGAGAACTATGTGTGGAAGGTTAACGCTATACTACCATCATTGGAGTGAGAAGGATCCCTCATTTGTACATGGCTCCACACTTTGGAATATGTATCATCATGCTCATATTTGCCCTTTAGAGAATCCAAAAATTCACTACGAAGTTCCGTGAACAAGAGAGAATTGATCTCTGGCATACGACTTAGAGCATTAGCCACCACATTGTATCGTCCTTTACGATACTGGATCTTGGCGTCATATTCCTAAAGGATCTCACTCCACCTGGATTTCCGACCCTTCAAATCCGTTTGTTGTGTAAACCATTTGATGCTTTCATGGTCAAGCACAATCTCAAACTGATCATCATACAAATAATGTTGCCATATTTTTAACGCAGACACTATTGCATAGAGTTCGCGTTCATAAGTAGAGTAGTTCTGCTGTGCTGCATCAAGCTTCTTGCTTCCAAATGAAATTGGCCTCCCGTCTTGTAATAGGATTGCTCCAATAGCACGGTCACTGGCATCCGTCTCCGAAACTAATGGTTTCAAAGGATCTACAATAGCTAGTATTGGAACTGTAGCTAATGCATCCTTGAGCGTATCGAAACTATGTTGTTGAGTGAGTCCCCACCGAAAAGCTTTGCCTTTGCCTTTCAGTTGGTCCGTCATGGGAACAACAATATTAGCATAGTTTTTAACAAACCTTCGGTAAAAACCTGCAAATCCTAAAAAAATCTGTAACTTTCTAGATTTTTAGGAGAAGGCCACTGCCGGATTGTATCCACTTTGGATTGATCCATATATAGCCCATTAACTAAAATAACATGCCCAAGATAGTGAATTTCTTCTTTCAAAAAATCACCCTTACATTCCTTGGCATGTAATTGATTTGTTCGTAACAATTCGAACACCTGCCTCAGATGTTGTAAGTGTTCTTCTTCAAAATCTCTGTAGACTAGAATGTTATCGAGAAAAACGATGACAAATTTGCCCAAATACGGCTTCAAGACACTATCCATAGTGTCATGAATGTTGCGGGCGCATTGGTTAACCCAAAGGGCATAACCAAAAACTCGTAGTGTCCAAACCTTGTTCGGAATGCAGTTTTGGGTATATCAGCAAGTCGAATACAAACTTGGTGATAACCTGACCGCAAGTCTATTTTCGTAAAAATACAAGCATGAGTGAGTTTTTCAAACAACTCATCCACGCATGGCAATGGGTACTTGTTCTTAACAGTAACCGCATTTAAGCCACGGTAGTCTATGCACATGCGCATACTGCCATCTTTTTTCTTCACTAATAGGATAGCAGAAGCCCATGGTGAAGAACTGGGTTGGATAAACCCTTTGCTAAGGTAGTCAGCAAGCTGACGTTCCACCTCAGCAGCTTCAGAGTAACTCATGCGGTAGGGTGGTTTACTGACAGGTTTACTGCCTGCAACCACATTGATACTATGTTGCACCAATCGTGTCGACGATAATCTTGGTGGCAAATCACTAGGAAAAACATCATGAAATTCCTTTAATAAATTTTGTAACTCACTAGCAACTTTTGCTTGTTGGGAAGTAGCCATTGGTGGAAGAGATGAGAGAGAAGCATGCGACGTTGAGGAATGTTCAACAGATTCAATGTTAGAGAGAAAATGAGACAATGAGTAACACAATAAAACTTGATCTATTTCATTATCAGAAACGAGCTACATAAGCTCAGCTATACATATCAATGGTGAAGAAGGTACATCCTTCTCTCCTAACAACATCACATGTGCGCCATGGGATTCGAACATCAAGCTGTTGTGCTCATAGCTACGCTTTAGTGATGGTCCTAAGCTATGCAACCATTCCCTACCAAGGACCACATCTGCCCTCTCCATGTTCATAACCTGAAAATCCAAGGATGTGAAGTAGCCTTGTACTTCCAACAGGACGGCTCGGACTTGAGTATCCCAGATTTCGGTATCATGTCCGTTCATCATTGCTACCTTGTAGCGGTGGGTACTCGGAGTTTGAGGCAATTTGAGTTTTTTTACCAATCCATAATTGATAAAATTGTGAGTAGCACAGTCATCTACCAAGATGTGCACCTTGTGCCCTTGTAGAGATCCGTGCATACGTAGTAACTCATGTGGTCTGAAGGTTTTTTGCCACATGGAGGCTGTGAGACAGCATTCATGCACCACCTTGGTGTGTGTTACTTCCACTGTAGAGAATCGTGAGGAAGACTCAAGAGGCAGCAGTTGCACCGTGTGCACTGCTTTCTCCTTGCCATGAGCAATAGATTTTCCCTTGGGACAATCCTTTTTGCCATGACAGCTTCCTAAACATTGAAAACATAATTTCTCTTTCTTAGCTTTATCAAAGTCCTCAGGAGAGAGAGGACCTCTGGACCCCTTGGGTTTTTTGGATGCTTCTGAATTGGCTATTATAAATTTCCTTTTATTGTGCCCAAACTGTGAGTGTGTATTACCATGTGTATTAGTAGGCACGTGATTATGATGTGATTTCTTTTCATCTGGATCATCGTGAATATGTGCTTTCACTATGGCTTCCTCAAGTGTTTTAGGGTCTTGAGTCTTGACGTGCTTCTTAAGCTCTGGTGTCAAACCACATATAAACCCACGTACTTGTGAAAGGTGTTTAGGCCTTCCAACTTGAGGATAACATCCTGATAGTGAGATATATATTCAAGTAATGATGGGTATTGGTGCATGGAACACGTGTTGTAAGCCGTCCAATTCCGATTTGCCTCATTTGTAGGCAATAATTTTTTGTGAAACATAGTTTCAAAAGCTGCCCCAACTCTGTGGTATGGTACTCTTCTCCTTGAGAGACATCCACCATTTGTAGGCCTTGCCCTCTAGAGTTAAACTTGTACCATTTTTAGGCCTTGCCCTCCAGAGTTAAACTTGTTTGCAGTGCTCTGACTGCATCTGGAGTACGCCGTAAGGCGTGAATTCCATCCCACTTGCTGAGAAAGATATTCACTGCATCCTTATTGTGATCTCGGTCTTCTCCCTTAAAAGTCTGTGGTTTGGTGTTTTTCAACAACTCATCAACCTCTTTTGCAGTGAGAGTGTGCAAAGAATCGGCAGATGGACCTTGTCCATGATCAGAAGGGCCTTGCCCCTGTGTAGCAACGTGCTCATGCATGTGCGTGTCAGCAGGACCTTGGACTGTTGTTGCATTAATTGTATCACTAACGTGGATAATTTAGTGACGTTTTCATTTAAAGATGTAAAATTTACTTCCATGACTGATATGCGTGTCTGAAGTGCACGAAATTCTTGAATATCAAGCAGTTCATAAGTGTCGTCACCCGTCGTAGCGTCGCGGGCACTTTCCGTGAGAGCATTCGACCCCGAGCCATTACGGACACGATCATGCATATTTTGCTCAAAATCAAAAGTCATATTGATATTGGAATCCATGGCGACACAATGCAGTGGAAGGAATAGCCAGAAAAATACATGATGTCGAGAAGATGTCGTGTAGATGCACGAGGCACCGCAAAGGTTAATTAGCCTTGCTAATTACGTCGATTGTCCAAGTCAAAATCGATCTGAAATTTTAGTCGTGTAGGTACTCGCTTTGAACACGTTGTAGCCGAATCGAGTGGGAGTGGTATTGCTTTCGACCTTTGCACAAACCTTGGAGGCTTATGAAGCTGACTCGGGGCTATAGCTGGGCGTGTGTGTTTGTGCAAGCAGCTACACACAGTTGCACTGTGTGGCTAGATGTGTGCAAGCTGCTACATGAGGGGTGAATGCGTGTGTAAGGCCATTCTTGGAAATGGTGCTTATCATGGGGCACTTGGTCTGTAACGCAGCTGAGTAGTGTCCTATGATAAGTATGGCATGTCGTAGTGGTACTAGTCGGTAACGCATCAATAATAGTATCTTTATGATGGTGTCACCTTCCCTTCCCTTTATCAAATGCAGGCATATAGTCGGTAATACTGCTACGTTATGTCTGTATACAATTCCTATTCCCTTAGATTCGGGTTGCACCTTGTTGGTAATGTAGCAAAATGGTGTCGTTCGTTAGTGCATGTTGTATTTTTTGCATATTGTAGCATTTGGTCGGTAATGCAATCAATTTGTTTGGTTTGCCGGTTACGTGACTTGTATTGTTTTTTCTGTGCATGTTCATGCGATACTCGGTCGGTAACATGGCCTGAGTATTTCTTGGATCATAGTTTACTTCATATTATTGTCCTCTTCAATTTGATGAACCTCTAAAATTTATGACATATCATCTGTGTGCATCTCTCACATGTGTCAAAGCAAGAGACTTTCCGTACACTGTGTGCGAGCCACAAATGGCTGCAAGCACACAACCATACTAATCTAGCAAGCTCAAGAGAGCAAGGGTGTGTCACTCACCACCCTACGCTCGCCTTCGTGGAGGATTCCTCGTCGTGAAGAAGAGGGAGCTACCGCCGTGCCGCGCTTGACCGCCTCGCCGTCGTCGTGCCATCGCAATGTCGATCACACACACACACTCTCTTTCTCTCATACACACACACACACAAGGAGATGAAGAAGAAGATGGAGATGGAGCAAGAGCACTCTTCAATTGCACAAATGAGAGAGTGAGTGATTTTTAGGTTTAGGTGACTTTTATATGAGCTCGCCCATTCACACTTGGGGCACCCATGCTTAGCCAACTAACCCTTGAATGTTCCAGTTAGAGTGCGCCTCTCATCGGCGATCAGTCTTACCCTTTTTCTATTGGACCGACAAGCCCGGCCCATGACTACTAGAAGTGGACACCGGTGGTTAACATGCCTCCCTTCCTGATGTAGATTCCGCCCTCGGAATATAACAGTGCAGCATCGGGATCCACGATAGTAGTACCTGGCAGAAGAAAAACAACATTGTGAAAGCTCAAAGGTAGCATGTGCAGACGTGCAATAGGTGAGATGCATACATGATATTCTAAGAAATGCAAAAAAATCCATGAATTGTAATATTGCCAACTAGAACAAGCATTTACCTGAATGAAATGCAATTGAGTTAAGGTCTATTAGGTTGACTCTAAGAGAAGTACACAAGAGCTAGGGCTAAAGTAAGTACTAGATTGACCAACATTAATTAAAAAATATTGACTAAAGAGTAGTTAACCCTAGGAATGCTCATTAGGGTCTAAAGACTAGTGATCTTGTCACTTCTACCACTTAAGTGTGATCAACATAAAATACAAGAAATTTTGTGCTATTTGCTCTCTCTTTTCTCTTTTTTTTTTCCCTTTTTTGTTGTTGTCATAGTTGCTACAAGTAGCTAGGGGACTCGAGGTCTCAAATACCAGCTTGAGCATAAACTAGCCGAGAGACTCAAGGTCTCAAACACATGGACTTCCACAACACAAGTCACACTCAGGTGGAATAATCTAGAGAGAACTATACCCTCATAGCCTAAAATTTTAATAAAGTTACTACAATTAATAGACTATTTAGGAATTAAAGTCAGCAATTAAGTGGCCTAATTTAGCCTAAGGTCCTGATACCTAATTAACTCAAAGAGAAGAACAAGGTACTAGAAGTTTTAAAAAAATATAGCATCTAAATTGGCAATGTCACAACTTCATAAATTTTATGCATTGTTAGAAACTCAAATGACAAGATGCAAACATGTAACTATGGAAAGCATAGATAAAAGGAAGTACATGTAAACATCCATTGTTATTGTCCTTCAAAGGCATCCTCATGTAGTCACAAACTGCACAATAGTCACCACCAAACATCCACCTTCCAGAGGCACATCAGCGGGAAGAGGTACCAACCCTTATTGAACACAATTAAACAACATAAGGAACCCTAACCTAATTATTTGCACTCCCTCTAGAGAGTCAAGGTAATAGGATATTGTAGAGATTGGGGGGAACCCTAAGGCTAAGCCCCTATCCTCGTCGTTGAGAAAAACAAAGTCATCATCCGTGAGACCACATTTGCCATCCGTGTAATCATGTAAATTGTCTTCATCATTGGAGGTACCAATGTTTACTAAGAAGGTCACTAGACATCTATAGTCATCTTGGTCAAAAGGGTACACTTGTGCAAAAGGAGAAACACTCTCTACTAAGTATGGATCAGTTGTGTGGTCAATAGATGTATCAGCCATTCTAACTCGTCGAAATTCCTCTCACATGCTAGCGTACCTACCAAATCCCATTCACAGGCAAGCACCAGAAAGACCATGTGAAACACTTGTGAAAAGTAACGAAGGTACCTCTCACCCAAGGCAAGAGTGGATGACTCTACCGTACTAGCCATATCTGTACACACATATAGATGATGGTTATAGTGCAAATATTATAAGGGTTGTGTCAAAAGGTCGTGTCCTTGTGCATAATGTGTTTTTATGATTATGTGTTATGTATAGAACTTGTAAATTTCCAGATCATTGTTTTGTGTCTCTTGCTCTTTTACTTTTTTATCTTGTTTCTGTGAGTATAAGGCTTTATATATACATTCCCTAAGATTGGAAATTGAGAGGTCAGGGAGGAAGGTTGAGAGGGAAGCAAGTGAATGATGGATGTCAGCAAACACTCCCCCCTTCCTTGGGTAGATCATACCTTTTGGAATGATGTCATCACCTTTTGAAACCAATTGTTTCAAATTGTTATGGGTGAAGGCTTTAACCAATAGTTTCCGACTGACCTATGCGTATCATCTAGTTGCAAGGGTGGTAAGGTACTTTTCCATGATCTTATTTGCAACGTTGTTGTAGGTGGTGAACTTACAACGGGATGTGCAAACTCTTTCTTGTTTGTATGGATATGTACAATGGTAGGTGGAGGTTGTGTCGAAGCTTCTATTTCTGTATATGAACTACATGAAGAGAGCAAGAAGCTTCATTTGACTTTCCTATTTCTGAGCTAGGTGGAACAAATCGTTCTTCCTATCATTTCGTGGTTTTTTCCTTTCCATGATCTTCAATTCGTTTTGGAGCTACAGGATTGGGCTCACATGGGTCAGATGATAGGTAAGAGCACAATTTACGTTTTGGCACCCAGATTTGATCATTTCCTTCATAGTAACCTTGGGATTCCAATAGTTTTTTAGGAATCCAACGCAATGTTTCTTTACATTTCTTGGGGCAAGTTGGACGTCTCTTAAAGGCTCCTATCTTTTAGCACTAGCTATGGTCGCTAAAGAAGCTTTAGGGACCCACTTGTATGTTTTCTTTGTTATATTAGGATGGGTCTTGTGTGTCTCAAGCTTTATTTCAACTACAGAAGTTGAAGCTCTAGAGAGTTGGGCTATGGGGACATATGGTTTAGCCTCTTGGACATGCAATGTTTTGGGTTTTATTTCCCTAATAGGCAATATCTTAGGGACTATGGCTTGAGTGGCAGGGCTAAGAGTTGGTTTCTGCGTTGTGACACCCCCAGTCCCCCAATCAATAGTGCATTTGGTGGCTATCATCCACGTGCGTCCTAGATTTATATTACCCTCCATAGTTCCAGTAGGCATGACCAAAAAGTCTTGAACTACAACCCCATTGTCATAATTGACAGAAGTATGACAGGTTCCAAAAATCGCAGTTTTTTTTCTTGTTGATACCCTTGACTTGGATAATACTGCCAGATAGAGGTGGCTTCCCTAACTGACACCACACCCCATATGATAGTAGATTATACTAAGCACCCGTGTCCAATAAGGTGTTATATAGCACTTTTCTATAGGTGCTATTTAGCTCAATAGGGTATCATAGAGGTGTGTTAGAGTCCAACCAATCATCCTCTATTTTAATGTGGAATGCATGTGTAACTCCAAGGTTGGGCTCTCGTTGGTGTCTTATGCGTCGTTGTCGCTCTTTAGTCTCAGCTTGAGCTTGTATCTTCTTCAATTTTGTTTGTGCCTTGGTTGCCCTTTTTTGATGGATGACACGTAGCTCCTCTTGGCTTAAAGGATCATAATCTTTTAAATCTGCTACCATTGAGGAATCCGATGGTTTCAGCTGCATCAAGAGTCTCCAATGAATGGTTCCTTGTGGGGTGATTTCACATACTCTATATGGTCCTTTTCTCGTATATTTTAACTTTTTCTTTTCGTTACGTACTCCATACATAAGGACTTTATCACCAACATTGATATCTTTGTTCTTTAGATAACAGTCAAACCATTTCTTCCTCCTATCCTTCTCCACAAGTGCGTTTTGCACAGCCAATTGTCTTTCTTCATCTAACCTCTCAAGGATGTATAAGTGCTCAACTAAAGGGTGACCATCCCAACAATCTTGTGAAGCTACGCGCAGACTAGGAATTACAAACTCCCATGGCATAACTGCTTCTTGGCCATATACCATTTTGAATGATGTACAATTAATAGCCACTTTGTAAGAAGTACAATAAGCCCATAGAGCTGAAGTCAGATTCAAATCCCAATCTGTGCGATGAGCTTCCACTGCTTTGGTCAAGATAGAAATTAAGGTCTTATTGGTACTCTCAGCTTGGCCATTTGCTTGTGGATAATAAGGAGTGGACTTATGGTGAGCTATCATGAAGTTGGTAGTGAGTTCTTTTATCACTCCGTTTATAAAACGAGTATCATTGTCACTCACAATCTTAAAGGGATAGCCAAATCTTGTAATAACGTTCTCAAAGAGAATCTTGACAGTTGACCTTGCATCAGCCTTACGTGTCGCCCTGGCTTCCGCCAACTTTGTCACATAGTCAGTGGCAACAATAATATATCGAGATTGAGTGCTACGAGCTGCCGGACTAATTGGGCCTACAAAGTCCAAACCCCATTTTTCAAATGGTTGAGTCACTTTAATAGGATTTAAGGGCATTTTATCCTTTCGTTGTGTGATCTTGTAACATTGGCATTCATCACATCCTTTTGCAAAAAGTGCTTCTTGCAGTATGTATAAATACTCATCCTCACGTGCACAACGTCTAAAAATATCATCCTTCCCTAGCTTGTAGAGAGTTCCTGCAATGAGAGAATAAGGTTCACATTCTTTTAACAGTTTTTGAGCTATGTCCTTACGAAGCTCTTTGAGTGGAAAACCATGAACTAGAAAGTTCACAATCTTCTCACTCCATTCAGGCATGGTCTCGACTAGAAATAAGGAAGTATTAGGCAATTCATCATCAACTCTAGGAGGGGCTTCACCATTGGGTATGCGAGACAAATGATCCGCCATGACATGTCTTTTACCAGGTCTCACTACAACAATAAAATTCAAACTCAAGAAGAATCAACAACCATTGTGTAATTCTTCTCGTGGAACAAGGTCTATTTACTAGATACAACAAGGCTTAATAATCCACATAGAAAACAAACTTGTTGGCAAGAAGGTAGTAGCGGAATTTCTTTACAGCATAAATCATAGCTAAACCTTCCCGCTCTGTAGTGGTGTAGTTTCTCTCGGCATCATTCAATTGACGACTTGCAAAGATAATGGGGCAGTCCAATTTATGTTCTCCTAGTTGAGCTAGAACACACCCAATAGCAAAGTTTGATGCATCAATATGCACATGGAAAATTACATTCCGATCGGGCACTCGTAGAATAGGAGTGCTAGTAAAGGTCTTTTTCAATAACTCATAAGCATGGTCACATTCCGCGGTCCAGTGAAACTCAATAAGAAGTTTGTACAATGGACGAGCTATCTTGGCAAAGTTTAAAATAAACCGCCGGTAAAAACCAACATGGCCCATGAACCTTTGAACTCCTTTATAGTTTGTAGGTGGTGGAAATCAAGCAATGGCTTTAATTTTGCTTTCATCTGTGGAAATCCCATTTTTGGACACTATATGCCCTAAAATGACTCCATGTTTAACCCAAAATTGGCATTTAAAAGGGTTTAAGGAGATGTGACACAATTGGCACTTCTCAAACACTTTTTGTAAGCATGATAGATGTTCTTTCCAAGAGGAATACACACAAAGTTCATCTAAGAAAGCTTCGCAAAACTCCCTCAAAGCACTTGTACACGTATGTCGCACGTGTCAATGCAAGGAACTTGCCGATACACTGTGTGCGAGCCACAAATGGCTCCAAGCACACAACAAGCCTAAACTAGTAAGCTCAAAGATGGCGTTGGTGTGTCACTCACCGCTCTATGCTTCCTGTCGTGGAGGATTCCTCGTTGCGAAGAAGAGGGAGACGCCGCTACGCCGCGCTCAACCACCTCGCCGCCGTCGTGCTACCGCAATGCTCGATCGCACACACACTCTCTCTCTCTCTCTCTCACGCGCGCACACACACACACACACAAGGAGATGAAGAAGAAGAAGATGGAGATGGAGCAAGAGAACTCTTCAATTGCACAAATGAGAGAATGAGTGAATTTTAGGTTTATTTGACTTTTATATGAGCTTGCCCCATTCACACTTGGGCGCCCATGCTTAGCCAACTAATTCCTTGAATGTTCAAGTTAGAGTGCGCCTCTCATCGGCGATCACTCTTACCCTTTTCCTATTGGACCGACAAGCCCGGTACCTGACTCTACCAAGTAAATAATACAACGTCTGTCGTAGGTGATATGGTGTCCGTGAGCCGTGAGGTTAACATGCCCCCATTCTTGATGTAGATTCCGTCCTCAGAAGCTATTGAGTTGAAGCTCGTTCGTCGAGGTGGAAGAGCATTTGAGATGAATGTCCTTAGCCTTCTTCAGTCACTGCAAAATCAAACAACATTGGCACAGTAATTGCATTCTCATATAGAATTAAAAAGCATATGCAATTGTAGGTAGACAATGTGATTGGTAACAGAATTTTAAACCATTTGTCAGCAGTAAAGATTAAATTGCAACATAATCAAATTCATAAACAGATGTAAAGGTAAAAAATTAAACAAGTATGGGGTCGCTAATTTAACGGTCGAAAGGCACTAGAGATCGACTATTAATACTATGGGTAAGCTTCTTAATTTTCTCTGGTTAATTAAGTTGTTTAATCGCGAGAGCCAAGTATTTCATGTTTGAGGGCTGACTAGAGGCTATACCTAGAAGACCTTGTAATTAAGCTACGATAAAAGGAATTTCTCATGAAATCATCGCAAAATCTTTTCACAATGATTCAATTTTGATGTGTGTGCTTATTTTGTATGCCTTGGATTTTTTGCTTTTCAAGGAAAAGCGCCCACACTGGGAACCTCTAGAGCTCTAGTACCATAGGCGATACATGTGAGTGAAGTACCAAATCAAGCTGAAATTTCTCTTCCAGCTTAAGATTTTACATTGTAGCACTTTGATTTTTTGTTTGTTCGTTTTCAACATTTTAATTTTGTAACTTTGGGAGGTCATATAACATTGTTACCCTCCCCAGGCTCATCACACTAGTAAACTCCCTTTATAACACTTAAGCTAAAGGTCAATAGGGACTAAGCCCACTAGAAAGCCCTAGTACATTTCACACAATGCTGCCTAAATTAAATTAAGAACCTAAGTAACCATTAATTATTAGGAAGGAATTCCTAGGAAGGCTCATCACACTAGTAAACTCCCTTTATAATACTTAAGCTAAAGGTCAATAGGGACTAAGCCCACTAGAAAGCCCTAGTACATTTCACACAATGCTGCCTGAATTAAATTAAGAACCTAAGTAACCATTAATTATTAGGAAGGCATTCCCCATGGTATTAAGAGAAGATCTGTAACACCTAACTTGGTCAAACTAGCTTAGTCGGACTGCTTGATTTTTAAATCTAGACAAGTGATTATGACAACAAATTACATTGAATTTAACGTTTGGTACTAAGCAAATGCGCTGAATATTATGCTACCAATCACAATTAAAGCAGACAAACATAGATGCAAAAAGATAAGAGGCAATGCTAATGGAAAGAAACACTTGTTTGTGTTGATGGTCGCGCTTGATTTGAAGTGTGAATGAGAGAAAGATCCCATAAAGGTCTAAATCCTAACCACAGCAACACGTTCCTGTACACACGAGGAAACACAAAGAATACCTCTAGGAGGCACATCAGTGGGAAGAAAGAACTTTGCTAATCACTAAACTCTAAAACAGAAACACTCCTATCGTACTAATCCTACCTACCCTCCATCACTCGAGTGATGAGGATCAAAAGTGTTTTATGACATAGGTTTCTGTTTCAGTGTACTGGATGTGAATGTGTAGGTTTGGATTAATGTTATGACTTTTATTGTGCATGCTCGTTTGCTAATTGCTCTTGCTCTTTATTATTTTTGTTTTTTGTGAGTATAAGGCTTTATATATACATTCCCTAAGATTGGGAATTGAAATGTCAGGGAGGAAGGTTGAGAGTGGAGTGAGTGAATGATGATTGTCAGCAAACACTCCCCCCTTCCTTAGGTAGATCATACCATTTGAAATGTGCTCGTCACCCTTTGAAACCAATTGTTCCAGTTGGTACTAGGTGAGGATCTTTGCCAGTAGTTTTCTATTACCTTAGGCGCCTCATCGAGTCGCAAGGGTGGTAAGCTCCATCCATCTGTGCAAATTGTGGTAGCCCAAACTTCAGTTCTCCATTGAGGAAGGCTCAAAGAGCTGAGACTAGCTCAGGGTCTTTATATAGTTTGGACATGATAGTGGTTCTAACTTCTGAAGACATGAAAGACGTGGGGAAGATGGGATCTCAATTTCTTCGATAGGATCATGTAGTCCCTCTGTAAACATTCTTTTCATCAAGAAGTGAGTACGCCCACTTTCCCATGACTTTAAGTCACTTTCTTCTTGGATGACACTAGGTATGGCTAAGGGTCTATGGACTTGGTGAGGTTGTTGCTGCGTAGGGAACACGGTGTCTCTAATTTGGATCTGCCTAGGTGCTGGTTCTAGACCCCTTTGGGTATCTTCTACCAAAATCCTTAATTGCTTGACTCGCTCAATCTCCTCTGTAGGGTTTGGATAAGTTCCTATCGTCTTCTTGGATCCCTGCCATTGTGGCTCATGAAGATCTTCCTTGTTGGTTTCTATCTTAGTGGTCATTTTGGTCTCCATGGTTTCTCCTGAATCAGAATCCTCTTCAGCGTCATTCATATATACGGGGTCGTCACCAGTCCCTATGTTGGTCTTTGAACTGGGGTCTGACTTCGCTGCTTTTTGCGATCTCTTCCTTCGTGTTTTCTTCTTTTTTTGAGATTGGGCAATTGATGCTGTGTCTCTTTCCTCAAGGATATAATTTTGTTTTTGGAGCATCGATCGTGTGAGTACGTTTAGTGGTACCATAGGTGTACTTTGTGATGGCTCCTCGGTAACTTCAATCAAGTTTAATGGCGTGATCTTTGGTGCATTTGGATTATTTGGACATTGAGCAATCGAATGATCTATGCCACATCAATTACACATGACTATCGGCATTGTAGACGTGCTCGCTTGATTGGTTTGCATTAGTGTGGCGTTCTTTTGTAGCTTAATAGGACACTCGGCTACACGATGTGGACCTCCACACTCATAACATTGAAGAGGTGGTCTCTTAGCAGTGTAATTGATATTTTGGCCTCTTGCCACAAGAGCAGCTACTTGATATATAGGTTTGACTTGTCCCCAATAGTCCTCCATGTAGTATTGTGGACTTTCTTCAAGCACATCCAGCCCATAGGCAATATTAGGATCTATATCTTTCTCACAGCCTTCTAAACGAGCAATAGATGACTCACAACCCACTTGATTCACAGAAGTGATTCTCGGATGTGGTGGTTGCGGTCCTAGCACTGGAGGTGGTAATGTGTTGTTTGAACAACATTTTGGGCCCTAGGGACCATGTGTTGTGTTGTTTGTTCAAGAGGTGGGGCTGACATCAATGCAGGCACTCAAGGTGTGTATGTCCATGCTAAGGTTGGTCTATTGGCCATTGCGCGCTTAAATACTATGCAATCCTTAGCTTGATGACCATACCTCCCATAAGCATTGTAGTTCCCATTGAATTTAACTCTAAAAGTAGGGCATTCACTGGTACTATGCGGTCCATAGCATACTGAGCACCATTGTTGCTCCCTTCTTGGATACATATGATTATTTTGCGAAGCACGATTGTCTATAAGACTCTCTTGAATAGCCTTGGTGAGATCTGCTAAAGTCATCTCAGATATCTTTGGCTCCTTAGCAATAGGCTTTAGGGTCATTGGCTGATGCCCTGATGCTTGCGAGCTAATAGACTTAAGCTCAACAGACACTCTTTCTCCTTGAATCATTAAACTATCCTCCAATTGGATCGCATTGGTGGTGAATGCTTCCCAAGTGGTGATACCTCTAATGACTAAGCCATTGTAGATATCCTCATGTCGTAATCCCCTAATGAATCTATCAAGCAATTGATTATTATTGAAGCGCTCATTTGGATTACAACGAGAATTCAAATGTTTCAAGTGACTAATAAAGTCTCTCACTGACTCTCCTTCCTCTCGTTGGGCTTTCTGGAGCTGAGAGGCTACACCCCAAAGCACTCCCTCTCGTATGTATTCTTTCAAGAACAGTCTCCTAAGAGTAGGGTAAATCGTTTTTCTTCCACCCTTAGGGTTCTATACCAATCCCTTGCCTTCCCACTTAAGGTTAGGCTTAAAGCATTACTCTTATGCAGGTCATTGTGTTCTCCTAGAGAATCGTATATTTGTTCAAACACTTCGATATGCTTTCTCACATCCCCATCTCCACTAAATTTTTGTGTGAGCTTGGCTATTTGTACTGCCTTACTTCTAAGCTCTCTATTAGGCGTGTTACGCATATTCTTAGCAATAGATCGACCAATAGCTTGAGCAAATGTTGCTAAGTCACCTATTTTGGTTGCTACAGTCTAACACTTTGTTTTTGTTTTTATTTCAAAAGATATGAATGCGTATCAAGTGTTTTGTGTTGTAATAGCTTTAGCTCTCGCTATCTTTTGGACCACCATGCTTTCCACCGATGAGAAAAAAGTCATCTTGCGTGCCCTACGCACAGAAGTAGTCATTATAGTATTGCAAAATGCAGGTGAGGCCATAAGGAAAGTTAAAGAGTCTGATATCCTCATGCGGGATCTTGTTGAGCAGATTTGGGAAAATACATTGCATTGACTCCAAAGATAAGGAAATGCAGAATTGTGTGGAAGACAGAAGCTAGCCGACTTTGACTATCAATACAGAACTCGCACCATTTTGGGAAGTATGAGAGTTGCATACGAGGATTTAAAAGATTTGGTGCCAGCTTCTACTGATTTATGTCGACTGCAACTATGGGAGGCAATATGGAATGAGCAGAAGGTGAAGAGCAAGCGCATGAAGGCATTGGATGCAAAATCATTTCCAAAAAGAGTGCGTATCGCCCAAGACACAGCTGCTGCATCGTCTGGGCAGTCAGATGTTACAGAGACAGGGGTAAATATGCGCACTATTTACAACTCCATGTGTGCACATCTCATCGGCATCCCACACAAGGCATTAATCGAAGGAAAAACGATTGGTTGAGGGGCCTTTGCTGAAGTATAAGAGTACAAACTATGAGGGATTTCTTTTCTTCCTGAGCAGATAATATATTGTGGGAAGTTGTACAAGGGAAACAATAGCTTCAAGTTCGAGAGCTTCAAACAGAGCAGGGCATGTAAGTATTGCACCCAACAATTGTCAGGTGCATTGCTTTCACGAATGAGTCACCTTGTATTACAAGATTTCCTTACTATAATGATAGCTCGCTCGACGACATGCTCTTGAAGGTGCCCTTCAAATACAGTGAATTTGCTAGAGCGATGTGTTGTTAGCTGCTCAGCTAACAAGAGCAAGAGAAAGAGTATCGAAAGGGGTGCCACTCATTTTTAGAGCCAATTGAATGCATCAATTCCCTTTGTATCACTGAAAAATCCCACAAAGTCCAAAGCCGTTGTAATATTATTGATGGTTAATGAGTCTAAAGGGGTTGAGGGCCTCCAAATTTGTAATCATATGCAGTTTCTAAGCTAGTATTGAGCCCAAATAGCTAGAAATCCATTTTTTGAACCTTGGCTAAGGTATAAAAGCCAACCTTTGTAATTAAAAACCTAAGTTTTTGGATAATGAAAGTAAGCGTTTGCTATAGAAGCTCAACGTGAGTCTACTGTTTTCTTTGAATGTACAGATTTTGAGCAATCAGCTGTGTTGCAAGAAGCTCATATTGGAGCAGCAGGAGGTCATTCCTCAGGGGATATCACAGGAAAAAAGATATTACAAGCTGGTTTATGATGGCCTACTGCATTGAAGGATGCTCATTCCTATGCAAAAAGTTGTGTGGTATGTCAACAGTTTGGTCAACCTGATTCTAGGGACAAGATGACAGATCATCCTATATTACCATCGGAACCATTTCAGAAATGGGGTATGGATTTTGTGGGACCAGTAAAGCCTACAACTAGTAAGGGGTGCAAATACATTTTAGTTGCTACTGATATTGCACTAAGTGGGTGGAAGCTGTGGCTTTAAAAGATAACAAGGCTCAGAGTCTAGCAAAGTTCCTGTATCACAACATTATGACCAGGTTTGGTTGCCCTGTTGAATTGGTCAGTGATAGAGGGACACATTTTCTGAATAAAGTGATTTCTGAGTTAACTAAAACCCACATAATTATGCACAAAAAATCTACAGCTTATCATCCCCAGGCCAATGGACAGGTTGAAAGTACCAATAAAACACTCATTAAAATTCTGAAGAAGATTGTTCAAGAAAATAAGAAATACTGGGATGAAAAGCTAGATTCTGCTTTATGGTCTTTTAGAATAGCCTTCAAGGTAACAACATGTATGACTCCTTTCAGATTAGTGTATGGTCTTGAAGCTGTGGTCCCTATGAAGTTTGTGGTACCTAGCCTCCTGTTAGAAGCTGGACACACCCCACGGCATCTAACTACTCGGCGGATTATTATTTTTTGTAATTAGTCATTCATTGAGGAAAACCCGGTTTTTCACCTTGTAAATATTGGGACTTACAGAAGTTTCCAGATTGTATCCCAGTTTTGATAGTTAGAAGGAGTAGATGGATGATTTTGGAACTTTAGGGTTTGAGAAGTTGTAAGGTATATATATCACTTTTTGACCTTAATGAAGGACCTTTTGTCATTTTAACCAAGTTGAAGTTTGTGAGTGAGCGTACTGTGTACGTGAGAGAGAGTGTGAGCTTTGTCTTGACGCTACGTGTGCTACGGTGGTCGGAATCGAGTGCGGAGAAGTGAAGCGTGTTGCCCCCGACTAGAGCTACGAGCCGATACCAACATTGCGTGCATACGGTCCGGCTTCGGGAGCTTCTTCTACGAGCTTCATCGGTTGTTTGGGTGAGCATACGTTGTCCGATTTTGCATTGCAGCATATCCACACGTTCACATCGAGTAGAACCACACATTAGGCACTTCAGATTTTGGAAACGAAGACCTGTAAATTTCGGCCAGACATCCTACGTGTTTCTGCACCGGGTGTTTTGGGTCGTGAATTTGGTTCACAGACCTTAGGGAGAGTGGCCTATAGGTATTCGTAGGGTCTCCTTCAAGTTTTGTGGTGTTTCCGAAGTGTTTGATAGGTGTTCGGCTCTAGCAAGCGTTGTAGGAAGCATCCTCTTTTGTTCTCTTGAAGACTGTGACTTAGACAATTGGTAGGGGCCTCTGTAGGAACTAGTTAGGAGTCGGTCGAGTGTAAGTTGACACCTTATGCTTGCTTCCACGCGCCTGCGGGTCGAGCTTCGTCCTTAGCTGACATTACTTGTTAGGTGAGTTCTCGCTGTGCTGACGTCCGTCGCGGCGTATCCGTCCAACATTGGCGCCGCTGCCGGGGACGAAAACCTTAGGTAGGTGACCGAGACTAATCCTTGAGGATTGGGATTTTTGGCTTGCCAAGAGTCTCGCTTTACATTTAGATAGGATCAGAGGGTGGAGGACTCTCTAGGTCTTAGAGGGAGTCTAGGAAGCGTGTGTCTGGCCTAGATCCTTCGACTGAGGTAGAGGAGGTACACTTAGGAAGTTTTTTAGTTAATAGTCGAGTTCTAGAGTAGGAACAGGGAGTGGGAGAAGCGGTGTGAAGAGAGCTTGAGAGTCCGGAGAGGCCAAAAGGCAACCAAAAACACCAATTATCACCATTTCTTCATGGTAGGTAGGAGTAGAGTAAGTAGAACATCATGATTCAGATCTAGAGCATTTCATGCATGTATACTTGCTTGGTAGAATCATTACAAGTTTGTAAAAGATGCAAAAAGACGCAAAAGTGTGGTTGAAAGCCTAATCGAAGTCCAAAGAATACTGTGAGTGTTTCTGATAGGCCTAAAGAGCATCAGCAGCATTCCTGTCAGGAAAAACTTTAATTTTAAGCCATGAGACATCCTACGCGTAGTATGTCTACAGGCCAATCTGGGAGGAATTTTGGAATTTTGAGGTGACCAGTGTGTTCTGAAGGTAGGGTTTACCCTAATTTCAACTGCAAAGGGAAAATTTGGCCATCTCTTGACAGGATAAGGCCAGATAGACTGAAATTGCTAGACATCCTACCCAATTAGTGCAAAAGCATCAACTTGAAACCAAAACCTTAAGATGGCTGCATGAGTGTGCCTTGCATGATATATTGAGTGACTGAAAGGGTCTTCACCTCATTTGGGTAAGAAAATTGGGTTCAAAGTGGACTTTAGCACTTTTGACTGAAAGAAAAAAAACAACAGAAGTTTGAGACTTTTGACATCCAAACTGAGATCTAAGCATACCACTGGGATACTGACATCAGGGGGAAGCTGTGGAACAAATCTGGGGTCAAGCAGGCCAAAAAGACATTCTACGCGTAGGATGTCTACTGAGTGATTTAGGACTCCAAACTGAAATCTGAGTATACCAAGATGATCAGCAGCTCAATAAGAGCTGAAGTCTTGAGTTTAAAGCCATTTTTGAAGAAAAAGACATTCTACGCGTAGGATGTCTAATGCAAGAAAGTGAAGCCATAATTGGACTTTGAGCATTGTAAGGGGTTATATAGCCTAAGGCAATCCTGCTAGTCAATTTTGGTCCAATTTGGAGTTGATTAGACTGATCAACACCATCATCAGGCCGTCGGAACAGATTTCTGACTCATTGACCAGCTTCTAGAAGTCCAAATCAAAAAGTAAAAACAGTTGTAAGCTCAGCACAACAAGGGGAAAATACAGTGCAGAAATCCAGGCTAAATGCAGCAGGAGACATACTACGTGTAGGATGTCTATTGGGGCATTCTGGAGAGAAAATTTGACTTGGCCTAGACAGTGAGGTTCTATTTGGCTTAAGGGCTCTAGAACTTCTTTCAGAGGTAAAATTGGACCGTGATTGCCCATTTGACAAAGCAAATACTGAATTCAAGCTTTTTCACGTAAATTGGCCAACATCAAGGAAGGGTACTATTTCAGATTAGCAACCTAATCAGGAACATCAACAGTATATAGAATACAGTAGTGGTTGAGATTAACTCTCCAGTTATACCAATCATTACTAAGATCACCTCCAGCAGATAAATGCATTGATCCAATTGCCGAAATTAAAACTCTTGTGTAGAGGTATATTCAGCAACAAAGCAAGACGTTATGCAGAAACTGATCCATTGCTAGGTTAGTGGTTGAACTTGTGATAAGTTGCATTGATAAGTTTGATGAATTTAAGATCAGGAAGATACATTGTTAGAGACCAGAAAGTGGCAGGTGACCAAATTAGCGTAGTGTCCACTGAAGAGAGTGTAACTCAGGCAAGGTTAGATCCGCTAGCACCGATTATTGAGGAAGGTAGTGATACTGACACGTCGTCAGACAAATCTTTCTTCATGATGGGGAGCCAACAGCTAGGAAGTTTCGCCTATGAGGGACCTATGCGAGGAGGAAGTACCTCCCAAAATCCTTCGAATGATTCCAGGCTTACTGTGATCTTCTTGGAGGGAACAAACTCAAGAGGAGCCCTAGTCTATTCTGACTGTCGAGGTCGCAAGTGCATTTGTATTGAGGAGATGCCAACACAAAGATTGGAGATAATCCACGTGTATGATGATGGAGATAGATTCCGAGACGAAAAGGGAAACCACTATTTAATAGTTAGCAACCCTGAAGATTACAACAGATATGGAGACAACGTGGCTAAAGGAAAAATGATTTCAGAAACTCAAGAGCCTCCACCAAACATTGATCGGCATGGAGCTATTTTCATGTACGATAAGAAAACAATCAGGGTTCCAACTTATAACGAGAATGTGGGAATCTACAAACACGAGAGCGAGGGTATTGTCTCTTACTTTCGTAGTAAAGAACCATACGTAGACGAACTAAGCAAAGACAAAGTTCTTTACTTATTCTCTTATGAAACTGCTATGGGGAAGGGCATAGTTTTTGTTGATAGATATGGGCGAGAATACCAACGTATTCTCCCAAAGGAAGTAAAAAGAGCAACAGGTCCAGGAGCATCAGCATATGCCCCTGAGGAAATGCCTAGAGCCGTCCACACCCCAAGCAAGTCAACGAATCCATTCTCAGATGAGTATGACGCTACATCACATTCCCCTAGACCGCGAGCATTCAACAACCAAGACCAACCAGTAAACCAACCATCATTGCAGGCATGGCTTAGACAAAGTGCGACAATGGAACCAGACAGAAACCGAGAGGGTTATCCAGCGGCTCGAGGGCTCAGGGATTTGCAAGAACCACCACACTATTCAAGGTATCAAGCAGAGAGTAAGCCAAAGACACAAGGGTTGACCGAACTTGGAGGACCACCCATGGAACGAGTTCGAAGAGAAGGACCACCTCCGGCGAGAACCTTTAGAAATTATGGCTTAGGAGCACCGTTGGGCGAGGAACCAGCCTATTACAGAAGGCCTGAGGAGGGGTATAGACTTGGAAGGGGTGATCCCATGATGAGGTTTGTAGACCATCGCAGAATTAGACCTTCTCAAGTGCAAAAATGGGTAAACAGGAAATACACAGGAAACAGAGACCCAAGAGATCATGTAGCAGCCTTTGTACGTGTGGTTAGAGCTGAAGAGGTGTTAGACTTTCCTACCCAATTTGTAGGGTTTGGACTAACCCTAGAGGATGATGCTGCAACTTGGTTTGACTCTGTAGAGCGTAGAGACTTTGAGTCGATGGAGGAAGTGTTTGACGAGTTTATTGAGGAATTCTCTCAAAGGGGAATAGCTCATAATACCGTCTCACAAATCCATAAATTCAAACAAAAAGATGGAGAATCTGTACGGAAGGCATCCCTAAGACTAAAGAGATATGTTAAGTTCTGTCCTGTTGAAGAACTGCCAACTCAGTCCAGACTTATACTGATATTCATCCAAGGACTAAGGAATGCAGATCTCCAAAAAGACTTACATATGAAGAGGAGCACTACGTTGAATGAGTTGACCAAGGAAGCCTTGTAGCTTGTGGACAATTGTGCGGTTTACAAAGAAGGGGAGTTCAAGGACCTTGATGACGATTCATCTTCACAGCAAAGTGGAAGCAAGTCCTCCAAGACAACACTGAAAGGAGAAATAGCGGTAAACCAAGAACAGCTTGTAGATGAAGTGCTAAAAAAGATCAACTTGTACGCCAAACCCCAGGCTAAACCACCCAAGTGGTGTGCTATTGAACAAAAATGGACAAACCATGGGACCGAGGAATGTTACTATAACGAGGGATATGTGAGGGAGAGACCTTATGCTCCCCAAGCTCCTGTAGCTTCCCCTCAAGTTCCACCTATGCCTAGATATCAAGCAGGCAACTTGCCAGGACCTGTAGGTGTAGAGAGACCACAACCGGTGTTGGGGCAACAACCACCCCTACCAAGATTACGACCAGTTGGTGTAAGATACACCCCAACGGTAACTGAACCAGAAGAAAAGGCTTTGGTGCCTATGCATGCATACTATGAGGATCCCAATGGATATGCGGCGAACCCTATCTATTATCCACCGGAGGAACCCTTGACACCAGATCCATGGAGCATGATGGGGAATCAAGGACCTCCAATTGCTATACAGGCCGCAGGAGAAGGAAGATATAACTTAGATGAACGAACATTGTTGTTCATAGCCAATGGAGGCATGGGCGGACAGAGACAGACTTACCAGCAACGGGGAGCTCAAGGAGCACCTCAACAACCCAAGGGCCCCTGTTACAAGTGTGGCGGAGACCATTGGCCGAGAGACTGTCCCCATGATGAAATCATTAGAGTCAATGCGTATTGCCCAGAATGTGGAATTACTCATTTGATTCCCGATTGCCCTAAAAACCCGAGTAAAGGAGCAAAAACCACCTTGAACCTGTTGGAAACAGTACCTTCCAGTGGAGTATCAGAAAGTGAAACAGTCATACCTGTTCAGGCGGTGACACGGGCCCAAGCCCAAAGAAGGATGAATAAACCCATAATAGAAGAACCAAAGACGGATACCCAAAGTTCAGAAACAAAAAATCTGAGAAGCACTTGGAAGGCAAGAAAGGCGCGTAGGAAAGCCAGGAAAGAACAAGAGCAAACTGCCCTATCCGATGAGTTGAAACATACAAAGAACATGGGATCAAAAACAGTGATAAAAACATTGGTGAATTGTCCAAACTTTGTGAAACTCGTTGTACAAGCTTGAAATCACATGAAGAGTTCAATATCCAAATATATGCTGAAATAGAGAAGTTTTATCTTAAGCACACCAAAGATAAATCTTCCACCAGAAAAACATTTTTGACCTTTTGACACCAAGATTGACTTTGTCAAGCTATGGAAACCCCAATTATGTGATAATAGTTGAGATAGACCCCAAAGATAGGTGCATTAGCTTTTATACGCGCTTAAGATAAACTGAGAAGAATTTCACAATTTTTGCTCATAAGGTCTATTGGACACTAGAAAAAGGAATTTTGTATATTTTGTGATCGAGGATTGACAAAAAGTGAAATCACATACGGCTTTAAGTGCTGTCATGTAGGGAATTGCAAATTTGTGAAGGATAGGAGAGTAAATGGCAAAAGCATTGCGCTTGAAACCAAAGACAACCTTCTAGGTTTGATGTATCAATTCAATTAAGTTGCATAAATCCATATATGAACCTAAGATCTGATAGAGTTTTGGAAAACTCGATTGACTTAGGAGAGAATAGGAGTAGAGCATCCACAAAAGAGAGTGTAAACCAAGGGAGACCATTAGAAACTATTGAGAAAGAAGTGCCAGACACTTGCTCTCATTTAAGCTCAGACATGTCTTCTTTTTCAACACAATTAGGAATTGGGACCTCTCTCAAGTTCAAGCACATCTTGACTTTTTTCAAGACCAACAAGTATGAAGGCCAGATTTATTTGGACCCAAATGAGGACTTTGTAGTGCGGATAGACGACCATTCTTTTAATTTTGAAGAGGAAGTTAGGGCAAACAAAATGGAGGACCTGTATGTAGACCAAAATGGAGTACAATATCACAAGATACAAGACCCTGATCAATGGATAAATGGGGATTAGAGGTTGATACTCTAATACCAGATAAGGCTGTAAAGGAGGGACCTTTAGTGTTAGAATTAGAAGGGTATGAGTTAATAGATGCTAAATCATAAAAACGCATTCCCACTAATAACCCAAGACTTTGAGTTTATTGTAGGGAAGAAAACAATATTAAGGATTTGGTATGGACTATCCATGCTAGATTAGAACAACTGACGCCTTTGAAAATTGTGTACGTTCTCAAAATCAAGGAAAAGGGACCAACAAAACTTCCCGTTCATCTCTTTAGGGATTGTTATAACAATTATTTTGTCATGATGACTCCAAAGGAGAATGAACAAACCAAGTACCATGGAGACTCAATCCGTAAAGTGATCATGGGAACCGGACATGAAATTGATCAGGATGGGGATCCAAATGCTAGATCTTATGACAGCATGGCCAACCAACGAGGAAGAAAAACAAGGAGTAGTCGCCTCAATGGTACCAACATGGAAAGAAAGACAGAAACCGCCTATAATAGGGGAGAAATGGGTGACATAAGGACAAGAAGAAGTCCACATGAGTCACACTTACCAGACAACTGGTTTGAAGGATTAATGGAAGAAACACTAGCTCGAAGGGAGAGAATGGGGCCCGAACACAATCGTAGAGTCAGACCAACAGATTTCAAAAAGTGGGTTAAAAAATATAGCGGGACAGGAGACCCATATGACCATTTGGCCAGCTTCAAACAGGTTTTGAGAGCTGAGTGCATAACCGATTTCCATACACAGTTTGAGGGATCTGGGATGACCTTGGAGGGCAAAGCCTTGACTTGGTTCCAGACCATACCTTTGACTTGCCAACTTTGGCCATGAGATTTGTCGCTACATGTTCTAAGATGAGCATAAAGCATAGCAATGTGACACAAATCTATAGTTTTAAACAGAAACAAGGAGCAATTGTCAGAGATAGTGTGAGTCGAATGAGGCAATACATCGACAGATGCCCCAAGTTGGAGATTCCAACCGGGGAAAGACTAGTCACTATTTCCAGAGGGATTGTTAAACAAAGATTTGCATGAAATTTTGTATAGTAAGAAACACCTGGGAGACATGTAGTTTAGATGCAACTGACTTGAGTGATAATTGTGAGATCTTCAATGAGGAAAGCAAAGCTAAGGATACTCAGAGCGAGTGAAACACATCCACTATGCCAGCACAAGTAGGATCAACAGATACAACTCCTGCCAATGTGATAGAGGACATGATTAAGCGCATGCACAATATGATGAGCAACATGCAATGAATGCCAATGCGAGGCCCAATGCAGGGACAAAATCAGGTCCAACCTAAGGGACAACAAAGGCAATTAAAATGGTGTGCTATTGAAGGGAAATGGACAAATCATGAGACAAATGAGTGCTACTACAAATTGAAATATGATGGAAATGTTCAGTATGTGCCATGAGGCGATAGGGGCAACCGATGTATAGATACCCTCCCAATATGGCACCCATGCAAAGATCACCCATGAATGTGGAGCTACCTCAACCAGTATTAGGTCAGCAACCTCCACTTTCAAAGAATAGATCTATACCAATCAAGTACATGGTGTCTGAGGAACATGCTATAGTACCCATTACTCCATATCCTGAGACTAGATTAATAACAATGGGGATAGAAAAAGAGTGGTATAACCAACCTGCTCCGATTCTTATTGAGTCGATATGTCAACCACCCAAATGATACAACACTTTTTTACTTTATTGCAAGTCAGGGGACGAGGCCAGCTATGGTCAAGCCAATGCCCAAACCAAAAAGTGGAAATTATCACAACTATGGAGCATATGACCATTGGAAAAATGACTTTCTTGAACCGGATAAGAATGTGAGACCTATAGAGGCATATTGTGGAGCATGCGGACGCAAGGTGGACACTTTCCTGAGGACTACTCTAGGAATCCGGCAAACAAGGGGAAAACTGCCTTAAACATAGTTCAAATAGTGTTAAGTAGAAGGGGAACCAACAATTCCACTTCAAGTGATGACTAGGGCACAAACCACAGAAAATAAATAGGAATACGTGATTGGATAAGAGAAATCCAAAAATTCCTCCAAAAACTCTAGGAAAGAAAGACGCAAAAGATACAAACTCAAGAGACAAAAACAGTGAAATGAGATTGAAGGGAAGATACGGAAGGAGACAAAGGAAAAAATACAGACTCCTTCAACAGACTTTAAGGAACCCAAACCAAAATTGGCTGGATTTGTTCTGGTTGACAAAATTTACAAACCAATAAATGCAGCTTTGTAAGATTTTCAAGCTGGACTAAACGCATGGCAAACGTTGAAAAACCAATGAAAAAACTATCCAACACCTGAAATGGAAGCAACTAAGTTAGACGCTTACAGAAACCTGGTGCAAATCACACAAGCCTTGATGGAAAATCAGGATCCTCAATAGGGATATGCAAGAGAATCGAAAGAAGCTGATACCAAAATCCTAAGAGAAGAAACTCCAAAAAAGGAAAGGTCAAAAAACTGGGAGAATGAGAAAATCCAACCACACAAACTGGAAGTTCCAGATAGTGAAGAAGGATGGGATGGGGTGCTAATCGTTAAAGATGATTGGCCAAACTACCTGTGGAAATGGGTTAGGAAAGCAAAAGATGGGAGTTTGATGCTGAAATCAGCACCAATAGAAGAAGTTTGGTTTTTCAGATCACCCATAAAACTATATGAGCAGTCATTGTATGGAGATTGGGGATTGGAACAGTCAGACTCTTCAAAAGCTGAAACCTTGCGGACACTACCATCTTACTTAGGTGAGAATAAAAAGAAAACAATGGTCTACAAAACAACAAAATTGAAAAGGCCAAGATAGACTTTGGATGTGGCTAACATACAATCCATTATGTCAACACCAATTTAGTGTGCAATCACTTTGGGTGAACTTATAAAATTGAGACCACACCTATGGGGAGTGAAGGGGATCGGGGAGCACCACAGACGGATAGTGAGCGAGAGAAGGAGACACACGACACACAGATATGGGTGGGGAGACTCAAAGAGTGAGCAGCCCCCTATACACTTATGCTATGTATAAGGTATACAAGTCAGTGGGCGCCCAGACTCTGGGCGGCCGGGCAAGGCACAGGCGCCTATACCCCAACAACCTCCCACTTAAAGGCGACTGTGCCTTTAAGCAAGGGAACCTAGTCTAAAGACTACAAAAGGTGAGAGAAAACCGCTCTCAACCGATGCCCACTGGCTGGCTGTGATCGTGTGCATCCGGCTGTCCTGCTCCCGTGTAAGTCCATACACCACCAGACGTACCGCACACGTACTGCAAGTATGTATGCAATACCTGCATATCTCCCTCGTGCACTATGCCATCATCAGTCAACAAACGACTGACAACCCCAACTGCAAATGCTCCCACTGCAGCTGCGATATCCGGTCTCAAGATCAGCATCTCATACATGAGACCACCGAATGCCGATGCAATGCTAGCGGGCCCTACTAACTCTACGGAGCATGCATCAACATATATATCCCTGGTAATAGGCATCTCTGACTGACAAGGCATGTCAGCCACATGCATCTCCTGACTGTCCGCAAAAGACGCATCAACCTGTCGTGAAACCTCAGAGCAAACTAGCTGCTCTAGGTGTCTGCTGGAAGACATATCCTGCACAACTATATCCCCATGCTCACTGTCGAGCATAGAAAGGAATGACTGCATAATCGCTGACATCTCAGCCTCCTCTGCAATCATCCACTGCAAACATAACCACTCAATCTGCTGTGACTCACTAGAGCTCTCATGCTCTAACTCTGTATGCATAGACTCTTGCAAAACGTCCTCCTGTCGTGACTCACTAGAGCAAGACCGCTCTACCTGTCTATCCTGCATAGAAGTATCTCGCACAACTGACTCTCTGCTTTGCTCAGTCACTAGTAAAGCATGCATGTCTGACTCTATCCCCTCTCTGTGTGACTGCTCAAGTCGTGCCTCAACTGTGTGCACAACGAGCTCACTACTCTGCACTCCATGCAAAGCATCCTGCAACCCATAAGCAAAAGAGACTCGCCTACTCTCTCGCTGTCTACCTGGCTGCATGATCACAGAGACAACACCGTCTCTCACGTGATCCACATGCAATGGGTAACCTGTACCACTCCTGGCACCTCTCGCAATCACTAGCAAACCCAAATGCATCACAAAATCTCGCTCTCGTAGCAAAATCTGACATCCACAATCTCTAAGCTGACCAATCGAGATCAAACTCACTGTCAAATCTGGTACATAGCGCACATGTCGTAACAAGTAAGATGCACCACTCGGTAATGACAGTTTCACATCTCCTGCACCTGCTATCACATGCACCGATCCATCGGTCAAACGTACACTGCCAAGCATCCCGCTAGAATAGCTACAAAACCATTCACGATGCGGCGTGACATGAAACATAGCATCTGCGTCTAGCAACCACTGCGAAGGGAGTGCACTATCCACATGTATAGTATCTCGTGCATAGCTCGAGGTAAAAGTGACATCCCCGTCACTAGTATACTTCGACACTACATCTGCCTCAACTGTCCAAGCAACTGAGTCCATGGCATCACTACATACATCTCTGAGACTGCCATGTCTCCTACGATGTCGCATACGACGAAAACAACGCCGTCTAACGTGTCCAGAATGACCACAATACCAACATGTCACCTGTCGGCGTGCTCGTGAATGTACATGTCTCACACGAGTCCTTGATGACTTAGATCTATCATACATATCATGTAATCTGCGCCAAAGTGCTCTCGAAGTAGTCTCATACATAACAAGAGCATATACAGATTCCGCAAGGTGCAAAGAGAGCGTAGATAGTGCCATCTCCTCTAGCTCCTGCCATTGATTGTCAGACATGTTTGAAGGTCTACCTGCATCACCACTCAATGGTCGATGCAACCCTCGCTGTGTCAATGCATCAAGCATACACTCTCTCCATGCCGCAAAGTCTGACCCATCAAACACGCGCATCTGTGAGAGGTCACAATCTGATCGATCACCTGTCTCTGCCATGAGCACAATGTAGCAAACTAGAAAGCAAAACCACCTCACCAACAACACTTGGAAACTGTCTACAAATATGGCCAGAAACACAATGTAAAACCTGTGAGACACACTCCAAAATAGAGCTCCCGCAATGTCAATACAAGCCTCGCATGCTCTAGTATCACACTGCAATTTGTGAGCTAATCACCAAGCCCACATTGTGCGGTATCGATGCATACACACGCACAAATATCCCACCTGCAGAGAACACCGCACGCAAATGCTGAGTGCAACCCGCAATCTCTACCTAGATCACATAAATGATACGCATAAAACTCTTGGGAAAATTTCGCTAGAGTTTCGACGTACAATGGCTATCAACACAAAATAACCATTGTCCTGCAAGCTCAATACAATGAGCAATCAATGCGCATCAAACTACACTCATTATACATGCATAAGCTCTGCAAAACTATGGCAAACAATGCTCGAGATCACAAGACTCTCCCACCTGAGAGCAAACCATTGTCTCAAGCAAAGAAAGATACACAACTCCTCACTCTTGCGAGAGTGGATACAAAAACACAAAACTGTGTCCAAACTGACAAAACCTGTCAAAGTAAGAGTAAACACTCGATCACAAACTATGGCGAGAATCTGGGAAAAATCCTACAGAATTTCCCCTGAAAACTGAGCAAAAACTCAAGTACAATCTCTACCATAAACCATAACACTACTCAATGCCAATGAGTAAGAATGCCAAAATGGCTCCACATTTTCACATACAATGGCAATCCGCACTCAACGTACATCAACGGAGTGACTGCGCATAAGCAAACGCCAAAAGATTTGCAATCCGGAAACTTGATCAATGCGAAAACAATGCTCTCAAGAGAGCTTACCGGCACTTGAAAGTGCTCGCCAAAATGCATATATAATGGGCATCAACCATGTGCCATAACCATATGAAAACCATCCGCAAAGACCATGAATCCAAGCACAAAATCACTGCCAAAGTATTCTATGAAAACCAGTGAAAGAAGCTCCACCTGTGTGCTCCAAAAACCTGCGTCTCTCAAGAGACCGCTTCGGTGGTGTGTAAACGCCTCCGTACTTCGTTGCCCAAGTCTACCAAAAAACCCTCAAACCACAAGCTTAACACAAGCTACAATTGCATCTTCAGCTCAGAATTTATGCACTCAACATCAAGCATCTCCCGTGCTTCCAAAAGTGCATCAAACTTGCACACAATGCGACAACAGAAAATCTGGAATTTCTGTATACAGTCAGTTTGAGCTGAATATCAGCAAAACGGTGAGGAATTTGCAAAAAGTTTCTTTTGCAAAGGAGTAGACCACGTCGAAACGGATGGGCGCAGTAGACAAAATTCTCAGATCTGCATTCTACAAGGAGAAAAACGAATCTGAAAACTGTGCTGCTGCGCACACAGTTTTAGGGCAGCACCTTCACTTACACACAATCTTCCACACTCCTTTCTGAGCTTCCACAAGAGCATACATCACTCTCAACTTTACAAAGCTTCCAAGCTTTCTTAATCTCTCTACCATCGAGAGCGAGCGAGCTATCGCCTCGAAGCTCTCAAAGCCATCGTGCTCTCCGCGGTCACCATAGCTCTGATACCAATTGAAGGGGATCGGGGAGCACCACAGACGGAGAGTGAGCGAGAGAAGGAGACACACGACACACAGATATGGGTGGGGAGACTCAAAGAGTGAGCAACCCCCTATACACTTATGCTATGTATAAGGTATACAAGTCAGTGGGCGCCCAGACTCTGGGCGGCCGGGCAAGGCACAGGCGCCTATACCCCAACAGGGAGATATACAAGTTACCATGGGAAGAATGGGATTGAAAGGAGTATCTCAAATAGACCTGGAAAATTTGCAAAAAGAAGAGACAAAGGCTCGATTTGTGAAATTGATACCTATGAATAAGGTCGGAGACTATTGTGAAGGGAATGAAGCAAACACAACCCTTCCAGTACAATACAACGAGATAACAACTATGGCTATTTTAGACAGTGGATCGGGCATAGCCATCGCAACCAAAATTGTTTGGGAAGCTTGGGGAAAGCCAACGATTAGACAAACAAGGATGAAATTGCAATTGGCAGATGGACACATAGAGAAACCAATGGGCCTACTAGAAAATGTGATAGTCACCTCCTGCGGGATTGACTACCAGCACACTTTTGCCATTGTAGACTTAGGGAAGAAACTCAATTATGAAATTATCTTGGGAAGGCTATTCATGAGGCAGATACAATTAATCCAAGATTGGGGCAACGATCATCTGTACGTGAAACAAGTAGGGGTAGTCAGTCTAGTGAACTTGAAAGACCATTCTTACAAGGATGTCCTGAGGACACCAATACAAGAATTGGACTTTGAAACTTGTGTGAAAACCGAACGGCCATCTTGTGGGTACATAAAAAAACTCCAATTTGGATGTGTGGTGCTTCTCAATCGGGAAGCTTATGAAAGGAAAACTGTGTTCTGGACAGGGATGTGAATGACACAGATTACATACCAGAACCATTCCCTAAACATTTATTTGAACCCTTTGAATGGACTCAAATCCTGGCCACCATGGATGTACGTCTTAATGAATCTACACCTACACATTTTTGTGACAAGGAGGTCTATGATATAGTCCCCATCCAACTGAGATGATCAAGGAGCAACAGGTTTTCTCTGATCACTATTATGATGCTACGGACGAGTAGGAAGAAGAGTCAATTATATTAGAGGGATCAAACTCCGAGAAAGATCAGGTAAGAGCTAAGCTTCTAATTAGAGGAGGGGAAGAAAAAAATTTGAGTTTCCAAACCAACATCGAAGACGCCAACAAAGATAACGAAAAAAACAAGACCTTAACTTAAGAAAGAAAGCTACAAAGCGGCCATTGGAAACCGAAACTCAATTCTTGATGAAAGTGAACACAATGGAGTGCATAAAAGATAAGATAATTGGAAGTTATCCAAACATAACCTTGCAAAGATACAACACCAAATGGAACCAAGGTTGATTAAGCCAAATAAAGTTAAAAGGGAAAAGACCTCTGATGACCAAGATAGAGCAAAAAGCAAAATACAACGAACTGAAATGAACCTTGAAGGAAGTGTGGACCACGGAATAGAATCAGATAGTGACAAATCGGGAAAGATTAGTGTTCCAACATATTATAAGAAATATCCTTTACAAGATCGCATGATCATTGTAGAGAAACCCTTGTGACAATCAATAGAACCGGGGAAATCGTGTGAAGGGCCAAAAAACACCAAACGAATTGACCTTGCCGAGCATGGAGAAGAGCCAAAATTGTCATACATATCCAAGGATCTATCGCAAGAAGAAGAGGAGATTCTCACAAGAACGTTTAAAGAATACATGGATGTTTTTGCATGGTCTTATAAAGATCTCAAAGGGGTGGATCCTGCCATATGCCAACACACTATCCCTATGAGAGATGACGTTAAGCCAAGTAGACAAAGACCATACACCTATAATGAAACCTTTGCCAAGAAAATCAAGAAAGAGGTAGAGAAACTCAAGGAGGCTGAGTTTATCTATGAAATAGAACACACTGATTGGGTATCACCAATCGTAGTGGTGCCTAAAAGGAATGGAGAACTTAGAGTGTATGTAAATCTCAAAAAGGTGAAATCCGCCACCTTACGCGATGACTATCCTCTTCCCACATTGATCACGTGCTAGAACGAGTAGTTGGCAAGGAAGCCTATAGCTTTTCGGATGGCTTCTCTGGATACAACCAATTGACTATTGATCCCAAGGACCAACATAAAAAGGCCTTCACGACCACGGAGTGGGGAATTTTTGCTTATAGAGTAATGCCTTTCGGATTGATCAATGCACCAACAACATTTCAAAGGTTAATGAGCCATGCCTTTAAGGAGTATCTATGGAAGTTCTTGGAAGTCTACATGGATGATCTTTGTGTGCACTCCACAGAACGAGAAAGTCATTTTGAACATTTACAATGTGTCTTTGAGAAATGCCATATATATAGGATTTGCTTAAATCCTGAAAATTGCATTTTTATGATTAGACAAGGCAAAATTCTTGGACATATTGTGTCAAAAAATGGTATAGCCACATATATGGAGAAAATGGAAGTGATCGTGGAAATAGCTAGGCCGACAACCGTCAAGGAAGTGCAGGTATTCATGGGACATTGTGGTTACTATCGTAGATTTATCTACATGTATGCAGTGATTGCTCAACCCATATATAGCCTTATCACTCACTTCGAATGAACTGATGAATGTGAGGAATCCTTCCAAAAGCTTAAGCAAGCTTTAAGCTCAATACCAATCCTGAAAGCTCCAGACTGGAACAAAGTGTTCCATGTACATGTCGATGCTTCAAGTTATGCCATTGGTTGCATCTTAGCTCAGCCAAGAGAAGGAACAATGGATTTTCCTATCTCCTATGCTAGCAGATAGTTAAACCTGGAAAAAAAGAAGTATACAACCACAGAAAGAGAAGGTCTTGGTATGGTGTATTCAATCAAAAAAGTCCGACACTACTTGTTAGCTTCTTCGTAGACCATCAAGACTTACTCTTCCTTGTGAATAAGCCATGCAATACCGGTAGAATAGTAAGATGGTTTATCATCCGATTTGAATTTGACTTCACGATTGTGGTAAAAAAAGGCACGACTCACGAGCGGGCAGATCACCTGTCAAGACTCGCCACGGGGGAAGCACCTAAAGGGGTAGATGTTGACTTACCCGATGCATATCTGTTCTCTGTGGAAATGATTCCAAGATGGTCAGAATAACTTGTGTCTTTAATGACTATAACACAAGTGGATTCTCAAATACCAATTCCTATTACACCACAATTGATTGAGCGATCTACTCTATATCAATTGTTGACGGGAAGATTGTATCGTAAAAACAAGGATAGAATCCTGCTCTTGTGCATCATACCTGAAGAGCAAGATGCCTACTTGAGTCAAGCTCATACCACAATCATAGGTCTACACTTTTCACGAGACCAAACCCTGCAAAAACTAACCTGTTTGGGTGTTTACTGGCCTACCATGAAGAGAGATGTTCATCACTACGTGAATGATTGCTCTCAATGTAAAGAAAGATCCGCCATACCCCATGCCATGTTATTCCATATTTCAGTCACACCACAGTGGAGCAGATACCTGGTTTAGTATTTGACTAACATAATATTTCTAGAAGACATGAGTAAAAGACAAAAAAGAGCTATAGAAACTAAGGCAGCCAACTATACAATGATTGGAAATGAGCTCTATCAACACGGGAAAGATCAATAGCTCAGGCTGTGCCCCAATGGAGGAATACCTTCCTATTATGGAGCAAGCTCATGCAGGTCTAGTTGGGGGTCACTTCTCTCATAAGACCACAGCCAAAGCTATATTGGTGGTAGGCATTTGGTGGCCAACTTTACTTTTGCTGACGCGAAAGAATTTGTTCGACGATGTGATGTGTGCCAACGAGAATGGATAACATGCCACTATGACCTATGATGGGAGCACGTGCATTTGCTAAATGGGGTATAGACTTCGTAGGACCAATACAACCACCAACTTACAAAACTCAACCACAATATATTATTGTGGCAACATATTACTTAACCAAGTGGGTTGAGGCATGGGCCACCCAGAAGAACAATGCACGAACCATGTTTGCATTCTTGTGCGAATGCATCTTTACTAGATACGGACTTCCTATTGAGCTTGTGAGTGATCGTGGATCACATTTCCTCAATGAGGTGATAGAATATCTACTAGTGGATGAGTTTGTGGTAATCCATAACAACTCTACACCCTACCACCCCCAAGAGAACGGTCAAGCATAACATACAAACAAAATTTTGAGCTTTGTGCTAACTAAAATTGTTAGTTCAGGTAGAACGGACTGGGAAATGCATCTTTATTCTGCCTTATGGGCTTATCAAGTTTCCTCAAAACATATTTGAACACGACTCCTTTTAACTTGGTTTATGGCATGGATGCAATATTGCCAATGGAATTCTTATTACCCACACTTAGAGTTGCAACTGAGTTGGAATGGCAAGGACATGAATTATCAAAATGACTTGAGGACTTAGAACGCCTAGATGAACAACATTTAGTCGGCCATTGCCCATATATACACAGAAAAACGGAAACAAAAGCAGTTCTTGACTCACATTGCTTACTAAAGGTTTAAAACCAGGGGATTTAGTCCTAGTATACTCATTAAAACAACATATACCCAAATTCAAGAAAAAAGGACATGGTCCTTTTGTAATTGAAGATGTTTCACCAAGTGGGGCTATCAAGTTAGCCACGGTAGATGGAGAAATCATGGAAAACTGGATTAGTGGATGTCGACTCCGCAAATACAACCTTCCCTGACTAATGAACTTCTACAGAGAATGCATGTGTCAAAGGAAAGGAAGCTTAAACGACAACAAATTATTGAGGAGGCTCAAGAAGAATCTTGTATTTGAGTTCTCAAATGAAAAGTAGCAAGACAACCTATTCTCCAAGATGTACCACTCAGTACCCTCCACATTCAAACCTTAGCAGAGGATGAGGTAGAGACTGAGACGAGTGGCTAACTGGTCTTGATATGCGAATCAATGTGAATCTGAACAATGATTACCAAGTTAAAGCTCTAGTAGATACAGGGCCCCGAGTCAATGCAGTCAACTATTCCACTTACCACAAAGCAACTACTCAACCACTTGACTACTATCGAGCCACTGTCAAGGGCTGCAATAGGAGCATCACTCCAACTTTAGGCAAAATCAACTTGAATATTCTGGTTCATGGATTCTCTTGCCCGCATACTTTCATATGTATAGCGGATAAACACATGAACGAGAACCTAATATAAGGTGTTCCATGGATGAAAATCTACAAAGCAATTCAGGACTGGGATGCCAGAATTCTAGGGCTCACACTCAAAGGAGGACAATCAAAAGTACATTTTGCCTACAATAAAGAGGAATGAAAGGAAGCTTTAGGTGATTTCGAATAAAAGGAGCATGAGTCATCGACCACAATTACAACTACAGCTCCAATAATGACTTCCACTACTCCACCAATGCAGGGAACTACGCAAGTTTAGATACCCAAAAGTCAATTGGTCAACTGATCTCAACAAATATGGGTGCCCAAAAGATTGCTATGCACTGCCAACAACCATCACAGTAAAAAATTGCATCCATCTTTTCAACAAGAACCACCACTACTAAAGATGTAATGGAATTTGCCTATTCAATTTGAGAGTAGCGGAATTTAATGAGAGTACTTTCAAGAAATGATTTTGTGAGCATAGCGGGTTGACATAATTGAAGATAGCAACATAATCATAGCAATTAGTTAACTTGGCATAGACAATACTTTTGCAAGAGAGAGAATTTAGAGAACATGACAATAGTTGAGGACCGGATTTATGTGGAGCTGGTCCCCCCTCCAATAGGCATTTGTATTATGATTTCTCCGATAAAGAGAGACTTGTTACAATACATTCTTTGTGTTCCTTGTGACCTAGGTGAAGCAATGAAGATGGAAAGCTTCATGCATCACCATCATAGCATAACTTAAACTTGAAGAAAGCTTTAACTATACCAAGCCTCAGTCCCAAGACCTCAAACACCTTCGAAGGTGGAGAGAGCTAGCAGGGAATGAGGGTAGGGAAGAGGAAGAAGAAACATTTCATACGAGAAAGAGCTAGTTCCTCACTTATCATAACTCTTGTGCTAGCATACATAATAGCATAGTAATGAAGAAGAAATAGATGGCAAGCTCAAGCATTGAAGCATGGCTCTTGGATGGATTTGCACTCCATAGCCAAGAGTGTTGGTGTAGGCTCTCAACCTCTACTTACTTGGAGAAAGAGAGGGAGCTCTTGCACTTTGCATAGTACACAATGAGAGTGTTTGTGAGTGTGTGTGGGTGAGTATACCCCCTAAGCACCCTCCTAGCTTGCTTGGGTCGACCCCCCCTTGTAGCTCATGGTTGAAACTCATTGGACCCCTCCAGGCCTAGCCAATCACAAGCAGAAGCCATTACAAGCAACAGGGATAGCCTTGGGACAAGTGTCCCCCTTTCCCCTTTGAGAGAGAGGACTTGATAAATGAAAAATCAATTAATTAAATATCCTTTATTATCATTGGACCCCTTGGGTGGCCAACCAATAGGTTTCAGGCACACCATGAGGGCAACATGAGGAGGAACTTGACAAGTGTCCTTGCTGACTCTTCAAGCTGGGGCTTCCCTTGTGTGTGTGTGTGTGTGTGTGTGTGTGTGTGTTCTCTCTCATCCCCCCCCCTTGTAGGCTCGCCCCCCTCCTTGTAGGGATCTTTTTGACTTTGGATGAGCAAGCCCCTTAGTCATCAAGCATGACTAAGCACTTGAAGTAGGGGGTGTTCCCACAAGCATCTCAGGCAAGCTTCTCAAGGCACCTCAAGCACCTTAATCATGCACCAAGTCAAGCACCTCAAGCATGGAGCCAGTCGAGAACCTCAAGCATCTTAATCAAGCACCTCAAGCACGACAAGCACCTCGAGTTTGGGCCGGGTTCCCACCTCAAGCTCAGCCCTAGCCTACCTAAGGTCAAAGGACTTTTACACACATTATTGGAGGTCTTCAATGAAGCTAACCCTAAGGTCTTATGCTCCATTGGTTAGCCTTGCTCTTGGTAGACCATCTCCCATTTGGGCTCCTTTACTATTGGCCCCGTGTTGAGATAGATCTATAAGCACATATCTATATCTTAACACTTGTTCCCGTTTATTCTCCCACATTAAGTGATCAATTTAATATGAGAAAATCATTTGGGTTGGTTAGATATTAGATTTTATGACATTACCTCTCTCTTGAAATCATAGTCGTCCTCGACTATGAGGTAGAAGAGATAAAGCCTTAGTCATTAGTCAATCGTACTTAGCGGGTAGAGGATCCCTTTTTTTACCCTATGACATCTTTCCAAGATGGATGACTAATCCATTTGGTGCTTGGGAGACATAGCTGCCGCAAGCATGTATGCTCTTTAGTCCATTTCATTCTCCCAAAGTAGAGTGACAAATTCTACTTGGTGTTTGAGAGACGTCGTCATCACAAACATGATTCTAAGCATGCATACTAGTTAAATTTGTGCACAATTAAAAAGACGACTACTCTTATAAGACAAAAACACGAGTCATTTAAAAGAAATTTGTACATTTGCTTACTCTAATGTAGCATTGTAAGCATTGACAAGGTTCATACTATCCTTAAGTTGTACTCCTTGCATCCATCTAGCATCTTCAAAAGGATAATTTTTGAACTTAATAAGATACCGTCGGATTATCTTACCATGTCGTAGTACCTTGTCTTCATGCCGAAGGACAGCTTCAGGTTGTAGCACCTCTTCTTGGTCTTCAACTTCGGGAGGGTCTTCAATAATTGGTTCAGTTGGTGGCTCTCCTTTGTAGGGCTTAAGTAGGCTTACATGAAAGGCATTGCGTATAAGCCAATGGTTGGGCAACTTGAGTTGATAAGCCGTCTCATTGATGGGCTTCAAGATTTGGAAAGGACCATAGTATCTTTTTGCTAGTTTAGCATAATACTTTTGATGGCCCGTAGGATTTTTGCCCGTCGTTTGCCTTAATCGAGCCTTAGGAAACTTGAGTAAGACCCAATCATTTTCTTTGAACATTAAGCCTCTTCTGTGCTTATCAGCAACAACTTTTTGCCTTTGTTGAGAGATGGCTATAGCCTCCCTAATCTTTTGAAAAGATTCTTGTAGGTCACGGCTATACTCATCGGCGGCGAAGATCTTCCCATGTACTTTGAGTAGCAAGGGACTTTTAGGTCTTCCCTCTATGATCTCGAAAGGTGCTTTCCCCGTAGAAGTATGGACAGTATTATTGTAGGCATACTCTACTAGAGGTAAATACTTTTCCCATTGTGAGCGTTGATCTACTTCGGTAACATAAGTCTTGAGTAGATCGAGTATCGTAAGATTGGCTATCTCACTTTGGCCATCCGTTTGTGGGTGATAGGCCGAAGAGAAATTCAATCTTGTTCCTAGATTTTCAAAGAGACCTTTCCAGAAATTACTGGTCATTCTAGGATCTCTATCTCACACGATGGATGTGGGTAATCCATGGTGCTTGAAAATCTGAGATATGAAGAGAGTTTCCATTTGATGTGCCTTAATAGTCTTTTTGACTGGAATAAAATGTGCTTGCTTGCTAAACCTGTCGACTATTGTCCATATTCCTGTATTCCCATGGATAGACTTGGGTAATCCAAAGATGAAATCCATGGATATACTCTCCCATGGTGAATTTGGAATAGGCAATGGCTGGAGTAATCCAGGTTGCTTCCCTCTATCATACTTGGTCTTTTGGCATACTACACATTTTGAAACATACTCTTGTATGTCCACTTCATGGTAGGCCAATAGAAATACGTCTCTACTCCTCGGAGAGTAGGTTGAATACCTCTATGCCCTGCATATGGAGGAGCATGGGATTCATACATAACCTTCTCACGAAGGGAATGGGTAACACATAGCCTATTTCCGTGGAGAAGATAACCATCCTGCAAGGTGAATGGTTCCTCTTTCTTCCCCAAATCAAGGGCTGACATTATGTCTCTAAAGTCAGGGTCAGTAGCATACTCATCTATCATAGAGGATAGATCATTGTGAGTAGCTATAGATACCGCATTAACTTTTGGTCGTCGTGAAAGTGCATCGGCAACTTGATTGTGCTTACCAGCTATGTGAGCAATATGGAAATTAAATTGCGAAAGAAAATTTGCCCACCTCATTTGTTTGTCGGAAAGCTTGGTTTGCGTCATGAAATACTTGAGACTTTGGTGGTCGGTTCGTAGGATAAATGGAGTCCCTAATAGGTAGTGCTTCCATGTGTCTAGGGCATGTAGAACAGCTAAAAGCTCTTTCTCATAAATGCCCAAGACTCGTTCATCACTATTGAGCCTTCGGCTCTTATATGCTATGGCATGCCCTTCTTGAAGCAAAACCGCTCGAGGGCAATCACCACAAGCATCACATTGGACCTCAAATGGCTTTGAGAGATCCGGAAGCACGAGGACTGGTTGGGAAGTAAGCTTCTCTTTGAGTTTTTCAAAAGCATTTTTCTCCTTAGCAATCCATACAAACTTAACGTTCTTCTTTGTTAAGTCGTGTAGTGGTCCTGCTACTTGAGAGAAGTTTGCTATGAAGCGTCTATAGTATGCACACATACCAATAAAGCTTCTTAGCTCATGTAGATTCCTTGGGTTAGGCCATGATTTTATTACCTCTAACTTTGATGGATCCATATGAATACCATCGTGAGAGATAATATGACCTAGATATTGAATCTCTTAGAGGAAGAATTCACTTTTCTTTTGGTTGAGAAAAAGTTTGTTCTCCCTCAATTGAAAAATCACTTGGAGATGTTGCTTATGTTCCTCCAAAGACTTGGAGTAGATGATGATATCATCAGAACACTCCAGTAAATTTACGATATGGTCTAAAAAATTTCTCCATGAGACGATTGAAAGTAGCTGGTGCATTAGTCAAGCCAAAAGGCATGACTAGATATTCATAAAGACCAAATTTTGTGCGAAACGCGGTCTTTAGGATATCTTCATCCACTATCCTTATTTGATGATAGCCACTCTTAAGGTCAATCCTACTGAAGTAGGTAGAGCCTTGTAGCTTATCAAACAGATCTTCTACCCGAGGCACGGGAAATCTGTTTTTGATAGTGATATGGTTTAGTGCTCGATAGTCCACACACATACGGTATGTACCATCTTTCTTTTGTACTAAAAGGACTGGAGAACAAAAGGGAGAGGAGCTAGGCCTCACCATCCCTTTGTCTACCAATTCCTGTACTTGCCTCATAATCTCCTCTTGTTGAGCTTGTGAGACTCGATAAGGAGGTTTGTTAGGCGGTGAGCTTCCCGAAAGGAGCTCAATACGATGGTCATCATCCCCTCGTTTTGGAGGTAGGTCCATAGGGATATCATCGATGAACACATCTTGGAATCCTTTTAGAAAAGTAGACAAGTCTAACTCTTCTTGATTCCTATCATTTTCATTTGATGAAACATTATTAGCTTTTAGAGACTCTTTGACATAAATCATGTACGTAGAAACTTAGCTCTTCATTGATTTATCAAAAGAAAGAGGATTTACAAGTGGAATAGTGCGACCACGCTCACTAGCATCTATATACATGTTCTTTCCCCTGTAGGTGAAGTAAATTCTCCTTTCAGGGAACTTCATGTTGGCAGCCATGCGATCAAACCATGGTGCCCCTAGGATAACATCCTGATGTTGGAGAGGAGAGATGAAGAAGTCTTCTTTGTCGACATAGCTTTGGACATGAAGCCTCAACTTCCCAATCAAGGGAGTAACGGAGGCTTGTTGTCCCTTGAAAGCTGCATCAGCTGTTACTATATCTCCCATCTCAAAAGCTTGAATGCCGAACTTGGTGGCCAACTCTATTGATATGAAGTTGAGAGTAGAGCCTGGGTCAAACAAGATGAAGGCATCATGCTCTCTTACCTTTCCCCACACATAGGAAAGTGATGATCCTTTGCAATGAGAATCCTCTTTTGGAGCTTCGATGGTGGAAGCCCTAGGAGTCTCATTGCGAGTATTCTTCTTGGGGCAGGAACGATAGCCATGTACTTGCTCCCCACACTTGAAACACTTATGGTCCTTGCGAAAAGCTTCAAGCTCTTCAGGAGAGAGTTTGTTTTTACCTTTGTAAACTCCCTTCTCCTTGGACCGATTGTTGTTGTTGTTATTGTTGTTGTTGGAAGTGCCTTGGGAATTATTTTGAGCATTGGATTTCCCCTTTGCATCATTTTTATCTTTGTTTTCCATGGGCTTGACATTACGTCTAGCCCCTTGATGGAAATTGATGCGTGAAGCAACCATGGTGTGGTAGATTACTTCGGTAATAGTACCGGGCCGTTGAGAGTTGATGTATTCGGCCATCTCTTAAGGTAATCCCGCACAGAATTGCTGTCTTGGCTCGGCAAAGTCTATCTTTTGAAAGACAGTAGATTTGAGATGTAAATCCCAAAACTTGTATACATACTTGTTGATAGACTCATGAGAGAGAAGCTTCAAGCCGCGCCATTCGCTAAGAACTTTATCTTTAGTATCACTTGGAAGAAATTGCTTCATGATGGAAACTCATAGAGTTTTCCATGTCTTTGGGGCTTCTCCATTGCCACGAAGGCTAGCCCACCATTGACAAGCTGATTTTTGGAAGTGCATAGCTACATGGCGTAGCTTGGAGGACTCTGTGAAGCCCTCGTCCCCAAAGGCCGCATCAAATTGCTGGATGAAGGCCAACACTTTGTCGATAGCAGCAAAGGTGCCATCATAGGTGAGAAAAGAGATACTCTTTCCTCCCTCCTTGAACTTCTTTAGCTTTTGTGACCTTTGCCATGCAAGAAATGATTTGCGATGTCCTCCCCTCTTGTATTCTCTAGGAGAATAGCCATAACTTTCATCCGAAGAGGAGGAAGGTGAAGAAGAAGGAGAAGAGGGTGACCTCTTCCTAGCCCTTTTCTTCCTTTGTTTTCTCTCTTGCCTTTCAGAGTGATGAGGAGAAGGACTATGGGTTGTTCTTTTCCTCTTGGGAGGAGTAGGCGATCGTCTAGACCGCCGTCTTCGTGGAGCCACATCTTGAGAAGAACTTAGACTATCATTGCTTTCTTTCTCTTTGGATTCCTCCTCTCGAATGGGAGAGAGTCTTCTTTTGGGGGTCTCTTCAAGAGGCCTCCTAAGCTCTCTCTCCTCTGGGAGAGGAAGGGAAATTCCATAAGCACAAAATTGTTGAGTAACTTCGGCTTGCAAAACAGGGTTGCCCATAGCTTGTTGCAACCTAGTGACGAGATAATTCACAAACATGGGAGCATCATCATTAGCACCTTCATGTGCAAAATCAAAGCTATCAATGTTCATTCTACTCTCTTGATTATTGTCAGCCATGTTAACAAAATTTATGTTTATACTTAGTGTATGCTTTGGCAATACAAAACCTTAGTTGCCACTCCTCTTAGCCTTTGAAAATCGGCTCTTAAGTATCTACACCCACGGCTCAAAGTGGTTAATTATAGAGAGTAGAGGAGTAGGTCTAACATAGCAGAGTTGCCAAGGGCTAGCTCCTTTCGGACTTCTTATGGCTCAATAATGGTAAAGCCGTAGGCAAGTCTAAAATGACTCCATTATTAAGTCCAAAGCTCCCGAGGTGTGCACCATCCCCCACATAGTGGGCTTAACAAAACCGATATTAGATCCCAGTTCCACTTACTCTATTATAATTAACAACATCAACCATTTATAGGCTACTTAAGGACCTGTCTTCTTAAGCAAGAAAAGAGAAACCAAATGCTCTGATACCAATGTAATGGAATTTGCCTATTCAATTTGAGAGTAGCGGAATTTAATGAGAGTACTTTCAAGAAATGATTTTGTGAGCATAGCGGGTCGACATAATTAAAGATAGCAACATAATCATAGCAATTAGTTAACTTGGCATAGACAATACTTTTGCAAGAGAGAGAATTTAGAGAACATGACAATAGTTGAGGACCGGATTTATGTGGAGCCGGTCCCCCCTCCAATAGGCATTTGTATTATGATTTCTCCCATAAAGAGAGACTTGTTACAATACATTCTTTGTGTTCCTTGTGACCTAGGTGAAGCAATGAAGATGGAAAGCTTCATGCATCACCATCATAGCATAACCTAAACTTGAAGAAAGCTTTAACTATACCAAGCCTCAGTCCCAAGACCTCAAACACCTTCGAAGGTGGAGAGAGCTAGCAGGGAATGAGGGTAGGGAAGAGGAAGAAGAAACATTTCATACGAGAAAGAGCTAGTTCCTCACTTATCATAACTCTTGTGCTAGCATACATAATAGCATAGTAATGAAGAAGAAATAGATGGCAAGCTCAAGCATTGAAGCATGGCTCTTGGATGGATTTGCACTCCATAGCCAAGAGTGTTGGTGTAGGCGCTCAACCTCTACTTACTTGGAGAAAGAGAGGGAGCTCTTGCACTTTGCATAGTACACAATGAGAGTGTTTGTGAGTGTGTGTGGGTGAGTATACCCCCTAAGCACCCCCCTAGCTTGCTTGGGTCGACCCCCCCTTGTAGCTCATGGTTGAAACTCATTGGACCCCTCCAGGCCTAGCCAATCACAAGCAGAAGCCATTACAAGCAACAGGGATAGCGTTGGGACAAGTGTCCCCCTTTCCCCTTTGAGAGAGAGGACTTGATAAATGAAAAATCAATTAATTAAATATCCTTTATTATCATTGGACCCCTTGGGTGGCCAACCAATAGGTTTCAGGCACACCATGAGGGCAACATGAGGAGGAACTTGACAAGTGTCCTTGCTGACTCTTCAAGCTGGGGCTTCCCTTGTGTGTGTGTGTGTGTGTGTGTGTGTGTGTGTGTGTGTGTGTGTGTTCTCTCATCCCCCCCCCTTGTAGGCTCGCCCCCCTCCTTGTAGGGATCTTTTTGACTTTGGATGAGCAAGCCCCTTAGTCATCAAGCATGACTAAGCACTTGAAGTAGGGGGTGTTCCCACAAGCATCTCAGGCAAGCTTCTCAAGGCACCTCAAGCACCTTAATCATGCACCAAGTCAAGCACCTCAAGCATGGAGCCAGTCAAGCACCTCAAGCATCTTAATCAAGCACCTCAAGCATGACAAGCACCTCAAGCAGGACAAGCACCTCAAGCACGACAAGCACCTCGAGTTTGGGCCGGGTTCCCACCTCAAGCTCAGCCCTAGCTTACCTAAGGTCAAAGGACTTTTACACACATTATTGGAGGTCTTCAATGAAGCTAAACCTAAGGTCTTATGCTCCATTGGTTAGCCTTGCTCTTGATAGACCATCTCCCATTTGGGCCCCTTTACTATTGGCCCTGTGTTGAGATAGATCTATAAGCACATATCTATATGTTAACACTTGTTCCCGTTTATTCTCCCACATTAAGTGATCAATTTAATATGAGAAAATCATTTGGGTTGGTTAGATATTAGATTTTATGACAAAAAAAGAAATGGATATGGGAACCAAAGGAGTGCAGTTCAGAATAGAAGACCGGATGCCCAAAGCAGACAAGTCAGACTATGGGTATCGAAGAGCCCACCGCAACTCAAACCAGCTTCCATCAAGTACAAGTGGATACCTAAAGTCAAACCAATAACCATGATTGGACCCATCGGCTCCAAGTAGAACACCGCAGATGGTACATATTGCACCATAAAAGAACGTGCTCAAGTGCTATAGAGTTACTCTTCAAGAGAGTTCAACCACAACATACCTTGCTAGCGAAAACCCTTGAGTACAATACTCAAGACCCACCTCTTGCACATCATAGTGTTGTTAACTGCATTGACATCCATAGCATTATAGAGCCAACCAGGGCCATGCATATACACGACTTTGTAAGATACGCACTGCACAACCAGAATACTCAGTTTTTTTGGCAGACTGAAGCAAGGAGGGGGGGAGACAATATAAAAATGGACAAAACATATCGGCTTGGAAAAGATACGGGAAATGTTTTGAAGTAATTGTGTGTTAATGTATGATCTTTCTTGAATAAATTAGCTGAGTGCCCATGCAACACAATGATTGGGGAATGCAATGAGTTAATCCCTTTGTATATATATATATATTGTACATAACTGCCCAAAAAGCCATAAATAGTGCAATTTTTACTTATATTGTGTGTTTTTCGGCCAAAATCATTATAAAAATAGAGTAATCCACAAAAACATGGCCAAATAATAAATTTAGAAGCATTTTAGTATTTTTGAGTATAGGATGGAATTTTTTGAGTAGTTAGGTAATTTATCCTTTATTTTTGCTAATAAAAGCTAATAAAAGCAAAGAAAATAAAAAATAATGAGAAGGAATGTAAGAATTGATTTTCGACTTCAAACACCAATCTCGAAGCTCAATGGAACGACCAATTTTTTTTTGAAGTAAGTCCGATCAAAAAGCTCGGTGACCACTACAACTCACTAGTCATCTAGAGCAGAATGTGACAAAAAGGTACAAGGATGTCAGTTTTTTTTTTAAATCGATCTGAGTGTAAGGTTTCCACCTTTTTAGCTGCAGAGAAATGAACTCAAAGCTGTAGGAGAAAGCATTAGATGATACAAACAGGTAAAACATTATCTCCAAAGCATTTCAAATTGGTATTTTTAAAATCCTAAGCACAACAAACCTATAGCTAGTAACTATCAGATTTGAATTCGGGTAAAAACTGACACCGCTATCCTTTCTGGAAGATTTACTTTCATTTTAATTTGTAAAAATAGCTGGATGGTTTTTAGTAATCATTAAAGCTTAAGAATTTCATTATAACCCTTATATATTTTTTCAGATATTTATTGAAATAGCAAAAAATAGCACCAAAAATTAGCAGGCTTGATTTTCGGAGCAGGCACGTACTAGGAGAGGGTATCTAGACCTGCCAGGGACTGTTTTAGTAGCAGGGGGTGCCTTCTTGAGGATGGGGGCTGCTTGAGATGCAAGTAACTGCCAGACTCAGTCCGAGAGAGTCTGTGAGTGCCAAAAGAACTATAAATTGGACCCTAGGCTTCTAATTTTCACTAGACTCAAAGTCTTGGCAAGAAATCTCTCGTGCGAAAGAGATACTTCACAGAAATCACTAAGAGAGAAAAATCTAAGTGATTAAGCGAGATAATTATGCTAATTCCAGTTAATTAACAATTTAGATCTATTTATTTTAATTAATCTAATAATTAAATAAGAATAGATTGTTCTCTACTATTAAACACTCTATTATATACTATTTATTTGCTAATTATTAAATCTTAATAAAGATTAATAATCTACTTAATTACTAACCTTAATTAGGGCTTAAATTGATTAATCTTGGCCTTAAATTAATGAGAATTATATTAAACAAGTTTAGTTGATTCTAAGATAATTATCAAAGCTTAATCATATTATTTATAAGCTAGAAAAAGTTATTTGTTTTAAGCTATAAAACTAATGAAAAATTTAGTAAAACAACTTAATAAATCACAAGATAATTATTAGAGTTAGGGAACATTGTTAAGAACATGGAGTAATTCTCCCACTAACATAAAGTTAATTTAGCTATTTAATTAGTCCAAAATAGATTGATTTTAGCTGAAAAAAAAGAAAAAAAAGATAATCAAGTTAGATAATTATCAAAGTTAGTAAACAACATAAAAAATTGTAATAGTTAGCTTATGATCAAAATGTTGATCTTGCTTTTTAATTAAGCCAAAATTGTTTGATTTTAGCTATAAAGAAAAATAGAAAATTAGCTAATCAAGTTAGATAATTATGAAAGTTAGTAAACATCATAAGTAAGTCATCTTAATTAGCTTATGATTAAAAAGTTAATCTAGCTATTTAATTATGACAAAACAGATTGATTTTAGTTGAAAATAAAAAGAGAAAATTAGTTAATCAAGCTAGATGATTATAAGATAATTATCATAGTTAGTAAACATCATAAGTAAGCCGTGATATTTAGCTTATGATCATAAAAATAATCTTGCTAATTAATTAAGTCAAAATAAATTGATTTTAGCTAAAAATAAAAGAGGGAAATTAGCTAATCAAGTTAGATAATTATAAGATAATTACTAAAGTTAGTAAACATCATAAGTAAGCTATGCGAATTAGATTATGATCAAAAAGTTAATCTATCTATTTAATTAAGATAAAATATATTGATTTTAATTGAAAATAAAAGAAAGAAATTAGCTAATCAAGTTAGATAATTATTAGAGTTAGTAAACATCATAATTAAGTCGTGATCACTAGCCTATGATCAAAAAGATAATCTAGATATTTAATTAGGCCAAAATAGGTTGATTTTAGCTGAGAATAAAAGAAGGAAATAAGCTAATCAAGTTAGATAATTATTAGAGTTTGTAAACATCATAAGTAAGCTGTGATAGTTAGATTATGGTCAAACAATCAATCTAGGTATTCAATTAAGCCAAAATAGACTGATTTTAGCTGAAAATAAAAGAGAGAAATTAGCTAATTAAGCTAGATAATTAAAAAATAATTAACACAATTAGTAAACATAATAAGTAATCCATGGTAATTAGATTATGATTAGAAAGTTAATTTAGCTATTTAATTAGGTCAAAATAGATTGATTTTAGCCAAAAATAAAAAGAGAAAAATTAGTTTATCAAGTTAGATAGCTATAAGATAATTTTAAGAGTTAGTAAACATCATAAGTAAGTCATGATAATTAGCTTATGGTCATAAAGTTAATTTAGATATTTAATTAAGTCAAAATAGAATAATTTTAGCTAAAAACTTAAAAAAAATGGACAACTAACTTGGATAATTACAAGGTAATTACCAGACTTAGAAAATATTATCATCTAGTTGTGATAATTATAGCATAATTAATTAATTAGTTTAAATAATCATAATAGATCAAAAATACTATTTTAAGCTAAAACTTAATTAGGATAAATAAGAATTACTGTTAAAAGTTTCTAGAAAAAATAGTAGAAGTATAAACCATTGATATGAAGTTGAGGAAATTCAATCTTTATGAGTTAATGAATTTAATAAATATTAAGCAAAAAATAAGCAGATTTCAAGCTTAATCAAGATAGGGAAATTAGGAAAAAGATGCAAAAATTTATAAGAAAATTAAGGGAGCTTAGAAAACCTTTAAGAAAGCTGTGATAAAGTTATCTTACCTATATAAGCAAATAAGAAATTACTAGGTCAAGAAATTACCATCTAGGACTACAAATTTAACCTTAGTTGGGGTAAAAAGAGGAATTAGATTGAATACAAAGGTTAAGTCAAATTTTTGGATGATTTACCTAATAAGTAGACCCATTTTTTAAAATAAGGATATAAGTCATGGCACCAAAAAGTACCCGAGCCAATCCTCAATCTGATGATGAGGGTAGTATTTCCAAGAGAGCTAGAGCGTTGCACAACGACGAGGTCGAGCCTAATAGTAGGTCTACCGATGAGAGCATTCAGGCCCCAACACTGCAACAAATGCCTAACCAGTCCCAGGTGGGTCTTCATTACAATTTAAGTTTGAATAATTCAAGTTTTTCTTTAAATATTAACATTGTATACGTAAAAGAGGGAGTAAGGAGCTAGGAAAAGTAAAACTGGCTGAAAACAAAAGACATCTTCCAAGAAACCAAGGTGCACTTGTTAGCAAATTACAAAGGAATTGTTTGGGTTAAGGATGGTTGACTTAGGAAAAAATGATTGGTCATCCTAAAGACAGCTTGTCTCAAGACACCTCTGATTCCTTGGAATATTTTCACTTCAGGTGATGAGTGATGATGGCTTGTCAGTAATGGATGAGTCGGTTTTCCCCATGTACGTGGAGTCTGTACCTCCTACATGTGTGTGTTTGTGGATACTACTTAGGATACCATTTTTATCCTAGGGGAACCGCCCGATTGTATAGGCAACTGGTTTGTTGGCGTATGGGCGTCCCGAACTTTGGGTGATGGATTTCCACCCGGAGTATGAATAAAGAAACTATATGTCTCTGCCAAATCATGAAGAGAGAAAATCTATGATGAAAGTGATAGAGTTTTTTGGATTATTGAAACCTAAGCCAGCATTGGCACAACACCTGCTAGTCGAACTCTCTCTGTCGTTTAATCCAATTTAGTAATTGAACATGGTTTTAATATTTGAAATATGCGGTCAAGGTAATTTGAAATGTGGTTAAGATAATTTGTTTGGTCTCATGTTTGAGCTGTACTTGTCTTTACTGGATGCTTTCCACTGATTATTACATTCCATCTTTCAATCTTTGAGGCCAATGATCAGTTTGTCTTATGTATTAATCTTTCATTCACTGAGATCCTTATATCATATATATTTTTTGTAGATATGGCAGACCAACAAGATAACGAGCACCATGAGTTGGCTAGAAAGGCATACGAGTGACTTAAAGCTCTCACACAAGGTTTAACGGCCCGCCAGGCAACTAGAACGGCGTGCAGATTGTCCAAGTGGGAAAATCCCAGTCATGCCAAATGGAGTGACATAAACAAATAGGTCACAAAGGATATGATCAAAGAGACATGCTCATGCCTAGAAGCTGAGATCAAGAAGGGAAGATGGAAGGTGTCAAGGTGCCAAAATAATGAGATTAAACTTAACGTTGAGCAAATTTTCCAAGAAGTGGACAACCATCCTCTCCATAATGCAGATGCATTGCTCTACTTTGCTAAAACTCTTTATATGCATTTTATCCAGGATAGGCTAGTGGACTTCACATCCAAAGATGTCAAATTAGCACCCATGATTACGTGAGGAGACAGTGACATTCACAAGACAAGAGCTTGCTCTTATGGTGGAAGGGGTTGGAATGGAGTTGAGCAAGGTCAAGGAAAGCATGGGGACAAAGCTCGTAGATAAGGATCAAGAAATAGTGAGACTATTGCAAGCACATACCCCCCCCGGCCGACCACCGCAAGGATTAAAGTGCTTAGTCAAGATGTGCAGGGCTTGTCTCGACATTTAAATCCTATATGCCAAGGCAATCACATCTCCCACTTTTTAATACATCTTGAGGTTGTGGGAGTCTCAAATGTGGCTAGCAGTTACTCCACCAACCAATGTCCCCTATGCTATAAAGTCTTTGACTATTGGAGTGGCCATTATATGTTGCCATGTGGACAATATTACCATCTTATATGCTTGGTGAGACAAATGCAAAATATGTCCACATGCGCATTGTGTGGTGCAGCAATTCATGAAGGCCTATATACCATACTCGGCATGGCCAATGAATACAAACCACCATGTACTTCAAAATCTATTCCAAGACAAAAACTAATTGTAATATTTTACTAATATGACACTCTTTCACAAATTCAATGAAACTGTTGCTTAATATTCATTTTCTTCATTTTCCAAGATTCTATCACGTCTATGTCTACTTTGTTGCATGCTTGATTGAGCTTGTCTAAGTCAATATCGAGATTTCCCTCTAGCTCAAGGCTTGTGCACAGCATAGGTCCAATGTCAAAGTGTTTGTCTTCTACATAACCGCAATCGTATATCCATCTGGACATATCTTCTTCATATATCTTTGCTTTCAATGTGCCCAAAAAAAATTCATTGCAATACATGTAAACAAGTTTATCTGCACGATCTATAACAAGAAGTCGACTGCGAGTAGTGCTGTGAATATATTTGTACATGCTCCAATTTCTTTTTGAGCTTGAATCCGAAGAACACTAGCTTAAAACCTTCATTGCAAAGTTACATAACAAAGCATAGTTTTCTCCACCATTTCCATGCATGCTTCTCTTTTGAGCTTGAATCCGAAGAACACTAGCTTAAAACCTTCATTGCAAAGTTACATAACAAAGCATAGTTTTCTCCACCATTTCCATGCATGCTTCTCTTTTGCCATTTGTTGACCAAGAGAGTTTGAAAATAGACCTTCTTTCAATAAAAAGGAGGACATTTCTTTTATACATCTTACACGATCATCAACATTGGCATAGAGTGTTTACCATTGTGTAAAAATCATGAACCACTTCAACATTGGACATCAAGTCCATATTCCAGTATCCAGGATCTGACATGTAAGCAACACTGTGTAATGGTGTATGTGCTCCAATCTGTTTAGCATGAAAGTACTTGCCAAAAAGCGAATGAAACATGCTAATGCTTTCCAATCACCGAATGCTCTAATTTTTCAGGACACTCCATCCTTTGAACAATCCACCATCACATCCATACTTTTTTGACATTGGCCATCCTCTGCTCAAGATTGTGTATGGCATACACAACGTGCATCATTACATGATACACATCCATCAGACTACTCCACCAAGTTTTTTTTGTAAGTGTTTCCCTCAAGACTTTGATTTTCTCTTTCACTTTTCCATTTTGCTTGCTCTCCTAGTCATGAAATACCATACATGTATATGTAGTTATGATTGCATCTTTGTTTCAAAGAAGATACTCAAAAGTGTAGAAGTGAGAGCTAGTATGTGAAGGTAGTTTTAACATAATTGGCATGCGAGGTCAAAAAATATTTAATACTCTCTATCTCTTGAGCATAAATCTCACAAGTTGGCGAGCATTATCGACAATAGAGGCAAACCACTTGGTATCGTCACTTTTTAACCGATCTTTTAATACAAGATTCAAACCATGTTTATTGCACCTAGAAGGAAAAACATGCGGGTACCGTTGCTTCAAGATTTTGCCGGCATTCTTGCAATTCTTTGCATTGTCCATCACAATTTAGACTACATGTTTAGCACCCACTTCCTCTATCACAAAGGCAAGCACATTAGCAATATAAATCCCAGACTTAATTGAACCGTTTGAATCCACAACACGAACAAATTTTTTGCCTCTAGGTGAAACAATCATTAAATTAATTAGTGGTTTTCTTTGTACATTGGACCAGGCGTCTCGCTGACTATGGTACATCTAGAAAGCTCTATAATGCTAAGAATTACCCTTTGAATGCGTTCTTTACTTGAACACAACATTTCTCCAATAAATCATTTTGCATAACATGGTACGTGGGCGGTAAAAACCCTGATCCAAACTCACGAATTTTCTTCCATGCTCTCTTCCAATGCTCATTGTCCACCATCATCATAGCACTTCCCGAAAAGTAAATTGCTTTAGCAAGAGCGAGCTATGCATCATCGAGTGGACCCTTATGTAAGCTTTCTTGCAATGAAGTTTGACACATAAACACCTTTCCCAAGTCAAAATGACGCTTCGATGAAGATGCACTAGGTAGATTGCTTTCTAGCTGCACATTGGGATTCGGAGTCCAAGTCGGCGATGCTTCTAAAGTTTTTTGATTGGAACCAATATGTTCTGGAATCCTTGAGACATTAGTAGTAGATGTGTAATGTTTCTTTGATTATTTCTTTTGAATTTATTCCCTCAAGCATTTGACCACTGCAATTGCACTGGGGTGGGTACATGTGCGGCCTCGTTTCTTGGGTCCACCTAGAAAATGTTCCCTTAGTCAAGGTGCCCCACCAGATTTTGTTGCATGGCATAGCTTTCACTCCCAATCTATGAATTGATCACTGGTGTTAATTTCATATTGCCACTCTATCCCATGTGCCTTTTCTTCCTTGCTAGTTTGAATCTGGGTTCTATCACTAGGCCCAACATTTTCTTCCATCTCAAATAACTTATTCAAGAAATCATGGAACAGTGAATACATAATTAAAGTAGCAACAAAGATACTCGCTATTACAAAAATGTACATCCAATGCGCAAAAACGTAATCCTTTTCAAATTCAGATACATGAAAGCATACATACAATGCACAATGCACATCCAATGAAGGATGTCTTTTGTACCCAATTAAGGATACTTTACACAAATCAAAGCAAGGATTTATGTTTTCCCAATACTCTAGTATAAGAAAATAGACCCTTGCTTAACGTGGAACATATCAAATATCAAGAACCAATACTTGCCCCTAAGCAGAACTCTTGGCTCCATCAAATTGTTTATAAAACAGCATGAGGGAGCAAGCAACATATAAATTACTCGTGTTGCTCAAACACAAACAAGCTCAAGTGACTCCAATTTCCTCATTCTCTATAATCTATCGTAATTCTCTATAATAATCTAGAATTAGCAATTAAATAGTTAATTTTATTATCTATTATCTCCATTCTATTGTAAGATAAACTCTACTCACATTTAGAGGCCTCATGCCTATCAGATCTCCCTTGAGAACAATGGACTCCAACATCTTTTTTGGTGAGGTCGATGCAAAATCAACCAGGATGAGTGGAGTTAGTTATGTCAACAAACGATTAGGATAACAAGATGTAGTAGGTTTTGCAACAATTTGCTACACATGCATTAACAACATTTGCATCATCAATAACTGATGAACTAGAGTATATTACGAGTGTGGAGGCCAAGGTTTGAGAAGGGAAGAAGTAGTAACATATATATTAAAAGGCATGATGTGTTTAGATTTTGCAAAATTCATGAGTAGAAATGGGGGATGAAGGGGCAGAAGAACGAGTGGAGGTCGATGATTTTTTGTTGATCATGGTGATGAATTGCAGGGCCAAATTGATGAAATTTTAGTTGCACATGGGAGTATCTAAACAAATTTCAAGAAAGCTCTAAAAGAGGATTATTTCATAAAAGATAAGTAGCTAGTAATGAATCTATACCGAGGAGTCATTTCACAAGGAATCATTGGGTCTGGGCTACTATAAAAACATTGGTCAAGTAGAGTAGCTTGATGAGCCCTTTATTGCTTTGGCTAGCCATCATTTAAAGATTAACCTCATGTTAAAAATATTATATTTGAGAGGGAAAAGTCCCATCGATATAGCTCATGGATGTCATATTTAGGTTGCCAATGCTTTACCAAGAGAGCTTATAAGAGCGTGCCCAAACATCAAGATTACCAGAGAGGTTGTGAGTATTAAGCAATACATTTTTGTACATGAGCATTCTACTTATCATCTTATATTTGGTCAACCTTCTATTATCACTGTCCAAATTGAAACTAAATATTTTTAATGATGGATGTGCTTATGCCAATAATTCAAAGCAAAGATGATAAGAAAGCTATGCAATTTCTAACTATTTGTGTGTCTTATAAGAAATAGGAATAGTCTCTAAGGTCATCCTTTGACAAAATTGATGAAGGATTTCAAAAAGTACATGGCTATTCTAGATTTTTTTCAAGTGCCATTAGTCAACTATAACTAATATTGACTTGAATATAAATCTCCTATGAAATAAATGACTCTAACTACAAAAGCCTCTACAAATTCATCAACAATTAGATCTATTTCCACGATCTTGACGTTATGTTATTCATTTGCTACTTATCCTGTATGAACCTCAGTGCTCCATACTTCTTAGGAACTATAAACCACCAATTGGAATAAGGAGCACAAGATGGTTTCAAAATACCAATCTTAATCTTTTCATTGAGTAATTAGTCAATCAATTTAGGAAGACGAGCCTTTGAAACAAGAATAGGCCGTGAATTCCAAGGCATATGAGGAATGATGAATATAACCATTGGAGCTACAACATTGGATCAATACAACCAATCTCACGTGGCTAGAAAGCAAGAGCTTTTCCATGTCTTTGAAACATCTCATGACCGAACTCCACCTCTTCTTGATTTAAGAAGTCTTCATCTCCAATCGTGAATTCCTGAAGTGTTTCTTTAGTAAACTTATGCCCAATCTTACTTGGGTCCCTAAGAGTAGGTTGTGAAGAAGCCTTCTCCATAATCGCATCACTTTCTTTTGGCAAAGGTACAACTACACGTTTGAACTCCTTTTTATTGTCTTGCACTTTTTGTATCCAAATCTTCTTAAACTCCATAAGAAAATCATACATATCTACCGAATTTACTATCGCAAAGTCAACTCCAACTTGAGCATTGGATTGAACAACCGAACCCCATCCTTGCATTATATCCACAAATGAAAACTCTTCAAAAACCCCTAAAATTCAGATCCAACAATTCACATCCCTAAAAAGCTTCTTGGACATTGCAAATATATTGCTTCTCCCATTTGCTTAAATCTTGAAATTTTCTATAAGAAATTGAACCCTCCAAAGTCAATCCCAAGAATTCCAAAGAAAAAGCCTCTTTTTGTCATCACCAATTGGAGATAACTTTTTCTTCATAGCACCATCATAGTCCACTTCGGTTTCTCCTGAATCGGAATCCTCTTCAGCGTAATTCATATATACGGGGTCGTCACCAGTCCCTATGTTGGTCTTTGATTTGGGGTCTGACTTCGCCCCTTTTTGCGATCTCTTCCTTCGTTTTTTCTACTTTTTCTGAGATTGGGCAATTGATGCCGTGTCTCTTTCCTCAAGAATATAATTTTGTTTTTGGAGCATCGATCGTGTGAGTACATTTACTGGTACGAGAGATGTACTTGGTGATGGCTCCTCGGTAACTTCAATCAAGTTTAATGGCTCTTCGGTGCATTTGGATTATTTGGACATTGGGCAATCAAATGATCTATGCCACATCAATTACACATGAGTATTGGCATTGTAGACGTGCTCGCTTGATTGGTTTGCATTAGTGTGGCGTTCTGTTGTAGCCTAATAGGACACTCGGCTACACGAAGTGGACCTCCACACTCATAGCATTGAAGAGGTGGTCTCTTAGCAGTGTAATTGATATTTTGGCCTCTTGCCACAAGAGCAGCTACTTGATAGATAGGTTTGACTTGTCCCCAATAGTCCTCCATGTAGTATTGTGGACTTTCTTCAAGCACATCCATCCCATAGGCAATATTAGGGGTGGCTTCTGATTTGGCCTCTCTAAATAGGCTTAGTTTCGCATTACTTTAGCCATTTCAGTAATCCACTTATGGTATGCCACTTAGGGTAGGCGATTCAACAGTTTCAGTCCGCTTAGGGTTAGTCGCTTAGGGATTTCGCTTAGGGATAGCCGCTTAAGTGTTAGTACTTTGCATTTTGGCTATTTAAGGCCACTTAGGATTAGTGGCTTTAGGTTTGGCCGCTCCAAAATTGGGGTAGGATAGCGTTTGACTATTTTAGTTTGCTTAGGGCTAGCTGCCTAGGGTTAGTGGCTTAGGGTTTGGTTACTAATAGATGACCATGTTTAGGGTGTTATGGTAGGCTATGTAAAGTCGCTAAGGTTAGGCCGCTCCAAATCGGCCACTCCAAATCGGATTAGGGCACCATTTAGCCATTTCAATCCACTTAGGCCTAGCTGCTTAGGGTTAGCGGCTTAGCTAAAGCCATTTTAGTTTGCTTAGGACTAGTCACTTAAGTCTATGCCATTTCATTCTGCTTAGGGCTAGCCGCTTAGGTTAAGCCATTTTAGTCTGCTTAGGGCTAGCTACGTAGGGCTAGGCACTTAGGGTAAACGGCTTAAAATTTGGCCGCTAATAGATGGACATGTTTAGGGTGTTAAGGTAGGCTTTGTAAATTTGCTTAGGTTAGGTTGCTCCAAATTGGACTAGGGTAGCATTTAGCCATTTCAATCCGCTTAGGGATAGCTACTTAGGGTTAATAGCTTTACGTTTGGCCGCTAGTAGATGGCCATTTTTGGACGGTTAGTGTAACATTTAATGGCCTAATAACTTGTGTGTAGTGGAAATGAGCATGAACATAGTGGGCATTTCATTAGAATAGATTCATAATGAGAATTACAAGAGTGCATGGGTGGAGAGAGCAACAAAAAGCATAACACCTAGTTAGATAGCATCCAATTCCCCCTAAGCTTTAACCCTTTGGACACAACCTTTGAATTTTGGAACCTTAGCATTTTGGAAGTCTTAATGGGTTGAACCTTAGGGTCTTTTTAGCCCATTGTTGCACATGGCTCTTTTGCAGATGGCCACCCCTTTGGATCCCTATTTTCCCTCCTTTGGATCCCTTCTGTGGCCGGTCTGCTAGCTTAACCAATATCTAGCCTTTTCTCCCTTGGCACTTCCCCACATTAAATGATCAGTTAAATATGGGAAAATCATTTAGGAGAATTAGATATTGATTATTATGACATTACCTCTCTCTTGAAATCATAGTCGTCCTCGACTATGGCGTAGAGAAGATAAATCATATTCATGAGTCCTTTTCTTAGCGGGTAGAGGATACCTATGTTACCCTACGACATCATTCCACAATGGACGACTAGTCCATTTGGCGCTTGAGAGCCTTAGGTTGCCGCAAGCATGTCTGCACATTAGTCCTATCAGTCTTCCATAATAGAGTGACAAGCTCTACTTGGTGTTTGGGAGATGTCGTCTCCGCAAACTTGATCTAAGCATGCATACTACTTCATTTTTGTGCACAATAAAGAAAAAGAAAGTCTTATAAGACAAAAACTTTATTCATTTTTAACATTTTTTACATTTGCTTACTCATTGGGAAGCATTGTAAGCATGGACAAGGTTTAGGTTATCCTTTAATTGTATGCCTTGCATCCATCTAGCATCTTCAAAAGGATAATTCTTAAACTTATTAAGATATCGTCAGATAGTCTTATCGTCTCTTAGCACCTTGTCTTCATGTCGGAGAATGGACTCGGGCTGCAGCACCTCCTCTTGGTCCTCGATCTCCGGCGGGTCTTCAATAGTTGGTTCTTGAGGTGGCTCTCCTTTGTAAGGCTTTAATAGGCTCACATGGAAAGCATTGTGTATGAGCCAATGATTGGGCAACTTGAGTTGATAGGCCATCTCATTGATTGGCCTAAGAATCTGAAAGGGACCATAGTACCTTTTTGCTAGTTTAGCATAGTACTTTTGGTGGCCCGTAGGATTCTTGCCTGTCGTGTGCCTTAATCAAGCCTTGGGAAACTTTAACAAGACCCAATCATTTTCTTTAAAGGCTTGGGCTCTTCTGTGCTTGTCAGCAGAAGCCTTTTGCCTTTGCTGTGAGATAGAGATAGCATCCTTAATCTTTTGAAAAGATTCTTGTAGGTCTTGGCTATACTCATCTGCAGCGAAGATCTTCCCATGTACCTTAAGTAGCAAGGGACTTTTTGATCTTCCCTCAATTACCTCAAAAGGTGCTTTTCCCGTGGAAGTATGTACAGTGTTATTGTAAGCATACTCCACTATGGGTAAGTACTTCTCCCATTGGGATCTTTGATCTACTTCCGTTACATAGGCTTTTAGTAGATCGAGAATGGTTAGGTTAGCTATTTCACTTTGGCCATCCGTTTGTGGATGATAGGCCGAAGAGAAGTTTAGCCTTGTCCCTAAATTCTCAAAGAGACCCTTCCAGAAATTACTGGTCATTCTAGGATCTCTATCCGACACTATGGACATTGGCAAGCCATGGTACTTGAAAATTTGTGAAATGAAGAGGGTTGCCATTTGATGGGCTTTGATAGTCTTTTTGACAGGTATAAAATGAGCTTATTTAATGAACCTGTCTACTATCGTCCATATTCCCGTATTCCCATGGATAGACTTAGGCAATCCAAAGATAAAATCCATGGATATGCTCTCCCATGGTGAATTAGGGATTGGCAAGGGTTGAAGCAATCCAAGTTGCTTCCCTCTATCAAATTTTGTCTTTTGGCATACCACACATTTAGAAACATACTCTTGTATGTTCACTTTCATGGTAGTCCAATAGAAATATGTTTCAATTCCCTTTAAAGTAGACTGAATCCCTCTATGCCCCACATAAGGTGGAGCATGAGATTCATACATTACTTTCTCACGTAGTGAGTTAGTAACGCATAGTCTATTGCCATAGAGAAGATAACCATCTTGTAAGGTAAATGGTTCTTCTTTCTTCCCTAATGCAAGGGCTGAAATTACATCTCTAAAATCGGGATCAATAGCATACTCATCTATCATTGAAGATAGATCATTGTGAGTTGCTATGGAAACCGCATTCACTCTCGGCCGTCTTGAGAGTGCATCAGCTACTTGATTATGCTTGCCAGAAATGTGAGCAATATGAAAATGAAATTGCGAAAGGAAATTTGCCCACCTCATTTGTTTGTCGGAGAGCTTGGTCTGCGTCATGAAGTACTTAAGACTTTGGTGATCCGTTCGCAGAATGAAAGGAGTCCCCAATAAATAGTGCTTCCATGAGTCTAAGGCATGTAGAACTGCAAGGAGTTCCTTTTCATATATGCCTAGAGCTTGCTCCGCAGGGTCGAGCCTTCGACTCTCATAGCCTATGGCATGCCCTTCTTGGAGTAAAACAGCTCCAAGGCAATCACCACAAGAATCACATTGGACCTCAAATGGTTTTGAGAGATCCGGTAGTGTAAGCACAGGTTGAGAGATAAGATTTTCTTTAAGCTTTTCGAAAGCATTGTTCTCCTTAGCAGACCATGTATACCTAACGCTTTTCTTTGTTAGGTCATGTAATGGTCCCGCAATTTGTGAGAACTTTTCTATGAAGCGTCTATAGTATGCACACATACCTATAAAGCTTCTTAGTTCATGAAGATTCCTTGGTTTAGGCCATCCTTTTATTACCTCTAACTTAGATGGATCCATTTGGATGCCATCTTGAGAGATAATATGACCTAAATACTAAATCTCTTGCAAGAAAAATTCACTTTTCTTTCGATTAACATAAAGTTTATTCTCTCTTAAAACTTGAAATATTACCTGGAGGTGTTGCTTGTGTTCCTCCAATGAATTAGAGTAGATGATAATATCATCAAAGAACACTCCAGTGAAGGTTCGATGAGGCCTGAACAGCTTCTCCATCAAGCGGTTGAATGTGGCTGGTGCATTGGTCAAGCCAAAAGGCATGACAATGTATTCGTAAAGACCAAATGTGGTACGAAATGCGATCTTTACAATGTCTTGATCAACTATCCTTATTTGATGATAGCCACTTTTTAGGTCAATCCTACTGAAGTAGGTCGATCCTTGTAGCTTATCAAATAGGTCTTCTACCCGTGGAACGGGAAACCTATTCTTGATAGTGATCCTATTTAGTGCTCTATAGTCGACACACATACGATATGTGCCGTCTTTCTTTTGCACTAATAACACAGGTGAGCAAAATGGAGATGAGCTTGGCCTAACCATACCCTTCTCAACTAACTCATGCACTTGCTGCATAATCTCCTCTTGTTGAGCTTGAGAAACTCTATAAGGAGGTTTGTTAGGCAGTGAACTTCCTGGAAGAAGTTCGATTGCATGGTCATCATTACCTCGTTTAGGAGGTAGCTCACAAGGGATGTCGTCAATAAAAACATCTTGAAACCCCTCGAGAAAATTGGATAACTCTAATTCCTTTTGGTTGCTTTTATTTTCTTTTGCTAAAGCATTAGGTTCATTTTGAGAGTCTTTAACAAAAATCATGTACACGGAAATAGAGCTCTTTATTGACTTGTTGAAAGTTGGTGTATGTACAATGGGGATAGTGTTACCCATTTCCTTAGTATCTATATACATGTCTTTTTCCCTGAACTTAAAGGAGATTCTCCTTTCAGGAAATTTAACATCGGTAGCTAGGCGGTCAAACCATGGTGCCCCTAGGATTACATCCTCATGCTTGAGAGGAGAGATAAAGAAGTCCTCTTTGTCCACATAGCCTTGGACATGAAGCCTCAATTTCCCAATTAAGGGAGTGACTGAAGCTTCTTGCCCCTTTAAGGCACTGTCTGCGGGTAGGACATCTCCCATCTCGTAGGATTGTATGCCTAGCTTGGTGGCTAACTCCATAGATATAAAATTTTGAATAGAACCAGGGTCAAAGAGAATAAAAGCATCATGTTCTCTTACCTTTCCCCAAGCATGGCATAGAGGAGATCCTTTGTGGTGAGTTTGGTGAGTCTCCTCCTCTTGGATTTCAACCAAGGAAGCTCTAGGAGGATCTTGGCGGTTGTTCTTTTGGGGACAAGCGCGGTACGCATGTCCTTGTTCGCCGCACTTGAAACACTGGTTATCCTTACGATAACGCTCAAGCTCTTCAGGAGAGAGTTTATTCTTACCTTTGTAAACTCCCTTCTCTTTAGCTTTGTTGGAGTTGCCCTTAGGAGACTTTTGGACATTGTCCTTCCCCTTAGGCTCATTGGAACCCTTGTTTTCTGGGGGCTTATTATTTCTTTTAGCCCCCGTTTGGAAATTGATTCTAGAGGCCACCATAGTATGGTGTATTACCGCCGATATGGTACATGGCCTTTGGGAGTTGACATACTCCGCCATTTCTTCGGTTAAGCCCACACAAAATTGTTGCTTTTGCTCTCCAAAATCCAACTTTTTGAAGACAGTGGCTTTGATTTGTAGGTCCCAAAACTTGTCTACATATTTGTGGATGTATTCATTGGGGGAGAGCTTTAAGCTTCGCCATTCGGTGAGTACTTTGTCTTTTGCATCGGTAGCCAAAAACTGCTTCATAATGGAAGCTCTTAAAGATTTCCATGTTCGTGGAGCTTCACCGTTGGCTCGTAGGCTAGACCACCATTCTCTGGCGGACTTTTGAAAGTGGATAGCTACATGGCGTAGCTTAGAGGATTCCGTGAAGCCCTCATCTCCAAACGCCGCATCGAATTGCTGGATAAAGGCCAAGACTTTTTCCGTAGCACCAAAGGTGCCATCATAAGTAAGGAAAGAGATGCTCTTTCCTCCCTCTTTGAATTTCTTCAGCTTGGACGACCTCTTCCATGCGGCATAGGATTTCCTATGGCCTCTTATTTTTGATGGTTCAAAGGTTGCATCATCACTTTCTTCAGAAGGTGAAGAATTTGAAGAAGGTGGAGAAGAGGGTGACCTCTTTCTCGCCTTTTTCTTGTCTTGATCTTTGTCGTCTTCACCATAGCTTTCATAAGAGGAAGAGGATGAAGAAGATGGAGAAGAGGATGTCCTCTTTCTCGCCTTTTTCTTCTCTTGTTGTTTTATCATCCCTCTTTGAATTGTGGTGAGGAGAAGAATACGATGGTCTTCTCCGCTTTGGTGGTGATGGAGAGCGTTTAGCCCGCCGTCTTCGTGGAGCCATCTCCGCCGAGGTGGCGGGAGACTCGCTTCTTTCTCGTTCCTTCGGTGGAGGCTCTTGAGTTCTCCTTTGGGAAGGAAATGCATCATCAAGAAGTAAATTCTTGAGCCCTTCATATGGATTCTCTTCTTCTTCCCGAATCGGAGAGAGACCTCTTTTGGTAGTCTCACAAGGAGGCTGCCTAGGTGTTCTCTCGTCATGGTGATGAGCTTGGAGAATCCCGTGAGCACGGAGCTGCCGTTGCACTTCACTTTGGAGAGATGGATTGCCCATGGCTTGTTGAAGCCTAGAAATAAGATAGTTAACAAGCATTGAAGCATCATTAGTAGCTTGCTCATGAGCAAAATCAAAGTTATCAACATTAATTTCACTCTCTTTACTATTGTCAGCCATTCTAACAACTTTTAGGTGTAAACTTTTTAGGTGTACTTTGGCACTTCAAGCCCTAGTTGCTACTCCTCTTTACCCCTTTAGAAAAAGCACTCAAGCTACAGTACCCGCGGCTCAAATACCATTAATTGCAAGGAATAGAAGAGAGGGTCTTTCAACACCAAAACAACACTGGCTCCTGTCAAGCTTCTAATAGCTCAATAGTGGTTAAGCCGTAGGCAAGCCCCGTAGGACTCCACTATTAAGACCATAGCTCTCGACGGTGATGCCCCGTTAACTGCACAAAGGCAGGCACACTGCAAGGCTGAAAAATCCCTATTCTACTTACTCACAGGCAATTAATAATACCAACCATTTGTAGCTAGCTTGAGGACCTCCCTTCTTGAGCAAGAAAAGAGAAACCTTGTGCTCTGATACCAATGTAACATTTAATGGCCTAATAACTTATGTGTAGCGGAAATGAGCATGAACATAGTGGGCATTTCATTAGAATAGATTCCTAATGAGAATTACAAGAGTGCTTGGGTGGAGAGAGCAACAAAAAGCATAACACCTAGTTAGATAGCATCCAATTCCCCCTAAGCTTTAACCCTTTGGACACAACCTTTGAATTTTGGAACCTTAGCATTTTGGAAGTCTTAATGGGATGAACCTTAGGGTCTTTTTAGCCCATTGTTGCACATGGCCCTTTTGCAGATGCCCCCCCCTTTGGATCCCTATTTTCCCTCCTTTGGATCCCTACTGTGGCCGGTCTGCTAGCTTAACCAATATTCTAGCCTTTTCTCCCTTGGCACTTCCCCACATTAAATGATCAGTTTAATATGAGAAAATCATTTAGGAGAATTAGATATTGATTATTATGACAGTTAGGGTGGGCCGTGTAAAGCCACTTAGGTTTGGCCGCTCCAAATTGGGTTAGGGTAGAGTTTAGCCATTTCATTTCGCTTAAGCCGTTTTAGTTAAGGGTTAGAGGCTTAGTTTGATCGGTAAGAGTTTTGGGATAGGCTGTTATATGTATTAGGGTTTGTCCTTGATCTACATGCACTGTCATGTAGACGTGGGTGTGGATGTATGTCACGCCCATGAATATAGGCATTGAACAATAAAGACAAAAGTATTACCCGGTGATCCTGATCTCGGTGCACCTCTAAACCAAGGTATGCAGGGATTGGGCATGGCTAGAGAATGTGAGGTAGTTGAGTTACATTGTTATCTGCTTTTTGGTTTGGCAAATTAGGGATGGTTGTACAAAGACGTTGTTGGTCTGGCCGATTAGAGCCAGTGACAGATGGTTTGGCCGATTATGTGCAAAGATGCGCATGGTTTGGCTGATTAGGGCTAATGGCTTTTGGTTTGGCCATTATGGTTAGCCATGCAAAACCGTTTTTTGTTGACTATTGGTTCACTTAGCGCTAGCTAGCTGTTTGTTTAAATGATGCTATTAGCTCATGTTATACACTCCAATAACAATCAAGCCATGCGTACTCACTATTAATTGTTACTTTGTTTTGCAATCTTTAAATTAATTATGGATGATAGGATGTCATGCCCTTGTATGCTATGTAAGCATCAAATCTTTTGAAAATGAAATATCTATGATCAACATATACGCAACAACGACCTTTTTCCCGTAGAGCAGCTACGACAAGATCTATGTTATCAATCTCGTGGTCAAGAGAGGATATGTCAAATCTTGGATATTGATATCACTTTAATCTCAACACGAACTCAGCAAAGGAGGCAAACATCAACAAATGAAACATGAATTTCGATATTGCTGCAGTGTGAGTCTGAAATTGTTTTATGTGTCACTAGTATCACAAGTACAAAGCTTTGTGGGGTGACACTTCAGAGTGCAACGGATAGACACATGAAGGATCACCTTTGACAGTGGTGTCAGGGCAAGCTTTGTTTAAGAAAGTCGGAGTAGTGCCATGGATGACAAAACACAGACTAGCCAACTTGAATACTTTGGCTACATCCAAAAAATCTTGAAAATTAGCTTAAGAAAGTTTGATATTTTCATTTTTGATGTGAAGTGGTTCAATGTTATTACTAGTGGTTCCAATGCAATTGTGCACAAGGATAGGAGTGGATCGATTCAAGTCAACTTCAGGCCAACTTTAGGCCGGTGTGGATGGATGATTGGGATACATGTGTTAGCCGACATGGTTGGATGCAGAGGATTGGGTAAGGATTGTGCAAGAGTAGTAGGAGCATTCAGACAAGTTCCAACAGTAGCACGATGCAGCCAGAGCATGCTTGGAGCCTGTAGGATCTTCTCATCTTGGGAGTGGAAGCTACAAGACTCTCTGATATGAGTTTGTAAGTGTCATGCACTATTTAAGTAGCGTATGTACATATGTTTCTCAATTGTTTATCTTATGGTTAAGTGTTTATATTACAGGGGCTTGCCATGAAGTGTCCTCCAAGGGGTAGAGAGGAGAAATATGGATTCAAGTATGGACTATCAGCTCTTCTTCTGCAACTTCAGGATGAGGGAGACCTTCAGGATGTTGACTAAGCGGCCTTACCTTGATCAGTCTCAACGTGTGGTATATCTTCATTTGTACATGTTGATGTATAGCTACTTATGCTTTTGGTTCATATATACTTTTACACGATAGCTGATCTATTTATGGTTATGTCCGTTTTGATTATGGTTCTATTTAAGGTTATGGTTATGGTTTTAGAATTTGGTTATAGTTAAGTTTTGATTATTTTTATGGTTATGCCAATTTTGATTATGGTTATGCTTAAAGTTATGGTTATGATTTCAGAATTCGGTTATGTGGTTATGGTTTGAAGTTATGGTTATGATTTCAGAATTTGGTTATGGTTATGGTTATGGTTATGGTTTGAGGTTATGGTCATGCTTATGGTTATGGTTTCAAAATTTGGTTATAGTTATGGTTTTAGAATCTATTTATAGTTATGGTTTCAAAATTCATTGATGGTTACGGTTTGAGGTTGTGGTCATGCTTACGGTTATGGTTTCAGAATTTGGTTATGGTTATGGTTTCAAAATTTGTTTATGGTTATGGCTTGAGGTTATGGTTATGGTTTCAAAATTCGGTTAGAAATATGCTTTGAGGTTATGGTTATGGTTATGGTTATGGTTTCAAAATTTGGTTAGAGATATGGTTTGAGTTTATGGTTATGGTTTCAAAATTTGATAATGGTTTCAATATTTAGTTACGGTTATGGTTATGGTTATGCGTAAGGTTATGGTTATGGTTATGGTTTCAAAATTCAATTACGGTTATGTTTTGCAATTTACACGATGGTTATGGTTTGTAAGTATTGATGTGGTTATGTTTTGTGGATCTTGTCATGGTCAATATGTTCTCACACATCTATGGACTTTTCAAGCAAAAAAAAGGTGGAGGGAGGTTGTTTACTCTCTCCTTTGAGTAGAGTTTTGGTGTTGCAGTACATGTAGTACCAGATGCCAGTCCTCTCTGCTCAAAAACATTTACAGGTCTCGGCTTCGGTATCGGCCTCGATATGATTGTCGGTATACATATATTTAACTACAGCCCATATACTGACGCCCTGTATACCGACATTCATACCATCGTGATCGTACCGACACCCATACGAATGTCCATATCGACACTCAGGTTTTATCTATCGATACAGGCGTTGATATTCTCATGACGTGTGGTAGTGCCAAAATTGATATTGGTACATATAAGGATGTGGTATAGTTTGTAGAAAATTGTGCAGTGTGTCAAATGTATCTGAAAATAAAACATCATGATGGATTGCATTCTACGTACCCATTGACCACACATTTCAAGTGGGTTGTTGATTTAGTTACCATGCCTAATGTTTATGGACAATGAGATATGTTGCACTTGCCAAGGAGGATTCAATAAATCATGTTGAAGGGAGATCTTTGAGGACTAAAGCTAAAGGTGAGTTATGCAAGTCTTTTCTTGAAGACATGATATGCACGTATGGATTTATTGCCAAGAATACTGCCAATAGGGGTGAATTGAATGCTGATGAAGCTAGAGAAATTTTTTCTTGTATATGTATCAAGCTAGATGTTACTACTATATACAATCCAAAAGGTAATGGAAAGAGTGAAAGAGGGCATCCTCCCATCACCAAATCTTTGTCTAAAGCATGTAAAAGAGAAATTGAGGCATGGATTAGGATATTACCTTATGTTGTATGGCAGATATCACAACACACAACACGATTACAGATTTTATCCCAACACAGTTTATGTATGGACAAAAACCTGTTATACCTATAGAAAAAGCAGTTGTCATTTGGAGTGTATTGCTTTGGAATATAGGATCGAGTAGAGAAGATTTTCTTGCTTTGAGGATTGGTCAGTTAGAGAAGAGAAACAAGGACATTGAAGCGGCAAAGGCAAAGTTAAAGAATGCTTTTTTAACACTAGTTTGGTACTAAAAAGGATACTTCTTGGGTTTTTAAAAGATATTTTGAAATTTTCTAGAAAAGATATTCAAAAAGACTTTGATAAGATTAAAATATGCTAGCTTACCTTTAAAAATCAATTTTTTAAATTTTGAACACTCATGAAAGCCACCTACACAAAAGAGCAACAAATATTTTCTAAAATGTGACACTCAACCATAACAAAAATATGAAAAAGATACATGCAATAATCCATGTTAGCTACTTATGTTTGTGCTTCATATATTTCCAAGTTTCATGACAAAGATTTTTTTTTTTTACTATAATTACATAGGAAAGGAGACTTTGAAAGGCCAAAAATTGGCTCTTAACAATTGGGATTTTTGTTTGTAACACTTATTTGCCATAAGAACTAAGATGCACAATTTAAGTTCTTGTTAAAATAAGTGTATTCCATTCACAAATCATCAAACCTATGTAAAATCTATATTTGTTAAGTTGTTAAAAGTTATTTATGACAATTTTAACAAAATTGCATGTAGACGGTGGGAACAAGAACTCGGTGAACTGGTACTTACAAAGCCAATTTACTGTGGGTAATTGCATAATGGGACCCAATCCAATCCTATAAATAGGGGCCATTACTTCATTTGATGCGGATCACTTAGGAGATTGATACACTATTGTACTATGCTCTTGATTCTAGTGTCTTGGAGCTCATTGTGCTTTTGTACTCTCTTGTTTAGTTCAAAGCAATCCTTTGGCTCATATTGTACTTTGTTCGAATTGTATTGATTTGAGTACAATCCAATTCAATTCTACGTGTCATTTCCATTTTAGTCATTATTTCCATTTCCATTTTAGTACCAATGTCTTTGTCTGATTTGTTGTCTGAAGTTCATCTGTATGAACCGATTTAACTAACTCAACCCAACCTGGAATAGTTGTCTAAAGAGACCAGCTCATTCCATTTCTACAATCACGATGGCTTGAGTTGAATTGCTCTTGATAGAGAATCACTCTCCTAATAGGTTTTGGGTTAGTTGCTTTACAGCAGTCATGCCACCCAGAAAAGTTTCCCGTGTGGCAGAAGGCCATCAACCATATTCACAGTGAATCCAAACCGTGTGAATCCAATACAAGAGGAGTCAGAGCAAGGATTTGACACAGACATGGAGTCTAGTAATGAAATTGATCGAAACTTAGATCAATAGGAGGTTGGGAAGCAGGAGGACTTCCAACACTCTACAGGGTCCATGCATCGGCAATTAGAGAGGGCAGAGAGGCACTCTTGATCCGCAGAATCTCAGAAGAAGGCTTAGGGAAAAACCAAAAAGCACACGGATAAGAGTAAAGGTAGCAGAGGGATTCATAGGTCAAGACAAAGGAAGAATAAACAAAAACCAAACCCTGATATAGTAATTGAAACGGATGATACTGACCTGTAATGGAATTTGCCTATTCAATTTGAGAGTAGCGGAATTTAATGAGAGTACTTTCAAGAAATGATTTTGTGAGCATAGCGGGTAGACATAATTGAAGATAGCAACATAATTATAGCAATTAGTTAACTTGGCATGCACAATACTTTTGCAAGAGAGAGAATTTAGAGAACATGACAACAGTTGAGGACCGGATTTATGTGGAGTCGGTCCCCCCTCCAATAGGCATTTGTATTGTGATTTCTCCCATAAAGAGAGACTTGTTACAATACATTCTTTGTGTTCCTTGTGACCTAGGTGAAGCAATGAAGATGGAAAGCTTCATGCATCACCATCATAGCATAACCTAAACTTGAAGAAAGCTTTAACTATACCAAGCCTCAGTCCCAAGACCTCAAACACCTTTGAAGGTGGAGAGAGCTAGCAGGGAATGAGGGTAGGGAAGAGGAAGAAGAAACATTTCATACGAGAAAGAGCTAGTTCCTCACTTATCATAACTCTTGTGCTAGCATACATAATAGCATAGTAATGAAGAATAAATAGATGGCAAGCTCAAGCATTGAAGCATGGATCTTGGATGGATTTGCACTCCATAGCCAAGAGGGTTGGTGTAGGCTCTCAACCTCTACTTGCTTGGAGAAAGAGAGGGATCTCTTGCACTTTGCATAGTACACAATGAGAGTGTTTGTGAGTGTGTGTGGGTGAGTATACCCCCTAAGCACCCCCCTAGCTTGCTTGGGTCGACCCCCCCTTGTAGCTCATGCTTGAAGCTCATTGGACCCCTCCAGGCCTAGCCAATCACAAGCAGGAGCCATTACAAGCAGCATGGGTAGCCTTGGGACAAGTGTCCCCCTTTCCCCTTTGAGAGAGAGGACTTGATAAATGCAAAATCAATTAATTAAATATCCTAAATTATCATTGGACCCCTTGGGTGGCCAACCAATAGGCTTCAAGCACACCATGAGGGCAACATGGGATGGAACTTGACAAGTGTCCTTGTTGCCTCTTCAAGCTGGGGCTTCCCTTGTGTGTGTGTGTGTGTGTGTGTGTTCTCTCTCATCCCCCCCCCCCCCCCTTGTAGGCTCGCCCCCCTCCTTGTAGGGATATTTTTGACTTTGGATGAGCAAGCCCCTTAGTCATCAAGCATGACTAAGCACTTGAAGTAGGGGGTGTTCCCACAAGCATCTCAGGCAAGCTTCTCAAGGCACCTCAAGCACCTTAATCATGCACCAAGTCAAGCACCTCAAGCATGGAGCCAGTCAAGCACCTCAAGCATCTTAATCAAGCACCTCAAGCATGACAAGCACCTCAAGCAGGACAAGTACCTCAAGCACGACAAGCACCTCGAGCTTAGGCCGGGTTCCCACCTCAAGCTCAGCCCTAGCTTACCTAAGGTCAAAGGACTTTTACACACATTATTGGAGGTCTTCAATGAAGCTAACCCTAAGGTATTATGCTCCATTGGTTAGCCTTGCTCTTGATAGACCATCTCCCATTTGGGCCCCTTTACTATTGGCCCCGTGTTGAGATAGATCTATAAGCACATATCTATATCTTAACACTTGTTCCCATTTATTCTCCCACATTAAGTGATCAATTTAATATGAGAAAATCATTTGGGTTGGTTAGATATTAGATTTTTTGACATTACCTCTCTCTTGAAATCATAGTCGTCCTCGACTATGAGGTAGAAGAGATAAAGCCTTAGTCATTAGTCAATCGTACTTAGCGGGTAGAGGATCCCTTTTTTACCCTACGACATCTTTCCAAGATGGATGACTAATCCATTTGGTGCTTGGGAGACATAGCTACCGCAAGCATGTCTGCTCTTTAGTCCATTTCATTCTCCCAAAGTAGAGTGACAAATTCTACTTGGTGTTTGAGAGACGTCGTCATCACAAACATGATTCTAAGCATGCATACTAGTTAAATTTGTGCACAATTAAAAAGAGGATTAGTCTTATAAGACAAAAACATGAGTCATTTAAAAGAGAGTTGTACATTTGCTTACTCTAATGTAGCATTGTAAGCATTGACAAGGTTCATACTATCCTTAAGTTGTACTCCTTGCATCCATTTAGCATCTTCAAAAGGATAATTTTTGAACTTAATAAGATATCGTCGGATTATCTTACCATGTCGTAGTACCTTGTCTTCATGCCGAAGGACAGCTTCGGGTTGTAGCACCTCTTCTTGGTCTTCAACTTCGGGAGGGTCTTCAATAATTGGTTCAGTTGGTGGCTCTCCTTTCTAGGGCTTAAGTAGACTTACATGAAAGGCATTGTGTATAAGCCAATGGTTGGGCAACTTGAGTTGATAAGCCGTCTCATTGATGGGCTTCAAGATTTGGAAAGGACCATAGTATCTTTTTGCTAGTTTAGCATAATACTTTTGATGGCCCGTAGGATATTTGCCCGTCGTTTGCCTTAATCGAGCCTTAGGAAACTTGAGGAAGACCCAATCATTTTCTTTGAACATTAAGGCTCTTCAGTGCTTATCAGCAGCAGCTTTTTGCCTTTGTTGAGAGATTCATACATAACCTTCTCACGAAGGGAATGGGTAACACATAGCCTATTGCCGTGGAGAAGATAACCATCCTGCAAGGTGAATGGTTCCTCTTTCTTCCCCAAAGCAAGGGCTGACATTATGTCTCTAAAGTCAGGGTCAGTAGCATACTCATCTATCATAGAGGATAGATCATTGTGAGTAGCTATAGACACCGCATTAACTTTTGGTCGTCGTGAAAGTGCATCGGCAACTTGATTGTGCTTACCAGCTATGTGAGCAATATGGAAATTAAATTGCGAAAGAAAATTTGCCCACCTCATTTGTTTGTCGGAAAGTTTGGTTTGCGTCATGAAATACTTGAGACTTTGGTAGTCGGTTCGTGGGATAAATGGAGTCCCCAATAGGTAGTGCTTCCATGTATCTAGGGCATGTAGAACAGCTAAAAGCTCTTTCTCATAAATGCCCAAGACTCGTTCATCACTATTGAGCCTTCGGCTCTCATATGCTATGGCATGCCCTTCTTGAAGCAAAACCGCTCCAAGGCAATCACCACAAGCATCACATTGGACCTCAAATGGTTTTGAGAGATTTGGAAGCACGAGGACTGGTTGGGAAGTAAGATTCTCTTTGAGTTTTTCAAAAGTATTTTGCTCCTTAGCAGTCCATACAAACTTAACGTTCTTCTTTGTTAAGTCGTGTAGTGGTCCTGCTACTTGAGAGAAGTTTGCTATGAAGCGTCTATAGTATGCACACATACGAATAAAGCTTCTTAGCTCATGTAGATTCCTTGGGTTAGGCCATGATTTTATTACCTCTAACTTTGATGGATCCATACGAATACCATCGTGAGAGATAATATGACCTAGATATTGAATCTCTTGAAGGAAGAATTCACTTTTCTTTTGGTTGAGAAAAAGTTTGTTTTCCCTCAAGGCTTGAAAAATCACTTGGAGATGTTGCTTATGTTCCTCGAAAGATTTGGAGTAGATGATGATATCATCAAAGAACACTCCAGTGAATTTACGATATGGTCTAAAAATTTTCTCCATGAGACGATTGAAAGTAGCTGGTGCATTAGTCAAGCCAAAAGGCATGACTAGATATTCATAAAGACCAAATGTTGTGCGAAACGAGGTCTTTAGGATATCTTCATCCACTATCCTTATTTGATGATAGCCACTCTTAAGGTAAATCCTACTGAAGTAGGTAGAGCCTTGTAGCTTATCAAACGGATCTTCTACCCGAGGCACGGGAAATCTGTTTTTGATAGTGATATGGTTTAGTGCTCGATAGTCCACACACATACGGTATGTACCATCTTTCTTTTGCACTAAAAGGACTGGAGAACAAAAGGGAGAGGAACTAGGCCTCACCATCCCTTTGTCTACCAATTCCTGTACTTGCCTCATAATCTCCTCTTGTTGAGCTTGTGAGACTCGATAAGGAGGTTTGTTAGGCGGTGAGCTTCCTGGAAGGAGCTCAATACGATGGTCATCATCCCCTCGTTTTGGAGGTAGGTCCATAGGGATATCATCGATGAACACATCTTGGAATCCTTTTAGAAAAGTAGACAAGTCTAAATCTTCTTGATTCCTATCATTTTCATTTGATGAAACATTATTAGCTTTTAGAGACTCTTTGACATAAATCATGTACACAGAAAGTGAGGTCTTCATTGATTTATCAAAAGAAAGAGGATTTACAAGTGGAATAGTGCGACCACACTCACTAGCATCTATATACATGTTCTTTCCCCTGTAGGTGAAGAAAATTCTCCTTTTAGGGAACTTCATGTTGGCAGCCATGCGATTAAACCATGGTGCCCCCTAGGATAACATCCTGATGTTGGAGAGGAGAGATGAAGAAGTCTTCTTTGTCGACATAGCTTTGGACATGAAGCCTCAACTTCCCAATCAAGGGAGTAACGGAGGCTTGTTGTCCCTTGAAAGCTGCATCAGCTATTACTATATCTCCCATCTCAAAATCTTGAATGCCCAACTTGGTGGCCAACTCTATTGATATGAAGTTGAGAGTAGAGCTAGGGTCAAACAAGATGAAGGCATCATGCTCTCTTACCTTTCCCCAAGCATAGGAGAGTGATGATCCTTTGCAATGAACATCCTCTTTTGGAGCTTTGATGGTGGAAGCCCTAGGAGTCTCATTGCGAGTATTCTTGTTGGGGCAAGAACGATAGCCATGTCCTTGCTCCCCACACTTGAAACATTTATGGTCCTTGCGAAAAGCTTCAAGCTCTTCAGGAGAAAGTTTGTTTTTACCTTTGTAAACTCCCTTCTCCTTGGACCAATTGTTGTTGTGGGAAGTGCCTTGGGAATTATTTTGTGCATTGGATTTCCCCTTTGCATCATTTTTATCTTTGTTTTCCATGGGCTTGACATTACGTTTAGCCCCTTGATGGAAATTGATGAGTGAAGCAACCATGGTGTGATGGATTACTTCGGTAATAGTACCAGGCCGTTGAGAGTTGATGTATTCGGCCATCTCTTCAGGTAATCCTGCACACAATTGCTGTCTTTGCTCGGCAAAGTCTATCTTTTGAAAGATAGTAGCTTTGAGATGTAAATCCCAAAACTTGTCTACATACTTGTTGATAGACTCATGAGAGAGAAGCTTCAAGCCGCGCCATTCGGTAAGAACTTTATCTTTAGTATCGCTTGGAAGAAATTGCTTCATGATGGAAACTCGTAGAGTTTTCCATGTCTTTGGGGCTTCTCCATTGCCACGAAGGCTAGCCCACCATTGACGAGCTGATTTTTGGAAGTGCATAGCTACATGGCGTAGCTTGGAGGACTCTGTGAAGCCCTCGTCCCCAAAGGCCGCATCAAATTGCTGGATGAAGGCCAACACTTTGTCGGTAGCACCAAAGGTGCCATCGTAGGTGAGAAAAGAGATACTCTTTCCTCCCTCATTGAACTTCTTTAGCTTTTGTGACCTTCGCCATGCAGGGAATGATTTGCGATGTCCTCCCCTCTTGTATTCTCTAGGAGAATAGCCATAACTTTCATCGGAAGAGGAGGAAGGTGAAGAAGAAGGAGAAGAGGGTGACCTCTTCCTAGCCCTTTTCTTCATTTGTTTCCTCTCTTGCCTTTCAGAGTGATGAGGAGAAGGACTATAGATTGCTCTTTTCCTCTTGGGAGGAGTAGGCGATCGTCTAGACCACCGTCTTCGTGGAGCCACCTCTTCAAAAGAACTTAGACTTTCATTGCTTTCTTTCTCTTTGGATTCCTCCTCTCGAATGGGAGAGAGTCTTCTTTTGGGGGTCTCGTCAAGAGGCCTCCTAAGCTCTCTCTCCTCTGGGAGAGGAAGGGAAATTCCATAAGCACGAAGTTGTTGAGTAACTTCGGCTTGCAAAGGAGGGTTGCCCATAGCTTGCTGCAACCTAGCGACGAGATAATTCACAAACATGGGAGCATCATCATTAGCACCTTCATGTGCAAAATCAAAGCTATCAATGTTCATTCTACTCTCTTGATTATTGTCAGCCATGTTAACAAAATTTATGTTTATACTTAGTGTATGCTTTGGAAATACAAAACCTTAGTTGCCACTCTTCTTAGCCTTTGAAAATTGGCTCTTAAGTATCTACACCCACGGCTCAAAGTGGTTAATTATAGAGAGTAGAGGAGTAGGTCTAACATAGCAGAGTTGCCAAGGGCTAGCTCCTTTCGGACTTCTTATGGCTCAATAATGGTAAAGCCGTAGGCAAGTCTAAAAAGACTCCACTATTAAGTCCAAAGCTCTCGAGGTGTGCACAATCCCCCACATAGTGGGCTTAACAAAACCGATATTAGATCCCAGTTCCACTTACTCTATTATAATTAACAGCATCAACCATTTATAGGCTACTTAAGGACCTCTCTTCTTAAGCAAGAAAAGAGAAACCAAATGCTCTGATACCAATGTAATGGAATTTGCCTATTCAATTTGAGAGTAGCGGAATTTAATGAGAGTACTTTCAAGAAATGATTTTGTGAGCATAGCGGGTTGACATAATTGAAGATAGCAACATAATCATAGCAATTAGTTAACTTGGCATAGACAATACTTTTGCAAGAGAGAGAATTTAGAGAACATGACAACAGTTGAGGACCGGATTTACGTGGAGCCAGTCCCCCCTCCAATAGGCATTTGTATTGTGATTTCTCCCATAAAGAGAGACTTGTTACAATACATTCTTTGTGTTCCTTGTGACCTAGGTGAAGCAATGAAGATGGAAAGCTTCATGCATCACCATCATAGCATAACCTAAACTTGAAGAAAGCTTTAACTATACCAAGCCTCAGTCCCAAGACCTCAAACACCTTTGAAGGTGGAGAGAGCTAGCAGGGAATGAGGGTAGGGAAGAGGAAGAAGAAACATTTCATACGAGAAAGAGCTAGTTCCTCACTTATCATAACTCTTGTGCTAGCATACATAATAGCATAGTAATGAAGAATAAATAGATGGCAAGCTCAAGCATTGAAGCATGGATCTTGGATGGATTTGCACTCCATAGCCAAGAGGGTTGGTGTAGGCTCTCAACCTCTACTTGCTTGGAGAAAGAGAGGGATCTCTTGCACTTTGCATAGTACACAATGAGAGTGTTTGTGAGTGTGTGTGGGTGAGTATACCCCCTAAGCACCCCCCTAGCTTGCTTGGGTCGACCCCCCCTTGTAGCTCATGCTTGAAGCTCATTGGACCCCTCCAGGCCTAGCCAATCACAAGCAGGAGCCATTACAAGCAACATGGGTAGCCTTGGGACAAGTGTCCCCCTTTCCCCTTTGAGAGAGAGGACTTGATAAATGCAAAATCAATTAATTAAATATCCTAAATTATCATTGGACCCCTTGGATGGCCAACCAATAGGCTTCAGGCACACCATGAGGGCAACATGGGAAGGAACTTGACAAGTGTCCTTGCTGCCTCTTCAAGCTGGGTCTTCCCTTGTGTGTGTGTGTGTGTGTGTGTGTGTTCTCTCTCATCCCCCCCCCCCCCCTTGTAGGCTCGCCCCCCTCCTTGTAGGGATATTTTTGACTTTGGATGAGCAAGCCCCTTAGTCATCAAGCATGACTAAGCACTTGAAGTAGGGGGTGTTCCCACAAGCATCTCAGGCAAGCTTCTCAAGGCACCTCAAGCACCTTAATCATGCACCAAGTCAAGCACCTCAAGCATGGAGCCAGTCAAGCACCTCAAGCATCTTAATCAAGCACCTCAAGCATGACAAGCACCTCAAGCAGGACAAGCACCTCAAGCACGACAAGCACCTCGAGCTTGGGCCGGGTTCCCACCTCAAGCTCAGCCCTAGCTTACCTAAGGTCAAAGGACTTTTACACACATTATTGGAGGTCTTCAATGAAGCTAACCCTAAGGTCTTATGCTCCATTGGTTAGCCTTGCTCTTGATAGACCATCTCCCATTTGGGCCCCTTTACTATTGGCCCCGTGTTGAGATAGATCTATAAGCACATATCTATATCTTAACACTTGTTCCCATTTATTCTCCCACATTAAGTGATCAATTTAATATGAGAAAATCATTTGGGTTGGTTAGATATTAGATTTTTTGACAGACCACTGGAAAGCAGACTCTCATCACTACAAGAAGAAGTCCAGAGAGTGCAACTCATTTTGAAAAGACAAGATTAGGCACCATGGAAGATACATTGATTTGAAAAATTCCTTTCAAGTGTTCAAAGGAGGCAAGAAAGATGACCCAGACACATTCAAGCCTTTGAACAGTATGTTGAGATACAAAACATTGAGAAAGATGATGAATGGGAAAACTATTTTCCTTATACATTGAAGGATGCATGTCAAAAATGGTACTACCATGTTAATCGAGTCAACGTTAGTTAACAGAACCTGTTAAAGGCCGAAGACGTACGAATGTACATCGAAAATCAAAGTGAAGAAGCAGTAAAGATTGGAGTTACACATTTTCCAAATTTTCTAAAATGGTCATGTATTGTAAATTTCCGATTTATTTCAAGCCATTGTAATATTGATAATGTGTTACCGGCTCTATAAGAGTTCCAAGATGTAAAGCATAGGTCACTTAGTGTACCTGGGGTGCAATAAGTGTGGAGCCTCAAAGGTCTTGGGCGATGGACATTACACATTTTAGACTTTGGCTAAGGTATAAAAGCCAACTTTGTAAAGTTTATTATTAAGTTTTTGGATAATGAAATACATCGTGAGCTAACGACTCTCACTTCTCGCGCTTCCTACTCCCTCCCCGGTTGTCACATTGCAGTTGCGTCTGTTGCGTTGCAACCCCGCAGATAAGAGCTCTACGCATTGACGTAAGCACTTCACAGGATTTCGTAGCTTTTGGCATTGCCAACCCGCGGCCTAATTTCATTATAAGTAGAAATTTAAGCTTGTTAATCAAAAACTAACTATAGGCGGGGTGTTGGGGCATCATTGCTAAGCATTTAGATGCATTCTGGGTCAAAAATGACTAAGTAAAAAATCCATTGCTGTTAATAATTGCGATTTTTGCACTTAACCTAAAGTGGGATTTGAGACCATAAGCATGCATGCTTAGGTTTTATAAACATGTCCTAGAAGCTTCGTTACGTTTGGATGTCATTTGATGCTGTAATGGATGTGATTTGTTTGCCAATGAGCGATTGGCTTTTGGTGATTTCAGTCACTTGAGTGTAGCCTGAGTTAGATGCGATTTGTTTGTTGTTTTCCAAGAGATTGACAACCTCTTGTAGCCTCTATGCACTAGTCGAGTCAGCTTCGTCCCATGGATTGACAATTTATTCGTGGTTCTTGCTATGTCTGCAAAGATAGGAGTGAGGTTAGAAACCCCTCCCACATTTGGCGCCGTTGCCGGGGACGAATAGACCTAAACTAGGGAAAACACGAGTGCCTTGTGTAGTTGTCCATTAACTTCCTCTAGGTTCAACTGGAGTTAAACTTTCTCTTAAAAACCACATAGCTTAAGAGTGTCGTCTTTTGCTGTGTAGAGGTAGCTTGGGAGTAGATTGTACTTGCTAAGTACCTTATAGGATTGTAGGATTAGGTTAAGATTTTGAGAATGATTGATGGAAAAGACAAGTCTTAAGATCAATGCTCAAGAAACCATAAAAAGCAAGTGTTTATGGACACTTTCCACAACCCAGTGCAGTAGAACCTAGGAGTAGGTAAGTAGAATCCGAGGTGAGATCTCAAATGTTCACTCCAAAGAAATCATCTGTGAGTTGTTTCTGTGAAGTTACAGAGTTTCAGGTGTACAGCTTGAAACAACACCAAAAGATTATCAATCATTGAACTGGCTGGAGACTATGCTCATAAAAGTTCTATGAACCAGTGGGTAAGCTTAAGGATACATTTGAGGTAAATTTTCAAAAGTTTGCAAAAACTCATATTATTTACTTTTCCATGACATTTTAGGCCAAATTAAGTTGTGACTTGACTCAAAGGCTTAAAACAGGTCATCAAAAGACTGTCCAGTGAAAAAATTGCAAAAAGTATTCCTTTTAGGTCAAAAGTAAATAATCACATTTTTGCATTTGGCTCAAAATGGATCAATGTTGATACCACAGACTCTATGCATGATTACAAACATCTTTTGTGAAGACTCATAGAGTTTGGATCACAAAACAGACCAAAAACTTGGTAAAAAATGAAATCCGTACTGATTGTCGAGAAATTGTGTTTGACTTTATGAATCTTGTTCAGATTAAGTTTTGACTTGACTTAGAGGCTTAAAACAGGTTAAAAAAGATTGTTCAATGAAAAAATTGCAAAAAGTGTTCATTTTAGGTCAAAAGTAAATAATCACATTTTTTGCATTTGGCTCAAAATGGATCAAGGTTAATACCACAGACTCTATGCATCATTACAAACATCTTTCGTGAAGGCTCATAGAGTTTGGATCAAAACACAAACAGACCGAAAACTTGGCAAAAACTGAAATCCGTACTGATTGTCGAGAAATTGTGTGTGACTTTATGAATCTTGTTCAAATTAAGTTTTGACTTGACTCGGAGGCTTAAAACAGGTCATCAAAAGACTGTCCAGTGAAAAAATTGCAAAAAGTATTCCTTTTAGGTCAAAAGTAAATAATCGCAATTTTTTGCATTTGGCTCAAAATGGATCAAGGTTGATACCACAGATTCTATGCATGATTACAAACATCTTTTGTGAAGGCTCATAGAGTTTGGATCACAAAACAGACCAAAAACTTGGCAACAACTGAAATCCGTACTGATTGTCGAGAAATTGTGTTTGACTTGATGAATCTTGTTCAGATTAAGTTTTGACTTTACTTAGAGGCTTAAAACAGGTTATAAAAAGATTGTTCAGTGAAAAAATTGCAAAAAAGTTTTCATTTTAGGTCAAAAGTAAATAATCACATTTTTTGCATTTGGCTCAAAATGGATCAAGGTTAATACCACAGACTCTATGCATCATTACAAACATCTTTTGTGAAGGCTCATAGAGTTTGGATCACAAAACAGACCAAAAACTTGGCAAAAACTAAAATTCGTACTGATTGTCGAGAAATTCTGTCTGACTTGATGAATCTTGTCAAATTAAGTTTTGACTTTACTCAGAGGCTTAAAACAGGTCATAAAAAGACTGTCCAGTGAAAAAATTACAAAAAGTATTTATTTTAGATTAAAAGTAAATAATCGTATTTTTTGCATTTGGCTCAAAATGGATCAAGGTTAATACCACAGACTCTATGCATCATTACAAACATTCTTTGTGAAGGCTCATAGAGTTTGTATAAAAAAAACAGACGAAAAACTGAAATCCGTACTGATTGTCGAGAAATTGTGTCTGACTTGATTTGAATCTTGTTCAAATTAAGTTTTGACTTGACTCGGAGGCTTAAAACAGGTCATATAAAGATTGTTCAGTGAAAAAGTTTAAAAAAGTTGTCATTTTGGGTCAAAAGTTAATAATCACATTTTTTGCATTTAGCTCAAAATGGATCAAGGTTGATACCACTGTTAACAACAGCCTAACACGGATACCATTTTTTGGAGTTCTCTTTGTAAAACATTTATTATTTTGATAAATCTGGAATATTGTAACTCCTATTTTCTCGGATAAACTTTGTAATTAATGAGCCGAGGCTACAAGCTTCCAAATTGTATCAGCCAATCACTTCCCAGCTTTGGTAGAACTCCATATTCTTAGTTTGACCACCCAAAAACCTTGGCTAAGGTATAAAAGCCAATTTTTGTAAGTTTTTTGATAATAAATACACAGTGTGAGCGAACGGCGCTCACTCCTCTCCTTCTCACGCTTCCTACTCCCTCCCCGGTTGTCACATTGCAGTCACGTTTGTTGCATTGCAACCGCAGGTAAGAGCTCTACGCATTAACGTAAGCAACTCACAGTATTTTGTAGCTTTTGGCGTCGTCGACCCGCGGCTTGATTTCATCATAACTAGAAATTTACACTTTCAAATGAAAAACTAAGCATAGGTGGGGTATTGGGACATCATTGCTAAGCATTTAGATGCCTTCTGGGTCAAAAACAACTAGGTCATCCACTGATGTTAATAATCACGATTTTGGAACTTGACCTAAAGTGGGATTGGACACCATAAGCATGTGTGCTTAGGTCTTATAAACATGTCCTAGAAGTTTTTTTACGTTTGGATGTCATTTGATGCTGTAACGGATGTGATTTGTTTGCCGATGAGAGCGATTGGCTTTTGATGATTTCAGTCACTTGAGTGTAGCCTGAGTTAGATGCGAGTCGCTAGTTGTTTTCCAAGAGATTGACACCCTCTTGTAGCCTCTATGCACTAGTCGAGTCAGCTTTGTCCCATGGATTGACAAATTAATCGTGGTTCTCGCTAATACTGAAATAAGATAGGATGATGAGGTTAGACATGCGTCCCACATTTGGCACCGTTGTCGGAGATCGAAGAGACCTAAAATAGGAAAAAACACGAGCGTCTTGTGAAGTTATCCTTTAACTTCCTCTAGGTTCGCCTAGAGTTCAAAACTTTTCACAATTCCATCGCATGAGAATCTAGGAGTAGGGTAAGTAGGATCCGAGGTGGATTTCAAAACATTGCTCTCTCTGAAAGAATCAAGTGTGAGTTGTTATTGGAAGTTGCAGAATTTTAGGTCTACGGCTAGAAATAGCTCGAAAAGACTCGAAACCACTCAATCCGACTGGAGAGTAAGCTTAAAAGTTATTTGAACCAGTTGGTAAGTTCAAAGACACTTCGAGGTAAACATTTCAAGAATTGGCCAAAACTCAGATTATTTACTCTTTTTTTGACATTTTAGGCCTTGACTTGATTCATAGGTTTAAAATAGCTTATATAAGGACTGTCTTTAAAAAAATCATTTCAAGCCTAAAGTTAATAATCACGATTATTAACTTTCTGCTCTAAATTGACCAAGGTTCATGCCATTGACTCATTGCATGTGTACAAACAACTCTTGTAAAGGCCCAAGAGATTTGGATCACTAAACTGACAAAAAACTGAAAAAAAAAACTAAAGTTTGTACTGACTTTTTGAATCTTGAGTGTAAATTGGGAAAAAATTTATCCAAACTTGTTGAAAATTGATTCATAGGTTTATATTGATGTGATAAACATGTGTACATGCTCAGTTGACCAAAAATATGCAAAAATTTGTCAGTAGTAAATAATCACAATTATTTACATCTGTCCCATTTTTTTATTTTTTTTGACCAAGTCAGCATACTAGTAGATTTAACATGTTATAATAAGCCCACAAAACAAATTTGGTAAGAAAACCAAATTTGGTAAGATTTGGATCACTGGATTGAAAATTGTGACCAAATTTGCAAAGTTAGTCTGCGGACAGATAATTGATGACCATTTGACCAAAACTTTGTCAAAACTTGATGAAACTTGGTTAGTGACCTTAACTTAAGGTGCTTAACAAATCTGTATCAAAGTTGGGGCAAAACGTTGCAAAAATATAGATGGAGTAAATTCGCGATTATTTATATCTGCTTCAAAACTTGATAATTTTGCAAATGTGAGTATACCACAAGGTCAAGCATATCAAGTGGACTTCACAAATCAATTTTGGTGAAATTTGGATCACAAAAGTGAGACTTAAGCCAGATTCTCGAAATCAGAGTCTGCGGACACAAAACAGTTGATAAACTTGATCAGATTTTGTCCAAACTTGTTGAAACTAGTCCAGGGACTTTAACAAGTTGTATACTTGCCAAACCAATCCAAAAAGTGCAAAAAACTGACAAAAGTAAATAATTGCGATTATTTACTTCTGCTATCCACAGACATCAATTTTGACTTTTGAACTTATACAGTATAAAGCCACCAGGCAATTTTGGGTTCAATTGGATCAAAATTGGTACATGTTCACTCAGTTTCCACGTTGCAGAATAAACCTTTGATTTTTGCTAAAGTCAAATCTGAAAGTCAAATTTTGACTCCCATAACTCGATTTGAAGTGACACACATAGATCAATCACGAGAGTTAGCAAAAACTCTACTGTCTTTATAGAAGAATAGCTAACTTGATCAAATTTATACAGGAATCAGGTTGCAGACGACGAATCAGTGGCTTGACAGAAAGTTGCAATTGAATCAAGTGGAAATTGATGACAAGTCAATCCAAAGGTGAGTACTCTATCCAGGGCTTCATAACTCTATATGAACCTTAGATCTGGTCGTGTACTAGGAAATTAGGGCATACTCGGAGAAACCTCCAGTAGGGTATCCACTGAAGAAAGCGTGAATCAAGGGAATTCCTTGCACACAATTCCTGAAGAAGTCTCAGACACTTTTTCAAACTCAACATCTGAAATGTCTTCTTACTCGACTCACTCGGAAACCGGAACGACAATGCACTATAAGCATATACTATCTTTTTACAAGACTAACCACCATGGAGCCCAGGTTTACTTGGATCCTAACAAAGAGTATGCTACTCGCATTGATGACCATGGTATTGAGTTTGAAGAAGAGATTAGGGCAAGCAAACAAGGAAAAATGTACATGGAATGTTAACCCTCATGGCTCACAGACACCATATCACCTACGCGGACCATTTTACCTACGATGGACCTTGTATTATTTACTTGGTAGAGCAGGTACCGGGCTTGTCGGTCCAATAGGAAAAGGGTAAGAGTGATCGCCGATGAGAGGCGCACTCTAACTGGAACATTCAAGGGATTAGTTGGTTAAGCATGGGCGCCCAAGTGTGAATGGGGTGAGCTCATATAAAAGTAAACTAAATCTAAAATTCACGGATTCTCTCATTTGTGCAATTAAAGAGTGCTCTTGCTTTATCTCCATCTTCTTCTTCTTCATCTCCTTGTGTGTGTGTGTACGCGTGAGAGAGAGAGAGAGAGAGAGAGAGAGAGAGAGAGAGAGAGAGAGAGAGAGAGAGAGAGATCGATCATTGCGACGGTACGACGGTGGTGAAGCAGTTGAGCACGGCGTAGCGGCGTCTCCCTCTTCTTCGCGGCGAGGAATCCTCCACGAAGCAAGCGTAGAGCGGTGAGTGACACACCATCGTCATCTTTGAGCTTACTAGTTTAGGCTTGTTGTGTGCTTGGAGCCATTTGTGGCTCACACGCGGTGTATCGGCAAGTTCCTTGCATTGACACGTGCGACATACGCGCACATTTTTGGCGCCGCTGTCGGGGAATGCCATACACTAAGCTTGAATGGCACTCTGTGCTTCTTTTGTGGTGCAATTTCAATTGTAGGAAAGGTAAGGAAGGAGGGTGTGTATGTTGAGAAGAAGGATTTTGTGTTATACAGTGTATTTTTTTTGTTAATGGAGTTTTCAAAGGTACTGTGTTTATTCTCTGTGTATTAAGGTTGTTAGTTTTCTTTGTTAATGGAGTTTTCAAAGGTACCGTGTTTATTCTCTCTGTATTAAGGTTGTTAGTTTTCTGTGTACAGTAAGTAGGAAGTAGATTTTTGAGAGCTAATAGAGTGTGTTAGTGTGTAACATTAGGTGTATTAGTTAGAAGTAGGTAGATAGAGTGTGTGTGTGCTCTCGCGCAGGCCGCGACGATCTTATCCTTTTTTTTAAAAAATAAAAATAAAAAAATACATACATATATATATATATATATATATATATCTATCTATCTATCTATCTATATATATATATATATATGTGTGTGTTAAAAATAAATAAAAAAATTAAAGGTAGGTAAAAAAAATCTATCTCACGCTTAGGTCTAGGCCTCATTCGCCTTTTAAAATTACGAATTTTAGCTTCACATGTAGCTAAAAATCGATTTTTTGAGGACCAACGGACCTTCAGATGCCCGAAAATTGTGCTGTAAAGCACACAGCAACCCTCTGAGTGATACGCTCGTTTTGAGCTATCACACACTTTAATAACAAAAAAATCGATCATTCAAAAATATCAAAAAACATTAAAAAAAAACGAGTGAAAACGGACGCTTAAAAAAGTAAGCGGTTAACCTTCGAGGTTATTCCCGACGCTTGTAGGGTGCCAAAGGCACATGCATCTGGGCTCTGGTCGTGTGCTAGAGATGGAGCAACTAGAGAGAATTTCGACTTACACGAGTTCTCAATATCCACCTACTTTAGGTTCCGGGCCCTCGGCGGGGACCCAAGGTAGTACAAACCAAGACCCGAACATAACGGCTAGTGACTCTTTCTCTGACTACGACGTCATGGAGGGTTTCCCAATGCCTAATCCCAATAGCTCAAGCCAAGACATGCACGCCATGGACCCGCGGTCCGGGCCGAGCGTGCTTAGCCGCCTGAAGGAAACCTTTAGTAGAGCCACTCGCTCCGAACATGGAGCTAATGATGTAAATGAGGGGGTGGGGAAGTAAATTCTCCATTCGTGACCAACGTAGACCCTATACCCTTAGAGAATGTGCACGTGAATACTTCATTCACTGCACCTCCTAACTCTTCAGAGTTATTTCCCTCCAAGGTCATATTACCCGATGGTAGAAGCCTTGCCGAAGTGCAAGAGGTTGAGCGATATATCCTTGCAGTGAGGGAAAAGGAAATTGAGAGCTTACACAAGGTCGAGCAACGAAGAGAGTTAAAAGTGAAAGCCCCTATGTCAATATCCTTGCTAAGAGAGCAATCAAGTGCTCCTGACTTAGCAACCGCTAAGGGCCAACCCCTAGAAAGCAACATTGCATCTAGCTCAAGGGACACCCCTAGCACCTCAATCCTAGATGGAGTGTTCTTAAATGAGAACTGGGAGTGCGAACTACAAACAGAAACTCTGACTGACCTATACACAAGTCACACCTATCACGTGGGTTGGTTAGATGTCCTACAATCCACAATGGGTGCTACTAGTGTGGAGGATCAACAACAAAGAGTTTGTGAGGTCATCCATAGGGTCATTGAGTTAGAGAGATAGAACAAGGGGATCAACATGTCTTCAACGCGTCTCATCAGATTCTTGGATACAGGGAAGGCTAAACAACCGACCTTATCGCAAATGGAGACTCCCTCGGTAAGTCCGATGGATCCTCCATATGTTGTTTCTCCAGGGGTCTCAATGCAATCTGAGCCCACAAGTGATAGCTTCACCTTTCCAAGTCTAGCTCATCTTTCCCTTGATAACACCACGGCTACCATGCCTACCCCAATGATGGGCATGCCGAGAAACACACCATGGACCTCATTTGTTAGTAAAGCACCGCTACATGGTAGCTCAATGCCTGCAATAGTACCTAAAAGTGTGTACCAATCGTATACACCCATGGGTCCTCGTACTCATGTAGTCCCTACCCCTCCCATTGTCTCAACTACCTATGCTCCACGACCACAACACCCAGGTTCTTATTTCCATGGGACTATACCGGCTAAGATTAGCATGTCACATCTGACCTCTGCTATGCCTAGGGCCACACATATGAACTTTGGGCCACCACATGGCACAACATCGTACCCAACGTGGAACCCAAGGGCTTCCTATGCCCCAAGCCCAATGCCAATACCTACTCCACATGTAGTCTTTGGAGTGCCTTCATCCACGGTGCATGCTCACTTAAGTGACTTGGCAACATTTGCTCAAGCTATTGGTCGATCTATTGCTGAGAATATGCGTAACACGCCTGATAGAGAGCCTAGAAGTAAGGCAGTACAAATAGCCAAGCTCACACAAAAATTTAGTGGAGACGGGGATGTGAGAAAGCATATCGAAGTGTTTGAACAAATATGCAATCCTCTAGGAGAACACAATGACCTACATAAGAGTAATGCTTTAAGCCTAACCTTAAGTGGGAAGGCAGGGGATTGGTAAAGAACCGTAAGGGTGGAAGAAAAAACGAATTACCCTACTCTTAGGAGATTGTTCTTGAAAGAATACATATGAGAGGGAGTGCTTTGGGGTGTAGCCTCTCAGCTCCAGAAAGCCCGACGAGAGGAAGGAGAGTCAGTGAGAGACTTTATAAGTCGCTTGAAGCATTTGAATTCTCGTTGTAATCCAAATGAACACTTCAACATAACCAATTGCTCGATAGATTCATTCGGGGATTATGACATGAGGATATCTACAATGGCCTAGTCATTAGAGGTATCACCACTTGGGAAGCAGTCACCACCAATGCGATCTAATTGGAGGATAATTTAATGATTCAAGGAGAAAGAGTGTCTGTTGAGTCTAAATCTGTAGCTCACAAGCATCAGGGCATCAGCCAATGACCCTAAAGCCTATTGCTAAGGAGCCAAAGATATCTGAGATGACTTTAGCAGATCTCACCAAGGCTATTCAAGAGAGTGTTAGAGACAATCGTGCTCCGCAAAACAATCATATGTATCCAAGAAGGGAGCAACAATGGTGCTCAGTATGCTATGGACCGCATAGTACCAATGAATGCCCTACTTTTAGAGTAAAATTCAATGGGAATTGCAATGCATGTGGAAGGTATGGTCATCAAGCTAAGGATTGCATAGTATTTAAGTGCGCGATGGCCAATAGACCAACCTTAGCATGGACAAACACACCTCGAGTGCCTGCATTGACGCCGGCCCCACCTCTTGAACAAACATCACAACACATGGTCCCTAGGGCCCAAAATGTTGTTCATACAACACCTTTACCACCTCCAGTGCTAGGACCGCAACCACCACATCCGAGAATCACTTCTGTGAATCAAGTGGGTTGTGAGTCATCTATTTCTTGTTTGGAAGGCTGTGAGGAAGATATAGATCCTAATATTGCCTATGGAATGGATGTCCTTGAAGAAAGTCCACAATACTACATGGAGGACTATTGGGGACAAGTCAAACCTGTATATCAAGTAGCTGCTCTTGATGCAAGAGGCCAAAATATCAATTACACCGCTAAGAGACCACCTCTTCAATGCTATGAGTGTGGAGGTCCACATCGTGTAGCCGAGTATCCTATTAGGCTACAAAAGAACGCCACACTAATGCAAACCAATCAAGCGAGCACGTCTACAATGCCAATACTCATGTGTAATCGATGTGGCATAGATCATTTGATTGCCCAATGTCCAAATAATCCAAATGCACCGAAGATCACGCCATTAAACTTGATTGAAGTTACCAAGGAGCCATCACAAAGTACACCTGTGGTACCAATAAACGTACTCACACGATCGATGCTCCAAAACAAAATTATATTCTTGAGGAAAGAGACACGGCATCAATTGCCCAATCTCAGAAAAAGAAGAAAACACGAAGAAAGAGATCGCAAAAAGTAGCGAAGTCAGACCCCAGTTCAAAGACCAGCATAGGGACTGGTGACGACCCCGTATATCCTAAAGAGGATTCTGATTCAGGAGAAACCATGGAGACCAAAACGATCACTAAGATAGAAAACAACAAGGAAGATCTTCATGAGCCACAATGGCCAGGATCCAAGAAGAGGATAGGAACTTATCAAAACCCTACAGAGGAGATTGAGCGAGTCAAGCAATTAAGGAGTTTGGTAGAAGATACCCTAAGGGATCTAGAACCAGCACCTAGGAAGATCCAGATTACAAACACCGTGTTCCCTACGCAACAACAACCTCACCAAGACCATAGACCCTTAGCCATACCTAGTGTCATCCAAGAAGAAAGTGACTTAAAGTCAAGGGAAAGTGGGGAGAATTAAACAGGAACAGTAAGAGATATAAGAGGTGATGATATCGAGCAAATGTGCGTGCTAGAATAAGTGAAAAGAAATCTACCGCAGAATGGCTTAATTATATAGGGGCATGTGATGCTCATCCGAAGTTGGTAGATAACTGGGGTGAATACCTTCAAAGTGTTATGTGGTGTAGTCCACAACCCATTGACATCGCACAACTAGAGGCTACAGAGAAGCCAAAGTTGAGCCGTACTGTAAGGAGACGACAAAATCGAGAGTTAGCTCAACAACAAAAGGAATCGGAAGTGAAATCACAGTCCACCGAACAACAGGACTCCACATACTTACACCCTGCACCTGAACATTTCAAATCATATACCACAGAGGAATGTAAGGTTGTGTATACAAAGGCTCAAAGAAAACCTATCGATGGGAGAAATGGAGTCTATGATGGTCCAGCGATAGTTAAGGAAATAGAGTTAGCAGACCTAGGAGAAGAGTCTAAACCTGTTTTCATTGCCCAAGATCTGACCGAGACTGAGGAGTGTGTACTTAAAGAACTTCTCAAGGAATTCAGGGATATATTTGCCTGGACATATCATGATATGAAAGGTGTTCCACCTTCCGTGGTGCAACACACAATCCCCATGAATAGCATGGCTAAACCAATTCAGCAACGACCCTACCCAATGAATCCTAAATATGCAAAAATTGTTCGAGAAGAGATTGAAAATCTTGTGGAATGCGGATTCATATACCCTATTGAGCACTCAAAATGGGTGTCTCCAATAGTGATTGTGCCAAAAAAGAATGGGAAACTCAGAGTCTGCGTGGATCTCAAGAAGGTCAATGTCGCCACTAGGAGGGACCATTACCCCTTGCCATATTCAGAACATGTGCTTGAAAGAGTTGCAGGGAAGGAAGCTTATAGATTTTTAGATGGGTACTTTGGCTACAATCAAATCACAATTGCGCTGGAGGACCAAGCTAAAACAGCTTTTATAACCAAATTTGGAGTGTTCGCATTTCGTGTTATGGCCATTGGCTTAACCAATGCCCCGGCTACCTTTCAAAGATTAATAAACACTACTTTTAGAGAATATTTGAGGGAGCTTTGTGAAGCTTTCTTAGATGACCTTTGTGTTTATTCCTCTTGGAAAGAACATCTATCATACTTACGAAAAGTGTTTGAGAAGTGTAGATTGTATTGCATCTCCTTAAACCCTTTCAAATGCCAATTCTGGGTTAAACATGGAGTCATTTTAGGGCATATAGTGTCAAAAAATGGGATTTCCACAGATGAGGGCAAAATTAAAGCCATTTCTGAATTGCCACCACCTACAAACTATAAAGGAGTTCAAAGGTTCATGGGCCATGTTGGTTATTACCGACGGTTTATTTTAAACTTTGCCGAGATAGCTTGTCCTTTGTACAAGCTTCTTATTGAGTTCCAATGGACTGCGGAGTGTGACCATGCTTATGAGTCATTGGAAAAGACCTTGACTAGTGCTCCTATTCTACGAGTGCTCGATTTGAATGTAATTCTTCATGTGCATATTGATGCATCGAACTTTGCTATTGGGTGTGTTCTAGCTCAACCAGGAGAACAAAAACTAGACTACCCCATTAGCTTTGCAAGTCGTCAGTTGAATGATGCTGAGAGAAACTACACCACTACAGAGCGAGAAGGTTTAGGTATGATCTATGCAGTGAAGAAATTTCGCTACTACCTTCTGGCCAACAAGTTTGTGTTCTATGTTGATCATCAAGCCTTGTTGTATCTAGTAAATAAACCTTGTTCCACGGGAAGAATTACACGACGGTTGTTAATTCTCCTTGAGTTTGATTTTACCGTTGTGGTGAGACCTGGTAAAAGACATGTCATGGCGGATCATTTGTCTCGCATACCCAATGGTGAAGCCCCTACTGGAGTCGATGATGAGTTGTCCGATACTTCTCTATTCTTAGTCGAAACCATACCTGAATGGAGTGAGAAGATTGTGAACTTTCTAGTTAATGGTTTTCGCCCCAAAGAGCTTCGTAAAGAATAGCTCGAAAACTGCTAAAAGAATGTGAATTTTACTCTCTCATTGCAGGAACTCTCTACAGGCTAGGGAAGGATGATATTCTTAGACGTTGTGCCCATGAGGATGAGTATTTATACATACTGCAAGAAGCCCACATGGGTATAGCCAGCGGACATTTCTCAGGGGAACTAACAGCTAGAAAGGTGTTACAATCAGGCTATTGGTGGCCTACCTTATTCAAGGATGCAGCACTTTTTGCAAAAGGATGTGATGAATGCCAATGTAACAAGATCACACAATGAAAGGATAGGATGCCCTTACATCCTGTTAAAGTGACTCAACCATTTGAAAAATGGGGTTTAGACTTTGTAGGCCCAATTAGTCCGGCAGCTCGTAGCACTCAATCTCGATATATTATTGTTGCCACTGACTATGTGACAAAGTGGGCGAAAGCCAGGGCAACACGTAAGGCCGATGCAAAATCAACTGCCAAGTTTCTCTTTGAGAACATTATTACAAGATTTGGTTGTCCCTTTGAGATTGTTAGTGACAATGGTACTCATTGTATAAATGGAGTAATAAAAGAACTCACTACCAACTTTATGATAGCTCACCATAAATCCACACCTTATTATCCACAAGCAAATGGTCAAGCTGAGAGCACCAACAAGACCTTAATCTCTATTTTGACCAAAACGGTGGAAGCTCATCGCACAGATTGGGATTTAAAGCTTACATCAACTCTATGGGCTTATCGTACTGCGTACAAAGTTGCCATTAACTGCACACCATTCAAGATGGTGTATGGCCAAGAAGCAGTTATGCCATGGGAGTTTGTCGTATCTAGTCTTCGAGTAGCTTCTCAAGAAGGTTGGGATGGTAACCCCTTAGTTGAGCAATTATATATCCTTGAAAGGCTAGATGAAGAGAGGCAATTAGCTGTGCAAAATGCACTTGTGGAGAAAGATAGGAGGAAGAAATGGTTTGATCGTCATCTAAAGAACAAAGATATCAATGTTGGTGATAAAGTCCTTATGTATGGAGTGCGTAACGAAAAGAGAAAGTTGAAATATGCGGGAAAAGGACCATATAGAGTATGTGAGATCACCCCACAAGGAACCATTCGTGTGGAGACTCTTGATGGAGTTGAAACCATTGGATTCCTCAATGGGAACAAATTTAAAAGATACTATGATCCTTTAAGCCAAGAGGAGCTACGTGCCATCCATACAAAAAAGGCAACCAAGGCACAAACAGAATTGAAGAAGATACAAGCTCAAGCTGAGGCTAAGGAGCGACAACAACGCATAAGACGAAAACGAGAGACTAACCTTGGAGTCACACATGCATTCCACATTGAAACCGATGAGGATTGGTTGGACTCTGACACACCTCTACGATACCCTATTGAGCTAAACAACACCTATGGAAAAGTGCTATATAACGCCTTATTGGACACGAGTGCTAAATATAATCTGCTATCATATGGGGTGTGGTGTCAGTTAGGAAAGCCACCTCTATCTGAAAGTATTATCCAAGTCAAGGGTGTCAACAAGAAAAAAACTTCGGTTTTTGGAATCTGACACACTTCTGTTAATTATGACAATGGAGTTGTAGCTCAAGACTTTTTGGTCATGCCTATTGGAACTATGGAGGGTAATATAAATCTAGGACGCACGTGGATGATAGCCACCACATGCACTATTGATTGGGGGACAGGGGGTGTCACAACACAGAAACCAACTCTTAGCCCTGTCACTCTAGCCACACTCCCAAAGATATTGCCTCTTAAGGAAATAAACGCCAAAACATTGCATGTCCAAGAGGTTGAACCATATGTCCCCATAGCCCAAGTCTCTAGAGCTTCAACTGATGTAGCTGAAATAAAGCTTGAGACACACAAGACCCATCCCAATATAACAAAGAAAATATACAAGTGGGTCCCTAAAGCTTCTTTAGCAACCATAGTCAGGGCTAAAAGACAGGAGCTTGGTAAGAGACGTCCCATTCGCCCCAAGAAATGTAAAGAAACGTTGCGTTGGATTCCTAAAAAACTATTCGAAGCCCAAGGCTACTATGAAGGAAATGATCAAATCTGGGTGCCAAAATGTAAATTGTGCTCTTACTTGTCACTGGGCCCATTTGAGCTCAATCCTGTGGCTCCAAAACGAATTGAAGATCACGGAAAGGAAAAAATCACGGAATGCGACACACCCGCTCCATAGCTAGTTTGGGTACCAAAGAAAGAACGATTTGTTCCACCTAGCTCAGGAACAGGGAAATCAAATGAAGCTTCTTGCTCTTCATGTAGTTCCTATATGGAAATAGGAGCTTCGGCACAACCTCCACCTACCATTGTACATATCCATACAAGCAAGAAAGAGTTTGCACCTCCCGTTGTAAGTTCACCACCTACAACAATGTTGCAAATAAAATAATGGGAGATTACCTTACCACCCTTGCAACCAGATGAAACGCATAGGGCGGTCAAAACTATTGGTTAAAGCCTTCACCTATAACAACTTGGAACAACAGGTTTCAAAGGGTGTTGACATCATTTCAAACAGTATGATCTACCCAAGGAAGGGGGGAGTGTTTGCTGACATTCATCATTCACTCACTCCCCTCTCAACCTTTCTCCCTAAATTCTTAATCTCCAATCTTAGGGAATGTATATATAAATCCTTACACTCACAAAAACAAGATAAAAAAGTAAAAGAGCAAGAGCCATAACACAAAATCATAAAAACACATTATGCACAAGAACACGACCCTTGTAATATTTGCACTCTAACCATCATCTATTTGCGTGTACAGATATGGCTAGTACGCTAGAGTCATCCACTCCCGCCTTGGGTGAGAGGTACCTTCGTTACTTTTCACAAATGTTTCACATGGTCTTTCTGGTGCTTGCATGTGAATGGGATCTGGTAGGTACGCTAGCATGTGAGAGGAATTTTGAGGAGTTAGAGTGGCTGATACGTCTCTTGACCACGACTGATCCATACTTAGTAGAGAGCGTTTCTCCCATTGCACAAGCCTACCCTTTTGACCAACATAACTATAGGCGTCTAGTGACCTTCTTAGTAAACATGGGTACCTATGATGAAGAAGAAGATTTACATGACTACACGAATGGCACATATGGTCTCATGGATGATGACTTTGTTTATCTCGACGACGAGGATAGGGGTTTAGCCTTAGGGTTTCCCCCCAATCTCTACAATATCCTATTCCTTTGACTCTCTAGGGGGAGTGCAAATAATTAGGTTAGGGTTCCTTATGTTTTTTGTTGTGTTCAATAAGTGTTGGTACCTTTTCCCACTGATGTGCCTCCTAGAGGTATTCTTTGTGTTTCCTAGTGTGTACAGGAGCGTGTTGTTGTTGTTAGGATCTGGACCTTCATGGAATCTTTATCTCGACTCACTCTTTAAATCAAGTGCAATTATCAACGCAAACATGTGTTTCTTGTCCATTAGCATTGGCCCTTTTTTTTTTGCATCCATGTTTGTCTGCTTTGATTGTGAATGGTAGCATAATATTCAGCGCATTTGCTTAGTACCAAACATTAAATTCAATGTAATTTTTTGTCATAATCACTTGTCTAGATTGGAAAATCAAGCAATCCAACTAAGCTAGTTTGACCAAGTTAGGTGTTACAGATCTTCTCTTAATACCATGGGGAATGCGTTCCTAATAATGAATGGTTACTTAGGTTCTTAATCCGATTTAGGCAGCATTGTGTGAAATGTACTAGGGCTTTCTAGTGGGCTTGACCCTATTGACCTTTAGCTTAAGTATTATAAAGGGAGTTTACTAGTGTGATGAGCCTTGGGAGGTGTAACAGTGTCATATGACCTCCCAAAGTTACAAAATTAAAATGTTGAAAACAAACAAACAAAAAATCAAAGTGCCACAATGTAAAATCTTAAACTGGAAGAGAAATCTCAGCTTGATTTGGTACTTCACTCACATGTCACCTATGGTACTAGATCCCTAGAGGTTCCCAGTGTGGGCGCTTTTCCTTGAAAAGCAAAAAATCCAAGGCATACAAAATAAGCATACACATCAAAATTGAATCACTGTGAAAAGACTTTGGGGGGTCAAAGAAAAGGAAATAAGTCAGGCGATGATTTCATGAGCAATTCCTTTTATCGTAGCTTAACTACAAGGTCTTCTAGGTATAGCCTCTAGTCAGCCCTCGAACATGAAATACTTGGCTCTCGCGATTAAACAACTTAATTGACCGGAGAAAATTAAGAAGCTTACCCATGGTATTAATAGTCAATCTTTAGTGCCTTTCGACCGTTAAATTAGTGACCCCAAACTTGTTTAATTTTTGACCTTCATAACTGTTTATGCATTTGATTATATTGCAATTTAATGTTTATTGCTGACAAATGGTTTAAAATTCTGTTACCAATCAAAATGTCTGTCTACAACTGCATATGCTTTTTAATTGCTTATGAGAATGCAATTACTGTGCCAATGTTGTTTGATTTTGCAGTGACTGAAGAAGGCTAAGAACATTCATCTCAAATGCTCTTCCACCTCGACGAACGAGCTTCAACTCAATAGCTTCCGAGGACGAAATCTACATCAGGAAGGGGGGCATGTTAACCCTCATGGCTCACGAACACAATATCACCTACGCGGACCATATCACCTTTGACAGACGTTGTATTATTTACTTAGTAGAGTCAGGTATCGGGCTTGTCGGTCCAATAGGAAAAGGGTAAGAGTGATCGCCGATGAGAGGCGCACTCTAACTGGAACATTCAAGGGATTAGTTGGCTAAGCATGGGTGCCCAAGTGTGAATGGGGTGAGCTCATATAAAAGTCAACTAAACCTAAAATTCACGGATTTTCTCATTTGTGCAATAGAAGAGTGCTCTTGCTCCATCTCCATCTTCATCTCCTTGTGTGTGTGTGTGTGTGTACACGTGAGAGAGAGAGAGAGAGAGAGAGAGAGAGAGAGAGAGAGAGAGAGAGAGAGAGAGAGAGAGAGAGAGAGAGAGAGAGAGAGCGATCGAGCATTGCGGCGGCACGACGGTGGCGAGGTAGTTGAGCGCGGCATAGTGGCGTCTCCCTCTTCTTCGCGGTGAGGAATCCTCCACGAAGCAAGTGTAGAGCGGTGAGTAACACACCATTGTCATCTTTGAGCCTACTAGTTTAGGCTTGTTGTGTGCTTGGAGCCATTCGTGGCTCGCACACGGTGTATTGGCAAGTTCCTTGCATTGACACGTGCAACATACGCGCACATGGACAAAAACGGAACTCAATATGTACAAGTCGAAAACCCTGATGTGGTAGACAAATGGGAGTTAGAAGTAAACGCCATAATCTCAGATATGTCAGCAAAAGAAGGACCACCAACTTTAGAATTCGAGGGATACGATCAAGTAGACTTGAAGCCTTTGAAATGGCTTAGTACGGATAATCCTAGGATTGGGGTCTATTGTTGGGAAGATAGAAACATAAAAGATCTTTTATGGACTTCGCATGCCAAACCAGTACAACTAACGACCGTGAAGATCATCTATATCTTCAAGATCAAAGATAAGGGATCACCAGACCTAGCAACTTACCTTTTTACGGATTGTTATAATAACAACTTTGTTATGATGACTCCTGAGGAGGAAGAACAAACCAAATACCAAGGGTATTCCATACGGGATTGGATATTGGGGCAAGGACCAGAAACAATTCCAAGAGATGAACACTGTGAGAGATCATCTGAGAATAATGTGAAGAAACCAGAAACCACCTCATCACGTAGAAAACCGGGTGACACTAAGGCCAGTCCAGGGTTACATGAGTCACGGCCTAGTAGGACTAACGGGGAAATCTGGGAAAAATTGGTTCGGGAAGTCCGGGTATAGATATCCAAGGTAGGCTAAGACCACCTCATTTTCACTTACAGCCTTTACAGAGAGAGATTTCGACCTCTTTTGCGCGACTTTTTCGAATTCCACGGTTGACCGTTTTCAACGCCGTCTCACACAAGACATGAGGAGTTAGTTCTTTACTCGTCATCCATTTTGTACGGCCGATAGCTAGTCTAAAGGCCTAAAAAAAACCCTAGAAACCGAGCAGTGCACGAAGACCTATGACCAAAAACTGACCATAGCGGCCTGCCAGCTCGACCAAATCAGATGGGTTTTGAAAAATAGCATGCCCTAACATAATAGAACCTTTCTATATCATCAGTTGACCATTCGGCAGGGGTTGAGGGGGTCCCCAGTAGAAAAGCTAGGTTTTTGGCAAATGCCAGAATTCTGATCTGACTCCACAAAGGGCTTGCTTATGAGGTCCATATAAAATGTATATTATTGGTTTGGTGAAATCAATCAAGCAAAGCCCTCGAAAAGCAAAAAACGGCTCGAAGGCTACAAAGCGTCATATTCGACATACGGGGCCAAACTGACTCCAAAATGAGCCAGAATTGGACAAGTTGCTTCACGACTATGTTGCGGACAAGTCCAAAGCTTCAAAGTTGACCGACCAACCCAACAGGCAGTGTAGTCACAGAGAACGGTGATTTCAGAGTCAACGAAGCACAAAGTGATGCCGACATGACCAAACTTGACCAAATTCAATTTAGGACTTGTTTTAGGTGTATAGAATATGTCTAGGTCAAAATTTGTAAGTTTTGCAAAGAATTTGTCATTGTTGTTGTAAATAATTGTGATTATTTACTTTTGCATTAATTTTGCTTGGAAATTGTCACATCACCTCACCTATCATGTGTACACACCTATTATATGCCAAAAATCAAGTATGAGCCAAAATGAGCACCCATTACTTGGAAAATTGTCAAAAAACGCAAAGAAGTCTTTGCAAGCCAAATTTTGGGTTATGAACAACATTTCTTGATCCAAATCACCTTATATCTCATACAGAGGGTCTATACAATGCCTAGAACCAGTGTGTACCAAAAAATGTTAATTTTGGAAGAAGATTAATAATCACGATTATTTACTTTCTAGCCAAAATTGGGAAGTTTGGATATTTTGCCATCATACATCCAAAGTACATGATGTGTTAAGCCCACTAGCCAAGTTTGAACCAATTTGGAGCTCAAAATCTCAAATTTCCTTTATATCTACTGTTTCAGAGACCTAAAGCCAAACTTTGGTACTATTTTCACCATATGCATCCAAATGAGCCCATATTTCACTCAGAGCATATATTTGGTATATACTTCAAGCCTATGAAGCCAAATTTACAAAAAGTTGAAAAAAATACTCAGCTGTAAATAAACGCGATTATTTGCTTTGGTTGCAAAAATTTGTTTTGACTCTACAATTTTGTTTCTTGCATGTTTGTATGCATCTATGCTTGTTCAGAAATTGATTTGCAGCAAATTGGACCAAAATTGTCAGCATTTCAGACTAAAGGACACTTCAGAGAAAATTCTGACAAATCTGCTAATTTTGCACTCTATTCACTGAACAGGAGCCATGCAACCAGCATAGAGGGCCAAGAAAAAGCTATCTCAGAAGGAGAAGTTACAGGAATTGACCGCTTATCAATTGGATCCCGATTCAGTCAAAGCAGCCAAGGCAGCATATCTCTCCAGAGAACAGCTGGAAGAGCATCACACTACAGTCTTCACCGGCAGATTCAAGAGTGAAGAAGGGCATCAAGTGGAGTTGCAACTCTTACCCAAAGAAGTATATGATGTTGCCGCGAAGCCAGAGACCAAAGAAGCCAACCGCAGGCTTGGACTCAGAGACTTCTACGAACAGGAGCCTTGCGGAGTGGATTTTCAGAAAGCTTACGACCTTCTATCCACAATTAAAGAAGATGGAACGGCCCAAATATCTGACGCTCAGGGAAACAAGGTAGAGGTAGTCATAACCAAAGATATAGTGGCAGAGGCACTCAGACTGCTACAAAATGAATGACCATGAGAGCAAGGGACACGAAAACGGCATGCACTTTTAACAAAGAGACCATCGTGGCTACCTTTGCAGATTTGATTCACAAACAGGTGGAAGAACCAGCCAGATTATACCATCAGCACTTCCATTTTTTTTTGGCAAAAAGGACACCAAGGTACACTACGCCAAATCACGCGGTTGCAACCACATTTACCCAAGTTCTAAAGTCAACAACCAAGCAACCAGTGGACCATGCTCAGTATGTCCTGACTACCTTGAAGGGCACCAAGAAAGTAGGCAAGATCACTTACTTGGGTGCGCCAAAAATTTTGACAAGGATAGCATACCATGCCATTGGCATGGCTGACAATCTACCACCTGCTCCTAATCAAAAAACATGGATATTGGCAGCACAACCGTCTCCAAGAGCTACAAGGTCAGGAAAAAGATCTTATAAATCCGATGAAGAATCAGTTGCAGCTCGTCGGAAAGGCACAGTAGTGAGAGCTCTGACAATGAGGAGAAGAGAGCGAGAAGAGAAGAAATGAAGAGAAAAGCTGTGGCCGCCCACCAGGAAGAGACCGCGTAGAAACAAGCTCGCTTTGAAAGAGAAAAACATGCCTATCAGTGCAGCCGACAAGCACAAGGAAAGGACCGTGAGAAATGGGTGCCTAGCGGACTTAAAGGCCCAAGAACAAAGCATCACACCAGAAAAGAGGTTGAAGATCCGACAGAGAGTTTGGAAAAAATGTACCAAGAAGCTGAAGCCCTCAAGCTGAAAGAAGCCAAAGAAGCGGCTAGAAAAGCCAAAGAGGCGGAGGAAAAAAGACAAGCCAAGGAAACGGCTACAGAAGAAGCACAAGAACAAGATTATGAGTCTCCCAAACCCACCTCACTGCCTACAAAACAACAGGACCATCCTATGCCAAGCCCACCACCATCACCAACAAAAGAAGCTGAACCTGAGAAAGAGAAATCCACAGAATCTGAGTCCACCAAGAAACGGAATCTGCAGAAGAGACTGAACAATAAGAGCGACAAAAAGAAAAAGAAGCAGAACCGGAACAAGAGAGAGCCATTGAAGCTACGAAAAAAGCCTGAAGAGAAAAAGGCAAATGAATCTGAACAAGAGGCCACTGCTACACAAGAGCAACAAAAACAACAAAAAGAACTTGAGCCACAGAAGGAAGTGAGTCCTGCACCAAAAGAGACCACACATTCTGAGCCACCACCCTCTACTTCCACACAGCAAGAAACAGCCGAGGCATCCACAAGGCCTCATGATGACAAATAAAAAGACCAACCCTCTACCTCCATGCAAGAAGAACTAGCAGCTACGACGCAACAAAAAGACACACATGAGGCTGCAGGCACATCCACTCAGCTGGCAAGACAGGAGGATTGGCAGTCAAACGACGAGGTAATATTGCAAGTAAATGAATATGCAAGGCAGATGCAAGATATAATGGAGAGACTCCGTTCAGCAGCACTTAGCCACAGTACAAAGGCTAAAGAGCTTGAGATGGTGATTGACGCTCTCCAAGGAGAGTTAGAAGATAGAATGACTGTCATCATTGATCTTCAGAGGCAAGTGCAGGAGATGAAAGCAGAAGCTGAACAGCATCAGCTAGCTAGAGATAGACAGCAGAAAGAAATAGAGGAGTTAAGTGATCTACTCACCAAGTTATCCAATGCTTGCAAAGCAAAAGACGAGCAACTGACATAAGTTACAAAAGAACTTCTTACGACATCCCTGTTAGCTCAGAAAATTCAAGTGCAATTGGATGTTGCAAATGCCTCTTAACACTACTCTGAACAATGAATCAATGATCAGGCAATCTTCTTACGACAAATAAGAGAAAATCCAGTCGTGGCCTCGATCAAGGGGACTGATGAAGTATACAAGGCACTAGAAAAGAAGAACAAGGACCTTGAGTTAGAATTAAAGCTGGAGCAATCACAACGCAGGGACCTGGCTTTGATGTGGGTCTAGAGAGAAGAAGAGCTCCTTAAAGAAATAGCTGAGCTCAAGAGAGTTAACCAGCTCCTCAGAGATGGAAAGCTAGAAACGCAGGATGAGGCAGGCAAGAGTCACTAGCCGCTATGTTTGGGTCTTGGTTTGTACTACCTTGTGTCCCCGGCAAGGGCCCGGAACCTAAGGTAGGTGGATAATGAGAACTCGCGTAAGTCGAAATTCTCTCTAGTTGCTTCGTCTCTAGCACACGACCAGAGCGCAGATGCATGTGCCTTTGGCACCCCACAAGCGTCGGCGAATGACCTCGAAGGTTAACCGCTTACTTTTTTAGGCACCCGTTTTCACTCGTTTTTTGATGTTTTTTAATGATCGTTTTTTTAAAAATTAAAGTGTGTGATAGCTCAAAACGAGTGTATCACTCAAAGGGTTGCGGTGTGCTTTGCAACACAACGTTTGGTCACCTGAAGCTCTATTGGTCCTCAAAAGGTCGATTTTTAGCTACGTGTGAGTCCAAAATACGTAATTTTAAAGGGCGATTGAGGCCTGAGCCTGAGCGTGAGCTTGGGCTTGGGTCTGGGGGATATTCCCGATCACGGTACTACCTTTAAAATTTTAAATTATTTATTATTATTATTATTGTTTTTTTTAATAAGGTCGCTGCAGTCGCATTGTGCGCGCAAGCACACACAGACTCTACCTACCTACTTACAACTAATACACCTACTGTTACACACTCTCTACACACTAACACACTTCATTAGCTCTAACAGATCTACTTCCTACTTACTGTACTTTACACAGAACTAACATTATGGATCTACAATCTTAATACTAACACCTTATCACAGAGAAAACACATTACCTTTCAAAACCTCATTAACAAAGAAATACACAGCAACAAAACAAACTCCTTCTTCTCAACAGACACACCTTCCTTCCCTACCTTTCCTACAATTGAAATTGCACCACAAAGAAGCACAGAGTGTCATTCAAGCTTAGTGTAAGGCATTCCCTGGCAACGACGCCAAAAATGTGCGCGTCTGTCACATGTGTCAATGCAAGGAACTTGCTGATACACTGTGTACGAGCCACAAATGGCTCCAAGCATGCAACTAGCCTAAACTAGTAAGCTCAAAGATGGCGATGACGTGTCACTCACCGCTCTACGCTTGGTGTCTTGGAGGATTCCTCGCCGCGAAGAAGAAGGAGCCGTCGTTGCCCCGCGCTCAATCGTTTCGTCGTTTTCGTGCCATTGTCGCAATGCTCTCTCTCTCTCTCTCTCTCTCTCTCACGCATACACACACAAGGAGATGAAGAAGAAGAAGATGGAGATGGAGCAAGAGCACTCTTCAATTGCACAAATGAGAGAATGAGTAAATTTTAGGTTTACTTGACTTTTATATGAGCTTGCACCATTCACACTTGGGCGCCCATGCTTAGCCAACTAATCCCTTGAATGTTCCAGTTAGAGTGTGCCTCTCATTGGCGATCACTCTTACCCTTTTCCTATTGGACCGACAAGCCCGGTACCTGACTCTACCAAATAATAATACGGTGTCCCTCTTAGGTGATAGGAATGTGCGTGAGGGTTAACAACTTCCTTTTCAAGGGTTAACTTTTAATAGTCTTCATATAGGTTTGCCTTTTATCGAACATTTCTTTTGCCACACACTTCTTTCAACCCAATTTAAAACTTTCCACCCAATTTTAAAAAAACAAATGCTTGTCCCTCATGATGAAAATCACATTCTTGGTCGTTTTTGGGACATTATAGGCTTCTCATAGTAAGGTTAAATTATATGAACAATGCAAAAATTGATAATTTGACTTACCAAAACATGAGCAGATGTGACATCAACCTGCTGTTGAGGATGGCCATTAGCAACTTCATTCACAAGTGCCATAGGCTGGGGGTTCATTGGATCTTCAGGCACAGCGTTGGAGCTTTACTTTCTCTCTCACATAATACTAAATAGAAAAGGTGAAGTAATACTAGAATTGATGAGAACCACATGGATGTTAGTTGCAACAAGAAGATATACTTGTAAACCATTCAAAAAAACATAAAAAATAAAACCTTTTCTGGTGTTGCAATTCCCAATTTATCTTCACCCCTTTTTTCAGAAGGTCAATCAAAGGTGAATCAATTACATCCCTAAGAATACTCTAAGATTTCTTACATTAGATGGCTGGGGCCATTCAACAGTTTCTTGAACTTTAGTAGGGTCCACTAAGATGCCTTCTTGAAAAACAATAAATCCCAAGTATTTGATCTTAGGAGAGAAGAATGAACACTTGCTCATCCTAGCATATAGCTTGTGTTATCAAAGAAGATGTACACCTTCCTTAGATGGACTTTGTGTCCTTCCTCATTTTTTGAGTATATTAGAATATTATTGAAGAAGACAAGGAAAAATTGTCTAGATAGGGTTTGAAAATATCATGCTTCAATCCATTGAATGTAGCCAATACATTAATCAGGCCATGCTTCAATCCATTGAATGTAGCCGGTACATTAATCTGACCAAATGACATTACTATAAATTCAAAGTGGCCATATCGAGCATTGAAGGCTATCTTTGGGATATCTAATTTCTTTATTCTGATTTGGTAGCAGCCAAATCTTAAATCTATCTTTAAAAAGACCTTGGATCCATGTAACCGGTCCAACAATAGATCAATTCATGGTATAGGATAGTTGTTCATTATGGTTACCTAGTTTAGTCCTTTATAGTCAATGCAGAGTCAAAGAGTTCCATCTTTGTTTTTTGAGAAGAGTATTGATGCTCCCCAGCTTGATTTACTTGGTTGAATATATTCATGTTCTAAAAGCTTTGGAAAAGCTACTCCTTTAGTTTTTTGACCTTTGATAGCGCCATTTTATAAGGTTTCTTTTATACACGTTCACTTCCTGGGAGAATCTCTATCTCATGGTCAATTTCTTGAGCAGGAGGAAGAGTGGTAAGGTATTTGGAAAAAATGTCAATGTACTCATGAATCCATTAGGGTATTCTATCAATTGAGTTTGGATCAACCTTTTTCAATTTGATTGCACGTATATGTTGTTCAGATTTCATACCCTTGAATAGAAGGTATGCTTTAACTAATGAAAACCTTGGAATCCCATTGTTCCCCTACACTTTGACTTGTCTTTCTTGATCATCTCTAAAGTTCAAATTGCCTTGGTCGCAATGGATGCTAGCATGATTCCATGATAACCGATCCATCCTGAGAATCCCATCGTACATCCTAATTGGAAGGGTTCTAAAGAAAGTTGTGGTAGAGTGTCCCCCTAGTTCAAAATCAAGGGTTCCCACAGAATGTTAAGATACCATGGTTTTCCAATTAGCCAATTCCATTGTCATAGATCTAGCTTGTTTTTTATTTTGATTCAACTTTTGCAAGCATTTTGGGGATAGAAACAAATGAGTACTACTACAGTCAATGAGGAGATTAAAACATTTACCTTGATGTGTGATTGGTGTTTGAATAACAACAACTTGTTTTGTGCTCCATGATAACCTCATAAATAGTTGCTCTATCTTCTTCTTCACCAAGAGTAGGCTTCCCCGCGGCGGCTGCATGTGCATGGGCATTCCTACCTTGACCTCTCCAAAAGGCCTTGGCTTCTCTTCCTCACCCTCTACCTTGTCCACCATTACGTCCACCAAGGTGGTGTCTTTGGTATACCTCAGTTGTTGTTGCTACTCTACTAGTTAAACGTGGGCATCTATTGATGTAATGTCCTAGCTCCTCATATTCAAAGCATCAAACATCAAATCATGGAGGGATTTTGTCCATTAGTGGCATAAGCTCTTTGTGTGTATCATTGTGGAATATTCTTAGTTATGTAGGACCATTAAATGTCTGATACAAATCGTAAGGTCCCCAACCCAGATATTGGGGCAACTTGATATGGCCTTCCTTTATTCTTAAGTTCTATTGACAACACCTTACTCCAATTCAAAGAATCAAGGAAACGACTAATAGAAGTAAGGGAGGCCTCTATCCCATGGATAAAAGGGTCCTAAAACACAATCCAAGGTCAATAACCCAAAGATTATGATGAGAGCTAGATCTCATCTCATTGGACTAAAATCTCAAACACATCGAGTATCTATAAACAAATAGATTTGACTCAATGGTTATTTACCTTGCAATTAAGCGTTCTCTATCAAAATAGTATCACGATGGGTGAACATTTGGAAAGTTTTGAATCCTAGTAAAAATTATTGTCCCTCATGTTGCACCAATGAAGCCTTCCTAGCCTCGTTGTCAAGTATGCCAAGGATTATGCCTGGTCGCCACCTTGGTCGATCACTTTGAAGGAAGTTGAGGAGGGGGAGGTGAAGAAGGGTGGTGGTGCCAATATGGTTTGCTCTTGCCACCGCGCAAAATATTTACTCTAGAGTTCTCTTGCTATTTGTGTCAGTCATGCTTTCCTTCTATCCCTTTATATAGACCTTCAAGGTGCATTATTTTGGGCACATGCTTTTTGGCTCTAGGCCTCGTGTATCAATATATTTGCCATATCGCTACTTTTCATGCAATCAACTATGCATCCTCTGCTTTTAGCTATAAGTTCACATCGGTATATCTTTTTGGAGTCCTTTTCTACCGGTTATCTAGGGGCCACAAAATATTCAAGATCCACTTTCCTAAAAGTAGGGGATTTTAGAGCCTACCCTTTTTCCCTAAGATTTAAAAACATAGAATAAACATAGCCTACACATATGATATCCAATTTCAAAATCGATTGTTTTGAACATATCCCTTATTATTAATACACTTGATAATGCTCCTAAACATAAGATCCTTGAGTGGATGCAAAAATTTATTGATAAAAACTCGGGTATATTACATTGTATAACTAGTATACACATCCACACAAAAGATGGTGTCCCATATGTGGTTAAACATGCTTATGGCAATGCTACTTACAAGTTATGTGAGTTGGACGATGGTATAGAGTAGAAGGTTCCTATTGTAGGTAAGCATCTATAATTGTATAAGAAGCATGATGCAAAGTTCACATTGAAGATGAAAGCTTGGAAGTGTTTGAAGGTCAAGATTTGGATGATGAAAATAAATTTTTCATTGGAAATGTTGAATTAGATGAATTTTAGAGTTGGTACATGCCGGAGGCTGTATAGGATCAAAGGAAGTGAAAGTCATGTCATTTTATGGGCATGGTGAGAAAATTGATTTCAGGTAGCATTTATGAATTTTTGTATGGTTTATGGTTTATGTCGGGAATGAATTTTTGGATTACTTGCAATGCCCACCTCTCTCAAACTTGCCACCACAATATATGTTGCACAGTTTGTAAGCCCCCATATGAGGAGAAGGCAATCGTGGACATATATTTGGTGGATTCCAGCTATGCACGCTGATGAGATCTCTATTTCTGATCGTGGATGGTACGGACCAAATTCATGGCCAGTCAAGACTTTTTATTAGCCGAAATATTCCTTTTGCCGGAAATTCTTGGCCTGATGGCGGTCGAAAGACACACGAAAAATGGCCGTCCCGTGGCCGGTTGTCCATGGCCTTTGGCCGGTGGTCGGCGGTCGGTGGCCGGATTTCCTTCGTCGATGGCCGAGTTCTAGGAGGACTTGTCTAATGAGTACACTTGTGCGTGAATGCATGCGTGCGTGAACAATGCGGTGCGTGCGGGAAGGGGAGATGCACAAGCCGGTGTGGATGGAGCAACCTATAAAGATTAAAGATGAGGAGCTCCTTATTTTCATATGTAATGAGGAATAAGGGGGTATGTACACATGTGGGCAGGTGGCCGGACGTCTGGGCGGGCTAAAGGCGGAGTGCCTTTACCTCAACAATCTCCCACTTAAAGGCGATGCACCGATAAGTGAGGCCTACTAGATAAACTACTAGTATGTAGAAGAAATTAGGTGAGAGACTCTCTCAACCTACGCCCACCACTGGCTCACTTTGTCGATCTACACATAGCCGTATCGGCTCTTATGGTAGGCTAGTGTGCGTACCCACGCTAGAGCCTACATGTAAATCCCGTAGACCACTCTGTATGGTCTACAAAGCTTCACGAAGCGTCATGCTAGTGTCACCACCGTACGGCTAACAATCCCTGCTGCAAATGCTCCCACTGCACCAGCTGCTAGGTCGGGCCTCGACAGTAACAAGTCAAACATGAGACGCCCGAACGCTGAAAAAATATGTGCAAGATTGGTGATACTCACCTCCGTTGCGCTATCTGCAATCACTGCATCCTTAGGACTACCCATCGCGTATGGATGTGTCAACATCGACACTGAAGAAGCTACGTCCCTCTCACCCATAGGAAAAACTGTGCATCCTAGCACCAACTTGCCAGCCTCTAACATGAGCATGTCAAAAGACTCCATATCTGTCAGCTTTGTCTATGTCTCTAGGGAGTAGAGATGCTCTATCTCTGCCTGCACAAAGTCTGACAACACTTGTTGTGTCTTGCTAGAGCACTATCTCTCTATCTCTGTTGCTACAGAGTCTACTAGCACGTCCTGCACAACTAAATGCTCTCTCTCTTGAGCATGATGGAGTCACTGGCAAAAAAGACACGTCTCGTCTCTTGTTCAAAGCATGCTAGCAACAAAATCAAGACTACGCCGTCTCGAACCTCAGACACATGCATAGGATATAACACGTTGTTGCGGGATCCTCTGACAATCACTAGTGAACCGCAATGCATTTGGAAAGACTGCTCTCTAAACAGTACCTGACAACGAAAAGCCGCCAACTGTCTCACTGAGATCAAGCTCTGTCTCAATTAAGGAACATAGCGCACATGTCGTAGCGTGTATGACTCACCATTGGGCAATGACAATGTATGCTTTGCCATACATGTCAAAGGCTAGGAACTTGCATGTGCACCGTGTGTGAGCCGCGAAGGCTGCAAACACACAACGAGAGAGTCCTAGCAAGCTCAAAGAAACAATGGTGTGTCACTCACCTCTTAGTGCTTCCATTGTGAAGGATCCTATGCCGCAAAGAAGAAGAAGCTGTCGTCGATGCCGCGCTCTACCACCTCGTCACCATCGATGCCTCTCTCTCTCCCTCTCTCTAGTATATACACACACATATACGAAGGAGAAGGAGACAGAGATGGAGCAAGAGCACTTCTAAGCTTATACCTCTCAGAATACAAATTTTAGGTCAAAACAGATGTTTTAGAAGAGTTTAACCCATTCAAACATGGGCGCACACGATGTCCGGTCAAGGTAAAAATAGTATCAAATGAGATATGTGGTGCACCTCTCATCGGCGATCACCTACACACTTATTGGACAAACAAGCCCTGTCATAAAATCTAATATCTAACCAACCCAAATGATTTTCTCATATTAAATTGATCACTTAATGTGGGAGAATAAACGTGAACAAGTGTTAAGATATAGATATGTGCTTATAGATCTATCTCAACACGGGGCCAATAGTAAAGGGGCCCAAATGGGAGATGGTCTATCAAGAGCAAGGCTAACCAATGGAGCATAAGACCTTAGGGTTAGCTTCATTGAAGACCTCCAATAATGTGTGTAAAAGTCCTTTGACCTTAGGTAAGCTAGGGCTGAGGTTGAGGTGGGAACCCGGCCCAAGCTCGAGGTGTTTGTCCTGCTTGAGGTGCTTGTCGTGCTTGAGGTGTTTGTCCTACTTGAGGTGCTTGATTAAGGTGCTTGAGGTGCTTGACTTACTCCATGCTTGAGGTGCTTGACTTGCCGCTTGATTAAGGTGCTTGAGGTGCCTTGACATGCTTGCCTGAGATGCTTGTGGGAATACCCCCTAGTCCAAGTGCTTTGTCATTCTTGATGGCTAAGGTGCTTGAGCTCCTAAAGTCAAAAGCATCCCTACAAGAGGGGGGGCGAGCCCTTTTCCTAGGGATTAGAGAGAGAACACACACTCACACTCACACTCACAAGGGAAGCCCAAGCTTGAAGAGGCAGCAAGGACACTTGTCAAGTTCCTCCTCATGTTGCCCTCATGGTGTGCCTGAAGCCTATTGGTTGGCCACCCAAGGGGTCCAATGATAATTTAGGATATTTAATTAATTGATTTTGCATTTATCAAGTCCTCTCTCTCAAAGGGGAAAGGGGGACACTTGTCCCAAGGCTACCCATGTTGCTTGTAATGGCTCCTGCTTGTGATTGGATAGACCTGGAGGGGTCCAATGAGCTTCAAGCATGAGCTACAAGGGGGGGTCGACCCAAGCAAGCTAGGGGGGTGCTTAGGGGGTATACTCACCCACACACACTCACAAACACTCTCATTGTGTACTATGAAAAGTGCAAGAACTCCCTCTCCTTCTCCAAGCAAGTAGAGGTTGAGAGCCTACACCAACACTCTTGGCTATGGAGTGCAAATCCATCCAAGAGCCATGCTTCAATGCTTGAGCTTGCCATCTATTTCTTCTTCATTACTATGCTATTATGTATGCTAGCACAAGAGTTATGATAAGTGAGGAACTAGCTCTTTCTCGTATGAAATGTTTCTTCTTCCTCTTCCCTACCCTCATTCCCTGCTAGCTCTCTCCACCTTCGAAGGTGTTTGAGGTCTTGGGACTGAGGCTTGGTATAGTTAAAGCTTTCTTCAAGTTTAGGTTATGCTATGATGGTGATGCATGAAGCTTTCCATCTTCATTGCTTTACCTAGGTCACAAGGAACACAAAGAATGTATTGTAACAAGTCTCTCTTTATGGGAGAAATCACAATACAAATGCCTATTGGAGGGGGGACCGGCTCCACGTAAATCCGGTCCTCAACTGTTGTCATGTTCTCTAAATTCTCTCTCTTGCAAAAGTATTGTCTATGCCAAGTTAACTAATTGCTATGATTATGTTGCTATCTTCAATTATGTCAACCCGCTATGCTCACAAAATCATTTCTTGAAAGTACTCTCATTAAATTCCGCTACTCTCAAATTGAATAGGCAAATTCCATTACATTGGTATCAGAGCATTTGGTTTCTCTTTTCTTGCTTAAGAAGAGAGGTCCTTAAGTAGCCTATAAATGGTTGATGTTGTTAATTATAATAGAGTAAGTGGAACTGGGATCTAATATCGGTTTTGTTAAGCCCACTATGTGGAGGATGGTGCACACCTCGAGAGCTTTGGACTTAATAATGGAGTCTTTTTAGACTTGCCTACGGCTTTACCATTATTGAGCCATAAGAAGTCCGAAAGAAGCTAGCCCTTGGCAACTCTGCTATGTTAGACCTACTCCTCTACTCTCTATAATTAACCACTTTGAGCCGTGGGTGTAGATACTTAAGAGCCGATTTTCAAAGACTAAGAGGAGTGGCAACTAAGGTTTTGTATTTCCAAAGCATACACTAAGTATAAACATAAATTTTGTTAACATGGCTGACAATAATCAAGAGGGTAGAATGAACATTGATAGCTTTGATTTTGCACATGAAGGTGCTAATGATGATGCTCCCATGTTTGTGAATTATCTCGTCACTAGGTTGCAGCAAGCTATGGGCAACCCTGCTTTGCAAGCCGAAGTTACTCAACAACTTCGTGCTTATGGAATTTCCGTTCCTCTCCCAGAGGAGAGAGAGCTTAGGAGGCCTCTTGAAGAGACCCCCAAAAGAAGACTCTCTCCCATTCGAGAGGAGGAATCCAAAGAGAAAGAAAGCAATGACAGTCTAAGATCTTCTGAAGATGTGGCTCCACGAAGACGGCGGTCTAGACGATCGCCCACTCCTCCCAAGAGGAAAAGAGAAACCTATAGTCCTTCTCCTCATCACTCTAAAAGGCAAGAGAGGAAACAAAGGAAGAAAAGGGCTAGGAAGAGGTCACCCTCTTCTCCTTCTTCTTCACCTTCCTCCTCTTCCGATGAAAGTTATGGCTATTCTCCTAGAGAATACAAGAGGGGAGGACATCACAAATCATTTCCTGCATGGCGAAGGTCACAAAAGCTAAAGAAGTTCAAGGAGGGAGGAAAGAGTATCTCTTTTCTCACCTACGACGGCACCTTTGGTGCTACCGATAAAGTGTTGGCCTTCATCCAGCAATTTGATGCGGCCTTTGGGGACGAGGGCTTCACAGAGTCCTCCAAGCTATGCCATGTAGCTATGCACTTCCAAAAATCAGCTCGTCAATGGTGGGCTAGCCTTCGTGGCAATGGAGAAGCCGCAAAGACATGGAAAACTCTACGAGTTTCCATCATGAAGCAATTTCTTCCAAGCGATACTAAAGATAAAGTTCTTACCGAATGGCGCGGCTTGAAGCTTCTCTCTCATGAGTCTATCAACAAGTATGTAGACAAGTTTTGGGATTTACATCATAAAGCTACTGTCTTTCAAAAGATAGACTTTGCCGAGCAAAGACAGCGATTCTGTGCGGGATTACCTGAAGAGATGGCCAAATACATCAACTCTCAACGGCCTGGTAATATTACCGAAGTAATCCATCACACCATGGTTGCTTCACGTATCAATTTCCATCAAGGGGCTAGACGTAATGTCAAGCCCATGGAAAACAAAGATAAAAATGATGCAAAGGGGAAATCCAATGCTTAAAATAATTCCCAAGGCACTTCCAACAACAACAACAACAATCGGTCCAAGGAGAAGGGAGTTTACAAAGGTAAAAACAAACTCTCTCCTGAAGAGCTTGAAGCTTTTCGCAAGGACCATAAATGTTTCAAGTGTGGGGAGCAAGGACATGGCTATCGTTCTTGCCCCAAGAAGAATACTCGCAATGAGACTCCTAGGGCTTCCACCATCGAAGCTCCAAAAGAGGATGCTCATTGCAAAGGATCATCACTCTCCTATGCTTGGGGACAGGTAAGAGAGCATGATGCCTTCATCTTGTTTGACCCTGGCTCTACTCTCAACTTCATATCAATAGAGTTGGCCACCAAGTTGGGCATTCAAGCTTTTGAGATGGGAGATATAGTAACAGCTGATGCATCTTTCAAGGGACAACAAGCCTCCGTTACTCCCTTGATTGGGAAGTTGAGGCTTCATGTCCAAAAGCTATGTCGACAAAGAAGACTTCTTCATCTCTCCTCTCCAACATCAGGATGTTATCCTAGGGGCACCATGGTTTGATCGCATGGCTGCCAACATGAAGTTCCCTGAAAGGAGAATTTACTTCACCTACAGGGGAAAGAACATGTATATAGATGCTAGTGAGCGTGGTCGCACTATTCCACTTGTAAATCCTCTTTCTTTTGATAAATCAATGAAGAGCTCAGTTTCTGCATACATGATTTATGTCAAAGAGTCTCTAAAAGCTAATAATGTTTCATCAAATGAAAATGATAGGAATCAAGAAGAGTTAGACTTGTCTACTTTTCTAAAAGGATTCCAAGATGTGTTCATCGATGGTATCCCTATGGACGTACCTCCAAAACGAGGGGATGATGACCATCGTATTGAGCTCCTTCCAGGAAGCTCACCGCCTAACAAACCTCCTTATCGAGTTTCACAAGCTCAACAAGAGGAGATTATGAGGCAAGTACAGGAATTGGTAGACAAAGAGATGGTGAGGCCTAGTTCCTCTCCCTTTTGTTCTCTGGTCCTTTTAGTGCAAAAGAAAGATGGTACATACCGTATGTGTGTGGACTATCGAGCACTAAACCATATCACTATCAAAAACAGATTTCCTGTGCCTCGGGTAGAAGATATGTTTGATAAGCTACAAGGCTCTACCTACTTTAGTAGGATTGACCTTAAGAGTGGCTATCATCAAATAAGGATAGTGGATGAAGATATCCTACAGACCGCGTTTCGCACAACATTTGGTCTTTATGAATATCTAGTCATGCCTTTTGGCTTGACTAATGCACCAGCTACTTTCAATCGTCTCATGGAGAAAATTTTTAGACCATATCGTAAATTCACTGGAGTGTTCTTTGATGATATCATCATCTACTCCAAGTCTTTGGAGGAACATAAGCAACATCTCCAAGTGATTTTTCAAGCCTTGAGGGAGAACAAACTTTTTCTCAACCAAAAGAAAAGTGAATTCTTCCTTTAAGAGATTCAATATCTAGGTCATATTATCTCTCACGATGGTATTCGTATGGATCCATCAAAGTTAGAGGTAATAAAATCATGGCCTAACCCAAGGAATCTACATGAGCTAAGAAGCTTTATTGGTATGTGTGCATACTATAGACGCTTCATAGCAAAATTCTCTCAAGTAGAAGGCCACTACACGACTTAACAAAGAAGAACGTTAAGTTTGTATGGACTGCTAAGGAGCAAAATGCTTTTGAAAAACTCAAAGAGAAGCTTACTTCCCAACCAGTCCTCGTGCTTCCGGATCTCTCAAAACCATTTGAGGTCCAATGTGATGCTTGTGGTGATTGCCTTGGAGCGGTTTTGCTTCAAGAAGGGCATGCCATAGCATATGAGAGCCGAAGGCTCAATAGTGATGAACGAGGCTTGGGCATTTATGAGAAAGAGCTTTTAGCTGTTCTACATGCCCTAGACACATGGAAGCACTACCTATTAGGGACTCCATTTATCCTACGAACCGACCACCAAAGTCTCAAGTATTTCATGACGCAAACCAAGCTTTCCGACAAACAAATGAGGTGGGCAAATTTTCTTTCGCAATTTAATTTCCATATTGCTCACATAGCTGGTAAGCACAATCAAGTTGCCGATGCACTTTCACGACGACCAAAAGTTAATGCGGTGTCTATAGCTACTCACACAATGATCTATCCTCTATGATAGATGAGTATGCTACTGACCCTGACTTTAGAGACATAATGTCAGCCCTTGCTTTGGGGAAGAAAGAGGAACCATTCACCTTGCAGGATGGTTATCTTCTCCATGGCAATAGGCTATGTGTTACCCATTCCCTTCGTGAGAAGGTTATGTATGAATCCCATGCTCCTCCATATGCAGGGCATAGAGGTATTCAACCTACTCTCCGAGGAGTAGAGACGTATTTCTATTGGCCTACCATGAAAGTGGACATACAAGAGTATGTTTCAAAATGTGTAGTATGCCAAAAGACCAAGTATGATAGAGGGAAGCAGCCTGGATTACTCCAGCCATTGCCTATTCCAAATTCACCATGGGAGAGTATATCCATGGATTTCATCTTTGGATTACCCAAGTCTATCCATGGGAATACAGGAATATGGGCAATAGTCGACAGGTTTAGCAAGCAAGCACATTTTATTCCTGTCAAAAAGACTATTAAGGCACATCAAATGGCAACTCTCTTCATATCACAGATTTTCAAGCACCATGGATTACCCACATCCATCGTGTCAGATAGAGATCCTAGAATGACCGGTAATTTCTGGAAAGGTCTCTTTGAAAATCTAGGAACAAGATTGAATTTCTCTTCGGCCTATCACCCACAAACGGATGGCCAAAGTGAGATAGCCAATCTTACGATACTTGATCTACTCAAGACTTATGTTACCGAAGTAGATCAACGCTCACAATGGGAAAAGTATTTACCTCTAGTAGAGTATGCCTACAATAACACTGTACATACTTCTACGGGGAAAGCACCTTTCGAGATCATAGAGGGAAGACCTACAAGTCCCTTGCTACTCAAAGTACATGGGAAGATCTTCGCCGCCGATGAGTATAGCCGTGACCTACAAGAATCTTTTCAAAAGATTAGGGAGGCTATAGCCATCTCTCAACAAAGGCAAAAAGCTGCTGCTGATAAGCACAGAAGAGCCTTAATGTTCAAAGAAAATGATTGGGTCTTACTCAAGTTTCCTAAGGCTTGATTAAGCCAAACGACGGGCAAATATCCTACGGGCCATCAAAAGTATTATGCTAAACTAGCAAAAAGATACTATGGTCCTTTCCAAATCTTGAAGCCCATCAATGAGACGGCTTATCAACTCAAGTTGCCCAACCATTGGCTTATACACAATGCCTTTCATGTAAGCCTACTTAAGCCCTACAAAGGAGAGCCACCAACTGAACCAATTATTGAAGACCCTCCCGAAGTTGAAGACCAAGAAGAGGTACTACAACCCGAAGCTGTCTTATGGCATGAAGACAAGGTACTACGACATGGTAAGATAATCCGACGGTATCTTATTAAGTTCAAAAATTATCCTTTTGAAGATGCTAAATGGATGCAAGGAGTACAACTTAAGGATAGTATGAACCTTGTCAATGCTTACAATGCTACATTAGAGTAAGCAAATGTACAACTCTCTTTTAAATGACTCATGTTTTTGTCTTATAAGACTAATCCTCTTTTTAATTGTGCACAAATTTAACTAGTATGCATGCTTAGAATCATGTTTGTGATGACGACGTCTCTCAAACACCAAGTAGAATTTGTCCCTCTACTTTGGGAGAGTGAAATGGACTAAAGAGCAGACATGCTTGCGGCAGCTATGTCTCCCAAGCACCAAATGGATTAGTCATCCATCCTGGAAAGATGTCGTAGGGTAAAAAAGGGATCCTCTACCCGCTAAGTACAATTGACTAATGACTAAGACTTTATCTCTTCTACCTCATAGTCGAGGACGACTATTATTTCAAGAGAGAGGTAATGTCATAAAATCTAATATCTAACCAACCCAAATTATTTTCTCATATTAAATTGATCACTTAATGTGGGAGAATAAACGGGAACAAGTGTTAAGATATAGATATGTGCTTATAGATCTATCTCAACACGGGGCCAATAGTAAAGGGGCCCAAATGGGAGATGGGCTACCAAGAGCAAGGCTACCCAATGGAGCATAAGACCTTAGGGTTAGCTTCATTGAAGACCTCCAATAATGTGTGTAAAAGTCCTTTGACCTTAGGTAAGCTAGGGCTGAGGTTGAGGTGGGAACCCGGCCCAAGCTCGAGGTGTTTGTCCTGCTTAAGGTGCTTGACTTGCCGCTTGATTAAGGTGCTTGAGGTGCCTTGACATGCTTGCCTGAGATGCTTGTGGGAATACCCCCTAGTCCAAGTGCTTTGTCATGCTTGATGACTAAGGTGCTTGAGCTCCTAAAGTCAAAAGCATCCCTACAAGAGGGGGGGCGAGCCCTTTTTCTAGGGATTAGAGAGAGAACACACACTCACACTCACAAGCGAAGCCCCAGCTTGAAGAGGCAGCAAGGACACTTGTCAAGTTCCTCCTCATGTTGCCCTCATGGTGTGCCTGAAGCCTATTGGTTGGCCACCCAAGGGGTCCAATGATAATTTAGGATATTTAATTAATCGATTTTGCATTTATCAAGTCCTCTCTCTCAAAGGGGAAAGGGGGACACTTGTCCCAAGGCTACCCATGTTGCTTGTAATGGCTCCTGCTTGTGATTGGATAGACCTGGAGGGGTCCAATGAGCTTCAAGCATGAGCTACAAGGGGGGGTCGACGACCCAAGAAAGCTAGGGGGGTGCTTAGGGGGTATACTCACCCACACACACTCACAAACACTCTCATTGTGTACTATGCAAAGTGCAAGAACTCCCTCTCCTTCTCCAAGCAAGTAGAGGTTGAGAGCCTACACCAACACTCTTGGCTATGGAGTGCAAATCCATCCAAGAGCCATGCTTCAATGCTTGAGCTTGCCATCTATTTCTTCTTCATTACTATGCTATTATGTATGCTAGCACAAGAGTTATGATAAGTGAGGAACTAGCTCTTTCTCGTATGAAATGTTTCTTCTTCCTCTTCCCTACCCTCATTCCCTGCTAGCTCTCTCCACCTTCGAAGGTGTTTGAGGTCTTGGGACTGAGGCTTGGTATAGTTAAAGCTTTCTTCAAGTTTAGGTTATGCTATGATGGTGATGCATGAAGCTTTCCATCTTCATTGCTTCACCTAGGTCACAAGGAACACAAAGAATGTATGTAACAAGTCTTATGGGAAAAATCATAATACAAATGCCTATTGGAGGGGGGACCGGCTCCACGTAAATCCGGTCCTCAATTGTTGTCATGTTCTCTAAATTCTCTCTCTTGCAAAAGTATTGTCTATGCCAAGTTAACTAATTGCTATGATTATGTTGCTATCTTCAATTATGTCAACCTGCTATGCTCACAAAATCATTTCTTGAAAGTACTCTCATTAAATTCCGCTACTCTCAAATTGAATAGGCAAATTCCATTACAAGCCCGATCCCTTACTAAAAACAATGTGATGTACATGGATGTTCACTGGGCCGACGTCCATTTTCCAAGGTCAATACCAAGCGATAGGGGGCGTTGGGTAGTCGCCAAGCCTCCTATTCACTCGGTGTTGACTCCACTGTCGCCTGTAATGTCTTTAACACCATGGTCAACACCAAGCGATAGGGAGCATTGGGCAGTTCCCAAGCTTCCTATTCGCCCAGTATTGACTCCACTACATGAATTGTAATCACATCACCAAAAGGGTCTCCATCATCAGCTGCACCAAGATCAACACCAAGCAATAGGGAGCGTTGAGTAGTCCCCAAGCTTCCTATTCGCCCAGTATTGACTCAACTACCTCTTGTAATGACTTTAACACCAAGGTCAACACCAAGCGATAGGGAGCATTGGGCAATCCTCAAGCTTCCTATTAGCCAAGTATTTCATGTCCCAAGGGCTGACTAGAGGCTATACCTAGAAGACCTTGTAGTTAAGCTACGATAAAAGGAATTGCTCATGAAATCATCGCCTGACTTATTTCCTTTTCTTTGACCCCCCAAAGTCTTTTCTCATTGATTCAAATTTAATGTGTGTGCTTATTTTGTATGCCTTGGGTTTTTTGCTTTTCAAGGAAAAGCGCCCACACTGGGAACCTCTAGGGCTCTAGTACCATAGGCGATACATGTGAGTGAAGTACCAAGTCAAGCTGTGATTTCTCTTTCAGCTTAAGGTCTTACATTGTGGCACTTTTGATTCTTTTGTTTGTTTGTTTTCAGCATATTACTTTTCTAACTTTGGGGGGTCATATAACACTGTTACCCTCCCCCGGCTCATCACACTAGTAAACTCCCTTTATAATACTTAAGCTAAATGTCAACAAGGACTAAGCCCACTAGAAAGCCCTAGTACATTGCACACAGTGCTACCTAAATTGGATTAAGAACCTAAAGTAACCATTGATTACTAGGAAGGCATTCCCCATGGTATTAAGAAAAGATCTCTAACTCCTAACTTGGTCAAACTAGCTTAGTTAGACTGCTTGATTCTGAAACCTAGACAAGGGATTATGACAAAAAATTATATAGAATCTAATGTTTAATCTAAGCAAATGTGCATAATATTATGCCACCAATCACATTTAAAGCAGACAAACATGGATGCAAAAACAAAGACAAGGGGCAATGCTAATGGTCAAGAAACACTTTTTTGTGTTGATGATCGTGCGTGATTTGAAGAGTGAATGAGAGAAAGATTCCTTAAAGTTCCAAATCCTAACAACAACAACACAAAGAATACCTCTAGGAGGCACATCAGTGGGAAGAGGCACCAACCCTTATTGAACACAATTAAACAACATAAGGCACCCTAACCTAATTATTTGCAACCCCCTAGAGAGTCAAGGGATTATGATAATGTAGAGATTTGGGGGGAACCCTAAGGCTAAACCCCTATGCTCATCGTCATCAAGAAAAACAAAGTCATCATTCGTGAGACCATACGTGCCATCCGTGTAATCATGTAAATCATCTTCATTATTAGAGACACAAATGTTCACTAAGAACATCACTAGACTTCTATAGTCATCTTGGTCAAGAGGGTAAGTTTGTGCAATTGGAGAGACGTCCTCTACTAGGTATGGATCAGTCGTGGTCAAGAGATGTATCAGCCATTCTAACTCCTCAAAATTCCTCTCACACGCTAGCGTATCTACCATGCAAGCACCGGGTAGACTATGTGAAACACTTGTGTAAAGTAAACAGGGTACCTCTCACTTAAGGTAGGAGTGGATGAGTCTAGTGTACTAGCAATATATGTACACATAGATAGATGATGGTTAGAGTGCAAATATTATAAGGGTCGTGTCAAAAGGTCGTGTCCTTGTGCATAATGTGTTTTTATGATTTTGTGTTATGTATAGATCTTGTAGGTTTCTTGATTTTTGTTTGGTGGCTTTTGCTCTTTTACTTTTTTATTTTGTCTTGTGAGTATAAGGCTTTATATATACATTCCCTAAGATTGGAGATTGAGAGGTCAGGGAGGAAGGTTAAGAGGGAAGCAAGTGAATGATGGATGTCAAGAGATGTATCAGCCATTCTAACTCCTCCAAATTCCTCTCACACGCTAGCGTATCTACCAAATCCCATTCACATGCAAGCATCGGGTAGACTATGTGAAACACCAGTGTAAAGTAAAGAGGGTACCTCTCACTTAAGGTAGGAGTGGATGAGTCTAGCGTACTAGCCATATCTGTACACATAGATAGATGATGGTTAGAGTGCAAATATTATAAGGGTCATATCAAAAGGTCGTGTCCTTGTGCATAATGTGTTTTTATGCTTTTGTGTTATGTATAGATCTTGTAGGTTTCTTGATTTTTGTTTGGTGGCTCTTGCTCTTTTACTTTTTTACTTTTGTCTTGTGAGTATAAGGCTTTATATATACATTCCCTAAGATTGGAGATTGAGAGGTCAGGGAGGAAGGTTAAGAGGGAAGCAAGTGAATGATGGATGTCAGCAAACACTCCTCCTTTCCTTGGATAGATCTTTTGGAATGATGTCATCACCTTTTGAACCAATTGTTCCAAGTTGTTATGGGTGAAGGATTTAACCAATAGTTTTTGATTGCCCTATGCGTATCATCTAGTTGCAAAGGTGGTAAGGTACTCTCCCATGATTTTATTTGCAACTTTGTTGTAGGTGGTGAACTTACAATGGGAGGTGCAAACTCTTTCTTGTTTGTCTGGATATGTACAATGATAGGTGGAAGTTGTGTCTAAGCTTCTATTTCCGTATAGGAACTACATGAAGAGCAAGAAGCTTCATTTGACTTCCTTGTTCCTGAGCTAGGTGGAACAAATCGTTCTTTCTTCTGTACCCAAACTAGCTCTGGAGCGGGTGTGTAGCATTCCATGATTTTTTTCTCTCCGCGATCTTTAATTTGTTTGGAGCTACACGATTGGGCTCACATGGGTCAAGATCATGATAGCTAAGAGCACAATTTACATTTTGGCACCCAGATTTGATCATTTCCTTCATAGTTGCCTTGGGATTCCAATAGTTTTTTATGAATCCAACGCAACGTTTCTTTAAATTTCTTGGGGTGAGTGGGACGTCTCTTACTAGGCTCCTGTTTTTTAGCACTAGCAATGGTCGCTAAAGAAGCTTTAGGGACCCACTTGTATGTTTTTGTGCGCTCCTTGCCACACTGTCGAAGCAAGGGCCTTGCCTAACACTGTGTGCGAGCCACAGACGGCTCCAAGCACACAACTAGCTTAACTAGTAAGCTCAAAAGAGGGCAATGGTGTGTCACTCACCGCTCTATGCTCCTGCCGTGGAGGATTCCTCGTCGCGAAGAAGAAGGAGACACCACTACGTCGCGCTCAACCGCTTCACCGCCGTCGTGCCGCCGCAATGCTCGATCGCACTCTCTCTCTCTCTCTCTCTCTCTCTCTCTCACACACACACACACACACACACACACACACACACACACACACACAAGGAGGTGAAGAAGAAGAAGATGGAGATGGAGATGGAGCAAGAGCACTCTTCTATTGCACAAATGAGAGAATGAATGAATTTTAGGTTTAGTTGGCTTTTATATGAGCTCACCCCATTCACACTTGGGCGCCCATGCTTAGCCAACTAATCCCTTGAATGTCCCAGTTAGAGTGCGCCTCTCATCGGCGATCACTGTTACCCTTTTCCTATTGGTCCGACAAGCCCGGTACCTGACTCTACCAAATACATAGTACATGTCCGTCGTAGGTGATGGGGTGTCCGTGAGCCGTGAGGGTTAACATGCCCCCCTTCCTGATGTAGATTCCGTCCTCGGAAGCTATTGAGTTGAAGCTCATTCGTCGAGGTGGAAGAGCATTTGAGATGAATGTCCTTAGCCTTCTTCAGTCACTGCAAAATCAAACAACATTGGCACAGTACTTGCATTCTCATAAGTGATTAAAAAGCATATGCAGTTTTCACAGTGATTCAATTTGATGTGTGTGCTTATTTTGTATGCCTTGGGTTTTCTGCTTTTCAAGGAAAAGCGCCCACACTCGGAACCTCTAGGGCTCTAGTACCATAGGCAATACATGTGAGTGAAGTACCAAATCAAGCTGAGCTTTCTCTTCCAGCTTAAGATTTTACATTGTGGCACTTTGATTTTTTGTTTGTTCATTTTCAGCATTTTAATTTTGTAACTTTGGGGGGTCATATAACACTGATACACCTCCCCAGGCTCATCACACTAGTAAACTCCCTTTATAATACTTAAGCGAAAGGTCAATAGGGTCAAGCCCACTAGAAATCCCTAGTACATTTCACACAATGCTGCCTAAATCGGATTAAGAACCTAAGTAACCATTGATTATTAGGAAGGCATTCCCCATGGTATTAACACTAGGTTGGTAATGGGACACTTTTATGTCCTGTTAAGTGACCATTTTCCTTGAATTATGTCAAGAGTTTCAAAATGGATTTTGAGGTGCTATCTGTCTAGAAAGTTGTCTCATGAGCTGAAAAAAACTTGACCATTTTTTGGAATATCAATTCCATTTTTAACCTTGTCCTTGCACAACATTTCACAACCTAAACTGTGTGAAAAAACGGGTCATGTTTTTGGCTTTTTTCAACTTTTTGCAACTATACCACTCCAGAATTCATGTTTGTGAGGTCTATAATGCTAGAGAACTATCTTTAGTAGTCCTCAACATGTCCTGACACTTCTAGGGAGAAATAAATGTTAAAGTTGTAAGTTATGACCAAATTATCAAATCCTGTTTTTTAGCCAATTTTAGCTCTTCTATGATTTTTTTGGTGGCTTTCATGATATCCAAATGCAGTTTTGATTTTCTATGTCGCATATTGTAACATAAAGCTAATATTCCTTGAATTTTGGGGCACCTAATACCCTATTTTGCATAGTAGACTGTTACCATATACATGTGGTAGTGATGTGTGTGAACACACTAGGACCGCCGGGGCATTTTTTCCCTCTTTAGGAGGTTTTTTCCCCCGTGCATTGTATATACGCCCATCACTCTAGGGCTAACCAATCTTTCCATTGCACACTAAGTAACACACTCTCTATTGTGTGCCTTGAGCTTCCTTCGTCTTCTCCAAGCTGTGTGTGTTTCTCTGCAACCCTAATTCCAACAATTGGTATCAGAGCAGGTCACGTCCTCCCGGGCTTAGTCGCCAGCTGCTCCAGCACACGCCTGCTCACTTTCTCCAATTTCAGTGAGCTTTGGCGAGCGTTCACAGGTCGAAAAATATTTTGGGACAGCTCGAAGAGCTAGGTCTGCTCAGAATTTTGATTTGGGCTCATTTCGGCCTCCGTTTCCACTACAGGCAGTACTGCACAGGCTATTTCGTCATTTTGTGCAGATTTTCTGTCAGTGCCGTTTTCTGCATAACAGGTGCCTTATAGTCTTCTACGGTTTGTGCTATATAGCACAAGTTGTTCCCGCTCCATTTCTCCTATTTTTGGGCAGTTTTCACATCAGGTGCAGCATTTACCATGGCTGACAACAACAACACAGATGTGTTCAAGATGTTTGCTGCTGAGGACAGGTTGGATGGGGACAACTACCCTATGTGGGCTTATATGATGCAATATGTTCTTGTGTCAAAAGGTGTCTGGAACATTGTGCAGGGCATTGATGTACGTCCTGGTTCTGAAGATGTAGGCGATATTGAGGATGTTGCAGGTCTTGCTGCAAGGATTGCAGCTGTTAGAGTTGTTTTGCCTACGGCAGAACAAGCTCGTTGGGATGTTAAGGATGCGCAGGCTCATGCATTGATTGCGTTGTCTGTGAAGCGCACCATTATTCCTCACATCCGTTCAGCAAAATCTGCAAAACAGGCTTGGGATATTCTAGCAGGTCTTTATGCAAGCCGCAATGAGGCTAAAATTGCTTTGCTGCGTAAAGAGCTAGAGTCGAAGATTATGCATGAGGAAGATGATATGGACACTTTCCTTGCTAGTGTCAAGGATATCAATGAGCAACTCATTTCTGCAGGTGAAGTCATTTCGGACAGTTCCCTTGTGCAGACTGTTCTTGATGCCTTACCAGATTCCTACCAGACTTTTGCTAGAACTTGGAGACTGATGACCCAAGGAAATCCTGAAGTTGTCAAGTTTGATGCATTATGCACATTGCTGTTGCAAGAGTCACTTTCTAGAAAAAACAGGACTAGGCAGCGTGCAGTTGAACAGGATTTTCTTGCTTCTCAAAGAAAGGGTGGTAACAGTAATGCAGCCACTTCTTATGGTTCTGCTGCGAGTGGCAAAAATTCTGTTCCTAATGCTTCTGCTGGCAACACTTCATCTGGCAATTCTGGTGATAAGGGCAAAAAGAAGATGCGTTGCCATTATTGTAAAGCCAATGATCACTTGATCAAGTTGTGTCCTAAGTTGAAGGCCAAAGAGGCTTAGAAGAAAGAGGGTGGTTCCACTGCAAATGCTGGTTCCACTACAAATGCAGCCATTGTTGAGTCTTCTGTGAAAGGAGATTGTGATGCTGATGTTGATGCAGAATGGGCTTTTAGCGCAGAGTGCACTTACAATCCTGCTGTCCATGATGCATGCTTGTCAGTTGCTGCAGATTCACATGTGTGGTATTTAGACAGTGGTGCTACAAAGCACATTACCTCACATCGTGAATTGTTTACCTCTCTCGAGTCTGTCCCTCATGGGAATTCAGTCACTTGTGCCAACAACGCCTCTTATCCAGTTCAGGGAGTTGGAAAGATTGTGCTCACTGCTGCTAATGGCAGTTCCTTCACACTTGTTGATGCACTTTATGTACCTGGGATCAAGAAGAATCTCTTGTCTGTATCCGCACTTGCTAGACTTGGACTTGTAGTCAAATTTGTGGATGACAGATGTACAGTTCATGATCTCAGTTTTGGTGATGAAATTGTTGCATCTGGGCTTTTGTGCCGTGGGCTGTATAAGCTCACTTTGTATGACAAGTGTGGACAAAATTTTGCAAATGCTGTTGCAGATTCAAGGGCTATTTCAGATGCAAAACTTTGGCATGCACGTTTTGGTCATCTGAATTTTGCCAGTTTGCTGCGTTTGCAGAAATCTGATGTGGTTGCTTCTTTGCCGCCTCTTGAAGCACCTGTCAAACATGTTTGTGAAGGCTGTATTCTGGGTAAAATGCAGCGTTCTAAGTTTCCAAAGGATGGTTCAGTTAGGACCACATGCAGGTTGCAGCTTGTGCATAGTGATGTTTGTGGGCCCATGCAAACTCCGTCCTTGGGCAATTACCTGTACTTCGTGACTTTCATTGATGATTACTCCAGGCATGCATGGGTATTTCCGCTTAAAGCGAAGTCCGAAGTTTTTATGCGCTTCAAACAATTTCTGGCTATGGCTGAAAATGTCTCAAAATGTACTATGGGCACCCTCCGTTCCGATCGAGGGGGGGAGTATATGTCTCATGAATTTAATGCATTTCTGGCTAGTCGTGGGATAAAACACCAATGTACAGTGCCTTATACACCTCAGCAAAATGGTGTTGCTGAGAGGAAAAACAGGTCACTGACGGAAATGGCACGATGTATGGTCAAAAGTCAAGCTTTGCCGCATTCTTTTTGGCTTGAGGCCATCATGTGTGCCACTTATGTACTTAACAGGTGTCCTACAAAAGCTTTGCAGTCTATTACTCCATATGAAGCATGGCATGATAGAAAGCCTTCTATTGAGCACATGCGTGTTTTTGGCTGTTTGGCATATGCTTTGGTGCCACAAGTGCAGCGCAGAAAATTGGATGAAAAGGCTGTCAAATGTATTTTTGTTGGTTATAGTGCTGAAAGCAAAGGTTACAGGTTGTATCATCCGCAAACAAAACGTATTCTGGTTTCACGGGATGTAGTGTTTGTGGAAGATTCTGTTCAGCCCTTGCTGTCATGTACTAGAGACAGTAATGTAAGCTCACAGGACATTTATGACACTTTGTTGCCTCTTTTCAGTGGTGGAAATACGAATGTAAGTTCCAATGAGGCAAATGTACAGCCTATGGGGGTTTCTGAAAATGTTTTAGAACAGCCTATTACTGATGCAGATGTACATGATGTACTTGATGAGGAAAGGGCTGAAAATGAGCAGGCTAGAGGTATGCCAAAATGGCTGGTGCACACTTTGCGTGACAGTAAATTGGATGCACCTTTATCTAGTCGTACTCGTTCAGGCTCTCGCCATGCATCTTATGCATCAGATTGTTATGCTTTGGCTGTGTCTAGTTTACATGATGTTGAGGAGCCTCTGTCTTTTGATGAAGCACAGAATTCAGAAAATTGGATTGCTGCCATGAAATCAGAATATGATGCACTTATAGAGAATGACACATGGACTTTATGTGATTTGCCTCCTGGCAAAAAGGCCATTGGTACGAAGTGGGTTTACAAGTTGAAACGCAACCGGATGGTGAGATCGATCGCCATAAGGCTCGACTTGTTGCAAAGGGTTATGCACAACAAAAAGGCATAGATTATGAAGAGACTTTTGCTCCCACTTGTCGTATGACTACTGTGCGTTTTCTATGTGCATTGGCAGCTCATTTTGGTTGGGATGTACATCAATCAGACATTGTTACTGCTTTCTTGAATGGTTACATATTTGAGGAAGTTTATGTAACGCAGCCTCGCGGTTTTGTCATAAAAGGACAAGAGGACAAAGTGTGCAAATGTAAGAAGGCTTTATATGGGTTGAAGCAATCTCCTCGTGCTTGGTATTAGAAAGCTGACACTCATTTGGTTAAACGAGGCTTTCGTAACAGTCCAACAGAAAGCACATTGTATGTAAAGCGTGAGGATGATGTATTTCTCATTGTGGTTCTTTATGTTGATGATTTGCTGATCACTGGACCAAATGAGAGACATATTGCTGAATTTAAGGCTGATTTGAATGCTACTTTCAAGATGAAAGATTTGGGGCTGTTGCATCATTACTTGGGTATACAGTTTAAGCAGTGTGATGGTGGTATTGCCTTGTGTCAGAAAAGTTACATAGAGACATTGCTATGTAAGTTTGGACTTGAGGATTGCAAACCTATTGCCACTCCCATGGAAACAGGTTTGAAGTTGAGTCTACATGATGCTCGCGATCCTGCTGATGTCACTCTTTACCAAACTGCTGTTGGCTGCCTCATTTATGTATGCAACACGAGGCCAGATATTCAGTTTGCAGTCTCGCAGGTCAGCAGATTTATGCATAGCCCAGGGTCTAAGCATTGGCAGGCTGTCAAGAGGATTTTCCGCTACCTTAGTGGCACTTTACATCTTGGCTTGTTTTATCCCAAAGGGGGATCATTGCCGCCAGACTTACATGCTTTTTCGGACTCAGATTGGGCGGGTTGTTTTGACACGCGAGTGTCCACAAGTGGTTTTTGTTTCATGCTTGGCAGTTCATGTATATCATGGTTGAGCAAGAAGCAACCTACTGTGGCCACTTCGAGTTGTGAAGCTGAGTACAGGGCAGTCTTAACAGCTACGGTTGAGTGTGTATGGCTCAGACGCCTTATGGCTGACTTGGGTGTTGGACAGGACACTGCCAACACTATCTACACTGACAGTCAGAGCACATTGGCAGTTGCGAGGAACCCAGTTTTTCATGCTCGCACAAAGCACATTGAGGTGCATTACCACTATGTCAGGGAGAGGCTCTCAGCAGGAGAGATCAGCTTGGCTTATGTGTCAACACAGGACAACCTTGCAGATCTTTTCACAAAGGCATTGTCTCGTGAGAAGCTTGAAGCTTTCCGCAAAGCTTTGGGCTTACTCCCCTTTGTGGACTGATCCTGTCCTCAGGGCATGGCACTTCCCCTTACTCATGTGCCAGCTCTCGTTCACCGCATCACTCCAGGGGGGATTTGTTATCATATACATGTGGTAGTGATGTGTGTGAACACACTAGGACCGCCGGGGCATTTTTTCCCTCTTTAGGAGGTTTTTTCCCCCGTGCATTGTATATACGCCCATCACTCTAGGGCTAACCAATCTTTCCATTGCACACTAAGTAACACACTCTCTATTGTGTGCCTTGAGCTTCCTTCGTCTTCTCCAAGTTGTGTGTGTTTCTCTGCAACCCTAATTCCTAGACAACGATGGTTGATTTTTTCAATTATAGAAGAAAACGAAACATTCTAGTATATCAAGTATAGCTTTTTCAATATTGTTAGTTTCTTGTGACAACTACATGCATTTTGTAGGTAGTAACCATATCTAGTCATAAGGATCAAATTTGGCTAGATATTGAATAGTTTCTATGGGATTCTACAACTCATAATGTTGAACCCAGTTTTTTCATGTTTGTTGTATTTAGCACTTCATCTTTGTCCCCAAGATTCCCCTTGGTAAGAGATGTATTATTCTTTTGACATGCTCCATGTCTCCTTATGAACCTAAAGGACAATAGGGAACGAAGAAAACATGCATATACTATATGTATTGAGCGTGGCTATAGAAACTTTGATGATAGGTTTGCAGAATGGTAAAAATTCAACTTTTTTGTACCTATTTCTTTTGGCAAAAAAAAAAAAAGTGAGTGAGAAGCAATCATATGTTCTGATCACCAACCCATTGAAGTTAACTAGGGAATTTATCTCAAGTCCTACAAAAATCCCTAATCTTATTTTTATGCAACAAAACGTAAGAAATGATTGTTTTGATGAATATGTACAAGTCCATCAACTTTGGAGGCTTGGTGTGACCAAAAGATGAGAAATTTTACAAGTTTCTTATTTTTTCCATGTGTAGTAGGCCTTGAACTATAACCTCATGAAAGGATTTTACAAAATGAGTGGATCTACTATGGTTTTGGAGGTTTTTTCAAAACCCTGAAAGGACACTTTTATGTCCTGTTAGGTTACCAACCTAGTGTTAAGATAAGATCTCTAAAACCTAACTTGGTCAAACTAGCTTAGTCGGACTGGTTGATTTTTAAACCTAGACAAGTGATTATGACAAAAAATTACATTGAATTAAATGTTTGTTAATAAGCAAATGTGCTGGATATTATCCTACCAATCACAATTAAAGCAGACAATCATAGATGCAAAAAAGATAAGGGGCAATGCTAATAGACAAGAAACACCTGTTTGAGTCGATGGTCGCGCTTGATTTCAAGAGTGAGTCGAGATAAAGATTTCATGAAGGTCCAAATCCTATCAATAGAAACACGCTCCTGTACACACTAGGAAACAAAAGGAATACCTCCAGGAGGCACATTAGTGGGAAAAGGTACCAACACTTATTGAACACAACAAAAAACATAAGGAACCCTAACCTAATTATTTGCACTCCCCTAGAGAGTCAAGGGAATAGGATATTGTAGAGGTTGGGGGGAAACCCTAAGGCTAAACCCCTATCCTCGTCGTCGAGATAAACAAAGTCATCATCCATGAGACCATATGTGCCATCCGTGTAGTCCTATAAATTTTCTTCTTCATCATAGGTGCCCATGTTTACTAAGAAGGTCACTAGACACCTATAGTCATCTTGGTCAAAAGGGTAGGCTTGTGCAATGGGAGAAACGCTCTCTACTAAGTATGGATCAGACGTGGTCAAGAGACGTATCAGCCATTCTAACTCCTCAAAATTCCTCTCACATGCTAGCGTACCTATCAAATCCCATTCACATGCAAGCACTGGAAAGACCATGTGAAAGATTTGTGAAAAGTAACGAGGATACCTCTCACCCAAGGCAGGAGTGGATGACTCTAGCGTACTAGCCATATCTGTACACGCAAATAGATGATGGTTAGAGTGCAAATATTACAAGGGTCGTGTTCTTGTGCATAATTTGTTTTTATGATTTGTGTTATGGCTCTTGCTCTTTTACTTTTTTATCTTGTTTTTGTGAGTATAAGGCTTTATATATACATTCCCTAAGATTGGAAATTAAGAGGTCAGGGAGAAAGGTTGAGAGGGAAGCAAGTGAATAATGGATGTTCACAAACACTCCCCCCTTCCTTGGGTAGATCATATCGTTTGAAACGATGTCGTCACTCTTTGAAACTAGTTGTTCCAAGTTGTTATAGGTGAAGATTTTTGCCAGTACTTTTCTATTACCTTAGGTGCCTCGTCAAGTTGCAAGGGTGGTAAGGTACTCTCCCAGGATCGAACTTGAAGTGGTTCATCAGGTGATTCTTAAACACTGGGAGGTGTGGATTCTTTTGTAGCTTCATGGAGGTCCACTACTATAGATGGAGGCTGTGTAGAAGCTTTTACCTCTATGGATGTATTACATAAGGAGCTAGAAGCCTAATGGAACTCCCCCCTTCCTGAGCTAGGTGGAATAAATTGGTTTTGCCTTGGAGCCCAAACTAGCTCTGGACTAGGTGTGTAGCATTCTGTGATCTTTCCCTTCCCACGGTCTGCCATTGGCTTTAGCGTTACACTGTTTGACTCATATGGGTTTGTTGTCGATAGGGAAGGACACATTTTACGTTTAGGTACCCAAATTTGCTCATTTCCATCATAGCAGCCTTGGGCTTCTAATAGTCGTTTTGGAATCCATTGTGATTTGGTCTTGACCCTCCTAGAGCGCGCTCTTGGTTTTCCAGGGAAATTTTTTCTTGGAATGGATGGAAGGGTTGAGGTAGTTGGAAGTAAGGCCTTGGGGACCCATTGATATGTACTCTTAGGTCGTGCAGGTTGAGTACTTGCAATATTACTGCTTGCTGCAACTACAAGTGTTGAAGTGCTAGGTTCATGGGTAGCTGGCAAAGACGAGTTAACCACCTTGGCTTGTGAATGTTGGCTATCCTTCAACTTTGCTAGATTTTGCAACGTAGGTGACTTTGCTTGAATGATAGGGATAAGAGTCGGTGGTCGCGTCGTGACACTACCAGTATCCCAATCAATAGTGCATTTGGTTGCCAACATCCACGTGCGTCCCAGGTTTACGTTGCCTTCCATAGCTCCCACGGGCATGACTAGAAACCTCTGCACTATGCTTCCATTGTCATAGACAACAGGGGTCTGAAGGACTCCAAGAATAGCAGTTTTATTTTTATTAATGCCCTTGACTTGCATCGTACTCGGGGATAGGGTCGGTTTCCCTAATTGACACCAAACTCCATAGGATAAAAAATTGTGTTTAGCTCCCGTATCTAATAAGGCATTGTATAGTACTTTCCTATAGGGGCTATTTAGCTCAATTGGGTATCATAGGGGTGGCTCAGATTCTAATGAGTCGTCATCTGTGTCCTCGAAAAATGCTTGCATGATTCCCAGATTAGCCTCTCGTTGGCGTCTAAGACGTTGTTGTCGTTCTCGAGCCTCAACTCTTGCTTGGATTTTTTAAAGCTTTGCTTGTTCCTTGGCAGCCTTCTTTTGATGGATGGCTTGCAACTCTTCCTGGCTTAGAGGATCATAATATCTTTTGAATTTACTCCCATTAAGGAATCCAATGGTTTCAACTCCATCTAGAGTCTCCACATGAATGGTACCTTGCGGGGTAATTTCACACACTCGATATGGTCCCTTACCAGCGTATTTCAATTTCTTCTTTTCATTACGTACCCCGTACATAAGAACTTTATCACCAACCTTGATGTCTTTATCCTTTAAATGGCTATCAAACCACTTCTTTCTCCTATCCTTCTCCACTAGAGCATTTTGCACAGCTAATTGCCTCTCTTCATCTAGCCTTTCCAGGATATATAATCGCTCCACTAAGGGGTTACCATCCCAACCTTCTTGAGAAGCTACTCGAAGACTAGGAATAACAAACTCCCATGGCATAACTGCTTCTTGGCCATACACCATCTTAAACGGTGTGCAATTAATAGCAACTTTATACGCAGTACGATAAGCCCATAAAGCTGATGTAAGCTTTAGGTCCCAATCAGTGCGATGAGCCTCAACTGTCTTTGTTAAAATGGAGATGAAAGTTTTGTTGGTACTCTCAGCTTGGCCATTTGCTTGGGGATAATAGGGTGTAGACTTGTGGTGAGATATCATGAAGTTTGATGTGAGTTCTTTTATTACTTCATTTATAAAATGAGTTCCATTGTCACTCACAAGTTCAAAGGGGCATCCAAAACGTGTGATAATGTTCTCAAAGAGGAACTTAGCTGTTGTTTTTGCATCCACCTTTCGTGTTGCTTTTGCTTCCGCCCAATTGGTTACATAGTCGGTAGCCACAATGATATATCGTGATTGCGTGTTACGTGCAGCCGGACTAATCGGTCCTACAAAGTCTAAGCCCCACTTTTCAAATGGTTGGGTTACCTTGATGGGATGTAGAGGCATCCTATCACTTCTTTGTGGCTTCTTGAAGCGTTGGCATTCATCACATCCCTTTGCAAAAAGTGATGCATCCTTAAACAGAGTGGGCCACCAATAGCCTGACTGTAAGATCTTTCGGGCAGTCAACTTTCTTGAAAAGTGACCACCAGCTACGCCCATGTGTGCCTCTTGTAGAATATATAAATACTCATCCTCGCGGGCACAGCGTCTAAGAACATCATCTTTTCCTCTCTTATAGAGGGTTCCAGCCAGTAAGCAATAGGGTTCGCATTCCTTGATTAATTTTCGAGCTATATCTTTTCGCAGCTCTTTGGGTGGAAAACCATTAACTAAGAAGTTAACAATCTTTTCACTCCATTCAAGCATTGTCTCAACAATGAACAAAGGAGTATCAGGCAATTCATCATCAACCCCCGTAGGAGCTTCGCCATTAGGGATACGAGATAAATGATCCACCATGACATGTTTCCTCCCAGGCCTCACAACAACGGTGAAGTCAAACTCAAGAAGAATTAACAACCGTTGTGTAATTTGACCTGTGGAACACGGCTTGTTTACCAAATATAGCAATGCTTGATGATCAACATAAAACACAAACTTGGTAGTAAGAAGGTAATAGCGAAATTTCTTTACTGCATAAATCATAGCTAGACCTTCGCGCTCTGTAGTAGTGTAGTTCATCTCGGCATCATTTAATTGGTGACTTGCAAAGCTAATAGGGTAGTCCAATTTATGTTCTCCTGGTTGAGTTAGAACACACCCAATAGCAAAATTTGATGCATCAATATGCACATGAAAAGGTACATTCCAATCAGGTGTTCGCAGGATTGGAGCACTTGTTAGGGCCTTCTTTAATAACTCATAAGATTGATGACATTCTTCCGTCCAGTGAAACTCGATAAGAAGCTTGTACAATGGATGCGCTATCTCGGCAAAGTTTAAAATAAACCTTCGATAATAACCAACATGGCCCATAAATCTTTGAACTCCTTTATAGTTCGTAGGTGGCGGCAAATCGGAAATGGCTTTAATCTTACTCTCATCTGTGGATATCCCATTCTTGGACACTATATGCCCTAGAATGACTCCATGCTTAACCCAAAATTGGCATTTGAAAGGGTTCAATGAGATGCGATAAAATCTGCACCTTTCAAATATTTTTCGTAGATATAACAAATGCTTCTCCCAAGAAGAATAAACACAAAGGTCGTCTAGGAAAGCTTCACAAAACTCCCTTAGAAATTCTTTAAACGCAGTGTTTATTAATCGTTGGAATGTAGCAGGGGCATTTGTTAAGCCAAAAGCCATAACACGAAATGCAAACACTCCAAACTCTGTGATAAAAGCAGTTTTAGCTTGGTCCTCTAATGCAATTGTGATTTGATTGTAACCAGAGTACCCATCTAAAAAGCTATAAGCTTTCTTGCCCGCAACTCTTTCAAGCACATGTTCTGAATATGGCAAGGGATAATGATCTCTCCTAGTAGCTGCATTAACTTTCTTGAGGTCTACGCACACTCTTAGTTTCCCATTCTTTTTTGGCACAATGACTATTGGAGAAACCCATTCTGAGTGCTCAATAGGGTATATGAATCCACATTGGATAAGTTTTTCAATCTCCTCGTGTACAATTTTGGCGTACTTAGGATTCATTGGATAGGGTCGTTGCTGGACGGGTTTAGCAGTGTTGATCATGGGAATTGTATGTTGCACCACAGAAGGTGGAACGCCCTTCATGTCATGATATGTCCAAGCAAAGATATCCTTGTATTCCTTGAGGAGCTCCTTAAGTACAGCCTCTTCAGTTTCGGTAAGGTCTTGAGCAATAAATACTGGTTTAGACTCCTCACCTGGTTCGGCTAATTCTATCTCTTTAACTACCGCTGGACCATCATAGACTCCACTGCTTCCATTGGTAGGTATTCATTGGGCTTTGGCATACACAACCTTTCGCTCCCCCGTGGTATAAGATTTAAAATGTTCAGGAGCCATATGTAACTCAGCGGGCTCTTGTCCTGACAGAGACCTTTCTTTTAGTTATGCCTCCTTTTGTTGTTGTGCTAACTCTCGGTTTTGACGTCTTCTTATAGTTCGACTCAATTTTTGCTCTGTAACCTCCAATTGAGCGAGGTCAATGGGTCGCGGACTGCACCACATGACACTCCGGAGATGTTCACCCCAATTGTCTACTAGCTTTCGATGAGCATCACATGCCCCTAGATAGCTAAGCCATTCTGCAGTAGATCTTTCCTTGTTTATCCTAGCTCTCACATTTGCTCGATATCGTCGTCTCTTATATGACCTTTGTTTCTTGTTAAGGTTTTGATTTTGGTAAATGTTTGAACTCGACTCGCCTGATAGGTCTTCGCTTGTATCTTCTTCACTCTCAAATAAATTACCGTAGACAGTCGTGCTAGGCCTTGAGTATTTATTTTCTATACTTGGTTCACTCGATGTTTCCTCAGGTTCTGAATCTATTTCTTCCTGAGATTCCATTTTCGATGTGTATTGGCATGAAGCCTTTGAGGAATCATCAGTTTCACTCTTAGGTAGGTGTGCCTCTTTCTTATCATCGGATGTTACATGCGCTACACCTAACATGTTTACTGGTGCAATGTGTGGTATCTCTTCCCCATCTGGTGTTACCCAAGTTGTTCCTCTAGCTCCCCATGTATCTATAGTTGCCACTAGGTGTACCCAATCGACATTGTCTGAGTCAGCCATTCCGGGTAGGACATCCATATAAGGAGAGTTCTCCCCAATATCCGTGTTTTCGTTACACGTGTAACAATACTGTAATGGAGCTGAGTGAATTGTTGTGTCTGATCAATTATCAATGATGAATTTATTTCCTAGAGGATGCGTTCGACCACTTAAAAGATCAACTCGAATGACAGAGTCTTGGAACTGTAAGTAGACGTGGTTTTTGGACCAGTCATGCACCATTTTTGCTTCCCTCATGAATGGACGCCCTAAGATCATCTCAAATGACATAGGATGCTTGGAAAAATCCATAACAATGAAAGTCTACCTTACCTTGTGTCCCAAGACCTTGATCCTGAGATCCTTTAGCATTCCAATAGGCGTAACAATAGATCCATTAGCCATTTTTACCACTACGCTTGTGGCTTCAAGGTGAGGTCTCCCCATAGACTCCCAACAACTCTTTGTCACCATGCTGACTCCTGCACCACCGTCAAGGACCCCCTTTACAGTTAATCCTTTAGTAGTGATTGGTAGAGTAGCATTAGATTCATCACCTTCAAAGTATTGCCCCAACTTGTTAACGGGTACTTCAATTACAGATTCATGTCCCGCTACGTCAGATGGTGGTGCTAAATGTTCCTCATCATTCATTACCAAGTTAGGTTTGTTCATATGTGCAAACTGTGGTAATCCGGCCTGTAATTCTCCATTGAGGAAGGCTCGAAGAGCTGAGACTAGCTCGCGGTCTTTATATAGTTTGGACATGATAGTGGTTCTAACTTCTGAAGACATGAAATCCATCAATTTGGCAACATTTAATGGCATCTTCTGGGACGTAGGACCCTGACAAGAGAATGGTGAAGATGGAATCTCCACTTCCTCAAGGGGGTCGGGCATTCCCTCACCATAAATTCTCTCTAGTAGGAAAGGTGTGTGTCCACTTTCAGATGTCCTACCCTCACTCTCTTCCCGAATGATACTGGGTATAGCTAACGGCCTGTAGTTCTTGTGAGGTTGAACTCGTGTGGAAAACACTGTGTCCAACATCTGGATATGTTTGGGTTCAGGTTCTAATGTTCGTTGAGTTTCTTCCACCAAACCCCTCAGTTGTTGGACTCGTTCAATTTCCACTGTTGGGTTTGGATAGGTTCCAATATTTCTCTTGCAATCCTCATTTTTTGTCTCTCATGGCTTATCTTGCGGGTTCGCAACTGGGTGGTTTAACTTTGAATACTCATTTGGTGTTCGTCGTAATTCCCTCTCGTGATCCTCCTCACTGGCTTTTTCCTTTGTAGTAACAGTTTTGGTCTCCGTGGTCTCTATCGAATCTGAGTCATCCTCAGGGTCATTCATATACACGGGATCCTCTCTTGTCCCTATGTTAGTCTTTGAACTAGGTTTTGAGCTAGAAGCATTAAGGTATTTCTTTCTTCGTGTTTTCTTCTTTCTCGTTCGGCCAATGGATGTAGCATCTCTCTCTTCGAGGATGTAATTTTTCTTTTGGAGCATCGACCGTGTGAGTGCATTCACTGGTGCTATGTTTATAGTTGGTGGTGTCCCATCAACAATCTCTATTATGTTCAATGGACTGATTTTCGGTGCGTTTGGATTGTTAGGACACTGTACGATCAAATGATCTATGCCACAATGATTACAAGTGAGTATTGGCATTGCCAATGCACTCCCTTGACTTGTTTGCATTAGTGCGGCATTCTTTTGCATTCTAATGGGGCACTCAGCTACTCGATGTGGTCCACCACATTCGTAGCACTGAAGAGGTGGTCTCCTGGCAAAACTATTAATGTTTTGGCCTCTTGCTGCTAGCGCAGTAGCTTGATATACCGGTTTGATTTGTCCCCAATGGTCTTCCATATAGTACATGGGACACTCCTCAAGCATGTCGACTCCATAGGTGATACTAGAGTCTATGTCCTCTTCGCAATCTACATAAGTACTAGATGACTTGCAACCTATTTGGTTCATAGGTGTAACTCTTGGATGAGGGGGTTGCGGTCCTAGCACTGGAGGTGGCAACGGTGTGGTTTGGACCACATTTTGGGTTCTAGGGACCATGTGCTGTAATGGCAACTGTTGCTCCATGGGTGGGGTAGGCATCAATGCAGGAACTCGAGGTGAGTCTGCCTAAGCTATAGGCGGTCTATTTTCCATGATGCGTTTAAGCATTAGGCAATCCTTCGCTTGATGGCCATACCTACCACACGCGTTACAAGTCCCGTTAAACTTTACTATGAAAGTAGGGCATTCACTCGTAGTATGTGGGCCCAAGCAGATTGAGCACCATTGCTGCTCCCTTCTTGGATACATATGAGTGTTTTGTGGAGCACGATTACCCCTAAGGCTTTCTTGGATGGCCTTGGTGAGATCTGCCAAAGTCATCTCAGATATCGTTTGCTCTTTCACGATTGGCTTTATCTTCATTGGCTCATGCCCTGATGCTTGCGAGCTACTAGACTTCGGCTCGGCAGACACTCTTTCTCCTGCAATCATTAAATTATCCTCCAATTGGATTGCATTCATGGTGACTGCTTCCCAAGAAGTGATACCTCTAATGACTAGGCCATTATAAATACTTTCATGTCGTAGTCCCCTAATGAATCTATCGAGCAATTGGTTGTTGTTGAATCGCTCGTTTGGATTGCATCGAGAATTCAAATTCTTTAGGCGACTAATGAAGTCTCTCACGGATTCACCTTCTTCTCGTTGGGCTTTCTGGAGCTGAGAGACTACACCCCAAAGTACTCCCTCTCGTATGTATTCTTTTAAGAACAGTCTCCTAAGAGTAGAGTAGATCGTTTTCTCTTCTACTCTTAAGGTTCTATACCAATCTCCAGCCTTTCCGCTTAGGGTCAAACTCAAAGCCTTACACTTATGTAGCTCATTGTGCTCTTCCAAGGAATTGCACACATGTTCAAAGACTTCCATATGCTTTCTAGAATCTCCGTCTCCATTGAATTTCTGTGTGAGCTTAGCTACTTAAACTGCCTTGCTCCTAGGCTCTCTATCAGGTGCACTACGCATGTTTTTCGCAATAGAGCGACCGATAGTTTGAGCAAATGCTGCCAAATCTCCTATTTGAGCAGGTATAATGGGTGTATGTGCTCCTGGAACCACATGTGAAATGGGAGTTGGCCTTGGCCTTGGCATACGCGCGGCTCTTGGGTCCCATATTTCGTATGGTGGTGTACCAGACGGTGGTCCAAAGTTTACAGGCGTGCCCCTAGGCATAGGGGTGGCCTGATATGGCATGTTATTATTAAATGGCATGGCCTCACTTGTATAAGACCTTGGATAATGCCATTGTGCATTGTATGCTCTTGGAATAATTGCAGGTGTAGGAGCTACATGAGGCTGAGGTACGACAGGTGCACATGATTGATACATACATGTAGGTATAGTTGGGGGCACTGTGCTACTAGGCATTGGCGCAGTGTTAACAAATGAACTCCATGGTGTACTTCTTGTCATGCTCACCACTGGGATATGCATGGTAGCCATAGTGTCATTAAGAGAAAGATGAGCTAGATCTGGGAAGGTAAAGCTGCCACTTGTGGGCTCATATTGTACTGAGGCTCCTGGCGAAACAACATATGGAGGATCAATGGGGCTCACTGAGGGAGTCTCCATTTGTGATAGGGTTGGTTGGTTGGCCTTTCCCGTATCCAAGAATCTCATTAGGCCTGTTGAAGGCATGTTGATCCCTATGTTCTGTCTTTCTAACTCGACAATCCTATGGAGGACATCACAGACTTTTTGTTGTTGCTCATCTATGCTAGTAGCACCCGATGTGGATTGTAGAACATCTAACCAACCCACATGATAGGTGTGTCCTATGTACCGATCAGTTAAAGCTTCTGCTTGTAGGTCATACTCCCAATTTTCGTTTAGGAATATCCCATCTAGGCCTGGCGTGCTGGAGGTTTCCCTCGAAGTGGAAGCATTATTGCTCCCCATTGCTTGCCCCTCCGTGACTGCTACCTTGGGAGCACTCGGTTGCTCGGCTGGCATGATTGTTGTCATAGGAGCCTTTGCTTTCAGGGCTCGACTTTGTTCTAGCCTTCGTAGGTTCTCAATTTCCCTCTCCCTTGTTGCTTGCATATAGCGTTCGATCTCTTGTACTTCGGCAAGACTCCTACCATCGGGTAGTAAAACCTCAAAGGGAGATAGTCCTAAAGGATCAGGAGGTGCAGTGGATGGAAAATTCACATGCACACTCTCAAGAAGCATAGGGTCTATTTGAGGCATGAATGACGAATTTACCTCCCCACTCCCTTCATTTATTTCATTAACCGCATGTTCGGAGCGAGTAGCTCTACTAAGGGTCTCTTTAAAGCGGCTAAACACGCTGGACCCGGGCCGTGGGCCCATGGCATGCATGTCTTGACTTGAACTATCAGGCTTTGGTGTAGGATACTCCTCCATGACTTCGTAGTCAGAGGAAGAATCACTAGACGCGATATGAGGATCTTGGGTCGCGCTACCTTGAGTCCCAGCCGAAGGTCCAGAACCTAGGGTGGAGGAATAATGGGTGCCCGCGTAAATGGAGGCACTACCAATCTGCTCGTGCTCTAACACTCGTCCAGAGCGTAGGTTCATATGACTTGGATCCCCTAGAAGTGTCAGTGAGTGCCCGTGAAGGCTGCTCACCTAGTAATTTTGGGTGTTTTGCAACCCAAGTCTTTTCTTATTTATTTATTTTTTTGATTTTTTGGTCCTTTTTTTCTGACCCAGCTATAGAATAGAACGTATGATAGCTCAAAACGAGCGTCTCGGTCAGAGGGACGTGCCGTGCTTTACAGCCCTCCGTTTGGTCACTTTATGCCCTCGGAATCCCTAAAACCGTCAATTTCTAGTAGGAAACTAGGCCCAAATTAGAAAGTCTAAGGGTGTAAGTGGGAAGAGAAGGGAGGAGAGTGGAGGACTTGCCCCACATGCTCTCATTCCCTCTTGAGGGGGTAGGGTATATATATAAGAGTGAGTCTAGTATATATCATAAGACTGAGGACTGAGGCCAGGGCTTGGGCTTGGGCTTGGGCTTGGGGAAATGATCCCGATCAAAGTTTTAGTGTAGCCCCCCAGTCACTCACGCTTAAATTTATTTTTTTTAATTTTTTTTTTGAGGCGGCGATTGCACGCGGTTTAGGTGACCCTTTCTTGGCCACACACACTGTCAACACCTACCTAACCTCTCTGTCAACAGCTCACAGCTCACAGACAGCTCACTACCTTATCTACTTACTAACAGTGCTGCTAACCACTAACTAATCTACTAACTAATATGTTAACTGCTTACTGACAGTGAGCTAATTGTCCACCTACTTCCTCTCTCACTACCTTACTGTGCAAAGACTGTGTGCAGGCAAACCTTGACAGAAAACTGCTTACTAACAGTGAGCTAACTGTCCACCTACTTCCTCTCTCACTACCTTACTGTGCAAAGACTGTGTGCAGGCAAACCTTGACAGAAAACTGTGTTTAGACTCTGTGCAAACAGAAATTGCTAACTGCCTTCCTACTTATTCATTCACTGCAAACAAGCTAACCACTACTAATTGTGCAAAGACTGTGTGCAAACAAAAAACACAACATTATGCAGAAATCACAAAACTTGCAGACAATACAAAAATTAACAACTTGCAGAAAAACAACTCATTCCTCTTCCTCTTCCTCTTCTTTCCTACTACAAACAACTCATAGGAGAAGCACAAAGTGCCTCTTGGGCTTAGTGCAGGGCGATTCCCCGGCAACGGCGCCAAAAATGTGCGCTCCTTGCCGCACTGTCGAAGCAAGGGCTTTGCCTAACACTGTGTGCGAGCCACAGACGGCTCCAAGCACACAACTAGCTTAACTAGTAAGCTCAAAAGAGGGCAATGGTGTGTCACTCACCGCTCTATGCTCCTGCCGTGGAGGATTCCTCGTCACGAAGAAGAAGGAGACGCCACTACGTCGCGCTCAACCGCTTCACCGCCGTCGTGCCACCGCAATGCTCGATCGCACTCTCTCTCTCTCTCTCTCTCTCTCTCTCTCTCTCTCTCTCTCTCTCTCTCTCTCTCTCACACACACACACACACACACACACACACACACACACACACAAGGAGGTGAAGAAGAAGAAGATGGAGATGGAGATGGAGCAAGAGCACTCTTCTATTGCACAAATGAGAGAATGAATGAATTTTAGGTTTAGTTGGCTTTTATATGAGCTCACCCCATTCACACTTGGGCGCCCATGCTTAGCCAACTAATCCCTTGAATGTCCCAGTTAGAGTGCGCCTCTCATCGGCGATCACTCTTACCCTTTTCCTATTTGACCGACAAGCCCGATACCTGACTCTACCAAATACATAATACACGTCTGTCGTAGGTGATGGGGTGTCCATGATCCGTGAGGGTTAACAGTTTTCTTTGCTACATGAGGATGGGTCTTGTGTGTCTCAAAGTTTATTTCAACTACAGAAGTTGAAGCTCTAGAGAGTTGGGCTATAGGGACATATGGTTCAACCTCCTGGACATGCAATGTTTTTGGTTTTATTTCCTCAGGAGGTAATATCTCAGGGACTATGGCTTCAGTGACAGGGCTAAGAGGTTGTTTCTACGTTGTGACACTCCCTGTCCCCCAATTGGTTGCTATCATCCATGTGCGTCCTAGGTTTATATGACCTTTCATAGTTTCAGCAGGCATGACCAAAAAGTCTTGACCTACAACCCCATTGTCATAACTGACAGAAGTGTGTCAGATTCCAAAAACCATGGTTTTTTTCTTGTTGACACCCTTGACTTGGATAATACTTTCAGATAGAGATGGCTTTCCTAACTCACACCACACCCCATATGATAGTAGATTATACTTAGCAGTCGTGTCCAATAAGGCATTATATAGCACTTTTCCATAGGCATTATTTAGTTCAATAGCGTATCTTAGAGGTGTGTCAAAGTCCAACCAATCATCCTCTGTTTCAACGTGGAATGCATGTGTAACTCCAAGGTTGGCCTCTCGTTGGTGTCGTATGCACGTCTTATGCGTTGTTGTTGCTCCTTAGCCTCAGCTTGAGCTTGTATCTTCTTCAATTCTGTTTGTGCCTTGACTGCCTTTTGTTTATGGATGGCACGTAGCTCCTCTTGGCTTAAAGGATCATAGTATCTTTTGAATTTGCTCCCATTGAGGAATCCAATGGTTTCAACTCCATCAAGACTCTCCACACAAATACTACCTTGTGGGGTGATTGCACATACTCTATATGGTCCTTTTCCCACATATTTCAACTTTTTCTTTTTGTTACACACTCCATACATAAGAACTTTATCACCAACATTGATATCTTTGTTCTTTAGATGATGATCAAACCATTTCTTCCTCCTATCTTTCTCCACAAGTACATTTTGCACAGCCAATTGTCTTTCTTCATCTAACCTTTCAAGGATGTATAAGCACTCAACTAAAGGGTTACCATCCCAACCTTCTTGTGAATCTACATGTAGACTAGGAATTACAAACTCCCATGGCATAATTGCTTCTTGTCCATATACCATTTTGAATGGTGTACAATTAATAGCCACTTTGTAAGAAGTATGATAAGCCCATAGAGTTGAAGTCAGTATCAAATACCAATTTGTGCAATGAGCTTCCACCGTTTTGGTCAAGATAGATATTAAGGTCTTGTTGGTACTCTTAGCTTGGCCATTTGCTTGTGGTGGATAATAAGGTGTGGACTTATGGTGAGCTATCATGAAGTTGGTAGTGAGTTCCTTTATCACTGCATTTATAAAATGAGTATCATTGTCACTCACAATCTCAAAGGGACAACAAAATCTTGTAATAATGTTCTCAAAGAGAAACTTGGCAGTTGACCTTGCATCAGCTTTACGTGTCACCTTGGCTTCCGTCCACTTTGTCAATAGTCAGTGGCAACGATAATATATCGAGATTGAGTCTCTATTAAGGAAAGCTCAAAGAGCTAAGAATAGCTCGGGGTCTCCATATAGTTTGGACATGATGGTGATTCTAACTTCTAAAGCCATGAAATCCATCAATTTGGAAATGTTTAACGGCACCTTTTTGGCTTCAGCTCCTTGACGTGGGGAAGATGGGAGCTCCATTTCTTTGATAGGGTCAGGTAGTCCCTCTGTAAACATTCTTTCCAACAAGAAGTGCGTACGCCCACTTTCCCATGACATTAAGTCGCTTTCTTCTTGAATGACACTAGGTATGGCTAAGGGTCTATGGACTTCGTGAGGTTGTTGTTGCGTAGGAAACATTGTGTCTGTAATCTGGATCTGCCTAGGCACTGGCTCTAGATCCCTTTGGGTCTCTTCTACCAAACTCTTTAATTGCTTGACTCGCTCAATCTCTCCGTAGGGTTTGGGTAAGTTTCTATCTTCTTTTTGGGTCGTGGCCATTGTGGCTCATGACGATCTTCCTTGTTGGTTTCTTTCCTAATGGTCATTTTTGACTCCATGGTTTCACCTTTATCAGAATCCTCTTCAGTGTCGTTCATATATACGGGGTCATCACCAATCCCAATGTTAGTCTTTGAACTGGGGTCTGACTTTGCTGCTTTTTGCGATCTCTTTCTTCGTGTTTTCTTCTTCTTCTGAGATTGGGAAATTGATGCCATGTCTCTTTCCTTAAGAATATAATGTTGTGGAGCATCGATCGTATGAGTACATTTACTGGTACCACAAGTGTACTTTGTGATGGCTCCTCGGTAACCTCAATTAAGTTTAATGGCATGATCTTCGGCACAATTGGATTATTTGGGCATTGGGCAATCAAATGATCTATGCCACATCGGTTACACATGAGTATCGGCATTGTAGACGTGCTCGCTTGATTGGTTTGTATTAGTGTAGCATTCTTTTGTAGCCTAATAGGACAGTCGGCTACACAATGTGGACCTCCACACTCATAGCATTGAAGAGGTGGTCTCTTGGCAATGTAATTGATATTTTGGCCTCTTGCAGCAAGAGCAGCTACCTGACAGGTTTGACTTGTCCCCAATAGTCCTCCATGTAGTATTGTGGACATTCTTCAAGTGCATCAATCCCATAGGCAATATTAGGGTCTATATCTTCCTCACAGCCTTCCAAACAAGCAATAGATGACTCACAACCCACTTGATTCACAGAAGTGATTCTCGGATGTGGTGGTTACGGTCCTAGCACTGGAGGTGGCAAGGGTGTTGTTTGAACAAGATTTGGGCCCTAGGGACCATGTGTTTTGACGTTTGTTAAAGAGGTGGGGCCGGCATCAATGCAGGAACTTGAAATGTGTTTGTCCATGCTAAGGTTGGTGTATTGTCCATCGCGTGCTTAAACACTATGCAATCCTTAGCTTGATGACCATACCTCCCCATAGGCATTGCAATTCCCATTGAATTTTACTCTAAAAGTAGGGCATTCACTGGTACTATGCGGACCATAGCATACTGAGCACCATTGTTGCTCCCTTCTTGGATACATATGATTGTTTTGTGGAGCACAATTGTCTCTAAGACTCTCTTGAATGGCCTTGGTGAGGTCTGCTAAAGTCATCTCAGATATCTTTGGCTCCTTAGCAATAGGATTTAAGGTCATTAGCTGATGCCTCGATGCTTGCAAGCTAGTAGATTTAGGCTCAACAGACAGTCTTTCTCCTTGAATCATTAAATTATCCTACAATTGGACTGCATTGGTGGTGATTGCTTCCCAAGTGGTGATACCTCTAATGACTAGGCCATTGTAGATATCCTCATGTTGTAATCCCCTAATGAATCTATCAAGCAATCGGTTATTATTGAAATGCTCATTTGGATTACAACGAGAATTCAAATGCTTCAAGCGACTAATAGAGTCTCCCACCAACTCTCCTTCCTCTCGTTGGACTTTTTGGAACTGAGAGGCTACACTCCAAAGCACTCCCTCTTGTATGTATCCTTTCAAGAACAGTCTCCTAAGAGTAGGGTAAATCGTTTTTTCTTCCACCCTTAGGGTTCTATACCAATCCCCAGCCTTCCCACTTAAGGTTAGGCTTAAAGCATTACTCTTATGCAAGTCATTGTGTTCTCCTAGAGAATCTTATATTTGTTCAAACACTTCGATATGCTTTCTCACATCCCCGTCTCCACTAAATTTTTGTGTGGGCTCGGCTATTTGTACTACCTTACTTCTAGGCTCTCTATCAGGCGTTCTACGCATATTCTCAGCAATAGATCCACTGATAGCTTGAGCAAATGTTGCCAACTCACCTAAGTGAGCAGGCACCGTGGGTGAAGGTGCTCCAGAGACTACATGTGGAGTAGGTATTGGCATTGGGCTTGGCGCATAGGAAGCACTTGGGTTCCAAGTTTGGTACAGTGTTATGCCATGTGGCGGCCCAAAGTTCATATGTGTGGCCCTAGGCATAGCAGATGTCGGATGTGACATGCTAATGCTAGCCGATATGGTCCCATTGAAATAAGAACTTGGGTGTTGTGGTTGTGGAGCATAGGTTGTTCAAACAATGGGAGGGGTAGGAGCTATATGAGTATGAGGACCTATAGGTGCATATGATTGATACACACTTGTAGGTACTATTGCCAACATTGAACTACCATGTAGCGGGGCTTTACTAACAAAAGAGGTCCATGGCGTGTTTCTTGGCATGCCCATCACTGGGGTAGGCATTGTAGCCGTGGTGTCATCAAGGGAAAGAAAGTCTTCTCACTCTCTACACCGAATCAACAAAAAATACAAAAATGGTAGAAGTGAAGGCTTCCCGAGGTAGGATTGAGTGTTCCTCAAGCTTAGTGCAAAGCAGTCCCCGGCAGCGGCGCCAAAAATGTACGCTTTTCCGTACGTTTCGAAGGCTGGGAACTAGCATGTGCACCGTGTGTGAGCCAAGAAGGCTGCAAACACACAACTAGAGAGTTCTAGCAAGCTCAAAGAAACAATGGTGTGTCACTCACCTCTCAGTGCTTCCGTCGTGAAGGATCCTATGCTGCAAAGAAGAAGAAGCTTCCACTAATGCCATGCTCTACCACCTCATCCCCATCAATGTCGCCGCAATGCTCTCTCACTCTCTCTCTCTCTCTCTCTCTCTCTCTCTCTCTCTCTCTCTCTCTCTCTCTGTCTCTCTAGCATATACACACTTATGTACGAAGGAGAAGGAGACAGAGATGGAGCAAGATCACTTCTAAGCTTACACCTCTCATAATATAGATTTTGGGTCAAAATAGACCTTTTATAAGAGTTTAACCCATTCACACATGGGTGCCCACGGTGGCCAATCAAGGTAAAAATAGTATCAAATGAGATATGTGGTACGCTTCTCATCGCCGATCACCTACACACTTATTGGACCAACAAGCCTAGTCCCTGACTCTAAACAATGTGATGTTCGTGGATGTTCACTGGGCTGATGCCCATTTGCCAAGGTCAGTACCAAGTGATAGGGGGCATTGGGTAGTCACCAAGCCTCCTATTCGCTCGGTGTTGACTCCACTGTCGCCTGTAATGTCTTGAACACCATGGTCAACACCAAGCGATAGGGAGCATTGGACAGTTCCCAAGCTTGCTATTCACCCAGTATTGACTCCACTGCATGAATTGTAATCACATCACAAAAGGGTCTCCATCGTCAGTTACACCAAGGTCAACACCAACAAGCGATAGAGAGCGTTGGGCAGTTACCAAGCTTCCTATTCACCCAGTATTGACTCAACTGCCTCTTGTAATGACTTTAACACCAAGGTCAATACCAAGCAATAGGGAGCGTTGGGCAGTCCCCAAGCTTCTTATTCGCCCAGTATTGACTCCACTGTCTGACTTGTTTGTTAACAGACAAACAAACATCTCTTGCACCCTCTATGTCAAACGTCGAACCATCGGCCAAGTACACACAGCCAAGTCTCCCACTAAAAAATATGCTAAACCACTCACAACACGGTGTGATGTGGAAAACTGCATCGCTATCTAGTAACCACTGTGGAGAAAGTGTGTTGACCATAGACAAATCTGCAAGAGGTACTCTGGAGGCAAGCATGACATCACTGTCACTGGCATAGACTAACAGCCGAGAACTGCCTCTCTAACATCTGTCAAAGCCGTATCTACATCTTGTATACATCTCCGATGTTGTCTTATACTTTTTTAAAACAACGGCGTCTAATGTGCCCTGTGTGACCGCAATGCCAACAGTGCATGTATCGGCAAGAACAAGACCGTCATCTCTCAATGTTACACATGTCTACTGCCATAAGCGAATGCCAAAATGGCAACAAAATGGGAGATCACTTGACTACTATGCTAATCAAGCATAAACCAACCAGTAGCTCAATAGTGAAAACCTGTGATTGCCTGTCTGTAGCCACACAAGCATACACAATTCTCACTCCTGCAAGAGTGGGTACAAGAACAACAAACTGTGTCCAAACTATCAAAATCTGTCAAAGTGAGAGTAAACACTCGATCACTGTCAAAGTGGGAATATATCAACCACTGTAGAAGATGGAAAAACACTGTGAACTTTTATGACGAGAAGACAGGGAAAAATGAACAGAATTTTCTTTGCAAAATGAGTCAAAACTCAACACGAACCGCAAGCCAAAAAACTGCAGATAACTGCCAGAGTGGGAGTCAACTCGACCACCAAACCATCAGAGAGCAAACTATGAATACGTGCAAACCATGGCAAGAATCTGGGAAAAATCCGACAGAGTTTCCCCTCGAAATTGAGTAAAAACTCAAAAAATCTCACCAAATTGCATGGAAACTAGACACGCAGTGTCTCAGTAAACGGATCCACAAATGATCTACATATGCTGCCAAAAGCCTGGCAAACTGGCTCACTCTTGATTGAGTGGCTCTATGGATGTGTACTTGTCTAAAAACACCTGTAAACCAGTAAATCTGCCAGCTGCGAGCTATGACTAGCTCAAGCTATATCTACATAAGCACACATAGCCTGAAATTGCACCAAACTGTGCAAAAAATGCTCTCTAGTGCTCCACACAAGCTGCTCGCAACCTGTAAGCAAAACCGTTGAAGAACTGGCAACTACTACCTCCTCAATTGGTAAACACGCCGATCGAAAACCTGTCAAGAGCTGTGTGCTCATGGGAGAAATCCGCTCTGGAATGGTTCGTCAGAGCCGTATCTGTCAATATGTGCCGTCGAAGCCAAAACTGGAGATGACCGTCAAAGTCATAAAGTCGGGGATGGTCGTCGGAGCCGTCTTCCGCGGTCAGGCGGAAGTGCCAATGCTATGGCTACCTCTGCTCGAAGTCAAGAAAACGCTCGATGTCGGCTTTCACCGCTATGCGAAAGCGCGCTAGTCAAATAGGCGCAAATCGATGTCAAAACCAATGCTCTAAGCGGAGCCGTCAATGCTCGGGGCCGTAGACGATGCTAGAAGACCAAACTCGGACCAATGCCAAATAACTTTGGGCTTGCCAAATAATGACGGGCTTACTTGCCTACACGTAGCTAGTGTGTTCTCACACAGTTCGCTTTCTCTCAATCTCCTTTCACTCTCCAAGCAGTTGTACACCAAACTTTCTTGAAAAACACAATCTCTGTGTTTTGGCTTTTCGACCCACCTGCACTCCGAAATAGAAAACACTTTCTTTTACAAAGTTGTAGATCTTGAAGAGATCTACGTTTTGATATAAAAGTTTTGAAATTGGAGCTTCCTAGCTCAAGTTATGGCCAAAATACTGAAAAACTGTCAAGCTGCCAAACTTCAGTGTCCCTAGCTCACAAAAAACTTGATCTCTCTCTCTCCTTTTGCTTGGTGGAGTGTAAGCTCTTGTTACCTTGATCTCTGAGATCTACTTTTCGAATCCGTGTTGAACCGCCTCCGATCCGACGCCGCCAAGCACAGAACTCCGTCGCCACCAAGAGATCGCCGCCGCCTCCTAGCCGTAGCTCTGATACCAATTGATGAGCATGCGTGTGCAAGGATGCACGCATGTGTGCAAATGTGTGGATCGCCGCCGCCGCCTAGCCGTAGCTCTGATACCAATTGATGAGTGCACATGTGCGCGGCGTGCATGAGTGCGGGGTGCGGTGCGTGCAGGAAGGGGAGATACACAAGCGGGTGTGGGTGGAGCAGCCTATCAAGACTAAAGATGAGGAGCTCCTTATTCTCATATGTAATGAGGAATAAGAGTATGTACACATGTGGGCGGGCGATCGGACAGTGGACGTCCAGGCGGGTAAAAGGCGGAGCACCTTTACCCCAACATTGTCTACCCAAAAGCGGCTACACATGGGCGCATGGGAGAGGCCTACTTGGACTTGGTTACACAAAGGCAGCCACACACATGGACACATGGTCAAGTTCTACTTGGACTTGGCTATCTAAGGGAGGCTACACATGGGCGTTTAGAGGCTCCCTTACATCTATATAAGGAGGCCTTCTCATGAGTAATTCGATAGAATGGTGTGCACACTTGACGCACACATCACATCCTTGTTGAAGGATTGTTAGTCCTTTGTATTCCTACTTGCTCTAGTTGTCTAAATTGCCATCTAAGCTCTACCTTGAGAGCGCATGTGTGGATGACGCCATCACTTTGTAATAGTGTGCTAATCTAAAGTTTTTTATTTTCCGCTAATCTACTTTGCATCATATCTCTCTCTACTCTCCTTGCTACTAGATCCTTATTGTATACCGCATTTCTTTCATAAATGATGTCAATTGATGTATTGAAAGATTTTCTACCTAAATTTGTATTTAATGTGATGTATCTCATAGAGTCAAAGCCATTTAGTGCTTGATGTGTGTGCTAGATTCGGCTAAAAGTGATGGGTCGAATGAAATTTATGCTAGGAAAGAAGTTGAACAGGTTGTATTTGATTTTGGGAATGAGCTGCATGTTTCTAGGCTATGATAAAATTTAAAAGGGGCATGATCCGACAAGATTTCCTTACTTATGTGGATTTTATGCATTCTGAAAAACCATGGAATCTCTCTTTTGAATCCACTTTTATGGTTTGTCAATACCACTTTTGAATCTCTCTTTGAGGCACAAAAAGAAAAGCGGTAGCGGTTTGTGGATAGAATGAATTATCCACATTGCTACCGACTGGATAACGACGTTCTCTATCTGCCATGGATATACTCTGAATGAAGATCAGTCGTCGAGAATGGGAAGAGCGGGAGGTGGAGCATGCCACACTCACTTCAGGTAGTTATGAGCTACCATATGAACCCACAAAAATTTTTACCAAAGCATTTCAAGACGGCCAACCAAAATGGAGAATGCAATGGTTCTAACTATTCCTAAAGTATAAAGAAATTTATCATGATTTGAATCAAGAACAACATGTAGATCCCACCTACTATTTAATTCCTCCCCCCTGCCCCACATGGGACGACCTAAGGGTGTTAAGGAGGAAGTTCCCACTAGATGGAAACTTCCCTAGACTTCCCTCCTCGCCCCCCAACAAGATCCTGATAGAAGAATGGTTTTTAGAGGTGGCCAAAAACATGATGAGAATGTATAGTGTCATGCCCAAGTTGGCAATGCTATTGATGATGGCACTCTTACATGTATCGATAGGGCACATAGAAGAAAAAAGGGAATTGGTGCCTAGGTTGGCAATGCAATTGATGATGACATTCTTATAGGTATCGACACGGCACATAGAAGAAAGAAGGAAATTGGTGCTAATGCACCCGATGATATACATGTTGATGGCAAGAGAGAAGGGAATGGCCTTCAAACCAAATGATTTATTTGTGGAAGACCAGATTGTATAGAGCTTCTCTGCATGCACTCATTTTTCCCCAAACCACCGCTAGCTCCTAGCCTCGGAGGAGATGGTGCATGTTGGTTCCTTTCATTACTTTGGAAACCATGCCTCCTTTATTATAGATGCACAACCAATGCACCACCTTGACACTTTGAAGCATGCAGTGGAAGGATGGATGTTATACTTAGAGTGGAAGAAAGGTGACAAATTTTGCAAAAGAAATGATGAAGTCAACTAGGCCTTGGCATTACTTGAACCGAAAGTTGCACCACTTGCTGAGGTTCCAACATAAATTCTCAATAAAATCCAATCTCAAATGCAACAACTTGAGCACAGACATTGAAAAGACCAGGATCTAAGCTCAACAGCAGGACCGTGAAGCAATATCAGGAAGAGAAGCACATATTAAAAAGTTGGCCAAGCCTGCAATGCCTCTTATGAAGCGCACATTTATAGCACGTAAAATCAAGCTACATTAACAAAAGACACCAAACCTTGGGGGGGTGGGGGGTACACTTATAAGAAACCATGTATATCATGTGCGTTCAAATGGTATTTCAAAAACCCGGTGCTTACATGTTGTGAGGCAATAAAATGACCCATTTTTCAGTTCAACTTACATGTTTTTCTTCATTTTTAATTAAAAACCACCTTAATATTTTGAAATAAAATTTATTTGTGAATCAAAAATCCCTCCATTTGTATACATGTTATATAGTAAAAGTTTTACAGATGCACCACCAAGCACCAACCCCACTGCCACCTCCCCCACTTGAATGGCAACTGACACCAATAGAAGATCTTTTCCTACTCCCACAATGAGAATCAAAGCCTGCCACTAGTTCTCACACAACATGATGAAGGGCATGAAGCCATAAACACCAAGAGCCACCACCACTGCCTCCTCCAAAGGATTAACAAAATTTGAGGATGTAGTACTGGTTTGATAGGGGGGAATTGTGTGCCTACAATTGCACACAACCTTAAATTATACCAAAGATGCAAAACAACCACCAAAAGAGTTTGTTGATGAGGGAAACAAGCTAAAGGGGACATTGAAGGTCCAAGGATGGCCACCAATTTTGCACCAATTTTTGTGCAAGCCAATATGTGGTTGTAACTAGTGGAACCCATTTATTAGAACCCATCTAATCTTAATCATGTAAAATCTCATTTTTCATGTAGAAAGGCTTAGGAGTTGATCATGAAGCAAAATTATTTTTTTTGTAGTTGTTTGATAATCACAAAGCCTAAAACTATGCATAGGGACTATAATTAATCAATTTTGGCCGATCAAATGTGAAACTTAGCTTTTTAGCTTTATCATGATAAAAAGTCACTCTTAGCTCATTTGCAGATTCCAAAGTTTAGGAGATATTCAGATCAATCTTGAGCTTTGTGAACACCAAAGAGCTTCCACATCCACCCCCAAGAGATATAATTTTGTATTCCTTTACTCCCACATGCTTTTTTATGCATGATGGTTGAGATTATGAACAAAACCAATGCTTCTTTGTGTGTGTGTGTGTGTGTGTGTGTGTGTTTGTTTGTTTGAAGTAGCAATTGTGTTTGCTTGTTCATTTGTGTGCTTAATCTTTGTATGGGGTGTCTTGAATGAAAAGTGGTGCTCTAGGGTCTATGTAATAGTAGGAAGAGAGTAGGCGGCATGCTTGTTTACTCATTAGTGTGCACACATTGCTTTCTTGGTGCATGCTTGAAAGAGCTACATCACCTTATCTTGCATTGAGAGAGGTTTATTTGTTACATATACATGTGATAGTTATGTGTGTGAACACATTAGGACCGTCGGGGCATGTTTTCCCCTATTTAGGAGGTTTTTCCCCCCATGCACTGTATATACGCCCATCACTCTAGGGCTATCTATCTTCCCATTGCACACTAAGTAATAAAACTCTCTATTGTGTGCCTTGAGCTTCCTTCATCTTCTCCAAGCTGTGTGTGTTTCTCTGCAACCCTAATTCCAACAATTGGTATCAGAGCAGGTTGCGTCCTCCTGGGCTTAGTCGCCAGCAGCTCCAACACACGCCTGCTCATTTTCTTCAATTTCAGTGAGCTTTGGTGAGCGTTCGTAGGTCGACAAAAATTTTGGGAGAACTCGTAGAGCTTACTCTGCTCAGATTTTTTATTCGGGCTCATTTTGGCCTCTGTTTCCACTATAGGCAGTACTGCACAGGCTATTTCATCATTTTGTACAGAATTTTTGTCAGTGCCATTTACTGCATAACAGATACCTTACAATCTTCTACGGTTTGTGCTATATAGCACGTGTTGTTCCCGCTTTGTTTCTCCTCTTTTCAAGCAGTTTTCACATCAGGTGCAACATTTACCATGGTTGACAACAACACATATGTGTTCAAGATGTTTGTTGTTGAGGACAGATTGGATGGGGATAATCACCCTATGTGGGCTTACATGATGCAACATGTTCTTGTGTCAAAGGGCGTCTGGAACATTGTGCAGGGCATTGATGTACATCCTGGTTCTGAGGATGTAGGCAATGTTGAGGATATTGCAGGACTTGCTGCAAGGATTGCTGCTATTAGAGTTGTTTTGCCTACGGCAGAACAATCTCGTTGGGATGTAAAAGATGCGCAGGCTCATGCATTGATTGTGTTGTTTGTGAAGCGCACCATTGTTCCTCACATTTGTTCAACAAAATCTGCAAAACAGGCTTGGGATATTTTGGCTGGTGTTTATGCAAGTTGCAATGAGGCTAAAATCGCTTTGCTGTATAAAGAGCTGGAGTCGAAGATTGTGCATCAGGAAGATGATATGGACACTTTCCTTGCTGGTGTCAAGGATATCAATGAGCAACTTATTTCTACAGGTGAAGTCATTTCAGACAATTCCCTTGTGCAGATTATTCTTCATGCCTTACCAGATTCTTACCAGACTTTTGCTAGTACTTGGAGACTTATGACCCAAGGAAATCCTGAAGTTGTTAAGTTTGATGCATTATGCACATTGCTGTTGCAAGAGTCACTTTCCAGAAAGAACAGGCCTAGACATCGTGCAGTTGAACAGGCTTTTATTGCTTCTCAAAGAAAGGGGTGGTAACATCAATGCAACCACTCTGATGGTTCTGCTGTGAGTGGAAAAAATTATGTTCCTAAAGCTTCTGCTTGCAGCAATTCGTCTGGAAATTCTGGTGATAAGGAAAAAAAGAAGATGCTATACCATTATTGTAAAGCTAATGATCACTTGATCAAGCAGTGTCCTAAGTTGAAGGCCAAAGAGGCTAAGAAGAAAGAGGGTGGTTCCACTGCAAAATGCTGGTTCCACTACAAATGCAGCCATTGTTGAGTCTTTTGTGAAAGGAGATTGTGATGCTGATGTTGATGCAGAATGGGCTTTTAGTGCAGAGTGCACTTACAATATTGTTGTCCATGATGCATGCATGTCAGTTGCTGCAGATTCACATGTGTGGTATTTCGACAGTGGTGCTACAAAGCACGTTACCTCACATCGTGAATTGTTGGCCTCTCTCGAGTTTGTCCCTCATGGGAATTCAGTCACTTGTGCAAACAATGCCTCTTATCCTGTTCAGGGAGTTGGAAAGATTGTGCTTACTACTGCAAATGGCAGTTCTTTCACACTTGTTGATGCACTTTATGTACCTGGGATCAAGAAGAATCTTTTGTCTGTATCTGCACTTGCTAGACTTGGACTTGTAGTCAAATTTGTGGATGGCAGATGTACAACTCATGATCTCAGTTTTGGTGATGAGATTGTTGCATCTGGCCTTTTGTGCCGTGGGCTATATAAGCTCACTTTGTATGACAAGTATAGACAAAATTTTGCAAATGCAGTGGCAGATTCAATGGCTATTTCAGATGCAAAACTTTGGCATGCACGTTTTGGTCATTTGAATTTTGTCAGTTTGCTGCGTTTGCAAAAATCTGATATGGTTGCTTCTTTGCCACCTCTTGAAGCACTTGTCAAACACGTTTGTGAAGGCTGTATTCTGGGTAAAATACAGCATTCTAAGTTTCCAAAGGATGGTTTAATTAGGGCCACATGCAAGTTGTAGCTTGTGCATAGTGATGTTTACGGGCCCATGCAAACTCCGTCCTTGGGCAATTACCTTTACTTTGTGACTTTCATTGATGATTACTCCAGGCATGCATGGGTATTTCCACTTAAAGCAAAGTGCAAAGTTTTTATGTGCTTCAAACAATTTCTGGCTATGGTTGAAAATGTCTCCAAAGGTACTATGGGCACCCTCTGTTCCGATCGAGGGGGGGAGTATATGTCTCATGAATTTAATGCATTTCTGGCTAGTCGTGGGATAGAACACCAATGTACAGTCCTTATACACCTCAACAAAATGGTGTTGCTGAGAGGAAAAATAGGTCACTTACGGAAATGGCACGATGTATGGTCAAAAGTCAAGCTTTGCCGCATTCTTTTTGGCTTGAGGCCATCATGTGTGCCACTTATGTTCTAAACAGGTGTCCTACGAAAGCTTTGCTGTAACATGTAATGGCCCAAAAACTTGTGTGTAGCGAAAATTAGCATGAACATAGTGGGCATTTCATTAGAATAGATTCCTAATGAGAATTACAAGAGTGCTTGGGTGGAGAGAGCAACAAAAGGCATAACACCTAGTTAGATAGCATGAACAATACTTTCAAAAGAGAGAGAAATTAAACTATTGACAACAGTTGAGGACCGGATTTGCATGGAGACGGTCCCCCCTCCAAAATGCTTTGTATTATGGTTTCTCCCATCAAGAGAGACATTGTACAATACAATTCTTTGTGTTCCTTCAAGACTAGCTAGTGCAATGAAGATGAAAGCTTCATGCACTAAGCAAAACACTTAGCTAACACAACATCAATTATCTCCGATCTCAGACTCAAGACCTCACACACCTTCGAAGATGGTGAGAGCTAGTAGGGTATGAGAGTAGATTGAGAGGAAGAAGGAGTAGTCTTACGAGAAAGATGTACATCTCCTCACATAATCACTCATATTAGCATAGCTTAGCTTAGTAATTAGCATGGTAGAGGAGATGAGCATGCATTGAAGCTTGGCTCTTGGTTGGATTTCCATCACAAAGCCAAGAGTTGTTGGTGTAGGCCTCCCTTCTCACAAGCTTGGAGTAGGTGATAAGCTTTCCATTAAAGCTTGAGAAGGAGAGAGAGTCTTCTTTACTTCACACATGAGATTGTGTGTGTGTGCGTGTGTGTGTGTGTGTGTGATAATGCCTTGCAAAAATCAGCCCCCTCTCTCTCTTGGTCGACCCCTCTTGCTATTTGCTCATGCTCTACCCTCATTGGACCTCCCCAGGCCTAGCCAATGGTAATTAAGCAGTATAAGTGATAGCCTTCTAACATGTGTCCCCCTTTCCCCTTTTGTGAGAGCTTTAGGTAATTTAATAATTTAACTAAACTCTCATTGGACCCCTTTGCCTCCTGCCAATAGGAATCAGGCAAGCCATTAGGCTGCTGAATGCTCATTGGATGCCTTGGGAGACTGTCCAATAGTCTTCTAGAGGACTTAATTCTCTTTTATTAAGTGTTTTAAATTAATTAAACTAGATTTACTCTAGCCTAATTCTCATTGGTCCACCTCCAAGGCCATCCAATAGGAATTGGATTTACTCTAGCCTAATTCTCATTGGTCCACCCCCAAGGCCATCCAATAGGAATTGGGTACACCTTGTGGGCATCTGGGTTAGGGAGCTGACATGTGTCCCTCATTCCCTTTGTGTAAAGGGAGCTTGTGTGTGTGACTTTCTCTCTCATCCCCTACAAGCAAGGCTCCTGGCTCCATCTTGGTGTACTTGGCTCCTGGCTCCATCAAATATCTGCTCAAGGTCTTTGCTATTTGCATGTAAACTGCCATGCGTCGACTTCCTGCACTTCCATAGATCGACACAATTTGGTTGTACCATCATTGCCCACCCCCTCGTTGAGCATTTATGCTCAACGATAGTGTTATTTAGGTAAAATAAGTATGTATATAGAGAATGATATAAATAGCTACATAGACTGCATAGAAAAAATGATAATATAGTAGCTATATAGATAGGATAGATATAGAGAGAAGAGCATCTGCTATTGCATCACCCTCCAGGGTCAAATGGAAAGCTCACAGCTTCCCCAAGCATAGTGTAGGCTCCACCCGGATCAAAAACAAAGCATTGGCTATGGCCATCCACCTGTAAAACATGCATATCCAAGCCTTCCGCTGCATTTGTAGGCCAATAAACACGCCATGACCCTTCCAGCTCTTCATAGCATCGAGCTTTGTCACCCTGCATCCACAAGCCTTGCTGCCAACCATAGGCATGCTTTCGATTACTTGAAGCAGTTGTACCATAAATCACTATTATGCCATCCGCTATAGAACCCTCCATAGTATAGTCTTCAAAAAATCCTTGCCACTGATGGAAAGACACCAGTAAAGCAACCGCCCATAACACATGTATCCATAGCATCACATAAAAAAACAAGGCCCTTCCATTTGCCTCCACCTGCTGCATAGCCAAGTAAACATGATCCCTTTGCAAACCTGCATCCAAACCCTCTGTAAATGGCTCTAAGGCCAACTTTTCATACTCGAGAACATGACCTACTAGAACGACAACCTCATCTACAAACACCTCATCATCTGCAAGGCTGGTGTCACCTTCCTCTCTGCATGGAGCCTAACGCTCATAGGCTGCACCTGTATCAGCTTCCATAGAGTCATCTGTCGGAGCTAACTCTCCACAGCTACCCACAAACCGTTCTGGAACTTCAAAGCGTACCTCAACATGCTCACCAAGGCAAGGTTGCCCCACCCCCTGCATAAACAAATCAACCAAACATACCTCCGCTTCTGCTTCTATCTCCTGCAAGTCATCCTCAAAAACCTGCTCTTCAATTAGATTTGATGCACCATCAAACCATACCTCTTCCTCCAATAGGGACTCACCATCACACGACACAAGATGGCTGCTCGACTGACAGATTCACACAAGGTGTAACACTATACTGCTCTTCGACCTTTAGCTGGTTGACAAGCAACTCGCATACATTGTTCTCCACTTCATCTACATGAAAAACATCATAAGTTTCGTACCCTGAATATACCTCTCTGCACCTTTTGAGCCCTGGTTGGCACTTCTTCTACCTCTTCTAGCCTGGCATCAGCTTCACGTGCTTTGATCAAAATGCATATCAAGAAAAGAAAGGGCTTTTACCTCTTGAGGCTCTTCAATATGTTTGGGCCTAGGTCCACTGGCTACCGTGATTGCCGACTGCAACAACCCTGCCTCCATCTTCTTCTTCATCTTCCGACTCTTTGCTTTGGCAATTCCGACGGCTTCATCATAAGTGCTTGAATCGTCATAATCGACTCTCTCACGAACATAGGGATGCAAGCATGATAGAAACCTTTCGAGCTTCAAATATCCCGCATTGGTTGCTTCGGTAGCAGCCACCAAATCTCCCCAATAAGCTTCAAATTTATCAACAAAAGCATCAAAATTTGCGCTTACATCCTATTGCAAACCTTTGATCTTCGCATCTGCTTCCGAAGCTGACACCACCCTTCGATACTTTTGTAAGAACTGTTCACGAAATCCGAGCCAATTTTGCTTGTGCACCTCTTCTAAGCCATCAAACCAAACTTTTGCTTTACCTCGCAGCACCAAAGGTAGAGTCTGGAGCTTTGCTTCATCACCTGGCATCTGCAGTACTGTCAGCATGAACAGCTCAAAATCGGCAAGCCAATCGTCAGCATCCTCATCTCCTTTGAACACTGGCCCAAACTCCTCCTTCATTTTGACTCACGAGCACCTTATTAGGAAGCAATCAGTGGATCCTCAGTGGGGGCACCACAAGATGGAAAGGGGAAAATGGGTAAACCACCAGCACATAAACTCGATGCCTCTATATAGCTCAGTGATCTCACAGCACCCCTATCCCCTAACAATCACACATCCAGATACACAATCTGCAAACAAATAATGTCCAAGCCGGTCCCAACCAACCCTAACTAGATAGATCCGTTTGCAAAGTAGGTTCAGATAGCTTCCATCTATAACACTATAGAGCACCGTATGACATATAGGCAGTCCAATAACAATCGACACTAAAAACCCCAATCAAATATTTGGCAAGCACCCGTTTCCCTTCAAGCTTGTGGATTTGAACACACCAACATCCTTATAGAGAGCACACGCTCAACACCCATCGGAAGCACACATATACCCGACATACTATTAGACACAAAAGCGAGAGAGAAGATTAACACTAATTTGAGAATAGAGTGGACGGAAAACTCTTCAAAAAAAAGGTGTATGATGCTCCAAACACGCTGATGATCTCCCACTTTCAGTGCTCGATTGATTCCTTGCCTCCTTCGCTTTCGATCATCTTCACTTCATATGGCATGCCCCTTGTGAGGAAACTCCGGCCTCACCAAGCAATTGTGTGGTCAACAAAGCCGCCAACTTCCTGTACTCATTTACTCGTTCAACCCCTCGTGACTCCAATCCCCGCCATCACGGGCATCACCCCTTGCTCATGGCCGTACCCTCCCGTTTGTAGTCCTGGCGGCCTTCACCTTGGTGGGACCCGACTCCAAAAAGTCCCAACTCTGCAGCGCCTTCACCCGTATCCACTGGCTTCTGGCAGCTCTTGGTGGCTCCTTTCCTGCCTTGGCTGTCCCTCAGGCTCTCGGTATGCACCTCCAAGATGGCGCGCCCGCCTTTGTGACACCTCCCGGCCTTGTATAGCTGCCCGGCAGTCCCGTACTCAGGCCCCTGGCGGCCTCTCCACTAAGGCCAGCCCCTAATTCGAGTCCCTGGCTGCCTTCAACCAAAACAAAAAACCCCGTAGGTCTTGCAGCTCCTCTTACTGCACCTGGCGGCCTCTGTGCCCCCCCTGCAAACCTGAGCCTTCCCCCTCTGCTAGGCCAATAGAGACCTTGCTATTGGTCGCTCTCCCTCGTGCAAAACTGGCTCGACCCCTTTGTATCCCTCTCGTCCTCATGCACAGCCAAGTGGCGGCTTCTCCTCATTCTGTTCACTGGCCTTCCAAAACTGGCCCGCCACCCTCCTCATGGCGCCAACACCTGGCCTTCCTTTCCCTATGCACTCCTCGTCGACTACAGCAACTGCAACACGTTTTTTTTATATATATTAATAGCTTTAAAAAGTTTACTTCGGGCTTAGCCCCCTTGCACACGCCAAGATCACCAATCCAACAAAGCCTTCGTAGTCAGTCCCCCGGCGATGCAAATGGGTTACAATCAATCCCGTCCACCACTCAGAGAAAAGCACGATTGCTACAAGTGTAGAAAACCTTCGAACATGATCTGCTTTAGCAGGCTTCATGCCAGAGAGCCTTGAAATTGCTAAGATAGTGAAAGCATCCAATCATATTACATACCATGGTGCTAGCTTAAGATTGCACCCAACCCATACGGTGGAAATTCATCCTCGCTCTGGAGATAAATCCTTTGATCCTTAGTACTCTGGCCAATAGTGTCTCTTGTAGACATCTCGCTCCAAATCCCATAGCATAAACTTCATGGCACCTGCATCCAACATCCCTTGCCTCGTTCCCAACCTTGTGATATAAGCATTTGCTCCTGCCACCTGTGATAGAAAAAAAACACTTGCAGTTTTGACTAGCGAGTGCTCCAACTCGGTGTACCTGGCTCGTGGCTCCATCAAATATCTGCTTAAGGTCTTTGCTATTTGCATGTAAACTGCCATGCCTCGACTTCCTGTACTTCCATAGATCGACACAATTTGGTTGTACCAACGTCGTCTCCGCAAACTTGATCTAAGCATGCATACTACTTCATTTTTGTGCACAATAAAGAAAAAGAGAGTCTTATAAAACAAAAACTTTGTTCATTTTTAACAATTTGTACATTTGCTTACTCTTGGAAAGCATTGTAAGCATTGACAAGGTTTAGGTTATTTTTTAATTGTATGCCTTGCATCCATCTAGCATCTTCAAAAGGATAATTCTTAAACTTAATAAGATATCGTCGGATAGTCTTACCGCCTCTTAGTACCTTGTCTTCATGTCGGAGAATGGACTCGGGCTGCAGCACCTCTTCTTGGTCCTCGATCTCTGGTGGGTCTTCAATTGTTGGTTCTTGAGGTGGCTCTCCTTTGTAAGGCTTTAATAGACTCACATGGAAAGCATTGTGTATGAGCCAATGATTGGGCAACTTGAGTTGATAGGCCATCTCATTGATTGGCCTAAGAATATGGAAGGGACCATAGTACCTTTTTGCTAGTTTAGCATAGTACTTTTGGTGTCCCGTAGGATTCTTGCCCGTCGTGTGCCTTAATCGAGCCTTGGGAAACTTTAGTAAGACCCAATCATTTTCTTTAAAGGCTTGGGCTCTTCTGTGCTTGTCAGCAGTAGCCTTTTGCCTTTGTTGTGAGATAGAGATAGCATCCTTAATCTTTTGAAAAGATTCTTGTAGGTCTCGGCTATACTCATCTGCAGCGAAGATCTTCCCATGTACCTTAAGTAGCAAGGGACTTCCCATGTACCTTAAGTAGCAAGGGACTTTTTGATCTTCCTCAATTACCTCAAAAGGTGCTTTTCCCGTGGAAGTATGTACAGTGTTATTGTAAGCATACTCCACTAAGGGTAAGTACTTCTCCCATTGGGATCTTTGATCTACTTCCGTTACATACGCTTTTAGTAGATCGAGAAATGTTAGGTTAGCTATTTCACTTTGGCCATCCATTGTGGATGATAGGCCGAAGAGAAGTTTAGCCTTGTCCCTAAATTCTCAAAGAGACCCTTCCAGAAATTACTGGTCATTCTAGGATCTCTATCTGACACTATGGACATTGGCAAGCCATGGTACTTGAAAATTTGTGAAATGAAGAGGGTTGCCATTTGATGGGCTTTGATAGTCTTTTTGATAGGTAAAAATGAGCTTGTTTACTGAACCTGTCTACTATTGTCCATATTCCCGTATTCCCATGGATAGACTTAGGCAATCCAAAGATAAAATCCATGGATATGCTCTCCCATGGTGAATTCACTACAAGAGGTTGTGTGCTCTTGTGACGCTGTTAGCGACGGAAATACACTGGGTCGCTAAAACCGGCGTCGCTAAAACCGTCGCTAATAGCGTCGCTATGAGAGCGTCGCTATGAGAGCGTCGCTATATGCATCGCTATAAGCGTCGCTATATAGCGACGGTCATAGCGACGATTATAGCGACGTTTACACAGGAGTCTATAGCGACGCTACAGAGCCATAAATAGCGACGGTTATAGCGACGCCCAACAGAATTTTTTTTTGGTGACAGGGCATTGAATGCTCTGCCACCCATCAACCATATTGTACTTGATTCACTTTTTTAAAAAAGTGCAAGGGTAGAAAATAGACCCAAAATAGTCACCCACAAGACGCATTGTTTGCAAAATTGACAAGCGTAAAATTGACAATTGTACACATCATAGGCAAAATGAATTGATTGGCAAATGTAATAATGACAATTGTACAACATCATAGGCATAAAGAATTGATTGGCAAAATGAACTGCGGTGACAAATGTAATAATATACATGGTTCAAAAAGACGTATAAAATCCGTCTCATGATACATAAGCTATGAGAAACCCTAAACTAATGCTATCTAGCTACGGCTAAACTGACGTCGTCTAGTCAGACGTCTCATCGCGTCCAAGCGGCGTATCTGTCGGATTCTGCAAAAAAAGACAATAAGACAGCTTTCAGTAAGTATAAACATATAACGACATTTATAAAACAATACAAAAAATAGAAAAGAGTAAACCCTGATACTAACCATGCCGCCGCGAGAACTGAGAATGTCGATCAGGGCGTTTAAGCCCTTCCTGCCTGCGTACTCGCGCTCGTACGGTGTGGGATCACGTCCTGTCATCGACCACTGTCAAAACATACAAAGATTTCATTATGTTAGAATTAAAAAACTCATAAACCCTAAACTATCGAACATAAAGAGCAATGCGAAAACACTTACAAAATCGGCCTCAAATGATGCCCATCCACCGCTCCCCAAGTGGTGCGAGCTCCCTAGGGGCCTCTACTCGCGCTCTGGCTGCATCCTTTTGTTGCTTCCACTTGTCGGGATTCTCGCGCGCTGCTTTCTTTGCATTCTTCCAATCTTCTTTGGCCAGCCAATCTGGCATATTCCACCCATGCTTGATTGCTTTTTGCACTTCGGAACGCTTGTGTTTGCAGTATTCGCGCATTCGCATCTTCATCAGGTCTTCATTGAAGCGCTGATCCCGTGTTGGAACGGGAAACTCATCATGAAGTATGCTGATGACTCTGTTTTTTAAATCACTTGGTACTTCACTCCATTTGTTTAGTATGTAGTGTCTAAATTGCTGAGAGCAAAGACCACGCATGCGCGAGATCACCTTCTTGCGTCATCATCCATGATGATGCCGCCGCTGAAGTCGACGGAGTAAGGCAAGCCCTCTGGCCGGTGACGCGTGAACCTGAGTGTCCCGGCAGGGGTCCCTAGCGGCGTGTCGATGGGGGTACGGACGTCAGGTGTCTCCACCGGCGTCTGGGCTCCGAAGCGAGGAGTGTCGAGTGGGGTGGCTCCTGGCGGAATAGGTAGAGGTGTGTAGCTGCTAGGAACAGTCAGCCGCGCAAAACCTGGCGCAGATGGCGATGCTGTGGCTGGTGTGGGGGCAGGCAAAGAAGGGGAGGGTAAAGAGCCTCGTCGAACACGAGGCGGTGTGGAGGCATCAATGGCGGAATCCCCACAACAACCGCCACCGCCACCACTAGAGCGCCGGTGTCTAGACGAGTGTGAAGCTCGTCTCGTCGACGCCAAAGCTTCGGAGCGCGCCGAATGCTCCGAAAGAGAGGGAGATGTGGATGGAGTAGGAACGCGCGATGATGCGCCAGAGCGATGACGCTCCACGTACCACTGTCTCTGCTGCGGTGACAAAGAAGAAAGAAACTCCTCATCATCCATACCTGCATTAAACACACGAATATTTAAACTTAATATTGAATGAATAGAGTAGACAATGACGCAAAGACCATTAAATACAATGACGTAATGACGCATATAAATACAATGACGCAATGAATTGAGTGATAGAAGAGGCAAGTCGAAAACTCAGAATTTTCAATCAAAAGATGTGAGCACGAGTAGAAAGGAGCGTTATACACCATGGAAAGTACTTAGAGAGCCAGAGCTTTTACAACACGGAGCAAAATTGTTCAAATACAATATTTGTGGCTTTAAGAGATCTCTCTCTCATCCTCGCATAACTCAGCATAACTTCCTATATCTATATAGAGCTCTCCGTTTAAACACATATCCTCTGTTTCATTTTGTAGCTCCTCTGCATGCACCCCATATAGAGTAGTAGCATCTTGATGCTCGTCTGGCACCACCGCAGCGGCTTCTGATTGAGCATCTTCTCTAATCTCCTCCATTGATGCCGTTGTGATTGGCACATGGTAGCCTTCATACGTCCTTGCACTACGAGGGGCTACCTCTATGACGTACCACCAGTTTGATGTAGACTTTGTAGGATGAAATATTACCTGCTAGAGCCACATAACGTACATGAGAGCTTTCAAGCACATAACTTGTAAAAGGGGGATGTTAACTATTTACATACTTACTTGTTCACAATGCTCGGGTAGTACGAAAGTGTCTCTTAGGTCAGTCCATTTCTTAGTAGAATCCACCTCCAGAAAACCAGACTCTCCTCTACGCACAGTAGCGTTGCAACCCTCCATGATTATCTTGAACCATTGCACGTCGAACAAGTCGACAAAAAATCCTCTGTAATCGATCCTCAAAATCTCTTGTAGCGTGCCGAAGTAAGTGAGTTCCGCCACCATAGGATCTGCATCAGAGGAACGTCGTCGACTAGACTATTCAAATTTTGCCATGATTCCACAATCTTGAGTAAAACGCTTTTTGTCGATCCGTTCCACCCTAAAATGTCGACCTTTACACCATGCTGCTGTGTATGACTTATACTACAACGAACAAAGATTATGAGTGGCCGTTCAAACGTTTAGAAATAAAGTCACTAGCTAGTCGTACATTGCAAACTTACCTTGGTCGCGCAACCCCGAGAGTACTCCCACTCTTCCTCAGTCACTTCGTCACCGCATTGTTGTGCGCTTTTCAATTGGTTGTGCAACCATCTTAAGCTCATGAATGTTGGTAGGCTCTCCAGACCCTTCGGATAGTGCATCGGTGGTCGTCTTCCCCGTCTCCACTCGATTCGTGCCCTTTGTCGCTCTTGCTTTGCATCCTCATATTGTGAAATCCACTTTTGCATCACTGGATTGTGAAGCATGCAAAATCGGTTGATTTTAGCCTCTAGATCTTCCGTCATCTTCTTCTCAACACCGAGATTGCACATGACAATCCCAGATATGCGCTCATCATCTATGGTTCGCCATAGCGTGTCCCGGGCTTTATCAAATCCGTCTAGCCACTCTCCAATGTACACTAGGGACTCTGATACCAACCAACCTTCTGCCATGCTACCCTCCGGACGTGCCTTTTGACGCACATATCCCTTAAGCGTTTTCATGAAACGTTCTAAGAAGAACATCCATCTGGAATGAACTGTGCCAGCTATTTCCACCTCATCAACTATGTGAACAAGAAGATGCACCTGAATGGTTAGCATGGTAGTAGGAAAATGTTTCTCAAACATGCACACAAGCTCCGCAGCATTTTGTTTGGCGAATGGTATGGAGTCTACGTTGATCTCCTTTTGTGAGATCCATTGTACCAGCTTTGCAAGTTTGTAGATTGTGTTACGGATGTCGAGAGACAAACATCCCTCAATGGCAACCGGTAAAATAAACTGTAAAGTATGTGCAGCAATGATATTAAAGTCCACATGTTATGGAATGATATTAAAGTCCACTATGAACGTACCTGACACATTTTATGCCAATCGTGTGACTTCAAACCGGTAAGCTTTCCTTCTTTAGTAAAACACGTTCGGAGCGAGTGCATTACGCCAGTGGGGGTCCGCAAAGATCGAATGGTCTCTTTTACTTTGCAGTCTTGGGCTCTTGTGAAAATCCATGGTGCTTTAGGGAGTTTTATCGATCCATCAGACGCTGTTTGCGGCCAATATTGCTCCATACGATCCACATTTCTAAGGTCAACTCTGGCTCCCAAAGTATCTTTCTTGCCGGTCAGATGGTCCCATAGTAGATTACCCACATTCTTGAATATGTGCATTGGATCGAGCAAGTGATTGATCATGAGTCGGGGCCAGTATGGTAACTCGTACCATAGAGATAGTCTCTTCATCCCTGGAGGCAATCCGTCATTGCACATCTCCTTCTGCTCTAACCATGCTTGTGCAGACATCCTTGGTGGCTCTCTTCCCAAAAAGCCGTCGCCTAACACATGATTCTCTGGAAGATACGCTTGATGACCTTCGTAGATTTGCTTCTTCAGTGAGGGCGCCCTACGTGCATTCAGTCTAGGTCCACATGTGACACATGCTCTATATCCGCTTGTTTGAAGCCCTGCATGTATACACATGATAATAGATCAACTATGGGAAAAAACAAGATTTACAGTGTCTGAGTGAGGAGTGTCAATAGATCACCTGAGCATTCTGTTAGCCCGGGATAGTCATGCATGCTCCACATTAGAATGCCTCTGATCAAAGCATTCCGTCGTCCTGTGTGTCGGCTCATATCCACCACCTCTATGCCAATCCACAATTGTTGTAGCTCTTCCAATAGTGGACGAAGATACACATCCATATTCTCCACTTTATATCGCCCTGGCACAATCAAGCTTAGCCATAGGTGCCCCTTCTTCGTAGTCAACCAAGGGGGAATGTTGTAGTTGACGATGACAACGGGCCATACACTGTAAGATGTTGATCTTTGACCAAATGGATTTACGCCATCCATAGCCATGCCTAAGCGGCTACATCTTGTGGCCTCACATATGCTGCTTGACCAAAGCGCCTGCGAACACGTCTATTGGGTTGCAAGATTGCTGCTTGTTGGCCAGCGTCAGAGTCCGACGAGTTATAATTAGCAACAACTCGATCTATAATAGATGGATCGAACTCGCCAAATTCGCGAACGTGCTGCAAAGAAACACGTCTTGTCCGTCGCACAGCATGCTTGCATTGATTACAAGGACATAAGACCCTCGTTGAGAGATAGGTGTTTCGGTTGGACGGTCCCACATCCTCGTCACTACTTATAATGAGGATAAAAATCTTATAACCTGGACAACAAATTTAATATTCTATTGGCATTCTTCGTCTTATCTCTCTCTCTCTCTCTCTCTCTCTCTCTCTCTCTCTCTCTCTCTCTCTCTCTCTCTCTCTCTCTCTCTCTCTCTCTCTCTCTCTACCTCAGATTCTCTAGTCATGTCCAATCCCTGCACACCTCGGTCTAGAGGTGCACGGAGATCAGAACCACCGGGTTATAATCTCGTCTTTATTGGTCAATACCTATATTTGTGGGTACAAGAAATCTACAGACCCACGTCTACATGATACTGCATGTAGTGGACAAAACCCCTTTGCCTCTTCTCTAGCTGTAGCACTTCACAGCATCTTAACATCTTTTCACAGTAGATCTTTTCACTGTTCGTCTAACTCTAAACCCTAGACCGTAAGTAATTCTTGCGTGGACTCGATCTAACGTAAATAATCGTAAATCTAAATAAACATAAATCTAACTAAAAATAAACCTAAATCTAATTTAACGTAAGTCTACATCTAACCTAATCTTTAACGTCTTTTGGGATAGTTTCCTACGACGTTAAAACTCTCTTCTTCTTGTGTGTGTGTGTGTGTGTGTGTGTGTGTGTGTGTGTGTGTGGGGGGGGGGGGTAAACCTAAATAAACCTAAGTCTAATCTAATATAACATAAATCTAAATCTAACGTAAATTATGTTATATTAAAAACAAAGAACTAAACTAACAAGGATTATAAGAACCTTAAAACTGATTTAACACATAATTTTTCACATAACTCGGCAAGAGTTGGCATTCTCATCACTAAAGATGTGAGAGTTAACTTCCGGCGGTGACGCTGCCTCATCTCCATCCACATCTAATGACAGCAATTGGCCCTTTGGACCGTTCTTGCTCTTGTTACTAACTTTGAAGTTGCTGTTGAATGACTAGAGGTTGTCTAGATGGTCATTGTCGGGGATGTAGTGACTCTTGCCGCCCTGAAGATCCACCTTCTTCCCTATCTTCTGAAGACATTTCACCAGTACTTTTGGATCGACAGACCCACCATGAGTGAAGGCAGCAATACCCTATATTCCATTGAGGGCTTTCTTCACCCGCTTCATGCAGGCATCGCAGTCTATGGAGACCTAAATCTAATCTAATATAACGAAAATCTAAATCTAGCGTAAATAAACGTAAATCTAACTAAAAATAAACCTAAATCTAATCTAATTAAACTTAAATAAACCTTAATCTAATTTAACGTAAGTCTACATCTAACCTAATCTTTAACGTCTTTTAGGATAGTTTCCTACGACGTTATAACTCTCTTCTTCTTGTGTGTGTGCGCGTGTGTGGATGTGTGTGCCAATAAAAAGAGATAAATGGTATAACCTTTCTATCACCCATGCCAAGTATGATAGATTGGTTATGCCATTTCCCTCTTGAATAATAGGTCTTGAGTTCAACTCCTCGTCGGCTAGATCTTTAGGTCTTTTAATTTTAATTAGTTTCCTACGACGTTAAATTAGTTTCTCTCTCTTTCTCTCTCAATGTGTGTGCGTTTTTTTGTTTATGCATGTTTTCTCTCTCTTTTCCTCTCTCAATGTTCGGTTTTTTGTTTATGCATGTTCTCTCTCTCTTTTCCTCTCTCAATGTGTGCGTTTTTTGTTTATGCATGCTCTCTCTTTCTTTTCCTCTCTCAATGTGTGTGTGCATTCTTTGTTTATGTATGTGTGTGTGCGTTTTTGTTTATGTTTGTACTCTTTCTCTCTCTCTCTCTCTCTCTCTCTCTCTCTCTCTCTCTCTCTCTCTCAAAAACACTATGTGTGTGTGTGTGTGTGTGTGTGTGTGAGAGAGAGAGAGAGAGGGAGAGAGAAAGAGGGGAAGGGAACATGAGAGTGAGGAGACGGAAGGAGCATACCTGGCTCTCCTTCCTCTCCTCGTGTGTGTGTGTGTGTGTGTGTGTGTGTGTGTGTGTGTGTGTGTGTGTGTGTGTGTGTGTGTGTGTGGAGAAGAAAGAGAGAGAGAGAGAGAGAGGGAGAGCGTTACCTGCTCCTTGCTTGAGGGCGTCGAAAAACTCAAATCTGAGATCTGAGTTTTTGGGCGCTCTCTGTTATTTTTTTTAGCCCAGCCGGCATCGCTATGAGCGTCGCAAATTTACTTGTAAATTTGCGACGCTCATAGCGACGCCGGGAATTATTTTTTTTGAGCGTCGCTGTGTGAGCGTCGCTAATATGAATAACCTCTTGTAGTGATTAGGGATTGGCAAGGGTTGAAGGAATCCAGGTTGCTTCCCTCTATCAAATTTTGTCTTTTGGCATACCAGATATTTAGAAACATACTCTTGTATGTTCACTTTCATGGTAGGCCAATAGAAATATGTTTCAATTCCCTTTAAGGTAGATTGAATCCCTATATGCCCCGCATAAGGTGGAGCATGAAATTCATACATTACTTTCTCATGTAGTGAGTTAGTAACGCATAGTCTATTGCCATAGAGAAGATAACCATCTTGTAAAGTAAATGGTTCTTCTTTCTTCCCTAATGCAAGGGCTGAAATCACATCTCTAAAATTGGGATCAATAGCATACTCATCTATCATTGAAGATAGATCATTGTGAGTTGCTATGGAAACCGCATTCACTCTCGGTCGTCACTCTCGGTCGTCTTGAGAGTGCATCAGCTGCTTGATTATGCTTGCCAGCAATGTGAGGAATATGAAAATGAAATTGCGAAAGGAAATTTGCCCATCTCATTTGTTTGTCGGAGAGCTTGGTCTGCGTCATGAAGTACTTAAGACTTTGGTGATCCGTTCGCAGAATGAAAGGAGTCCCCAATAAATAGTGCTTCCATGAGTCTAAGGCATGTAGAACTGCAAGGAGTTCCTTTTCATATATGCCTAGAGCTTGCTCAACAGGGTCGAGCCTTCGACTTTCATAGCCTATGGCGTGCCCTTCTTGAAGCAAAATAGCTCCAAGGCAATCACCACAAGCATCACATTGGACCTCAAATGGTTTTGAGAGATCCGGTAGTGTAAGCACAAGTTGAGAGATAAGCTTTTCGAAAGCATTGTTCTCTTTAGCAGACCATGTATACCTAACGCTTTTCTTTGTTAGGTCATGTAATTGTCCCGCAATTTGTGAGAACTTTTCTATGAAGCGTCTATAGTATGCACACATACCTATAAAGCTTCTTAGTTCATGAAGATTCCTTGGTTTAGGCCATCCTTTTATTACCTCTAACTTTGATGGATCCATTTGGATGCCATCTTGAGAGATAATGTGACCTAAATACTGAATCTCTTGCAAGAAAATTCACTTTTCTTTCGATTAACATAAAGTTTATTCTCTCTTCAAACTTGAAATATTACCTGGAGGTGTTGCCTGCATTCGTCTAATGAATTAGAGTAGATGATAATATCATCAAAGAACACTCCAGTGAAGGTTCGATGAGGCCTGAACAACTTCTCCATCAAGCGGTTGAATGTGGCTGGTGCATTGGTCAAGCCAAAAGGCATGACAATGTATTCGTAAAGACCAAATGTGGTGCGAAATGCGGTCTTTACAATGTCTTGATCAACTATCTTTATTTGATGATAGCCACTTTTTAGGTCAATCCTACTGAAGTAGGTCGATCCTTGTAGCTTATCAAATAGGTCTTCTACCCGTGGAACACGAAACCTATTCTTGATAGTGATCCTATTTAGTGCTCTATACTCGACACACATATGATATGTGCCACCGTTCTTTTGCACTAATAGCACTGGTGAGCAAAATGGAGATGAGTTAGGCCTAACCATGCCCTTCTCAACTAACTCATGCACTTGCCGCATAATCTCCTCTTGTTGAGTTTGAGAAACTCTATAAAGAGGTTTATTAGGCAGTGAACTTCCTGGAAGAAGTTCAATTGCATGGTCATCATTACCTCGTTTAGGAGGTAGCTCACAAGGGATGTCGTCAATAAAAACATCTTGAAACCCCTTGAGAAAATTGGATAACTCTAATTCCTTTTGGTTGCTTTTATTTCTTTTGCTAAAGCATTAGGTTCATTTTGAGAATCTTTAACAAAAAATCATATACACGGAAATAGAGCTCTTTATTGACTTGTTGAAAGTTGGTGTATGTACAATGGGGATAGTGTTACCCATTTCCTTAGCATCTATATACATGTCTTTTTCCCTGAACTTAAAGGAGATTCTCCTTTCAGGGAATTTAAGATTGGCAGCCAGGCGATCAAACCACGGTGCCCCTGGGATTACATCCTCATGCTTGAGAGGAGAGATAAAGAAGTCCTCTTTGTCCACATAGCTTTGGACATGAAGCCTCAATTTCCCGATTAAGGGAGTGACTGAAGCTTCTTGCCCTTTGAAAGCACTATCTGCGGGTAGGACATCGCCCATCTCGTAGGCTTGTATGCCTAGCTTGGTGGCCAACTCTATAGATATAAAATTGTGAGTAGAACCAGGGTCAAAGAGAATAAAAGCATCATGTTCTCTTACCTTTCCCCAAGCATGGCATAGAGGAGATCCTTTGTGGTGAGTTTGGTGAGTCTCCTCCTCTTGGATTTCAACCAAGGTAGCTCTAGGAGGATCTTGGCGGTTGTTCTTTTGGGGACAAGCGCGGTACGCATGCCCTTGTTCGCCGCACTTGAAACACCGGTTATCCTTGCGATAACACTCAAGCTCTTCAGGAGAGAGTTTGTTTTTACCTCTGTAAACTCCCTTCTCTTTAGCTTTGTTGGAGTTGCCCTTAGGAGACTTTTGGACATTGTCCTTCCCCTTAGGCTCGTTGAAACCCTTGTTTTCCGTGGGCTTATTATTTCTTTTAGCCCCCGTTTGGAAATTGATTCGAGAGGCCACCATAGTATGGTGTATTACCGCCGATATGGTACATGGCCTTTGGGAGTTGACATACTCTTCCATTTCTTCAGTTAAGCCCGCACAAAATTGTTGCCTTTGCTCTCCAAAATCCATCTTTTTGAAGACAGTGGCTTTGAGTTGTAGGTCCCAAAACTTGTCTACATATTTGTGGATGGATTCATAGGGAGAGAGCTTTAAGCTTCGCCATTCGGTGAGTACTTTGCCTTTGGTATCGATGGCCAAAAACTTCTTCATAATGGAAGCTCTTAAAGCTTTCCATGTTTGTGGAGCTTCACCGTTGGCTCGAAGGCTAGACCACCATTGCCTGGCGGACTTTTGAAAGTGCATAGCTACATGGCATAGCTTAGAGGACTCCGTGAAGGGCCTCATCTCCAAACGCCGCATCAAACTGTTGGATAAAGGCCAAGACTTTTTCCGTAGCACCAAAGGTGCCATCATAGGTAAGGAAAGAGATGCTCTGCCCTCGCTCGTTGAACTTCTTGAGCTTGGACAACCTCTTCCACGCGGCATAGGATTTCCTATGGCCTCTTTTTTTTTATGGTTCAAAGGTTGCACCATCACTTTCTTCAGAAGGTGAAGAATTTGAAGAAGGTGGAGAAGAGGGTGACCTCTTTCTCGCCTTTTTCTTGTCTTGATATTCGTCGTCTTCACCATCACTTTCATAAGAGGAAGAGGATGAAGAAGATGGAGAAGAGGGTGTCCTCTTTCTCGCCTTTTTCTTCTCTTGCTTTTTATCATCCCTCTTTGAACTATGGTGTGGAGAAGGGTGCGATGGTCTTCTCCACTTTGGTGGTGATGGAGAGCGTTTAGCCCGCCGTCTTCGTGGAGCCATCTCCGTCGAGGTGGCGGGAGATTCACTTCTTTCTCGTTCCTTCGGTGGAGGCTCTTGAGTTCTCCTTTGGGAAGGAGATGCATCATCAAGAAGTAAATTCTTGAGCCCTTCGTATCGATTCTCTTCTTCTTCCCGAATCGGAGAGAGACCTCTTTTGGAAGTCTCACAAGGAGGCTTCCTAGGTGTTCTCTCGTCATGGTGGTGAGCTTGGAGAATCCCATGAGCACGGAGCTGCCGTTGCACTTCACTTTGGAGAGATGGATTGCCCATGGCTTGTTGAAGCCTAGAAACAAGAAAGCTAACAAGCATCGGAGCATCATTAGTATCTTGCTCATTAGCAAAATCAAAGTTATCAACATTAATTTCACTCTCTTTACTATTGTCAGCCATTCTAACAACTTTTAGGTGTAAACTTTTTAGGTGTACTTTGGCACTTCAAGCCCTAGTTTCTACTCCTCTTGACCCCTTTAGAAAAAACACTCAAGCTACTGTACCCGTGGCTCGAATACCATTAATTGCAAGGAATAGAAGAGAGGGTCGTTCAACACCAAAACAGCACCGGCTCCTGTCAAGCTTCTAATAGCTCAATAGTGGTTAAGCCGTAGGCAAAAAGCCCCGTAGGACTCCACTATTAAGACCATAGCACTCGACGGTGATGCCCCGTTAACTACACAAAGGCAGGCGCATTGCAAGGCTGAAAAATCCCTATTCTACTTACTCACGGGCAATTAATAATACGAACCATTTATAGCTAGCTTGAGGGCCTCCCTTCTTGAGCAAGAAAAGAGAAACCTTGTGCTCTAATACCAATGTAACATTTAATGGTCTAAAAACTTGTGTGTAGCGGAAATTAGCATGAACATAGTGGGCATTTCATTAGAATAGATTCCTAATGAGAATTACAAGAGTGCTTGGGTGGAGAGAGCAACAAAAGGCATAACACCTAGTTAGATAGCATGAACAATACTTTCAAAAGAGAGAGAAATTAAACTATTGACAACAGTTGAGGACCGGATTTGCATGGAGCCGGTCCCCCCTCCAAAAGGCTTTGTATTATGGTTTCTCCCATCAAGAGAGACATTGTACAATACAATTCTTTGTGTTCCTTCAAGACTAGCTAGTGCAATGAAGATGAAAGCTTCATGCACTAAGCAAAACACTTAGCCAACACAACATCAATTATCCCCGGTCTCAGACCCAAGACCTCACACACCTTCGAAGACGGTGAGAGCTAGCAGGGTATGAGAGTAGATTGAGAGGAAGAAAGAGTAGTCTTACGAGAAAGATGTACATCTCCTCACATAATCATTCATATTAGCATAGCTTAGCTTAGTAATTAGCATGGTAGAGGAGATGAGCATGCATTGAAGCTTGGCTCTTGGTTGGATTTGCATCACAAAGCCAAGAGTTGTTGGTGTAGGCCTCCCTTCTCACAAGCTTGGAGTAGGTGATAAGCTTTCCATTAAAGCTTGAGAAGGAGAGAGAGTCTTTTTTACTTCACACATGAGATTGTGTGTGTGTGTGTGTGTGTGTGTGTGTGTGATAATGCCTTGCAAAAATCAGCCCCCTCTCTCTCTTGGTCGACCCCTCTTGCTATTTGCTCATGCTCTACCCTCATTGGACCTCCCCAGGCCTAGCCAATGGTAATTAAGCAGTATAAGTGATAGCCTTCTGACATGTGTCCCCCTTTCCCCTTTTGTGAGAGCTTTAGGTAATTTAATAATTCAACTAAACTCTCATTGGACCCCTTTGCCTCCTGGCCAATAGGAATCAGGCAAGCCATTGGGCTGCTGAATGCTATTTGGACCCCTTGGGAGACCGTCCAATAGTCTTCTAGAGGACTTATTTCTCTTTTATTAAGTGTTTTAAATTAATTAAACTAAATTTACTCTAGCCTAATTCTCATTGGTCCACCTCCAAGGCCATCCAATAGGAATTGGGTACACCTTGTGGGCATCTGGGCTAGGGAGTTGACATGTGTCCCTCATTCCCTTTGTCTAAAGGGAGCTTGTGTGTGAGAGTGTGTGTGTGTGTGTGTGTGTGTGTGTGTGTGTGTGTGTGTGTGTGTGTGTGTGTGTGTGTGTGACTTTCTCTCTCATCCCCCACAAGCAAGGCTCTCCCCCTCCTAAGTAGGGATTTGTAAAGACTTTTTTGACACCACAAAGCATCCAATTCCCCCATGGTTGACCTTTGGACACAACCTTTGAATTTTGGAACCTTAGCATTTTGGAAGTCTTAATGGGCTGAACCTTAGGGTCTTTTTAACCCATTGTTGCACATGGCTCTTTTGCAGATGGCCCCCCCTTTGTATCCCTATTTTCCCTCCTTTGGATCCCTATTGTGGCCGGTCTGCTAGCTTAACCAATATTCTAGCTTTTTCTCCCCTGGCACTTCCCCATATTAAATGATCAGTTAACACGAGAAAATCATTTAGGAGAATTAGATATTGAGGCTAAGTACACGGCACTCTTCACAACTATGGTTGAGTGTGTATGGCTCAGAGCCTTATGGCTGATTTGGGTGTTGGAAAGGACACTGCCAACACTATCTACACTCACAGCCAGAGTACATTGGCAGTTCCAAGGAACCCAGTTTTTTATACTCGCATAAAGCACATCAAGGTGCATTACTACTATGTTAGGGAGAGGCTCTTAACATGAGAGATGAGCTTGGCTTATGTGCCAACACAGGACAACCTTGTAGATCTTTTCACAAAGGCATTGACTCGTGAGAAGCTTGAAGCTTTCCGCAAAGCTTTGGGCTTACTCCCCTTTGTGGACTGATCATGTCCTCAGGGCATGGCACTTCCCTTTACTCATGTGCCAGCTCTCGTTCACCGCATCACTGTAGGGGGGATTTGTTACCATATACATGTGGTAGTGATTTGTGTGAACACACTAGGACCGCCGGGGCATTTTTTCCCTCTTTAGGAGGTTTTTTCCCCCGTGCATTGTATATACGCCCATCACTCTGGGGCTATCTATCTTCCCATTGCACACTAAGTAATACAACTCTCTATTGTGTGCCTTGAGCTTCCTTCGTCTTCTCCAAGCTGTGTGCGTTTCTCTACAACCCTAATTTCAACATTATTGACAATTGGATGGATTGAACATTTCACAAGTAGAAAAGAGAAGGCGTAGCGTTTCAAGTGCGTAGATCTAGTAGTAGGTATGGTTGAGCTTGCAATACTTTGACCATGTATCTCTCAAAACCACCAATATTGTGGTGTCTATAGATAGTTTTTGTGCTCTAGGCTAGGGTCCACTTCCGACCTCATGGAATTGTCATATTTAGTCGATTGGTGCAAAGCTATACTACCATGACCACACAACTAAAGTCCTTTTGCAAGTGGGTTAGAACCATCCTCCAAAATGTGGACTTTTCAAAGATATTGAAATAAATGCTTTTGGCAAGGGATTCAATTTCTCATACAACATCATATATATTGTTGTTCATATACATTGTATGGGTTTTTTGAGTGACTATGGTATTTTTTGCTCAAGTTTGTGGGTACTTCAAGGGATTTCTTCCTTTATAAGTTTATATTTTATTTTATCTTGTAACAATAACAAAGCTCAAATCCTCAGTACAGTGTAGCTATATGCCCCTTTCTAGTGATAAAAAAGCACAAATGCTTCGTTTTGGAAAAAAAAAAGTTAAAACATTGAGCTTCTTATGACATACAATGGTAGAAAAATTGTCAATAGTGGATGCTAACTCTTGAAGGAAGGAAGCATCACTAGAATATCCATGTGTTTGATATATGTAGCTATAGGTTGTGAAGGACCATAGACATTGTATTGGAATAGGCTTTGTTCATTTTAGTTGCGATTCATTGCACTAGTTGTAGGAGTAAGGGGCATACCCATGCTCTTTTTTGAGCCATCCACTTTGTAAGAATTTGGTTTGCAACTTCTGTCCCATCCTTCCTTTCCATTGAGCCCAATCCCACATTGCTACATGTGCTATTTGTGCAATATGGGTCATCATAACATGTGCTAGTTGTATCAACCTTGCCGCTCACATCCATACATTAATGATGGAGTGAGATGCATCAAAATGGTGAAATTGTTTCTTTCATGAACCCCATTTTGGCATATTGTGTAAAAGATGCTAAATTGGCATTGGTTCCCATGTGCTAGAAAATGATTGGCAAAGGCTTGTGAGGTGAACTCACCACTCTCGTCACCATATCGAGCCGTACCAAATGTAGGAATACATTAGTCACATTATTGATTGGTAGATGAGCTAGTGTGAATGACTCAAATTTATGTTTAGAAATGGTGCATGTGTGAATCTTTTATAATCTTCTATGCAAGCAAGGATAGAGTGAGAGATGTGATGCACATGGGCCCACCCAAATCACAGTGGTGGACAAGTTCAATTGGTGCCGTGGTGGATGAAGTAGAATGAGGGAAGATGGAATGGAGAGCTTTACCAAGGATAAATCCTTTACAAAAATTAATGGAGGTGACACCAAATTTGAGCCCTTTTGGAAGATGAAGGCAGTGTTCGAAAAAGGGTGCCTCAGCTTAGCCTTGAGCCCATTGAAAAACCAAATCAGCTGTTTGAAGGGAGGGGGAGAAGGAGAAAATCCGTGTTGAAAATATAAGAAAATAGAGTTAAATTGCAAAAATCACTGGTTATTTTACAAAATTTCCCCTTTGGATCTACTCTAAAGGGAATTTGGTATGTTTGTGAAATTAATTTTTCCCAAACACTGGATGAAGGTGTTGCATTTGTTGAAGAATATTTTTACTTCGATGAACAAGCCCAAATGGCGCTATCAACTTGAATGACCAAGTCAATAACACCATTCAAACATTTTTCGTTAAGAAAAAGTCAAGGTAGTGCCTTTAAGAGTACCCATCAGTTGAGTTGACTGGTCAAGCAAAGATGTAGAGCCTTCCTTGTGGAGGAAATGACACTTGAAGAGACTTGCCCAACTTGAGAATTGACCTTGATAATGTAATAAAGGTGATATAATCCCATGATTGGAACATTTTGTATGAGGACATGACACTTGAAGAGACTTGGCCAACTCAATAATGTAATAAAGGTGATATAATCCCATGCTTGGACCGTTTTCTATAAGATCCCAATACACAAGTCTCTTTGTTAGATCTAGAACCGAGTAAACCGCAAAGGATTTAGCAACTTGGCATCTTGATAGAGTGATAGTGATGTCTCCATAGCCTATAGCATTTACTGCTATTATCATCAAGATGCTATTATCATCAAGATGAATCGGAGAAGGTTCTCATAGGTGTATGACATTCTGGGGCCAAAATTTATTAAAAGTCGTGATGGGTTTCTCCTACATGAAAGACCCAAACACGATTAGGTGTGGTTGAGTGTACATCAAAAGATGCAACAAACAAATGATGAGAGATTTTTGCATGAGCGAAATTGCTATCGTTCTGTGAGGCGTGCTTTGGGCCTAAGTGCAATGAAAAGATAGAGCACAATGTTTGGTTTTCCAATCTCCTTCAACATGTTGTATGCAATGAAAACAAGTGAAAGGGTCACGACGGCTTTCAAAACAATAAGAAAGTGATAAATGCTAGGTTGAATTAAACTGGTATCAGTGTTTGGGAAAGGATTGCCTCAGCTTAGTCTTGAGCCGATTAAAAATCGAGACTAGCTAGCTGCAAACCATGGTAAACGGAAGAAAAATCGATGAAATATGTGAGAAAGTTGTCCAAAATTTTTGTTAGTGTTTCTGGTTTTCTTCTTTGTGAGGAGGAAACTCGATCAGTAGCCGCTTAATAAAAGAGACTTTCTCAAACGTTAACACTCGCTGGAATCAAGCTATAAAGTGCAAAAAATGTAAAGCCAATTGAAGTTGTGAAATGAAAGGTGAAATGAAAGGTGAAATAAAAAGAACTAATTAATATATGTGTGTATAGAATTTATTAGAATTATGTAAGGTGAAGCTTCACTTTAGCATTCTAAAACAATAGAATCCAAAAAAAAAACATATATGTGTGCGTATGTTTGTGTGTAAAATTTATTAAAATTATGCAAGGTGAAGCTTCACTTTAGCATTCTAAAACAATAGAAAATTAAAAACATGTCACAACGTGAAATGAAAGATAAATTTCCATCATGCAATGAAAACAATGAAAGTCTCTGTAACCCAACATACCACGAAAGGTTTCTTTTAGAAAGCCAAAAAATTGCATATGTGGGAAGGAATTTATAACAGTGAGGTCTTATGAGAATTAGATGATTTTGAGAGAAGGAACGATAAGGTGGGGAACAGTGTTAGAAAAAAACCGGGGTCCAGTTATTGCTCTAATTAGAGGTAAATGCATTCATGATAAACTCAAATAGGGTATTGATTACTTTAAGAAATGGATAAGATATGTAAAATCAAAGATGAAATTTTAGGCTATGATGAGTGTGTGTGTGTGTGTGCGCGCGCGCATGAGAGAGAGAGAGAGAGAGAGAGAGAGAGAGAGAGGTGGTGGTGTGTGTGAGAGAGATAGCAACAAATTATTAAAGGTGTTGATGTGTGAGACTGCCACGCAAGGAATATTCAAAATCAAATGTAAAGAGCTTGAATGCTTTAGCCTAAATTGCAATTGAAAAGAAAAGGCACAACAATGGACTTATATACAAAGAAATTGTGGGTGAAGACCGAAAATCAAGAAGTCTTTGGCCTTGAATTTTGTTTAGTCGTGTGCTTTTGGTATGCAAGTTGCACATGTTGAACTAGTCTTGCTTGGTGGGCTTTGCTATAGAACATCTATAGAACATAATGTGGCATACGTAGATTGACATCAAGCATCCATGAGAAAAGAAGTGTGTATCTGTTTATATATAGATATGATGATTGGGATTGAGTATGTGCTAGTGAGGAAAACATGTAACTAAATTAAACTTAAGGAAACATTAAACAAACATAATTTTGATAGACTTGGTATGGGAGAGACAAAGATATATATAGTGTGGCATCATTATTTAGGATTAAAGTAAAGATACACAAGGTACATTCACCATTGTAGTACATTACATGCATTGGCTAGCAATGGTATGCAAAGACTTGCGTCTCTAATTAATATGTGGAGATGTTGATCGACATTGAGTGTAAAGTTCTGAACATGCATGTAAACAAAACTAAAGTAAGCAATGTGTAAAATTCTATAACAAGCAATTGGATAAAGCATCAATGAATTGCAATAAGAAATAAAGTGTTTTACTGACTTGTAATGATGTATAGGGATGTTTCGATTGTCCAAATTGCAGGCCAATATTTGAGTGAAGCTACAGAAAAGCAATGTGAATAGTTAAACATTCGCCTTGCAATGAAGGGTCACATATTGAAAATGCAAAGTATATGGTGCACGTCATGTAGAAGTGCCATACAAAAGTATGATGGAGAGTTGGCACTGTGGTCTCTCCAAAAATTATAAGAAACGGAAGTCGTGCCCTGCCCCGTAGCATTTATGTGTTGCGCCAAGCAAACCCATAGCCATGGGGAATTGAATGCAGATAATGGACATTGCAGTGTTGTTGAGTTGGAGACGTGCTTGTGCAGTTGAAATGTCCACTGTTGTGAATATATCTCGTCTCTAGCAGACAAAAAGCACGCGTTAAGACCAACGTTGCATTAGTTCACATGAAAGAAATGCGCAACAATCCAGTTTCGTGAGCACAAGTAAATTTGACGACAAAAAGAATCCACTGGGTAGTAAGCACGAAGCTCTAGGATTGACCTGGAAATGAGAAAATACGCAAGTGGCACAAAACATCGTCATCTTTCAAACACAAAATTTAAAAATCAAGATCTGCATAATTATATCAGAATGACAGATAATAAGATTCTAACAGTGATTAAAAGTGATCGTGTCAAAGTAAGAGTCAAGGGCACAAAGAAGAAGATGGAAGAGAAGCTTTAAGAGCATAAAAGTGATCCCAAGAGACCCTCCTAGGAGTTTATTAAAAAAGACTATAACTAGAAGAAGAATCAGAAATTTAGCATCGAAGGTAATTATGCCATTGACCTCAAAGATCTATCCAATGAGTCATGGAGGAGCTTGAAGGAGGAGCGGCAGAAGAATGGACCTTCAGGATCTACAAAAAACATGTCGTCAACTCAAAATGTAGGGATTGAGTAACAACTCTACGATGACCCAAGAAGAAGAAACAAATTTTTGTGTTTTTTTTTTTTGATGCACTTTTCTTTTGATCTTTATGTCGTGCGAAACCACCCCAAAACACATTAAAAAAAAGGAGCCAAGACTAGCACAAGAGCCATGGGGAAAACTCCCATCACCAAGCGACCTCTGCATGAGCGAGCAACGGCAGCAGGTTGTTGCCCGACAATTGTCGTGAAAAATAAAGTTGCAATAAAATAGAGCATGTAGGACTACTGTAGGGCCAACCCGAATCTCGACGACCACGTCAATAGAATTAAATGCAACAACTCAACGTCACACGCTTGCTCTCATGGAGGCTGGCACCTCCAAATTTGACTACTCTCCTTTGTCATTTCCCTCCTCACATTCAGCCACTAATGTAATTGTATCACCTCCCGAATGGCTTCATGGTTTGCAAATAAAGCATCCAACAAATCTGCCCCCAATGTCATTGGGATGGAAGCGTAGCCTTGAAGACCAAACCCCCTGTGAAATTCAAGATGTAAGCATAGCCTTGAAGACCAAACCATAGGTGATTTCATTTGGAGAGACTATCTCACTTTGCATCTACTGAAAACAGTCGAGAGCTTCTTGGTCATGCCCTGTTCCACATATATTGTAATCAGTGCATTCCAAGAGTTCACATCCTGCACAAGAAGCTCCTCAAGTAGTTTTTGTTCTTTTGAAGTACACCATATTTGGCAGACATGGCGAACAAGGCAATTTCTTTTTTTGTTGAAGATGATGAAACAGGAAACAGAAGGAAGACAGCAACTCAGAGTAGGAAGAAGATGGAGAAGGAGAAGACACAGAGCTTGTGTACGAGATCTCTTTAGTCTGTCTCTCTGTATTGGAATAATAGTGTATACAAACTCAGAGCTACAAAGCCTATATGAAAACCTAAGAGATAAGGTGTCCTTTCACACCGGATGTCCAGGGGGGAAAACCCAGTGGGAGAAAAGTGCCCCTGGTGAAGCGTGTATACACACTAACACTACTACATGTCTACAAATCCCCCCTGTAGTGATAGTGTGAATCCGTACAAGGTAGCAGATCATCATGTGTATGAGAGTAAGCCCAAAGCTTTTCGGAAAGCTTCAAACTTTTCTCGTGATAACGCCTTCGTAAATAGATCTGCAATGTTATCCTGTGTAGGACAGTAAGTTAGTGTGATCTCCCCTGCATGTAGCCTTTCCCTGACATAGTGGTAGTGAACCTCTATGTGCTTTGTTCTTGCATGAAATACTGGATTCCTTGCAACTGCCATAGCACTCTGACTGTCAGTGAAAATGGTAGTGGGTGCCTGTTGAGACTCACAAAGATCTGCCAATAACCTACGTATCCATACACAATCAACTGTTGCCGTGAAAGCTGCCCTGTACTCAGCTTCACAAGTTGATGTAGCCACTGTGGGTTGCTTCTTGCTTAGCCAAGATATACATGCATTTCCCAAGAAAAAACAATTGCCACTTGTGGAATGTCGTGTGTCAAAATCACCAGCCCAATCTTTGAATCGTTGTAACCAAGAAGCTCCATAGAACTCCATCTCTCTTTTTGACATACAAAGTACTTTCTGTTGGACTATTTTGAAATCCCTGGCCAATCAAATAAGTATGTATCTTCTCATACCATGCTCTTGGAGCCTGTTTGAGACCATACAAAGCTTTACGCAATCTACATACCTTTTGCTCTTGACCTTTTACAACAAAACCACTTGGTTGACTTACATAAACTTCTTCCTGCAAATCACCATTCAAAAAAGCAGTTTTGATATCCAACTGATGCACTTTCCAACCATGATGAGCAGCAATTGCAACTAGTGATCTAACTGTGGACGCACGAGAAGTAGGAGCAAAGGTTTCATCATAATCTATGCCTTTCTGTTGCGCATAGCCTTTTGCCACAAGCCTTGCTTTGTACCTGTCAACAGTACCATCTTGTTTCCTTTTTACCTTAAAAACCCACTTTGTACCAATAGGCTTTTGACCTGTAGGCAAGTCCACTAGATCCCATGTATGATTCTTATGAATAGAATCAATTTCTTGTTGCATAGCATCTTTCCACTGAACACACTCTAAAGCTTGTTCAAATGAATCAAGCTCATCTAGATCACAAAGAGTGCTAAAGCAAGCCAAATCTACTTGCTCTCTGCCAAAAGTAGTACCAGCATGTGTTTTTCGTGGCAACGGTGCATCCAACTTGCTATCCTGCAAAGTTTTCTGAACCCATTTAGGCAAGGTTCTTTCTTCCCTGAGAACTTCTTGCTCTTCACGCACAATTTCCTCTACATCATGAGGTGTCACATGCTGATCAAAAGATTGATCAAGATTATCAACCTGTTGTGATTCTTGATTCTCCACAAAAGAAGGAAGCAAACCTTCAAATACATCATGTGTCTGCATATGAGGTACATCAAAAGCAACCATAGGTTGAGCAGTAGTTTCTGCAAAAATTACATCACGACTTTCAAAAATCTTGTTTGTAGCAGGATTGTAAAGTCTATAACCTTTACTTCCACTACTGTACCCCACAAATATACATTTGATTGCCTTATCATCAAGCTTCCCACATAACTGCTGAGGGATGTGAGCATAAGCAAGACAACCAAAAACACGAAGATAACTGACTGAAGGTTTTCTGTCATACCAAGCTTCATATGGAGCAATGGTCTTCAAGGCACGAGTAGGACACCTGTTCAAAACATGTGATGCACAAGCAACTGCCTCCATCCATAGCTTATGAGGCAAACTCTTAGCCTTGAGCATACATCTAGCCGTCTCCATTAAAGACCTGTTCTTCCTTTCTGCAACACCATTCTGTTGTGGTGTGTATGGCATAGTGCATTGGTGTTTAATGCCTTTCTTTCCCAAAAAATCCTCACCTGACATGTATTCACCTCCTCGATCGGTACGAAGAGTCTGTACTTTGCAACCTGTTTCAGTTTCAACCATGGCGACATAATGTTGAAAAACTGCAAACACGTCTGACTTTGCTTTGAGTGGATACACCCAACAAAACCTGGAAAAGTCATCAATGAAGGTCACAAAATAAAGGCTGTTTCCTATAGATGGTGTCCTCATAGGACCACATACATCACTGTGTACAAGTTGCAACTTTCGTGTCGCTCTAACTGAACCATCCTGCGAAAATGCAAATCTGTGCATCTTTCCAAGAACGCAACCTTCACATACATGTCTTGGTGGCATCTCCAATAAAGACAAATCATGCACCATATTATGACGTTGTAAAGTCATCAAACTGCCATAACCAACGTGCCCAAATCTAGCATGCCACAACTCAGCATCCTGCATGGCCTGAGTCTTTGTTTCTACAATACATACCTGAATCTGCTTTTCATAACGATCTAGCACAAATAGTCCATTTTCCAGCGTACCTGTAGTGATAAGAGAATAACCATTCTCTCGATCTCGTACAACACATCTGTCATCCTCAAAAATGACCCGAAGACCATTTTTTGCAAGAGAGGATACAGACAACAAATTCTTCTTGATCCCTGGAACATATAAGACTTCTGGCAAGCATAAATCTGAACCATCTGAAATGGTAATCAAAATCTTACCAACGCCTTTGATTGGATAAGAAGCATTATTTGCACATGTCACCTTCTTTCCTGCTGGAGCTGCATCCAATGAACAAAACAAATCCTTCCTTGAAGTAATATGCCTGGATGCACCACTATCAAAGTACCAAATCATTTGTGTCTTGTCAACACTGTAAGCAGAAAAATCTGAACATACTACAAAAGCATAAGAATCCTGCACAAAGTTTGCAGACTCTTCTTTAGCTGTAGAAGAATCACCAGAAGCTGAAACAACCAAACTTGTCTCTTTCTTCTTTTCTTTAGCAATTCGCTTTTTACACTCACTAATGTAGTGACCAGGTTTCTTGCAGTAGTGACATTTACCTTTCTTCTTGGACTTGTCGGAATCACCTTTAGACTTCTCTGAAGACTGTCCTGCACCAGACTTGGAGTGATGAGCACTCTCTTTACCCCTGTTTTTGTTCTGTACAACAAGAGCATGATCCATACCATCCACCTGTAAAGACTTGTTCTTACGTGATTGATCCTCTTGCAATAGCAAAGCCACTAACTCTTCAAAATGAAGAGGGTCAGGATTAGCTCGCAAAGACAGAGTCAAAGAAGTCTGAAAAGTCAAATAAGATGGTGGTAGTGAATTGAGTGTTTTGGAAACCAAGTCCTTCTCTGGAATCACTTCATCAATGCTAAGCAATTGCTCTTTAAGATCCCTGATTTTTGTAAGATGCTCGACAATATCGTCACCTTCGTCCATCTGTATTTTGTCAAGTTGTTTCTTCAAAAACTCTATTCTGGCAGCGTTTCTTCCTCCAAACATAGCTTGCAGAGTGTTCCAAGCATCCTCAGAAGTTCTGCAAGATCTGATATGTGGTGTGATTGTCCTCTTTATGGTTAAGGCAATCACAGCCATAGCCTGTGCATCTTTAGTATCCCATCTCTTTTGCTCTGGAGTGACTTATGAGGGTCCTGCACCAACAACTGCACCACGACCAGGCGTGGCAGGTGCAATGCTACCTGGACGAACTTCATCTCCAGATACATAATCCCACAATCCTTTACCAACCAAAACATTTTTGGCCATAAAAGACCAAAGAGAATAGTTGGTACCATCCAATTTGTCTTCGGATGTAAACGCACCAAAAATCTCTTTCTCCGTAGATTGAGCCATACTGTAGATGCACACAAGAGAGCAAAAGAACCTCCAAGAGATTCACAAATCTCCTCTCCAATGCAAGCAAAACTCTACACAAAATCTCAGTACAAAGCTAAGACAAGCTGTTTCCCAAAAGAACTGTTTGCCTGAAGAAAATTTGTCAAAAAGCACACCCTCTTGATCTAAACGCCTCCGAAAAGTAACTTCTGCTACGCTGCTTAGAACAAAATTCTGAGGGCTCGAACGGCTTTGAAAGGGGGGTAAAACCCCAGGTCACCTACTCAGAATACTCCCGGAACGTCGAGGATGCTCCCACGAGCAAATTTTCCGAAAACTGCCTGAAAACTGCGATTGCGTGCGTGGACGCGAAAACGCAAGTAGAGGCTCTGAAAATCACCTTGCTCTGATACCAATTGTTGAAGATGATGAAACAGGAAACAGAAGGAAGACAGCAACTCAGAGTAGGAAGAAGATGGAGAAGGAGAAGACACAGAGCTTGTGTACGAGATCTCTTTAGTTTGTCTCTCTGTATTGGAATCATAGTGTATACAAACTCAGAGCTACAAAGCCTATATGAAAACCTAAGAGATAAGGTGTCCTTTCACACCGGATGTCCAGGGGAAAAAACCCAGTGGGAGAAAAGTGCCCCTGGTGAAGCGCGTATACACACTAACACTACTACATGTCTACATTTTTCAAGCAGGCTGAGGGAGCCCCTGACTAGTGATAACATCCTGAATTTTCCCATATCACTGTCTTGCATAGTGTCACATGCCTTCGAGAAAAAAGCATAGGTGATTGCATCCGGAGAGAATTAGCTCGCTTCAGATTTGCTGAAAACAACGCGAGGATTCCTGGCCCTACCACATTTGGCATACATGTCGACCAAGGTAGTGCCAAGCATAACATTTTTTTTTCAACAACCTGTGACTAACAATATCGTCATGAGTTCTTTTGTCCATCTTAGCGTCTTCCAAATTTCCACATGCCTTTAAGATGTAAAGAGAGATGCACTTGCTTTGCATTAGCTGAAAACAGTCCATAGCTTCCTTGCCTCACTTGTGTTTAGCATATCCTGCAATCAATGCATTCTTAGACTTATCATTCCGTGAAGGTAGCTCCTCAAGACCCTTTTGTGCTTTTTGAAGCACACCGCATCTAGCATACATGTTGATCAAGGTAGTGCCCAGCACGCAGCCCCTGTCTCACAGTATATCAATGCCCATATTGTACTTCTTCATAGGGGCACATGCCTCCAAGATGCACACATAGGTGATTACATTTGGGGAAATGCCCTTGTTTCGCATCCGCTGAAAACAACCAAGAGCTTCCTGGCCCTGTCCTTGTCGGGAACATCTCGCAATCAATGCGTTCCAAGAGACAATATTCTGGACAGGAAGCTTGTCAAGACCTGAATTGAGCTTTCCAAAGTATTTGGCGTACATGTCAACCAAGGCATTTCCAAGCACGACGTCTTTTTTTAACAGCCCTTGCCATAAAATATCATCGTGAATTCCTTTTCCCATATCAACATCTTGTGTAATGCCACATGTCTTTAGATGTGGGGTTTGACCATTTCGCACATGCCCATCAATGTTTGAATTGATCATCCACATGAAGTTGTGGTGTTTAATCCATGTCTACTGATTGAAGAAATTGCTTCAGGGAGTTCCATAATATCTAGCAAAAACAGGGTACGCAACATGTCAATCAAGGCAATGCCAAGCACACAGCTCTTGTGTAATTCAAGATGTAACCATAGACGAGAAGGAAAAAGCATAGGTGATTCCATTCAGAGAGACGGTCTCACTTTGCATCTGCCGAAAACAGCCCAGAGTTTCCTGGTCAAGCCCTGTTCCACATATCTTGTAATCAGTGTGTTCCAAGAGTTCACATCTGGACAAGATGCTTTTCAAGTAATTATTTCTCTTTCTGAAGTACACCGTATTTGGCATACATGGCGACCAAGGAAATGCCAAGCGCAACTTCCTTTTTTAGCAGCCCTGACTAGCAATACCGTCGTGAATTTCTTGCCAATATCAGTGTCTTGCATAGTGTCACATGCCTTCGAGTTGAAAGCATAGGTGATTGCATCTAGAGAGATTCGGTCGCTTCAGATTTGCTAAAAACAGCCCAAGGATTCTCGGATCTACCACATTTGACATACATGTCAACCAAGACAATGCCAAGAATAACATTTTTTTTTCAACAGCCTTGACTAACAATATCGTCATGAGTTCTTTTGTCCATCTTAGTGTCTTCCAAATTGCCACATGCCTTCAAGATGTAAAGAGAGATGCACTTGCTTTGCATTAGCTGAAAACAACCCATACCTTCCTGGCCCCGCTCCTGTTTAGCAAATCCTGCAATTAGTGCATTCTTAGACTTATCATTCCGTGAAGGTAGCTCCTCAAGAACCTTTTGTGCTTTTTGAAGCACATCGCATCTGGCATACATGTCGATCAAGGTAGTGCCAAGCATGCAACGCCTGTCTCACAGTATCAACATTACCCATATTATATTCCTTCATAGGGTCACATGCCTCCAAGATGCAAGCATAGGTGATTACATCTGGGAAAATGCCCTCGTTTCGCATCCGCTAAAAACAGCCCAGAGGTTCCTGGCCATGTCCTTGTTGGGAACATCTCGCAATCAATGCGTTCCAAGTTCCCCGAAAAGGAAGCTTGTCAAAAACTCTTTTGGGCTTTATGAAGTATTTGCCATACATGACAATCAAGGCATTTCCAAACACGACGTCTTTTTTTAGTAGCCCTTGCCATAAAATATCGTCATGAATTCCTTTTCCCATATCAGCATCTTGCATAATGCCACATGTCTTACAATGTATGGCGTTTTGTATAGTGCCACATGCCTTCAAGATGCAAGTATAGGTGATTGCATCTAGATAAATGCCCTCACTTCGTATCCACTGAAAACATCCCAAAGCTTTCTATCCCTGCCCCTGTTGAGTATATCCTGCAATCACCATGTATCCTACTTCTTAGCACATGCTTTAAGTGAGTTGATTTCTTTGTCTCCATGTTTGCTTGCTTAGAAGAGATTGCTGCATTCTTGGCGCTACTCTACTCCTTGACGATCTTTTCTCTCTGAGTTATTGCTCCTTTGAAGCCCACATCTCTCTCTCTCTCTCTCTCTCTCTCTCTCTCTCTCTCTCTCTCTCTCTCTCTCTGTGTGTGTGTGTGTGTGTGTGTGTGTGTGTGTGTGTGTGTGTGTGTGTGTGTGTGTGCGTGTGCGTGTGCGCGCGCGCGTGCGCGTGCGGTTCGAGCTTCCTCATATCGCCTTGCTGCCTGGCATAATTTCTAGCATGGGACCTGCAGGTAGACGAATGTCAATCAAGGCATTGTGTTGAGAGTTTAGGAGAGGTGGAGGGGCTCTGTTGTGCGTGAAGGGAGTCGGAGAAAAAAAAAAGCAATTACGAGTGTGTGGTCAAGAAAAGACAAAAAAACCTCCTTGGGAGCTGCTTGCCGTGCGATTCGGGTTAAAGCTAATGGCTTATGGCTGATGGCTGAGATCATGCCAAGCGGCCTCTTTTTGGCTCAAGAATTCGGAAAACCATCTTAGGCTCACTAAGTAACAAGGTGAAGAGGCACAAAGGTCAACTAAGTTAAGGGGGACGAAGGAGAGTAAGTTTAAATAACTGCCTACAATCGTATGGATTTTTTGTTGTGTTTTAATATAAAATTGTATCATCTATTTTTAAAAAGTGGCTACTACTGGCTCACCTAAATAAAATACATTAAATGAAAGATATCTTCAAGATTCCCTCCATCCACATTACCTAGCCCTCTCCTGCTGCTCATATTGCCAAAACCTTCTCTTGTCTGCGTGCTCCCCTTCCCTATCTCTCAATGCATCCCTACAAGCTTGCAAATCCACCTTCCTTGCGAACTTGCACCTAAGCTTCTCCCATCATTCATGGGCTTGCACCTACCAAGCAGTCCCCCCACTTCCTCTCCATTATGCATGTGTCAAGGAAGGATGCAAGAGTTGTAGAGAGAGAGAGGATTCTATTCACATATGCCTTATCAAGCGTCCCTACCTCTTCTCTGCGACGCGAGAGAGAGAGAGGGAGAGAGAGGAGAAGAAGAAGAAGAGATTCTATTCGCCTATGCCTTATGAAGCATCAGAGAGAGAGAGAGAGAGAGAGAGAGAGAGAGAGAGAGAGAGAGATTCCTAATTGGGAGACATGGCCTCCACGTGGCCTGCCTTCCCCTTCTCACTCCTCTACCTCTAAATCTCCTCAGGCATCTTCTCGTCATCTCCCTTATACACAAATGGTTTATATATTACAAAAGTGCTCGACTTAAATAATAAGGTAAAAGGTGCAGACTGCACATCAGCATTTTGAAATAAAATAAAATTAAAAGGAAGTAAAATTAAAAGACACATTAAAAATTAAAAACAAAAGAATAATTTAATGGTTTCGTATTATAGGAAAGATAGATTTAATAAGCATAGAAAATAATAATTGAAATAATTTTTTTTTGAAATCCTTAAATGAAAGGACCCTTTATCAATGCCTCACACAGTGTTCAAAAAAGTCATTTTGCCTAAGCGGCAAGTTTCCTCCTTATACAGATGCAACAAATACTATTAGAAATTTTCAAACTTGCAAGATGTTTGGCTATTTTCTAATATATTTTATAGGATTTTTTTCCCCTTTACCATCATTCACAACCGGCTAATCTTGATTTTCAACCGGCTCAAGGCTAAGCTCAGGCACATCTTTTTCGAACACTGAGGTCCTCACATCGTGAAATCTAACTCCTATGAATACAGTGTTTAACCCCTTAGGGACACTTGTCTTGCAAAGAAAATTGAACGACCTTCACCCTTTGGGTACTAAGGTCTTTAAGAGGCCAATAAAACTGTGCAATGCTAAAAAAAAACAAGTGAAAGGGTCACGATGGATTTCTAAAACAATAAGAAAGTGATAAAATCATTAGGTTGAGTTCAACAGGATTCAATATTCGAGAAAGGATTGCCTCAGCTTAGCCGTGAGCCAGTTGAAAATCAAAACTAGCCAGTGCAAACCATGGTAAAGGGAAGAAAAACTGGTGAAATATGTGAGAAAATGGTTCAAAAGGCATGCTTATTTTAAATTTTGCTAGTATTTCCGGTTTGTTACTTTGACCGATGATCGTTTAATAAAAGAGACTTTCCCCAATATTGATTAGAATTAAGTTATAGAATGCAAGAATGTGAGGTTGTGAAATTAAGAAAAGATCTCATATATATATATATATATATATATATATATATATATATATATATATATATATATATATATATATATATATATATATATATGTGTGTGTGTGTGTGTGTGTGTGTGTGTGTGTGTGTGTGTGTGTATCTACAAATTTATTAGAATTATGCAAGGTTGATGCAAGAGAAGTCAAAACATGTCACGTGTGAAATGAAAGGTGAAATAAAAAGATTCATTTATTCTTTTAGAAATAAAGATAAGTCTCCATCATCACACTGGAAACATTTAAGATAAGTCTCCATCGTCACATTTAAAATAAGTATTCATTATCACACTTAAAATAACATTTAAGATAAATCTCCATCATGACACTAAAACATTGAAAATATGTCTAGCCCAACTCAACACTAAGGCTTCTTTTAGAAAGCCAAAAAGTGAAAGGGTCAAGGTGGTTTTCAAAAAAAAAAAAGGTGATAAAGTCATTAGGTTAAGTTTAATTGGAATCAAAGTTTGAGAAATGATTGCCTCAGCTTAGTATTGAGCCTAGTATTGAGCCGTTGAAAATCGAGAATAACAGGTTGCAAACCATGGTAAAGGCAAAGAAAAAGGTGAAATATGTGAGAAAATAGTTTAAAGACCTTACAAATTATAAATTTATGCTAGGATTTCCAATTCGCTTCTTTGTGAGGAGAAAACTCGACGGACAATCGCTTAATAAAATGGACTTTTTCCAATATTGATTAGAATTAATTTATAGAATGTAAGAAAAATCAAGCCATGTAAAATTGCAAAATAAAAAAAACTCATCAATATATATATGTGTGTGTATGTGTTTTTATGGAATTTACTAAAATTATGCAAGGTGAAGCTTAACTTTAACATTTTAAAATCATAGAATGCAAAAAAAAAGTCAAGACATATAGGGATGTGAAATGAAAGGTAAAATAAAAAGTATGAATAACCTCCAAGGCTTCTTTTAGAAAGCCGAAAAAGGGTTGCTCTTTTTCTTCTAATGAAACTTTCATACCTTGTATCAAAGAAACGTCAAACGTCAGAGTTGAACCTGTTGGGGTATAAAGCCCAATGTGGTCGCCCAGGTAAGTGGGCGGGCCGCCAGGTATGTACACATATTCTTTTGTAAAAACCTAATAAGAACTCACTATGCTCTACACATTATAGTAGAGCGAGTTCACCATATCGTCGTGCTCTTCTTCTCGCACTCTCTCTCGCGTCGAACTTCCACTCGTACTCCTTCAACTGGTATCAAACTGTTCTCAGAATTTCATTATGAGGTCATCTCGGCCATCGTTCGGCTTCGACAAAGGTCTGCGCAAGCCATTTTCGACTACGTGGTCTCGGCCGGTGCAGATCCGACCCTGCAAATTTGGGGTTTTCGGCCTACGACTGCAGGTGCTGAGGATATTGACACTCCCAGAGTGTTGATTTGTGGCTTTCTACACATCGAAGGACGGCTCACAGTTCTTGGAGGCGTGTCACATACGACACGGACGCATCTACACACAGACTATAGGCGACATCCACTAGTTCATCAGGTCGCTTGTGTTTGCTGCTTGATATTCCAGATTTCATCCTGACATTGCAGGTACTTCCACATGGGATGTATTGTAAGAGATGATTTATGTCCGATGTTGAGGGTTTGCCGGCTGTGAGTCACGCAGCAAACAACCGCCGCAGCGGTTACAGCATACAGTGGGAAATTTGTGGATGTATGACTTTGTGGGAAGTCTATGTACTGTCAGATTTACTGCAGCCTTTGTTGAGGGTCGAGTGAGGTTTTATTGAGCTGGGGGATTCTCGAATGTTGAGATCCTTTCGGTGATACAGGTCTTGGAGCGATCCCTCGAGCACCCTTAGATAGGCAGCTAGGATGTATTGAATGTGAGTTAGACAGTTGGGATTGCATCTTTGCTTTACTGCCATTGAGGCATTGTCGTAGTCTATGCTTACAGGACGGTGACAGGACAGTCAGAGACAGTACAGGTGCAGGATAGGTTTACCCACAGCTTACAGTGTCAGAGAGACAGTGTTTTTTGAGCTGTTTTTTGGTCTGTTTTTTAGTACACCAGAGCCATTTTACAAAGGAGACTCTGCCAAAATTTCTGCAGAATCTGAAGCTTTCTTGCTTCATTTGACAGGTTGATATTGGTTCAGAGGTTAGTTTACAGGGGAAACTCTGCCGAATTTTTCCCAGAAAAGTAAACTACTGTGAAGCGTAGCTATGGCTGGATCACAGGACACTGCTCTTTACAATATCAAGAAGCTGGATGGAACCAATTTCCCATTGTGGAAGAAGTAGATTTGGCACGTGTTGGTACAAAAGAAGCAGTTAAAACCTACAAAGCTCAAGGGGATAAAACCAGAAGATATGGACAAAGATGAATGGAGCGAAATGGATGAATTGGCACTTTCTACCATTATGCTGACTTTGGCAGAAAGCGTTTACTTCAATGTAGCAGACGAGATGTCGGCTTATCAAGCATGGTTAAAGCTGAGTGATCTTTATGAGAAACAGAGTGCAGCTTCACAGGTATACTGGCTTAAGAAGCTTGTTGACTTGAAGATGAAAGAAGGGACACCTATGTCCAATCATCTGAATGAATTCAACACAATCTACAGTCAGTTGTCAGCTCAAGGTGTCAAGTTTGATGAACCTGTTAGAGCTATGTTCCTGTTGATCACATTGCCGGAAAGTTGGGACACTTTTCGCACAGCTTTGAGTAATTCTGCACCTCCAGATGGTTTGAACATAGCAGGTGTAGAAGGAAGTCTGCTTACTGAAGAAACCAATAGAAAGACAATGGACAAAGGCAAAGGAACAGCCTTAGTTGTCAGGGGAAGGACCAAAGAAAAGTACAAAGGTGGAAAGAAGAATCAGTCTCGTAGCAAGTCCCGCGGTGATAAAGGCAAGAGTGACATAGAATGCTACCATTGTGGCAAGAAGGGTCACATGAAAAGAGACTGCAGAGAATGGAAAGCAGAAAAAGGCAAAGAGAAAGTTGAAGACCATGGTGAGAAGAACAAGTCCTCAGTGAAGATTCAAGAAATAAATGTGACAAACACTGTTGCAGAGGATGACAGTCTAGTGTCAGGAGACATCTACTTCTTGAAGAATACAATGGACTCAGCTCTTCTTACAGCATCTGATGGAAATGCACTGAGTGACTGGATTATAGACTCAGGGGCATCACTTCATGTGTCTCCAAACAAGGAGTGGTTTACTTCTTATCTGACCACTAAAGATCATGTTCGGCTAGGCAATGGGCAGACATGTGAGATCTTAGGTGTTGGAGATGTTGAATTGAAGTTTTAGAATGGATCTTCTTTCACGCTAAAGAATGTGAGACATGTTCTCGCAATTACAAAGAGCTTGATCAGCACAGGTTTACTTGATGATGCTGGCTACGTCACCACTTTTGGACAGAACATGTGGAAGATATCCAAGGGTTCTATGACAGTAGCACATGGAGTAAAGTCTGGAAGACTTTACATGATTTATGTATCAAATGTCTCTAAAAATGTAATCAATGTAACCGAGCAGCCGAACGTTTCTTTGTGGCATAGCCGGTTAGGACATATGTCCAAGAAGGGAATGGAAATCTTGTCTCGTTCTAGTTATTTGCCTGGATTTTCATTTAATGATTTTGAATTCTGTGAACATTGTCTGTATGGTAAGCAAACATAGCAGCCACATAAGCATAGAAGCAGTAGAAGAGATACACAGTTGGCACTTGTTCATAGTGATTTGTGTGGACCTATGCCTAACCTATCTCTAGGGGGAGCTTCTTACTTTATGACATTTATAGATGATTACTCGAGGAAAGTATGGGTTTACTTTCTCAAGCACAAGGATGAAGCGTTTAGTGATTTCAAAACGTTTGTGACACTTGTGGAAAATCAGAGTGGCAAGAAGCTTAAATGCTTACGCACTGACAATGGTGGAGAGTATGTTTCAAAGGCCTTTCAGGACTTTTGTGAGTCAAAAGGTATAAAACGTGAACTTACTGCTCCTTACAATCCTCCTCAAAATGGTGTTGGTGAGAGGATGAATAGGACCATACAAGAGAAGGTCAGAAGTATGTTGTCTAATGCACAGCTGCCAAATGGGTTTTGGGCTGAAGTTGTATCAACAGCTGTTCATCTTGTAAATAGATCTCCTAGCAAGGTTTTGCAGAAGGATTCAGTGCCAGAGATGGTATGGTCAGGCAAAATGCCCTCATACAAGCATCTCAGAGTCTTTGGCTGTGAGGCATATACTCACGTTTCAAAGGAATTTAGGAACAAACTTGAGTCAAAGAGTAGAAAGTGCATCTTTCTAGGCTATGGTAATTCTGGTGAGATGGGGTACAGACTTTGGGATCCCAAATCCAGAAAGGTTGTCTGCAGCAATGATGTTCACTTTAATGAATCCAAATATCATTCTAAACCAGAGAGGGTTGAGGAGATTAGAAGAGTTGTCTTCCAAGAAGATGGACCTGCACGTGCAAGACAAAATGTCAGGGCTCAAGAGGAGCAAGGACAGGATAGAGTGGAACCACAGGTTGTGGCTGAGCCTGAGCCACCTATTGTGCGTAGATTTGGACGTGTCACGCGACCTCCTGATAGTTTTGTTCCATCTATGAACTATGTCATGTTGACTGATTGCAATGAGCCTTCATGTTACAAGGAACCAGTGCAAATGAAGGACTCCGGGAATTGGCAATTGGCCATGCAGTCAGAGATGACAGCTCTGCATAAAAACCAGACATGGAAGCTAGTTAAATTACCACGGGGCAAAAAGGCTCTACCCTGTAAATGGGTTTACAGGTATAAGATCACCGCTCATGATAGTCAGCCAAAGTACAAAGCAAGGCTTGTTGCCAAGGGCTTTAAGCAAGAACAAGGCATTGAATTTGATGAAGTCTTCTCTCCGGTGGTCAAAATGACTACATTGAGATGCTTTCTTGCATTGGTTGCCATATTAGATTTGGTGTTGCACCAAATGGATGTCAAGACAGCGTTCTTGCATGGTGATTTAGATGTGGAAATTTACATGCAGCAGCCAGAAGGGTTTGTTGAGAAAGGCAAGGAAGATTGGGTATGCCAGTTGTTAAAGAGTCTTTATGGCTTAAAACAATCACCGAGGGCATGGTACCATAAATTCCACAAGTTTATGCTTTCTCAAGGCTACAAACGTAGTGAGTTCGATCATTGCCTATATACAAAGAAGGCTAAGGATGGTAGTTGGTTGATCCTTATTTTGTATGTGGATGACATGTTGATTGCTGGCAAGCACTTGGAAGAAATTTCAGCTTTGAAGTCAAAGATGGCAAAACCGTTTGACATGAAAGACATGGGTGAGGCAAGTCATATACTTGGTATGCGCATTGAGAGAGACAGATCAAAGAAGTTGATTTGGTTATCTCAAACAAAGTATATTGACAAGGTTTTGCAACGTTTCAATATGGAGAAGGGAAAGGCACTGAGTGTTCCATTGCCACCATATGTGAAACGTAGCAAACAGATTCTCCTATGTCTGAGGAAGAACAAGCTGAAATGGATAAGATTCCATATGCGTCTGCAGTGGGTAGTTTGATGTATGCAATGATTGCTACTCGCCCAGACATTGCATTTGCAGTGGGAGTAGTAAATCGATACATGTCAAACCCAGGCAAGAAACATTGGGAGGCAATGAAAGGAATATTGAGATACCTGAAAGCTACAAAGAGTATGCGTATATGCTATGGGAGTCAGGAGCTAAGTGTAAAGGGTTTTACAGACTCAGATTATGCAGGTGACTTAGACAACCGAAGGCCTACGTCAGGGTATGTCTTTACATTGGCTGGTGGAGCAGTATTATGGCGTTCTAGATTACAAGATTGTGTTACTCAGTCTACTACAGAGGCTGAATATTTTGCAGCATCAGAGACATGCAAAGAATCAATTTGGCTTAATCGACTAGTAACAGATTTGGGAATCAAAGAAGAGATGCCTGTGTTATATTGTGATAGTCAAAGTGCTATACAATTGGCTCGCAATCCAGTTTATCACTCAAAGACAAAGCATGTGGATGTGAAGTATCATTTCATCAGGGAAATGCTCAAGGATAAGCAACTTCAGCTTGTCAAAGTTCACACCACAGAAAATCCTGCTGATCTACTTACAAAAGAACTTCCCTCAGAGAGCTTTGCGCATTTTCGCAAGCAGTTAGGTGTAGGGTAGTACATCACTTCTCTACATCTCTTGTATATTAGCTTGTATAGTAGCTTCTCTCACACTTAAAGTACCACATTGGACTTTAAGTGGGAGGTTGTTGGGGTATAAAGCCCAATGTGGTCGCCCAGGTAAGTGGGCGGGCCGCCAGGTATGTACACATATTCTTTTGTAAAAACCTAATAAGAACTCACTATGCTCTACACATTACAGTAGAGCGAGTTCACCATATCGTCGTGCTCTTCTTCTCGCACTCTCTCTCACGTCGCACTTCCGCTCGTACTCCTTCAGAACCCTTCAATTATTCAAAACGAATGGTGTCTATGTCAACATAAGGCTAGTAGTAAAGGGGTATTGCCCAAGAGAAGGGCATTGTTTCTAATCAATCTGATTAATGCATGCATGTCTTTAATCTTGGTAATCCAAATTATGTTGACATAGACACCAAAAGGCATCTGATCAATGCATATAGGTCTTTAAACTTGGTGATCCATTTTATGTTGACACCGAAGGGCATTGATTTTAATTTATGTGATAAAGAGAGACCCTTCTCTTGGGCATACCCCTTTACTACAAGTCTAGCCCTATAGCAACCAAGACTACCATCATTGTTTATGTTTCAACTTGACAACCCACCTAGTATTTATGGCCTTTTTGCTAGGAGGCAAGTCACCCAAAAACCACTCACCAATTTTGGCATGTAGAAGGCCAGTGGGATGGGTAGAGAAGTGCTACAAATTTTGGATCGTCGATGCAAAGTGAACCGATGCTCAACATGTGTGCATTTTGCTTCAAAGTGAGGGTGCTTGTAAATGGTATGTGTTTGATTGAAGGCGGGCGACTCTCGGCATTTCAACCTTACACATGCTTGATGTGCATTGAAGGCATGGGTGTTTCCAAGGTGCAAATGGGGGGCAAATGAGGGCAATGATGCACAAGCCCCTTGAAGACAAGAAATCCGCAACCATGTTCATGCTTGCAATGCGTTGAAGGCATGGTGTTTCCAAGGTGCAAATGGGGGGTAGAGGAGGGTGATGCCCTACAAGGCTATTGAAGACAAGAAGGGCACCTTCACTGTTTTCAGCTACATGCGCCAAAGGCTCATCCACCTCAAGGACAACCTATGGGGCAGCACAAAACCATGAAATGGTGTGCCATAGAAGGAAAATGGACAAACCACAAGACAAACAAGTACTATTATAAGCCTAAATACGATGAAAATGTCCAAGGTTGAAGGTGGTGCATCCGCATAGGGCATGAACTGTTGAAGGTGGAAATTATGGAGAGGCATTTTATTGCTTTGAACAATTTTCAAGGTCTCTTTTTAGGAAATCTTTGTGCACTTGCTTGCCCCTGCGAACGTCTCCTATACTACCACAATCCCTCAAGCACAAAATGTAAGTCGAGTCATCAGGAGTAATACCCTCACTTTTGAGGAAGCAAATGCGGGGCACATGAGAGAGACATCAAATACTATGTACGCATGTAGGATTTCACATTCTAGCTACAGTGTAATTAGAGAGTTTGGAAGCAAATGCGGGGCACATGAGAGAGACATCAAATACTATGTACGCATGTAGGATTTCACATTCTAGCTACAGTGTAATTAGAGAGTCTGGAGCCTTTGTAATGCATTCAATGTGGTAGCATAATACTAACAATTTGGAGCCCTTTGAAATGCATTGAATGAGTTATAGTGTTGTTGGCATTGGGAATTTGCGGAATGGCATGAATGAGTAGCTCTTTTTGTGTCATCTGAGTTTCAAAATATGTATCGAGCTTAGTCTTGAGCCGATTGCAAAGTCAAAATAGCCAATTGAAGGAAGGGGGAGAAGAAGAAAATTCGCTTGGAAAGTTTAAGAAATTAGGGTTAAATTGCAAAAAAAGCCTTTTTCTTTTTAACGTCCTCTTTGAATCTACCCTAAAGAGAAATTTTTATGTTTGTGAAATTGATTTTTCCCAAACATTGTTGCAAGTCTTCTATGGAGTCTTGTAGGACGTGCGCAAAATGGGGCGAGTTGTGAAGCTTGCAATGGCGTTCTTTGTGCTAACTGGGGGAGTGTCGAAGGAAGGCTTCCAGCGCGTTCTTGGGTCGTCGTCTCCTATTAATGTCTACAGTACGATCAGAGAGTTTGCAGCCTTTTGGTATGCATTCAATGAGTAAGTAAAGTATTATTATGTTGATGTAGTGAGGGCATTGGAAATTTGGGCAATGCCACCAATGCTCTTTTTGTATGCATGCATGATTTGACATTCTATCTACAATGCCATGGAATGCATTCAATGAGCTAGTAAAATATTATGTTGATGTAATGTGGCATTGGGGGTTTGGGCAATGGCATCAATGCTCTTTTTGTATGCATGTAGGATTTGACATTCTGTCTATTGTGCAATGAAAGAGTTTGGAGCATTTTGCAATGCATTCAATGAGCCAATACAATATTATACTGATGTAGTGTCAATATCTTTTGGAAATGGGTGTTGGGAATTTGGGCAATGGGATCAATGGGTAACTCTTTTTGTATGCATGAAGGATGTGATGTTGTTGATTGATCCGACTTTAAAAATATGTAACTCACCTCTTTATGTGACAAAAAATGCCTATGTTTTTGTGTGTGAATCCATACTTCAAAGTTGAGGGGTTGTGTTTTTTGTGTTTTTTTGGGCAATGGCTTCTAAATGGCCTAGTGGTCCTTTTGGTATTGGTGTGAGGAGTGGTATGTGAGCAACAACTAATATATAGGGTCTGAGAGCATGGACTTTGAAGAAGGTGAGCTATTGTAAAGTGTTGAACATTGTTACCGCATGTTATTCCCTATTTGCTTTACTGCACTTGTTATTTTGGTTGATACTCAATTTAAAGCTTCATTTATTGTCTTTTAAATATGCTGGTGGTTATTCTTTGTTATATTCGCTCATATTTTTTGTTGGATATTGGTTGGTGGTTGTAAATGTGGGCTCATTTGAATGTTTGGTCTATTCTTTTTTGTATTTGCATAGCGATACTCCAACTGCTCCAGTGCTTCAGATTTTTGCACATCATTTTTGCAGGCTTCCTTGGCTCGCTAGCGTCAAAACTTGCACATGCTAATGTAATTTAGCTATTGCATGTTATTAGGCTAACATGTTACTATTGTTTTTGCAACATCATTTCTGCTTGAAGTTGATGCTGTAACATTTGTAATGTTACAACCCCTCACTCAATTTGGCATGTCACATGTGACGAGATTGAACAATTTTTTTGCTGACAACATTGAAGCATCAATCAAATTTCAAGGTAGGTAAGTAGCAAAAACTAAAGCTGTTGATCCTATCACTACAAGAGGTTGTGTGCTCTTGTGACGCTGTTAGCGACGGAAATACACTGGGTTTTTATAACCCCCGGCGTCGCTAAGACCGTCGCTACGAGCGTCGCTACGAGAACGTCGCTATATGCGTCGCTATAAGCGTCTCTATATAGCGACGGTCATAGCGACGGTTATAGCGACGTTTACACAGAAGACTATAGCGATGCTCATAGCGACGCTACAGAGCCATAAATAGCGACGCCCGAGAGAATTTTTTTTTGGTGACAGGGCATTGAATGCCCTTCCACCCATCAACCATATTGTACTTGATTCACTTTTTTAAAAAAGTGCAAGGGTAGATAATAGACCCAAAATAGTCACCCACAAGACGCATTGTTTGCAAAATTGACAATTGTACACATCATAGGCAAAATGAATTGATTGGCAAATGTAATAATGACAATTGTACAACATCATAGGCATAAAGAATTGATTGGCAAAAGGAACTGCGGTGACAAATGTAATAATATACATGGTTCAAAAACACGTATAAAATCCGTCTCATGATACATAAGCTATGAGAAACCCTAAACTAATGCTATCTAGCTACAGCTAAACTGACGTCGTCTAGTCAGACGTCTCATCGCGTCCAAGCGGCGTATCTGTCGGATTCTGCAAAAAAAGACAATAAGACAGCTTTCAGTACGTATAAACATATAACGACATTTATAAAACAATACAAAAAATAGAAAAGAGTAAACCCTAATACTAACCATGCCGCCGCGAGAACTGAGAATGTCCATCAGGGCGTTTAAGCCCTTCCTGCCTGCGTACTCGCGCTCGTACGGTGTGGGATCATGTCCTGTCATCGACCATTGTCAAAACATACAAAGATTTCGTTATGTTAGAATTAAAAAACTAATAACCCTAAACTATCGAACATAAAGAGCAATGCAAAAACACTTACAAAATCGGCCTCAAATGATGCCCATCCACCGCTCCCTAAGTGGTGCGAGCTCCCTGCCTCTACTCGCGCTCTGGCTGCATCCTTTTGTTGCTTCCACTTGTCGGGATTCTCGCGCGCTACTTTCTTCGCATTCTTCCAATCTTCTTTGGCCAGCCAATCTGGCCTGTTCCACCCATTCTTGATTGCTTTTTGCACTTCGGAATGCTTGTGTTTGCAGTATTCGCGCATTCGAATCTTCATCAGGTCTTCATTGAAGCGCTGATCCCGTGTTGGAACGGGAAACTCATCATGAAGTATGCTGATGACTCTGTTTTTTAAATCACTTGGTACTTCACTCCATTTGTTTAGTATGTAGTGTCTAAACAGCTGAGAGCAAAGACCACGCATGTGCGAGATCACCTTCTTGCTGTCATCATCCATGATGATGCCGCCGCTGAAGTCGACGGAGTAAGACAAGCCCTCTGGCCGGTGACGCGTGAACCTGGGTGTCCCGGCAGGGGTCTCTAGCGGCGTGTCGATGGGGGTACGGACGTCAGGTGTCTCCACCGGCGTCTGGGCCCCGAAGCGAGGAGTGTCGAGTGGGGTAGCTCCTGGCGGAGTAGGTAGAGGTGTGTAGCTGCTAGGAACAGTCAGCCGTGCAAAACCTGGCGTAGATGGCGATGTTGTGGCTGGTGTGGGGGCGGGCAAAGAAGGGGAGGGTAAAGAGCTTCGTCGAACACGAGGCGGTGTGGAGGCATCAATGGCGGAATCCCCACAACAACCGCCACCGCCACCACTAGAGCGCCGGTGTCTAGACAAGTGTGAAGCTCGTCTCGTCGACGTCGAAGCTTCGGAGCGCGCCGAATGCTCCGAAAGAGAGGGAGATGCGGATGGAGTAGGAACGCGCGATGATGCGCCAGAGCGATGACGCTCCACGTACCACTGTCTCTGCTGCGGTGACAAAGAAGAAAGAAACTCCTCATCATCCATACCTGCATTAAACACACGAATATTTAAACTTAATATTGAATGAATAGAGTAGACAATGACGCAAAGACCATTAAATACAATGACGTAATGACGCATATAAATACAATGACACAATGAATTGAGTGATAGAAGAGGCAAGTCGAAAACTCAGAATTTTCAATCAAAAGATGTGAGCGCGAGTAGAAAAGAGCGTTATACACCATGGAAGGTACTTAGAGAGCCAGAGCTTTGACAACACGGAGCAAAATTGTTCAAATACAATATTTGTGGCTTTAAGAGATCTCTCTCTCATCCTCGCATAACTCAGCATAACTTCCTATATCTATATAGAGCTCTCCGTTTAAACACATATCCTCTGTTTCATTTTGTAGCTCCTCTGCATGCACCCCATATAGAGTAGTAGCATCGATATGCTCGTCTGGCACCACCGCAACGGCTTCTGATTGAGCATCTTCTCTGATCTCCTTCATTGATGCCGTTGTGATTGGCACATGGTAGCCTTCATACGTCCTTGCACTACGAGGGGCTACCTCTATGACGTACCACCAGTTTGATGTAGATTTTGTAGGATGAAATATTACCTGCCAGAGCCACATAACTTACATGAGAGCTTTCAAGCACATAACTTGTAAAAGGGGGATGTTAACTATTTACATACGTACTTGTTCACAATGCTCGGGTAGTATGAAAGTGTCTCTTAGGTCAGTCCATTTCTTAGTAGAATCCACCTCAAGAAAACCAGACTCTCCTCTACGCACAGTAGCGTTGCGACCCTCCATGATTATCTTGAACCATTGCACGTCGAACAAGTCGACAAAAAATCCTCTGTAATCGATCCTCAAAATCTCTTGCAGCGTGCCGAAGTAAGTGAGTTCCGCCACCACAGGATCTGCATCAGAGGAACGTCGTCGACTAGACTGTTCAAATTTTGCCATGATTCCACAATCTTGAGTAAAACGCTTTTTGTCGATTCGTTCCACCCTAAAATGTCGACCTTTACACCATGCTGCTGTGTATGACTTATACTACAACGAACAAAGATTATGAGTGGCCGTTCAAACGTTTATAAATAAAGTCACTTGCTAGTCGTACATTGCAAACTTACCTTGGTCGCGCAACCCCGAGAGTACTCCCACTCTTCCTCAGTCACTTCGTCACCGCATTGTTGTGCGCTTTTCAATTGGTTGTGCAACCATCTTAAGCTCATGAAGGTTGGTAGGCTCTCCAGAACCTTCGGATAGTGCATCGGTGGTCGTCTTCCCCGTCTCCACTCGATTCGTGCCCTTTGTCGCTCTTGCTTTGCATCCTCATATTGTGAAATCCACTTTTGCATCACTGGATTGTGAAGCATGCAAAATCGGTTGATTTTAGCCTCTAGATCTTCCATCATCTTCTTCTCAACACCGAGATTGCACATGACAATCCCAGATATGCGCTCATCATCTATGGTTCGCCATAGCGTGTCCCGGGCTTTATCAAATCCGTCTAGCCACTCTCCAATGTACACTAGGGACTCTGATACCAACCAACCTTCTGCCATGCTACCCTCCGGACGTGCCTTTTGACGCACATATCCCTTAAGCGTTTTCATGAAACGTTCTAAGAAGAACATCCATCTGGAATGAACTGTGCCAGCTATTTCCACCTCATCAACTATGTGAACAAGAAGATGTACCTGAATGGTTAGCATGGTAGTAGGAAAATGTTTCTCAAACATGCACACAAGCTCCGCAGCATTTAATTTGGCGAATGGTATGGAGTCTACGTTGATCTCCTTTTGTGAGATCCATTGCACCAGCTTTGCAAGTTTGTAGATTGTGTTACGGATGTCGAGAGACAAACATCCCTCAATGGCAACCGATAAAATAAACTGTAAAGTATGTGCAGCAATGATATTAAAGTCCACATTTTATGCAATGATATTAAAGTCCACTATGAACGTACCTGACACATTTTATGCCAATCGTGTGACTTCAAACCGGTAAGCTTTCCTTCTTTAGTAAAACACATTCGGAGCGAGTGCATTACACCAGTGGGGGTCCGCAAAGATCGAATGGTCTCTTTTACTTTGCGTTCTTGGGCTCTTGTGAAAATCCATGGTGCTTTAGGGAGTTTTATCGATCCATCAGACGTTGTTTGCGGCCAATATTGCTCCATACGATCCACATTTCTAAGGTCAACTCTGGCTCCCAAAGTATCTTTCTTGCCGGTCAGATGGTCCCATAGTAGATTACCCACATTCTTGAATATGTGCATTGGATCGAGCAAGTGATTGATCATGAGTCGGGGGCTGTATGGTAACTCGTACCATAGAGATAGTCTCTTCATCCCTGGAGGCAATCCGTCATCGCACATCTCCTTCTGCTCTAACCATGCTTGTGCAGACATCCTTGGTGGCTCTCTTCCCAAAAAGCCGTCCCGTAACACATGATTCTCTGGAAGATACACTTGATGACCTTCGTAGATTTGCTTCTTCAGTGAGGGCACCCTACGTGCATTCAGTCTAGGTCCGCATGTGACACATGCTCTGTATCCGCTTGTTTGAAGCCCTGCATGTATACACATGATAATAGATCAACTATGGGCAAAAACAAGATTTACAGTGTCTGAGTGAGGAGTGTCAATAGATCACCTGAGCATTCTGTTAGCCTGGGATAGTCATGCATGGTCCACATTAGAATGCCTCTGATCAAAGCATTCCGTCGTCCTGTGTGTCGGCTCATATCCACCACCTCTATGCCAATCCACAATTGTTGTAGCTCTTCCAATAGTGGACGAAGATACACATCCATATTCCCCACTTTATATCGCCCTGGCACAATCAAGCTTAGCCATAGGTGCCCCTTCTTCGTAGTCAACCACGGGGGAATGTTGTAGTTGACGATGACAACGGGCCATACACTGTAAGATGTTGATCTTTGACCAAATGGATTTACGCCATCCATAGCCAGGCCTAAGCGCAAATTTTCGAGCTTCCCTGGCAAAATCCGACCATGTTCCATCTATATGTTTCCAGGCTGCGCAATCTGCAGGAATTCATAGCACACCATCCGAAGATTTATTCTCCTCATGCCATGATGCTAGGGCGGCCATGGACTTACATTCGAAGAAATGCTTGATGCGAGGAAGCAGAGGAAAATGTCGCAAAACCTTTTGTGGAATTTTTGTCCCGTGGAGATCTACTCGATATCTTTCGGAATCACATTTCGGACACTTCTCCATGTCTATGTATTCCCCTCTGAAAAGAATGCAGTCATTAGGACAAGCGTGGATAGAATTGTAATCCATCCCCAAGTTTCGCAAAATCTTTCTTGCTTCATCTCGGGAATCTGGCATCACATTGTCAGCTGGTAGTATGTGCTCTTTAAGCAATCTACACAGCATAAAAATACGATACAGTCGTGTAAAAATCTATCAGATCATTATACATTTAGAGTTTTATTAAAGTAAACTAATTGTAATAGATCACCTGAAAAGCGTTGTGACGCTAGTGTCACTCCATCCAAACTTTGCCTGCATGTTGAGAAGAACCAGGAGTGCTTTCAATCTAGACATACGTGCTCCATTATACAATGGCGTATCGGCTTCACTTTTCATATCATCATAGATAAGCCTTTCTGAATCCATGATCGTCTCGATCATTTCATCAATCTCGGGCTCAAACATTGCCTTGTTGGGAATGTGCTCTGCATGATCATCCCCCGAGCTGTCAGAGGCTACATCTTGTGGCCTCACATATGCTGCTTGACCAAAGCGCCTGCGAACACGTCTATTGGGTTGCAAGATTGCTGCTTGTTGGCCAGCGTCAGAGTCCGACGAGTTATAATTGGCAACAACTCGATCTATAATAGATGGATCGAACTTGCCAAATTCGCGAACGTGCTGCAAAGAAACACGTCTTGTCCGTCGCACAGCATGCTTGCATTGATTACAAGGACATAAGACCCTCGTTGAGAGATAGGTGTTTCGGTTGGACGGTCCCACATCCTCGTCACTACTCATAATGAGGATAAAAATCTTATAACCTAGACAACAAATTTAATATTCTATTGGCATTCTTCGTCTTATCTCTCTCTCTCTCTCTCTCTCTCTCTCTCTCTCTCTCTCTCTCTTTACCTCACATTCTCTAGTCATGTCCAATCCCCGCACACCTCGGTCTAGAGGTGCACGGAGATAAGAACCACCGGGTTATAATCTCGTCTTTATTGGTCAATACCTATATTTGTGGGTACAAGAAATCTACAGACCCACGTCTACATGATACTGCATGTAGTGGACAAAACCCCTTTGCCTCTTCTCTAGTTGTAGCACTTCACAGCATCTTAACATCTTTTCACAGAAGATCTTTTCACTGTTCGTCTAACTCTAAACCCTAAACCGTAAGTAATTCTTGCGTGGACTCGATCTAACGTAAATAAGCGTAAATCTAAATAAACGTAAATCTAACTAAAAATAAACCTAAATCTA